>NC_050595.1:14592500-15216250 GCF_013368585.1 Megalops cyprinoides | reverse complement strand
TGCACAGAAGATATTACACCCACACAACCCAAGCCCCAGCAGCAGCAACAGGCCAATAGTCTATAGAGTTTAGCCATAAGACCTTAAAACATGCCCCTGGTGCCCATTGACATCTCCATTTATACCTGTGACTGTAAGCTGGTGGGTGTGTATGCAAACTTAGATCACCACACAAGTTGTGTGGTTGTTTCTGCTTTATCTATTAACATCCCTTGCCTTTCAGTTATCTATTTGTTTTTTTTTCTCATACCTTTTTAAGGGGCTCTTCATGTAGTTTCTGCGGTTTAATTTTGTAATTCTCTATTCTTGTTGCTTCGAAATAACCTTAAATATGAATAGGATCCTTGCTTGTACAGTAACCACAACCCATACTAAATGGATAAAATTTCCCTAAAAGCACAATTTAATCTCACAATGCTACTGATAGAAACACATGAATACAGAAACAATTGACAAACAAAGGTGTCAGCTACCGAGTGTCAAAACTTGGATTTTACATTAGGAAATGGAAACTCGGGAGAAACGATAACTGATCCCTTTGACAGGTGTTTCAGTTTATCAGTAAGAGGAAATGGGATCTTTACACCTAATTTCATCTGAAGTGACTGAGGATTTGCATGCGAGGTGTCCCATGACTCTGCGTAATGTTTTCCAGATTGCAGGTGGGTTTGCGCTCATGTAGCGCTGACAGGGTCCGTAAAGAGATTTCATCTGATTAGTTTCTGCAAACTGCAACTGCTTCACGGCAAGAGATCATGTAACCGACGACTAAACGCAGTGTAAATGGATCAATGCGCAAGTGTTGAGTTTTGCTTTGGATTACCAAAAATTTGGTGAGCCACATAAAATGGATCTCTGCTGTAGAGATGTATTTTTGTTAAATAAAGGGGAACAGACGCAGTTTCCGAAAGCAGGGTCTGACCTCCTGTGTTCGACAGTACCTGAGCTGAAAGGGCTCCCTGATGTGTGGTAATTATTGTAAACTCGCAGCCACGGCATCTCCCATGTGCGCTATCATGTGTTGGCCATGTGAGGGTAGTTTGGCAGGCGCACAGGGGCTGCGGCATTCCCCTCAAGGACTACAAAGGGCGGGAGAGCGCGGAACATGGCACACTGTGTAAACCCACACTGCAAACAGCTGTTTACGCATCCTCCCTCGTTTTAATGGTACTTCCGCGTCTCTCCATAGTCTGTCTGGGTTTGGAGTGCAAAAGCTACCCCTTCCCAAGTACAAACGCGGTTTTCGTGTAATTGTTATCAGATTTTTTTTCCCCCCCTCTCACCCCACAGCAATATGTTCCAGGCCTTAATAACCCAGCGGTTTTAATGTCTTGGCTGACTCAAAACTGTGTGAGTTGATTGGTTTCCTTAAATTGTAACTTCACTTGAAATCTAAAATGTAATGTTTTACTCCCTAACTTACAGTTAGAAGGTATAGAATTGTGAAAAGCATGTGAAAAATACTGAAGCATTTAAGTCTTTTTTCATTGAAATGTTGCTATGCTTACATTTTAACTGTAATCAAATTCACTCAGTCTGTCTTTACATTACATCACATGCATTTAGCAGATGCTCTTATCAAGAGCGATTTCCAGCACAATAGAACATAACTGTATCCATGTCCTCCAAACTAAACATGCCTCCCTCTTTCAATTAGCAGTAGGCTAGTGCACTGGTATGTTGGATATGGATGAAATCCAATTTCACAGAAAAATCATAGTGTACCAAGAAAAGACTACATATAGAGGTGAGCCAAGCACTTATGTAATTTCATGCATTTAAGTTACTGTGAATATTTTTTTAAAGAACAAGTAATAACATGATTTGCAAATGTAATGTACTATAACCTATAGCAAGGAGAAGAAGGAGAAGTGTTGAATTCTGGGTTTTGAATTGGGTTTAGCTAGTCTGAAACTGGTTATGAAACCAGAGGGATTTTAAGGTAGCTCATGTTCTTATTTATTAAAATCAATAAACAAAAAAAAAAAAAAAACTTTTTTTCAAGATAAATGCCTACAAAAATGAAGGTAAGGAAATACATCTTACACATTAAATGCTGGGAAGGTGGACTTTTACACTACAGGAATTATTGTATATGATCAGATGTGTGTGATGATAAGCAGATTTTTAAAAGCGGGAGTTGCTTTTCTCATCACCAAAAAGGGTGTCTCTGGCTAAAACATTCCATTTTTGTTGTTGTTGATGTGGGGAGTAGGCTTGTCCCGACATGCCTGAGATACATTATCTTTGGGGGCTGGGGGGTGTGCCACATGAGTCCATTAAGCCTGCCATCCTGCTCTTAATTGGGGGCGATAAATCATGTGTGGCTGTCATGCCTGCCTCTCCCGCTGACGTCAGGTGGCCTGAACGGGCCTGTTTTTCCTGATGGTGGTTGACTGCTGTAGAGAGGCTGGCAGGGCACTTAGCCTGCTGGGCTCTCTATACACTGTGAAAGTTAACATTTAACAAATGTTTATTTAGAATATGTTCAGTCCATTCATCTTTTTATTTATTCATTTATTTTTGTTTTTGCAGCAGCAACCATTTTTTAAATGTAGATTTGAAATATGCATCCAATGGAAATTAGGATTCAGCTGAGTAATTTTCATCCGTGTCCCCAATGCTTCACTGTAGTGAAGTGAAGTTTTACAAATCTCATGTCTGGTAATATGTTTTTGGTGACGCACCTCATGCTCCCTGTGCTTCAGAAGACATAAATAACGATCTGAATGAGCGTGTCACTGTCTTTGGGAACAGGCTGTGCCAGTCCTGCTCTTTCAGTGGTCCCTGGTGTTTTCGTTCCCATTTCCCTACAATATCATAGCTAATTCTGTTGATCTGCAGTATAAATTAAGGGCTTGATTCTATCTGAAAGCTAGAAACCACAGCCCTCACCCAGCAGCTATCGATTACAGTCATAGGAAGACACAGGAAGATAATATTTGGAGCATTATGAGCTGTAATTTTAATATTTACTTTTTCTTTATATGGGTCTTTGCTGCTGTTAGGAGATCTTCAGATGGAAACCTAACTCCTGATTTCAATTAAAATGCATTCTTAACTTTAACTGGTGAATGAATGCAAGTGAAACTTTTTTACAAACTTTTTTACAAACACATTTTATAATGCAGTTTATATATATTAACTGAGAAAAATAATGCTTGCATTTATTTGTTGGTCAGATATATAGAGTAAATGTTGTAAATGTTGAATTAAATGTTGATCAGTAAATATCCAGCTGTATAAATGGATAGCATTGTAAGTGATGTAAGTCGCTCTGGGTAAGAGCGTCTGCTAAATAATATAATGTAATGTAATGACTGGATCTGTGGCATTGTGGTTAATTGCTACTATGACCTTCCATGCCACCAGTGAGATGAATGTGAAATGTAGTGAAATGAAGTGAAATAATTTTAAAAGATTTGGGTCAGTGTTGTTGCTGTTGCTGTTTCTGTGAAGGGGACTAGAGGGTAACGCTCTCTCTTCTTTCTTCTATTTAATTTTATATAATTGGAGTCAAGACAATTTCTTTTTTTACTTTATGCATGGAAATCAGCTATTATGGCTGACTTGCCTCCTAAAACAATGTAACAATATTTACATATTAAATTAAATCAAAATTAAATAAAAAAAAAAACCTCACAATTGTGAAATTTCTACAAGTTAAATAATTCAGCTGTGTCAAGGATTCAGCTGTACCCTGCAGCTCATAACCCAAGTCCTGTTCCTCTCCAGATGGTCAGTCAAAGGGCACCTTGACCTGCATGTGAATTAATTCTTTCCTGTTATTTCCATCCAATTACCATTTTGCACAGTATGAGTTAAAAATCATTTTCTTTGTGTAATGTTGTTGTACCCCCCCCCCCCACACACACACACCTTCCCCTTACAATATTCCATGTAAAACAGCTGTTGCTCAGACTAAATATTACACTAATGGAAGCCTAATATCACACCTCCAATTTCTTTAATATATTGAAATGATAATTATGGGCACTAAAATATGGAGTCATTATGTTGAATGTGTCAGAAAAGTCATGAAAAGGCATTAATCACATACATACAGTACAGTACCACTTCCCAGATCTTTTCTTTAACGTCTTGTAAAACGTACAAACAGTTGCAACGGTTCCAAGGGAAACTGTAATTTTTTTCTCATTTAATTATTTCATCTTGCCATATAACCTGAATGAATCTATTTAAAGGGCTCATTGAGTCATTTTTGGGACACCCCATCTGTTTAAAGGCATCCAGCAAGTTTCAGAGCTATGTTAGTCATGTAACACTGAAGTCATTGTAGGCATCAGGTAATATAGGAACTGTGATATAATAATATCATGTCTAATCTATGCAAAGTTGCTTTTAGTAGAAAAAAAAGCTGTATCTATCAGTACAATGCAACTGCCTTCATAGGCAACCAGGGAATATGTTGATTGAAATGTCAAATCCAGGGTCACTTCTCAGTGAGTTAAAAGAAAGAGGAAATGACATTCCAACAGCTGATTGTTGTGTTCTTATGCTCACAATATTGGAGATTTAGCTCAGACCAGGGAAGAGAGGATGTATGAGATGAGATGAAATCAGGACAGCTGCAATGAGATATTAGGAAAGAACGTAAGAATTTGGAGAAAGGACAACCCAATGCAAAGACTGTGCCATCACACACATACTGCACAAAGATTCAGTAAGTATGGCTGGAGATCAAAAAATCCTTAGTACATTAGTACAGAAGACTGAAATATGTGACACAAAATGAGCATTGCCACATGCAAATAATTTGCCTTGAAATCATTGTATCTACATCGAGATTTTATTAATTTATTTTCTGCAAGGGAAATATAACTACCTGCAGTGTGAAGGGAAACCTAAGTTGCTATCGGTTCCATCCAAAAGAGGGTATGGGCAACAGATGCAATCCTCTTCTCATTGCTGTGTTAGAAATTGCAAGTTTTACATTTTATAATGCTTCTCTACCAAACTGCACAAAGTACTGTTTCATTTATACTACAACCCTGCGGTTCTGATCATCCTGTAAAAGCTGCTCAAAGAGGAAACTATTGCTTCCCGGGCCTTTGTAAAACAATGCAAGCAAGCTTACTTTGCAGCATCAATGTTCGTGATTGGTAGCTTGATGGAAACCAATATGTATATATAATGTGTTTTATGGAAACATATAAAATGTGTTTTATAACACAATAAAATGAAACTGTTTTTTGTCAATAGCTGTTGCAGAATAATTTTAGCTTAAATTTGTCAATGTTTCAAACCTCATAGTATGTAGTAAAAACACAGTTTGGGAAAACATGTAATGTTTCTGAATATAATAAAAATTATAATTTTACACTTTCCATAGAGACACTTATGGTTAACATTGGAAATTAGCATTGGCAAAAATATGGTTGCTTTGCATGCATGAGGACATATGAGAGGGGTGATTCTGAGATTTTTTTAAACAGTTGTCACTGACATGGTAGAAAGGTATTTCATTTTGAACATATTAATACTATTAATATTATTAACACTATTTTAAACTTAAGTAAATTATAAAATGTGTGTGTGAGTATTTCTTATTTTAAAGCATTTGAATTGATACTGTAGATGTGAGTGTGAATGTTGTGAATCATCACACTATGAATCATCTATTTGAGTCCTTTAGAATGAGTCCCTTAGAAAAGCATACAAACAACATAAATGAGTCATAGCCAACAGAATGTACTTTCTTGGAATTTCCTACGATGTGTTGAGCACCGCCCTAATCAAAAATCAATGTGCCCACTCAAAAAGGCCCACAGATCCTGTGTAGTAGGTTATGTAATCTGATAATATCAATCATAACCGTGTTAGAGGTGATCCATCAGACTTTCACAGGTCTAGGGTCAGCAGGGTGAAGCCATGCCTCACTCACCATCAATTACCACTTATTATGGGGGCTTATTCTTCCTGGGAGCAATGTAGCCCTCCACCATAAATAATATTAACAGGGCTGGCCCCATCAATCAATACCGGTACAGTTCTATCGCCACAGCTTTAATGGAGGCGTCATAGCTCTCCAGGCCGATCAATAGCCAGGGTCGTCCTGATGGTGCCTGAAGCTACAGTGCAGCTTCTGTAGGTAAACCCAGATTTTCCTCTTCAATGTCTGTATAAGAGCTATGCTCTTTTCACAACTGTCTCCCTCCCATGTGATCTGGATCGACTACGTCTGTCTCTGCTGTCAATTTGAGAGTATGCCTTTCAGGTCATGGAAACTAGTTGCAGCTGTATTCCATACATGACAAACCTGAAAAATGTGGAGTTTTAATTCTGCTTGAGCACATGGCTAGGTCCACTGTGCTAGGGACAAAATGGAATCAAGGAAAAGTGTCAAAAACAGACATAATTGTTCGGAATTCGTGAGTCACAATGATTATTTAATGATTTTTTTTTCTCCCATAGCTAGCCAGCCCCTTCCATTTTCTCCCAATTTCCTGCCTTAATGAGTTTGGCGTGAGGAGTAGCACGTTCAAATGTTTTCTTAAGCTAACTGCGAAGGTGCCCCAGGGTCACAGTGGTGCAAAGCAGAGGTGTCACCATCTGCAGTCCCTGTTCCCCTGTGCCACACGCAGCTGTGAAAAGCATCTCAAAGCCTTTCTGTATGTGTGTTTATTTCTACACCTGTTTTTAGCTCTGTTAATACTGGATGTCGTGGGATGGGACCTGAGGATAATCATGGATGAAAATCTCTTCCAACATCCATTAGCCTCATCATCTGCTGTTGACAGCAGGTTTCTCGATTCTAGATTAACTCTCTACATAACCAGCCCTGAGGTAAATAAACCATTTACAAGGCTTGAATGCTCCCTGAGCAGCCTTCTCTGAGAGAATGGAGAGGCATTTGTACTAGAGTCACGTTTTACTACACAAAGTACACAACACCACCTTGGGAAATGCATCAATGGCAGTAGTTTTAACACCCTTAAAGGGTGACACCAGGTTTCCTAACAGCTGCCTTCAAATAACATAAAAGAGAACAAGATTCAAATCAAAAGGACTCTGTTCATTTGCAATTCTCAAATTGTAGGTGGGAAAAAATGAAAGAGATAATTCATTGTGATTGTTTTCAAAAGTCTTTATTGACAATGAGGATGAAGTATCAACAGCAGTAAATATTTCTAGGGCTGGCCGGGGGGTGCTAATGATGGTGAAGGAGCATATTGGCCACAAGGAGGTACTTACTAAGAGAGTTAATCAAGCAAATCAGTAATCATTCATGTGCTTATTCTGTGTAATTCTTAAACTTTCCCTTATTGAGAGGTATGCAGTGAAAGAGAAAGACCAGTTATATATGCAGCCACTCTCCAAAAGTAAACACTAAAAAATACTGGCAGAAGCTCCCTAACACATAGGCATATGCAAAGTCAAGGAACATTAATCTGTAAACTAGCTAGCCAGGAGAAATACAGAACAATGCTCCTGACAGTGTACTACTCTTGATACTAGACATGCAAAACCCTATTTATAAAACAAGGGAGGAAAACAGCAATGTCCTGTAAAGACAAGAAATTACACAAATTGAGATACCTATGAAAACATTAGCTTGATGAATACAATGCCTTGAAAGCCAAAGGTATTTCTGCTTTTACCGTTGATGTGGTCAGGCATGGTTGGCTGTCGAAACTTGTATCACCATCAAAGCATCACAGCTCAGTTGATCGGGATATATGAAAAACTGATGTGTGAATGAATGGGCTTTCCAGCCTACATCTGTTGACCTGCTAGGGTGGATGTCCAAACCTGACTCAAACTAATGGGTGGTCCTCCATTCTGAAGCTGCAGACAAAGGTAGCTTGGTGTCCATTTATCTGGGTGGTGAAATGGCATGTTAGCATGGTGCAGACCAAGTTTGAAGGTGATTTGGGGTTGTCCTGGGACACATTCAGCATTTGGGTAGAATGTAGGCATGAGCATGTGATGTTAGCCAGTGAAGATAATAATTTTGGACTTAATCTGACGTCTTGCCAGTCATTTGCCCTTACTCATGTCAATCACCTGCCATGAACAAACTTTTCACTGATTTAAAACATGAAGCTCCAAATGCACTGCATCTCTTTTTCCCCATGCCAAGAAAATCAGCCCAGAATAGCCTGGCAGAGACTTCAAATGATACCCTTTAGCTGACCTTTAGACTTCAAAGCTTCATCAAGCTTTCCCAGACGAGGTATCCATAGTAGAAGCAATTTGTTCAACAAGAGAGAGGTTTACGGTGTGTAGTGAGAGGGCCAGCACTGTTGCATTCCCTTCCTGTGTACCAGGTCCTCTGTCACTAAAATGATGGAGAAGATTATTATGCAACTACAGTAAAAGGCACCCAGGTTCCACATATTGCGGAGTTTTAAGCTGATACAGTTAAAGCTGCCTGGATAAGAAAATGGCCATTGTTCTCTTCCTGGGAACTTCGGTTCATTACAGTAATTTATCACAGCAGATGAGCTCTCTGCGTTTACCCAGTGTCATGTTTGCTTAAATAATGATGTCTGGGTATGAATTTGTAAAAGGTGTAATGAAAGACCACTCTCTCATTCAGGACACATGCATTTAGTCTTCTTCCCATAAATGAAGGTTGTACAAGAGCAGGGAAATCATTGTATTCATAATTAATGAAAAGTCACATTAGCCGTGTGTTTGGCAGCTGGTGCCATAGGTAAAGAACAAAGGAGTCTTTTGAGAGAGAGAGGGGGGAGGAGAAAGAAGTTTGGAGTGCCAACTGTAAATCCATTACACGATTGCATGTGAAGGAGATATGCTTCTCGTTCACAGTGTAGAATTCGGTCTCATCTTAATGGCACCCCTGTGGAATACTGGCTTCAATCGAAACTCATTCACCCTCGTGTTGGCTAGACGTGTGTTAAAAGTATTGAAGACAAGGAGGCAGGCAGCTCACACATGTTTGTGTATGTAGAAAAAAGGGTAGTATTGAAATAAAGATTCACAACAGGCTGTTATCCATTTTTTTCATCAAGATGTCTAGTTATTTCTAGCCTACATCTTCCTTTTTCTCGGCTGAATATGCTTTCACTAAAATGTAAAATGTTTCACTAAATTAAAAATGTTCATAGCTTTATTGAACACAAAATTAAAGCCTTTATTTTCTCTGATGTAGGTGTGTGGTTTGGAAAACTCATTGCCCTAGCATAAAGCTTACAGTAAATGTGCTCATCAGCTGAGAAGTGTTTAATAGCTGTACCAAACGGTCAAATAAAACAGGATTTGCAACATTCCAAAAGTCCATACAAGCAAATTAAACATTGTAATCAGTTTCATAATGAGATTTTAGTACCATGCAAAGTCAGTACTGTGCCATTAAGGTATGTTCAGTTTTTGTCTCTCTAATCTTCACTTACCAGTTGAGTGAAATGTGTCAAGTTAAGATGTATGACTAGATGGTGAAGACTGCCATAATTCTCTAGAAAAGATGGAAACTGTAGTTATTTTTGTTTGAGTGTTGAACCATTTGGGGTGAGTGTGTAATACGTTTCTAAGGATTAGTGCTCGGTTTAGGGCTGGAATATTTATGTATGGAGCAAAATGATGTTTTGAAATCTGCCTCTCGTTTTAAACACTGAAAACAAAAGCTATCAATCATAACACACAACTTACTTGACAGCGATAATTGTTTCCAGAGAAACAGACCTAATATACTTGTAGCTCTCTCAAATCCTTCCAAGCCCTCTATTGCCTGAAACAGTTACTGCATCTCTCTCTATATATAAATTCTTATTTATGTGACATGAAGTTTTCAGATGACACATAAAAAGGAAAGGCCTCTAGGCACATAAACATACATTATACATATACATTATAGCATGAAACCAAACCAGTTGTATTTGTATAAGACTTATCCTACTGCAAGATTAATAGCAACATTTCAGGGTAATGTAAGTTAAACATTTTGAGATATGGCTGTCAAGCTCTAAATATATTTATCATACCACACCATTCGAGCAAGCATATTTTAATTTAAATATAACTCAAAATAATTGAAAATAATACCATATTATGAAATGTTTTGATTTTGAATCATAATTACATAAGCCACATAAGATATTTGCTTTCAACTGACTTCCTGTATGTTTGCCACAAGAGATGTGGCAGTGATGGTGTATGACCCAACCAACCGCTGATTCAGGTTCACTGATGTTAATAATGCAAAATGTAAAAACTATAAGCACATTATGATATATATGCCAAACCATGTTACACCAGTGGCCTCTAATAAGAAACTAACAGATTACCTCCTCTCTTGCATTTACGACATAGAATGTTTGCCTGCTATCATCAATTTCAGTATTCTGTCAGTTTATGTGTAGCATGAGCATTTCTAGAAATGATACATTTTGGGTGAGGCCTTAGAGTGTTGGCTCCCAAAAGGAATTGTTGTATACATCATGGCTCCAAAATATTCTGCATATTCAGAGTTTCAAGTGATATTTTTGTACTCGTGGAAAAAAGCAGGAGGAAAAAAAAAACAATAAACAAAGAAACGAACAAGAACAATAGGTTTCCGCTGCCTGCGGCTTGGCACCCTAATAATGGCAGCCCCAGGACTCTCATAAGGGACCGAGGATGTAACGGTGCCAGACGAAAACCCTTCTGTGTGCCTCTTGTGTAGAACCTGCCCTAGCTTCTCTTTGTTGAAGCTGGGCGGAAAAGGAGTCAGCCCCTGTGGCTGGGAGAAATGGATGTGGTGTGGTCTCCCAGCTTCACTTGCACTGTGTCAGCCTGGCTCCTGCATCTTCTGGTGCTGCTATGTTTGAAGGGTGTTGTTCTCTGTGTTTGATGTCTGAGAGGTTTCTGTTACATTTTCTGATTCACGTAAGCAACCCTCTGTAAATATCTATATTTGCTTTGTAGTTCTGTCATGAATACTCTTAAACGCACCATCACTGAGGAGGTCAACCCAAACCAAAACATATTAAAGAAGTGCTTAAGTTAGGTCCTTCAGACTTCTATTGTTTATCAATATCCCCACTTCCATTTTGAGATTTCAGTGGATTTCTTTCTTGTGGAATTAAATTGCCCAGGACAAAATTCACCCCTTTATGGGTGAGGTGACTGTTGTGGGTTCTTTCCTCTGATTTCTGCTTGTGTTGAGAAGAGATTGTTTGTGAATGGTGTGAATATGTGTCACTTCCTGGTTCCTTCCAGTATTCACCCATTAGAGCTACACTGCAGTGGTACTTCTTTGTCTAAATCTTTTAGAGCTAATGTGGATAGTGAAAATTGTCAGCTCACTCAGGGCCTCTCCTGGTGAGCTGTGTTTTGCATATCAACCGGCTTTGAAGAATACCTCTGATTTGCTGCTGTTGTGTATTGATCAGTCTGCGGATTGTGTGTTTCAAGATAATGGAGGTATGGAAAAAAAGGCTGGTGCTCTTCCAAGGACAATTAAAATATGAAGTATGCCTGCTCTGCAGATTCCTCCCAATATTATTCTATCCTTTTGATCAAACACATATTTTAATGCATGCTGATTAAGATAATACAGTTGGTTTTCCCCTAAGAATAAAACTGTAAATGGTCAGTGAGAAACAATATTTCAAGATAAGAGAGTCAATACAAGGCTGACCTGTAAACTAACCTGTTTCTGTCAGGTTGCAGACTTATTTTACTGATGTCATGAGCTTTTCTAACCCTGAGAGGGAAATTAAACTTCAGATCCACTTTTTATGTGAAACAATATCAATACTGCTTGCACTCAGCGAAGGGTTATGACTGATTTGCAGGGGAAATTCATTAAAGCTGCCCTAAGCAAACTAACAGGAGGCAGGGGGGCCCTTCTTTGCATTATTGAATGAAGCAGCCTGGATTTTATGGAGCCAGGCAGCTTGTGTATTGACCTGTGGCTGACATCTACTTTTTAGTTTCATAACATAATCAGCATTTGACACATGATTATAATAACTCAATTCAATTTAATGCATTCTCCGCAAACACATTGATTTTTTTTTACAGCTCCCAGAACCAATTACATTAATATCTGTGCATAATTAGTTTACACATTACTAAATTACTGACAGATTAAAAGTGAAATAGTGCAGTTCATACTGCGGCTCATAACTGCCAGAGAGGAAATTAATATAGATTCAAGCGGCCCTTGGAGACCACAGCAGAGAAAAGTAAAAAGCAACAATCTATAAAGCCTGCTTGCAGAAGGATATCCTTATTACTGGGCAAGGTTTTGGTTTCATTCAATATTTTGGGCAAGGGTAATTAATATGGCCTAAAACCAAATCTGCATATTAATTGCTTCATCGCAAGGCCTAATGGAAGATTACAGGGAACCTTATAGAGAGGGGCTGGAGAGATGTCAAAGCTTGGTTCCTGAGGTCGCTATTCCCTCATCTCAAAGACCCTCATTCACTCTGGTGTTTCAAAGGGGAATGTGTGGAGAAGGGGGAGGGGTGTTTTAACAGTCATAGTCTTGATATGGATGTTTATTTATTTATGTTATGGATGGTGGTGACCGGATGCAGCACTGAATTTGTGGATTTTTCTCTGGTTTTATTCAAAATGTGCACAGCTCTTGAAAAGTGTTGGGAGCTGATTTCCTTTATCCTCTCCTCTCATCTCCTATCATCCTCCATTGCTTCTGTTTTTTAAAGAAAGCATGTTGATATTATGGTGTGCATGTTTTCAGTGTGAGGGTAATCAGTTGATAAGAGACAGTACTTGATGGCATGCTAAGCTTTCAAAAAAAAAAAAAAAGTATTACTTTGACCTTTAATGTCTCCATTGATCTGGTGTATCCTGAGTGGCCATTCCCCCCCGAAACAAACATATATAATTGGTATTGGGTTCCAATGGCTCTTTCTCGTTGGCTGGGGATGCTTTGTAGCAATATAAATCAATTCACACTTATGGGAACAATATGGACACATTAGTGCTGACTGGTCATTTAGTGAGGGCATGGAGGGAGGCTTCGATACACTCTGATTGGGCACAGATGATAGACTTGAACTGCTAAGCAGCAAACAGAAGCATAAAAAAATCAAAATCAACCTTCTCCTGCTCTATTTTTCTATGCTGGCCTGTGATTAGTTAGAAACTTCAATTAGACCTTGCTCAGTTTCCATTTCAAATATACCACTGACCACTAATGTACACAGTAAGCCATAGTTGCAGTGGGAACTTGTACCACACAGAGCAACATAGCAGGGAAGACACTGCAATATCCATTTGAGTACTTCTGGGATGGCTTTAACTTGATGTGGATAGATTCTGCCCCCAAATGCTGACCCTGGATCAGTATACATCTTGTACACAAAATGGTTGGGGTTATACTGAGGCATGGGAAAAGCAGATTCTGGATCAGTTCCAATCCATTAATTGATGTTCCCTCGCTTACTTCACACAGGACCTCCCCTCATATTGGGAACTGGAATTAAAATTGAAATCATCACCATCTTAAGGGCCGCCACAATCTATAAAAAGGCCAGTGAAAGAAACTGCATCAGTTTCCCGCACCATCCCTCCCTCAGACCGAGACTGCAAAACAGTACATCTCAACAGACTAGGCTTGTGTCTGGCAACCCAGAAGCTACTGGGAACTGAAATCATCTCAAGAACCTCCTTTAAATTGATGGGGGATTGCAAGCTGGGTAGGCAGCTAGTGCAGAAAGGTTTGTTTACAAGTATCATTGCTGCAATGAAAAACAACAACTTTCTGAATGGCTGATCATCTTATAAAAATCATGGTGGGAAAATATTGAACCCCCCAATTCCTCAAAATGCTTTTAATTTTCAAGGCAGATACTATAACTGGTATTAGAACTGTAATATTTGCTTTAAAAAACTCACTTAAGTTAGAACCACAAATGTTGAATTTCATTAATGTCTGAAGTTTCTGATGGCAAGTAGAAAAAAATGTATTTTCTTCTTTTTTGTAGATTCTAATGAATGCTTTGGGTCATTGTTATGCTGGAATGTCCATTTTCAGCCAAGGCAGAGCATCTTGGCAGTGGAAATCAGGTTTTTGGCCCAAAAACAGACCCCCCCCCTCCCCCATATTTCATATGAGTGTTAGTTCAATGTTCAGACCATAAAAAAATCCTCCAACTGTCACTCAGGTGTAGTGTTGATAAACACTAGGGAACTGTTTTTTTATTATCGTTATTTTATATATAGGTCATTTAGTGGTCTTCGCCACAGGATTATCTTATCCAAATCAGTGTTGTGAACTGAAAGAATCTCTGCAGAATAGTTTGAAAACCTGACTCCCTCATGAATTCGTTTTGCACCTTTATTAATGTGTATAAATGCTTGACATATATTTAGCAAGGGTGTGATGGTGTGAACATATGGTTCAGAGATGTTATTTATGTTCTCTCATTACTCTCTCATGTGACATATCTACGATAAGCAGCAAAGTTTGTTTTGATGTAGATAATTGTTTTAGGTGTAACATCTTATGTTTTAGGAATGAAACATTTTTCTCAGATGATGATGTTTTATGTAATGCTATAATTTTATTTCTGCCTCTTTTAACTGTACAGAAGGTTTACAGCCATGCATCTCCTTCCTGCTTCTTGCGAACTGCAGTTTGCATGAGTGTGTTCACAGCACTTTTGGAGGTCTCCATGTTAAATTAAATTTAATATCATATAGAAAACTCCTATTTTAAAATGTTTTCTGTACACCTATATAGATGTATCTATATAAATATATTTTTAAAATACATCTATATGTATATATGGAGCTCTGACCCTACATGAAGTACAGCACAGATATTTTTTTTTTACTGCATAATCCACATGATCTAATTAGCTCACAAGATACAGCATGTAGCCGGTCATCATGTATAACTAATGCTGGTAATGCGTTCAGTAGTGCTGTTGTTTCTTGTCAATAATTAAGGGAAACATTAAGTATTAAGGCCTGTATTCATTCAATATGTTTCCATAAATCTACCAACCAATTAGATGGAAGTGTTACTATGTAAGCTGTGGATATTTTATAAAAGAGATGGAGGGTGTTCCTCTCATCAATACTATCTCAAGTGTCTCCATGCAGGTCTGATTTTCATTGTCCTGCTAGACCATTTTGTAGACTTTGTGTGGGACCCACAGTTTACTTGCTGTTGAGCTCTCTGAACTGACTAACCAGCTATATATTGTGTACATATATATATATATATATATATATATATATATATATATATACTCTGTTTTGTATAAAGATTGGTTTACATAAAGATTTGCAAGTAAAGATTGGGTTGTGGACAAATACAAGCATCTGAGAGTCAAAGAGTTTTCTCTTCATCATTGCTGTTATCCCGTCTACATTTCCCTGGTATGCGTACACACACACACAAATTAGTCACAATGTAATGTGAAAAAATTAAAGTCCCTAGGCCCCACATTTTCCCATGCGATAATGCTAAATAATGTACAGAATATCCAGTCATGACACAGCATCAGTTGACACAAGATCAGCTGCTGTATTATTCATTTGTCTTTGGCATGTCTGTGATGTCAGATGTGTAAAAACGCAGTTTAGAGAAAGAAGGAGGGGTCTGTAAATCAGAATGTGTAACCCAGAGAAAGCTGTTTCTCTCTCTTATTAAAAGCTGAACACATTGAGGAAGTTATGTGGGCCAGCTGTGAAGTGGTGGTTACGTGGGCTTGGGATCACACAGTTGCAGGTTTGTGTAGCAAAATGGGGTAACTGATGATCAACTGTGCTCAGAAACCCATTATTACTACTTACGCTTTGACAATGGCATTTCTTTGCTTATGTGTGGTGAGGGCACCACGTAAAATATTCAGGTGGTCTCATACTGCTCAGATTTGGTCTTCAGTGCAACATCATTGTCAACATCGAAAAAAAATTTCCCCCCTTTTTTCCTTTTATACTTTTAACTTGCTCCAGTATATTCACCATAACATTTTCATGTTGTCAACACATTTAATTTGTTTGCAGATTGCTTAGACATTCACTATGGTTATGGTCACCAATAGTGTGATACATATTAAAAATAAAACTACAGTTAATAAGTAAGGAATTAAATAATTTTTTAAATAAATAAATTAAAAATAATAATAATACTTTTATCTGCTGCAAAAAATATCATTTCAAATTTCCAATTCAGTATATCACTTGTTGACTCTGGTAGTTATTGTGCTGGTCGAATTGGACATCAGTGTATGCAAGGCATTGTAATAGGGAAATGGTATTACAAATGACTTTTTCTCATGTCATCCAATAAGTTCTGTTCATCCTCGACTTTAGTTCTCCTCTCCAGTGTAACACTTCATAATGGCTTTCTGTTGAGGAGTCGCAGCTGTGCTCAGCTGTTCAGATACCTGCCCAGTTTCCTCCTGTTTACTCAGCTGTGGGCTTCCTGTATCCAGTCAGAGGGCACCGGAACAGGTTTCTGCACATTTCATTCCCAACTAAATCACACTTCCCCTCTTTGGTAAAAATAAAGAAACAAGTCACAGTGATGAATGTCCAATCAGCTTCATTAACTCTAAAGGTCAATCTACCATAGGAATTTTGGGGAAAAAAAAGTAATAACTACTGTAAGGTCAGCTGCCAACAGGGAATGAAGAACTCTATGATAACATAACATGACTAAATATATAAATGTGTGCAGTGCAACATGAAGCAAACCAGTGACTTAGCTATGCTTATAGTATATCATCAATAGAGCTTGAGTGCATTCACTCTCACTCTAGGTATTCTCTGCCCCCATCTGAAATCCAGGGTCAGCACATATATCCCTGAAACGAAACCCAGCTTCATATGAAAACAAAATCAATCGAGGATCTGTGCTTAGGTGGCAAAGTCCATTTAAACCACTCTGTGGAGCGTCTGTTCTGCTGTGCCCTCTCTCCCCCTCTCTGGTTCAGTGTCCACCAGTAGATGGCGTTGCTGCCTCTCAACATTCTCAAAAGGCTGTAGCACACACAACAAGCTCTCCCCCGAAACGCAACACGCGCACACGCGCACACACGCACACACGCACTACTCACTCACACACGCCGGTGCGCACGAAAAAATCTGTTAAAAGAGAGGCTTAGTTCCTGAGTTGAGGCAAATGTTTGTTGAAATAAGTGGAGATTTCCTGCTTGTCTTTAGGAAGAAAAAGGGAGGGAAGAAAGGTTTTTTTTTTATTGGTTGAGCTTGGTATGTTCTGTGACTGTCCCGTTTCACTCTGGCATTTTTTTTTCTCCTTTCAACAGGAACAGTGTACAAGATAATGTTTTTTGTTCCAGTTACCTGGTAGACTTCTGGGTTTTGGTGTCTGGCTTGTGTATCAGAGCCTACTCTGTTGGAATGTAGCAGGTAGACTGTCCAGAAGGCAGATCAGAGCTCTTTAGAAGGCTGAGAAACATTATGGATGTAAGTAAGAGCAGTACTGACATTTTTATAAGCGAAGCAGATGATGCGTAAACTCGTTTCTCTCTGATCGGGAGTTAATGTTGACCTTGACCATATGTGTCACAGCATCAAATCTAGGGCCTTGGTTATTGTTCTTAAAGAGGAACATTTTTAAAAGGTGTAGAGATGCGAGCATATTTTAATGAATTAAGCAATTCAGATTTGTAAATTGTTTGCAGTTTAAAAGTTAAATTGAAATGCTGAATATGTGTTGTAAGTTCTGTATATTATTATTATTATTATTAGGGTGATCACATTGTGGGAAAAGTTTTTGTCTGTTTTATTATTATCAACCAGCATTTATAAATTGGTACAAATATAGTTCTGATTACACATTTATAAAGTAAAAACTGAAAAAAAAGTTTGAGTGGGATTTCCTTGCAGTATTTAGTGTGTTTGTTCCAAACCCTGACTCTGGTCTGTGCCTGTGCTGAGTGTGGGGCAGAGGGGCGGGGGTCGATTGGGCACCAGGGGGATAGCATGTTAGCCATGCACAGGAGGAATGTGGGAGAGCATTAGCGCTCGCACTTCATGTGAATGGAGCAGGGTAAAAACAAATGGCGGTACAGTGGGTGGCAGGGGCTTCACGTGGACAGAGGAAATGGAACGGGAATGTGCAGTCAGGCGGCGTGACAAATGGGAGCTCCTGTGTGTGAGATCCTGCAGGACTATGCCTTAAACCACACAGTGGGCTCCCTGTGTTACATAATCGAATAATTATGAATACTGAAGGCTATATCGTGATAATGGCATTAGAATTATGAGATGATAATTGTTATTTCCAGTCACTTTCAGTAATGTATTTTTTAATGATTAAAACACAGGTCATTTCTCATAATTGCATTTTCATATTTCAAGGATTTAAAAATTAACAATTTGTTCACAATACTACTATTTCTGTTACTACTAATAATAATACTTATAACAATTGTTGTTGTAGGTATTTTTGCATTGTTTTGCTATTTAAAAACACAAAGAAGAATTATTTTAGTACTTTAATAATTGCCATGCTATTATTATTGTTGTTTTTACATATTTAATATTTGTATTATTGTAATATTGTATTGGAGACAGATATTGTTGTATTGTATTCTAATATTTTTATTTCATAGTAGAGCTTTAAATATACATTCGTTACTTCTATGGACCTATTTTAAATTTGCACGTTAGTCATGTGGATGCAACTGCAACTTTCAAATAAATGGCATAAGAGTATCTTTAAGATGATAACATTATATCTGCGAGAAATGTTTTTGGAATTATGTACTAATCCATCCCCACATTAAATGTTTGTATAGTTTTACTGTGCATGTATTCAGAGGTCAATCTTAATTTAATTTCACAGTGCACTTCAAGAAGTATGCTTCCTGTGTGTTCATATATGTAATTCATTTTAACATTGCTCTTGCTAACATACTGTAATTATTGAAAATGAGTGTTTAATGTTTAATAATAAAATGAAAGCTATTTTAACCTTCTTCCCATTCATGCAAAATGAATACCTTTGTAACCGAGGTGATAATTGCCATGCTCATTCTACCTTGCTCTTTCTGAGGAGACGAGGTAAAGAGGAGCTAAATTCTCTGTTGCGAATGCTGCTGAGGTGGTGAAAGGGCAAAAAGCTTGAAGCCACCCAAAGGGCAGGCTGTTGACTTTACTCACCAAAGATCAAGCTCATGCCGCTGTACTGGCCCTCATCTCTGTGCATTTTCTTAAGAAAACAGAAGCCACAACATCATCTTTCGGCCGTATTGTTTTGCCCTCCATTAATCTGTCTTCAATGAAGCAGATCTGATATTGGAAAATCAGTTCGGTATTTGTATTTTATTTCTGAGATTTACATCCGACTCAGGTTTATGAGACTTAAATCTGACAATAGGATCATCCAAAATTATCAGGGGGATTATATGGGAGCGATTAAACAGCACATGTAACTGGACACTGCGTCTGAGTGCTGCTGCCGCACCATCATCCATGAATAAAAACAGGTCATTACTCGGAAGCATGGTTCAGTCATGTTCGAGGCAATTGAAAACATAACTGAAAGTGAGATTAGATGCATAATCCATTTTGTCTTTATTGCGTGAATGTGTGTATGTGTGGTTGTGAAGTAATGTGCAGGTGCCAGAAAAAAGTAAAACCTTAAAAAGAGAAAAAAGGAACATTTCTTCTTCCTTCTACTAACAAATTGTTTTTCAGCCAGATTTTTAGACATAACTTTCTCTCCTCAGAAAATAGTTTTATACTTCCCCATTTAAAAAGCCTTGCTATACATTCATTCAATTTTGTTTGTTTTTTTTTTTTTTTATTCCTCTCCCCTGGAAAACCATTAATGGACTCACAAAGAGTTAATTACTTTGTTTCGCCCAGCGATGTCACAAGCTACATGTCATGGGGTTTTCATCTAAATTAGCCCATATATCAAATTCCAGTAGCATATTAAATCTACGGGAATTGTCTGAAAGGAAAGGGAGTGCAATAATCCAATTTTGGGATGGGTAGAGGAAGAGTTGCAGCTGGGGAGTGGCCCTTCCTCTTCGCCATCCTCCAATCTCCTCAGCCGGTCGGGGCTGAGTCGTCTGAGCTGACCTCAGACACCGGCCACCTCCCGTCACTGCAGTCCCCCGGCCGCCATTGTGCCATGAGTGTCCACTCCCGGGTAGAGTTGGATAAGGGCTGTGCATTTACATGTTGACTTGTTGCGTAGAGGTGCATCCAGGATTGAGATTTTAGTTTTCCCTTTTAAACTTCACTCTCAATAGTCGATGTATGATCTGGCTAGGCAGGGAAAAAATACCTATGACTTCAATTAACCACATTACATACATACAGTGCTGGCCAAAAGTATTGGCACCCCTGCAATTCTGTCAGATAATGCTCAATTTCTCCCAGAAAATGATTGCAATTACAAATGTTTTGGTAGTAATATCTTCATTTATTTTGCTTGCAATAAAAAAACACAAAAGAGAAAGAAAAAAAAGTCAAATCAAGTATCAATTTACACAAAACTCCAAAAATGGGCCGGACAAAAGTATTGGCACCCTTTGAAAAATCATGTGATGCTTCTCTAATTTGTGTAATTAACAGCACCTGTTACTTACCTGTGACACATAACAGGTGGTGGCAATCACTAAATCACACTTGCAGCCAGTTAAAATGGATTAAAGTTGACTCAACCTCTGTCCTGTGTCCTTGTGTGTACCACATTGAGTATGGAGAAAAGAAAGAAGACCAAAGAACTGTCTGAGGACTTGAGAAGCAAAATTGTGAGGAAGCATGGGCAATCTCAAGGCTACAAGTCCATCTCCAAAGACCTGAATGTTCCTGTGTCTACCGTGCGCAGTGTCATCAATAGGTTTAAAGCCCATGGCACTGTGGCTAACCTCCCTAGATGTGGACGGAAAAGAAAAATTGACGAGAGATTTCAACGAAAGATTGTGCGGATGGTGGATAAAGAACCTCGACTAACATCCAGACAAGTTCAAGCTGTCCTGCAGTCCGAGGGTACAACAGTGTCAACCCGTACTATCCGTCGGTGTCTGAATGAAAAGGGACTCTATGGTAGGATACCCAGGAAGACTCCACTTCTGACCCAGAGACATAAAAAAGCCAGGCTGGAGTTTGCTAAAACTTACCTGAGAAAGCCAAAAACATTTTGGAAGAATGTTCTCTGGTCAGATGAGACAAAAGTAGAGCTTTTTGGGAAAAGGCATCAACATAGAGTTTACAGGAAAAAAAACGAGGCCTTCAAAGAAAAGAACACGGTCCCCACAGTCAAACATGGCGGAGGTTCCCTGATGTTTTGGGGTTGCTTTGCTGCCTCTGGCACTGGACTGCTTGACCGTGTGCATGGCATTATGAAGTCTGAAGACTACCAACAAATTTTGCAGCGTAATGTAGGGCCCAGTGTGAGAAAGCTGGGTCTCCCTCAGAGGTCATGGGTCTTCCAGCAGGACAATGACCCAAAGCACACTTCAAAAAGCACTAGAAAATGGTTTGAGGGAAAGCACTGGAGACTTCTAAAGTGGCCAGCAATGAGTCCAGACCTGAATCCCATAGAACACTTGTGGAGAGATCTGAAAATGGCAGTTTGGAGAAGGCACCCTTCAAATCTCAGGGAGCTGGAGCAGTTTGCCAAAGAAGAATGGTCTAAAATTCCAGCAGAGCATTGTAAGAAACTCATTGATGGATACCGGAAGCGGTTGTTCGCAGTTATTTTGTCCAAAGGTTGTGCTACCAAGTATTAGGCTGAGGGTGCCAATACTTTTGTCCGGTCCATTTTTGGAGTTTTGTGTAAAATGATAATTGATTTAATTTTTTTTTCATTGTCTTTTGTGTTTTTTCATTGCAAGCAAAATAAATGAAGATATTACTACCAAAACATTTGTAATTGCAATCATTTTCTGGGAGAAATTGAGCATTATCTGACAGAATTGCAGGGGTGCCAATACTTTTGGCCAGCACTGTACAAGGAAGGACCTACAATAACCATATATATATAACCTGATCTGAATGCCCCATTTTATTTTTATACATAGGGCCTCAGAGGGAAAATCCTTTTTTTTTTTTTGGAAAACTTGCATATGGCAGAAGTTTCCCAATTAAAAATGATCTTGGATCTTAGCCTTATTTAGCAGAGAATTAAGAGATTTATTTTCATAATCTTCTGTGGCGAGCGTGTGGACATACTGTTGTTACATTTCTCTGGCAATGCAAAGGGCGATGTGTATACTTAAAGGAGTTTTTAGTTTGTCAGTCTTTAAAAACTAGAACAATGGTTTGTCAGAGATTAATGTTTAGCAATAACAACTGTATATAATAAAGCCAACAACTAGCAAGTGACACTAAACAAACTGAAATTAGTAGTGCAATACCTTTGTGGTTAAAGTGTATTGTAAAGGCCAAAATTTCAAAATTAGTTAATCATTTTAATGCACCTTTGCATTCATACAAAAAAAAGGTTAAAATCTTGATTAAAATATAATTTTAAAAAATATTATATTTGTGTTACCTTTGTTACTTTTGCTTAATCATTATTGGTCATGTCATGTGGGACAAACGCTAAAATGTATGCTATAATAATAATAATAATAATATTAATAATAATAATAACAACAATAATAATAATAATAGAAGATTTGAGTTACTAACACAATTTCTTTCACCCTTTGCCAGATTTTTCCAATTTAAAAAGAAAGTGAAGCTTCAATGTGCTATTTAAAATAAAAGACAAGCTGCTAAAGCTGAGGTTTGAATGTCCCCTTTTCTAATTCTAACTCTTCCCTTCAGAGAGGAAAAAAAAAAAACCTGTCAGACAGAAGTAATCCCACCTGCTTGCAGAGACATGGCAGGCATGGAAATGGACTCTGTCGTGGGCACAGACAGTGATCGACACATCTGGCCTGGGGCTGATCATCAGAACCCCTCTCCATCATAAGGTGCTGCTATGGGTCAGCCAATCTATCAATCCATCAACCAATCTGTCTATCAATAACATTTTATTCAGAATAGCTCCCTCTCCAAAGGAATTGCCACGCATAATTTCATGTATATTGCACCAAGAACAAAGCTGTAGTTATAGTGCAATGCATTTCATAATAACCTAATAGTAAAAATGAAAAAAAATTACACATTATATATACAAATTGCAGTACAATTCATATACCCATCGCAATGTACGTGTGTGTGTGTGTGTGTCCTCTCCCTTACTAAGAGGAGTGTGAGAGAGAGGAGTTGGTGTAGTGCTAGTCTAGCATGGCTAATTGTTCTTTTATTCCAGAGCAGCCCTGCTGCTCTAAGGTACCTGCCCTGGCTGTGCGTGTTGCTGCCAGGGGAGAGAACAGGTCCAACCTGTCTACTCCTCACTGCTGCTCACCCCGAAACAGGGGGACAGCCTTCACGGAAACAACAGAAATAATAACGTTACTCTTAGTGCTGCAAAGTAAAATCTTACTTGCATTGCACCATTCTGATTCCATTCAATATGTTACATGCCAAAGCTGACATCTTCTACTATATAGATTACCCGTCTTTTGCATGAAGTGGTAGAATGTAAGGGCATGTACATCACCACGCCTGCATATTTTCTCCATCAAGATGTTGATGTCTCTCACCAAATATAACTAAATGCAATATTGAAATCAGGTCACTCACATGTACAGTCATCTGACTAACTAAAACACACAATCTTTTTGTGTGCATGCTTTTTGCATGTTTGCGTGCATGTGGGAGAGAGGGAAAATGATCTCCGTGCTAATACAGAACTGTGTCATAAAGCCTTGTAGTTCTGAGGGGAAATCTTGTAAAGGGTTTTGTAAAGGGGCAAAACAAGATGTTGTCCACCAGGGGGTCTTTAATGATTGACGTGTGGCACATTCTAGTTTGACATTTTAAACAGCACTCAAATTAAAGATGCACCGTGAAAACATCTTGACACATTTTTAGACATGATGGTCTTGGACTTTATCTCCAAAGTACACGGTATTAGCATGACATCAGGAGCATCAGCAGCATGAACCCAACAACAAAACAAGATAGAAAAACATTCTTCTGTCAATCCAAAAACCATGTCTCTATATTCTATGATTTAAAAATAATTTATGCCCATAAACATGTGTGGTTGAATAACAGTATAATTTAACCTGCAAAATATGACAAAATAGAAATGATATATTAGAGTCTTTTTGGCTGTACATCTTAATACAAAGAGGAGTACTGACACACCAGCTTTTCAATGCTTTAATCCTTTTTAATTTGTTTGGCATGTGTTCTGTTTATATTAGGCTGTTTCTCAAAGCCAGACCTGTCTTTCTGCCATGTTTATAACTATTTACATGCATTCTTTCACTCGGGTCGTATAGCATTGCAGTTCCTCTGCGTGCCAGCTCTTACTAAGTAATAAGCGGCAGGTACTTTATTTCCCAACCAAGGTATTTAGGTTAATCATTCATTAGCCAAGATAGGGGCTTCAAACGTAAGTCCCTCAAATTTAATTTAAATAGCAGTGTGATTGAAAATGTGCATCCCCTGAATATATTATACACACTTCATAATTATGTATATGGATGTGTTTGTGTTTGTGTTTGTGTGTGTGTGTGTGTGTGTGTGTAGATTTTATTATATGTATTATAATTTCTAAAATACATACAATTTCTTCATGTTTAAGATTCAAATGTTAGTTTCACTGAAATCAAAGAAAGGTACAGTGAAATATCTGCAGTCTTTGTTCTAATTTAAATTCTCTTCGTCATTGTGGCATTATTGCAGCGGTGAATCAACCGATGAAGACAGACATTACAGTCAATCTTAACTCTACTTACAGGTCTCCGAGGTTAATCTGTGCACCAAATGACTAGAATTTGTTATTTCATCTGAAAATAGAGGAACGGACAATCTCACTGCACGTCATTTATTTACTGCAACACAGGGGCCCTTTATCTGACTGCTGTTTGTTTACCAGTTTCTTTTACTAAGGTGAATGTTAAATGCTAACAGAGTATGACTGTGCACAACAATATTGTCTATTGTCAAAGCTGCATAGCAGTAGTTTTTATTTTGTTTTCCAAATGTCTGGTAATGTATTTTCTGCCTTTGTCAACACATTTTTCGAAAGCATCTATTAAACGTCCATTACACAAGCTAGCCCATGGCATGGACATGGACATCTGTTGCTCTGTTGCACAGTAGAGCAAACAATATGCTTTACAAACAGATACAAACAAATAAGCCTTATCAGTATTGTTTTTTGCATTATTATTTATTTGAACTAAATTACATTTTGTAGATTAAAGCAGATTACAACTTCATCTGCTGTCTAGGTATGACCCCTGTGGTTGACTCCCTGGGCTTCGGATATAATCCAATGATTCTTTCAATCTGTTGTTGTTTTATTAAATGCTAAGTATTTGGGTCGATTTAACATCACGGTAATCCCTTTTAGCGGCCAGTTTGTCTGACATGCGGTGCAGGATATGGGGATGATCTGTCATCGGTATGTATTTGAGCCGCATTGCTGTGGACTGCAGTGTTTGTTGAGATATTTAACAGCCTTACACATAGTCATTGTGGAAAGGGGCGCATGCCTGCAATTACGAAAATAAATAGAAAATAAAATGGAGGGTTTAATCAGTGTCCAACAATAATTACTAACAGAAAGGCTTTGAGCGGTGAGACTGACATCATGATGTGCAAAGTAATTATTAGAGGAGTAAACATAGTTTTATAGTGGAATAGTAGTGTTTAAATCAAATTATGAGGTTTCCATTAATATTTCAGTATTACACTATTTTCTTAGAAATAAATACACAGATGGCACCTTTTTATCTTATTTTGGCCTTTGTTATATAAAGACTTTGGACTTTGTTCTAAGCATTAAACGGTATATATTAATCATAGAAATATATAAAATGTTACAGGTGATTCTTACAATTGTTTAAGATTGCCATTTACTGTCATTGTTTGTTTGATGTAATTGAGATGTCATATGAAGCTTATCCTTATTATCATCCACTCCTATTTTTACCCTGTTTATTGTAAGTGGATTTGAATCTCGGAAGATCTCTTTACTGCACCGGCCCGCACGTCCAATATTATTAGGTGCTATGAGTTCAGCCTGTGTAAATCTGTTAATGCATAAGACCATAAGAGCCTCTTATGCTCCTGCCAGGTTGGGGCGAAGACATCAGATTAATATTTGATCATGCAGAAGGGCCCTTAATCTGATTTGCTTATTCCCTCGGCCGAGTGTCCCAGCAATTATCATAATTGTTGTGGTAAATATGTTTATCTTTATCACTGGCTTTGGGCGCAAGCTTACCTCTGGAGGAGCAGGCCCCGGGGGAGGCTGGGATTCCAGAAAGAAACCCAATTAGCGTGAAGGCTGCGGCGGCCAGGGGATGAGTTCCTACAGAGGCCGCTGTGTCCATGCCTTACCTCTTCCACCTGGAGACGCGCTCACGGCTCGATAATCCCTCTCTCCGCCAAGCCGAGAGCCCTGGCGCGTAAGAGGGAAATCAAAGCCTCACATCAGAAGGAAAATGACTATTAGTGACTGAAAGTGTCTCTATTAAAATGCACAGCTTATAGATTTTTTGAGTCGCCTGGGAACCTGCCTAACTTTACAGTGCCGGTATTCGCTGTCTCTCCCCCTCCTTTTTTTCTCTCTCTCTTGTACCCCCTCCACCCACCAACCAAAAAAAAAGCCAAGAGCCAAAGGATTTTGTCTGAAAGGTTTAGGCTGTCTATACTACCTGTAGGAGGAGTATATAGTATTGTTGGTCAGTCTGATTGCTGTGAAACAACTCAGGCTCACAGCACTGTTCCCAGCAGGTTGGGATTCTCTTGCACATACTCCTGTGTGAATTGGACAATGGGACAACACTGTAATAGTTTCTCTCTCTGCAGCACACACTAGCTCCAGCCACCCAGCAGCACTTCTTAAAAGTTAAACATAATGAAATCAGATTTATTCCTGGGAGGGGGCTACTGCGATCTGTACAATTTCTCATGTTAGAAACCACAAGACTGTAAAGACACAAAGTTGTATTTTCACTGCATTGATAGGAGAAGTGAGGCAACATAACCCAGAAAATAATAGCAACTACTAAATGGTAAATCCTACATGATTTAGAATGCTGTCTGCATTTTGAAGTATTAGTGGTATATCTGAGAACGCTATACACAACCTAAACCAGAGTTTTAATTGCAGCCAATTTTGTACCTAGTCCGTTCATCAGAGAGCATATTTTGTCAGGATGTAATGAAGTTCGGTATCAGTCATCGGTCTGGTGCACAGCAGCAATGACACTTTTCAGAGAGTCCCTTCGTTGTGACCCTGCACAGCAGAGTCTGAGCCTGGAATGGCAGTTCACATAATTCGTCGCGAATCTCCTGACCGCCTGATTGGCCAGGCCAAGGGCACGGCTCTTCACGCGCCGCTTCGCGAGGACCGGCGCTGTATCGAAGACACGTGCGCTCTCAGGAAATGAGGCGAGTTGGCAGGATCCCGGGCTGGGGCCGATTGCGCCGAGCCCCACGGCGGACCGGTGGGGCTGCAATATGTCATGCTGTTGGCATGCGTGGGCCACTCCGGGCTGCCTTTTACCCCCTAATCAGGAGGGGGGAAGTGTTCCCATGAGCTGGATCACACAGGCACCACAGAGTGGGAGAAATCACACATGACAGCGTTTACAGTCCCCACACATGTGTTAGCAGACTGCCGCATCAGTCTCTTCACAACAACTGGGGTGTAAATGAGGATTTCTCTGTGGAGTTCATTACTAATGCCATCTAATACCACTTCCTTTTTTCCCCATTAAACTCCGTGGAGCTTACTTCCCATTTGCTACTTGCCAATAGTTTCAGTTGTTAAGGGAGTCTTTTAATGTCACTGGAAAATCTGCTTATTGTCCAATCACAGCTTTTGTTGCCCAGGTGTTTTGTAAAATAATTGGGATTTAACCAATAATGCAATACTTTGAAGCTATGGAAACGTGAGGTTCCGTAGCCATGTCCAGCAGCAGGAAAGCAGTGTAACAGAGCTGGTGGAAAGAAGTGTAGTTTCCACTAAAAAACTTTCAAATTTCTGCTCCTCATGATTTGGGTGTCGCACTACACATTGACATGCTTATCAATTTGTTTCAGCTGTTTTGAATTGTTGAGTTTTTTTTTTAAATGTACTAGCCAGCAACAAAAATGAAAGAGTATCTGGACTTCTGCTTTTTGGATTACAAACATCACAGGCAAAATATTGTTTTCATTTTCAAGAGTGGTCAGCTGTAAGAAGACAAACACACTCCAAGGATCCAATCCAGACTTGAAATACACAAGTGTAAACCTCTCTTACTACAAACTCTCTTATTACAATACACTTTAATGCTTCTGACCTGGGAATTTAAGGAGTCCATGTGGGAGATACACGTTTTGGGGGGAGTTTTCCTGTAATGATGGTGTGTATCCTTAGATTTGAGCTGAATCCCGCCCATTTGCTGCATAGTTATCAATCAAGTCTGAAATGTGTATGCAGAGATGGCACGTGAAATACATCAATGAGTTACACCCCATGTATCAATGAATGCATGGAAATGAACACAATCAGTGTCATTGATTAATTTGGCAACTATAACATATAATATGTGCTATCATACATATGTAAAATAATACCAAATAATGTCCTATCATACAATGTGAATATGCAGTCTTCAACATGGACTATCCTTACTTTTTTTAGTATATGAATGTGTATTTTATAGTTCGTGTTTTGAGAACCCTGGGTTTCAAATGAATACAAACCTTAAAGTAATTAAGCTTTATCACGATAGTGTCACCTCAGTTTAGATGCATGGGAATTTCTCTGTGAGCTGGTCACACCCACAAGGTGGTAAAAATGAGAGGTGGGTTGTCAGAGAAGAAGAACGGGAAGGCAAGGACAGAATTGTGAAATCACTGATTGACTGATCTTCAGTCATTATTTAAAACTCTTTTGATTGTGTTGAATAATTTTTTTGAGAGAAATCACACAACAAAAATTGTCACTCGCTGAATTTGATGTGCTATTACACTACAACTACCGAAATGAACTGTGTGGAAATGGAGCAGCATCATGACTGCCTCCTACTTGCTCACACACAGACACATACACACACACAAAAATAGAGAGGGAAACAGGAGCGGGGTGAACAGGAACTAGCAACCTACTGTAATATGTGCGATATTTCTTAAGCCTCAGCTCATAGTGTTGTGGAGTTACTTTCACTGCAAAAAGGCAATATACAAGCTTCAAAGTGAATCAGGGGTTAGTAAAAATGAACAAGCTAATTACCCATTGCAGGTATTGTTAGTTATCTGAATGACAAACTAGGATACTTGAACATTAGTCCCATGGCTATGGTAGTGCTTAAAATTGCAATGTAAGTGTGTTCACATAAGTGTGATTACATATAATATAATATTATATTACATGTGTATTAAATGTGTGTGTATGTGTTATATGTCCAATAAATACAGTCAACACTATAACATAGACTTTGTTATTCTTAACATGATTCTTTAGTATCTTGTCACTGTAATAATAATTACATGAATAAATACTAAATAGTCACAAATGTTAATCTAACTATTTCTGTAATTTTGCATGTATCACTATCTGCCTCTTCATTTTCTGTAAGTGGCCATACTTAGTAAGGTAAGGATATTAACCTGTTTTAAAATGTTTGCACAAAAACACACTGGTCTACCAAAAGAGTATGTACTGGAACAGTTAACATTTTATTTTCTTATGATTTCCTCATTTTTCTTTGAGGTCTGGGCCAAAATTTATCTTCATTTAATTGAAATATGGCCTTTTTATTTAAATACTGCTTATTATAGCACAATAAAGACTAATTCAGTGGTTATTGCTATGTGTTCTGACAATTTTATTTTAATAATCATAACCAAAACCAAGATTCATTTTTTCAAAGGTTGAATCAAATTGTAAAAAGGATAACTGCCCAGCACAACTCTCAATGTCTCCACTCCTGTGCATTAAAATGAAAACCTATTGAAGTGAGAAGTAGCCGGCCAGCTTCTGCACACACAATGTTGTACAAAACAAATGCTGAAAATAAGCTGGGCTCTCTTGGTCTTGGCCACAGGGTAGTTGGTATTTCACAGCTATCAGAACTAAAGCGGTGGTAACATTTTGTGGACCATGGTTCGGACCACTTGGCTAGTGGTCGGTCCAGGAAAGTTGGTTAGCTTGCTAGTGGTTAAGACAATTTTTACAGTGGCTCAGAACAAAAAGAGGTCCATTACACGTTCCTCCCCCCCTAGTTTCCTCCTTGTCATTTCTGTCACTTTGCTGTTTGCAATCCCCTGTGTTCTGCAAGGATTTCAACTTTTTGCATTGCATTTCGCACCTTCTATAAAATCTTCAGGATGTGAATCTATATGGCACATGGCTGGCAAGCAATGGTAGGATTTACCCTTTGCTGAATAGAGCCAATTCACTCTCTCTCAGAACACAGTAACTTACCTTGCCCGCAAATACAAAATCTATTCATTTCTTTAACATATTTTTTAACACTGTCCTGTTTAAGCAACATGTTTACTATTTTATGTATCTAAGAGTAACACACAAGATGGTAGATAACAAGCTAGCTATCAATCTAGTTTGGCTCAGCTGAAACAATTCTATAACCCTATGCACACTGAAGGTCACGAAAGGACCGTTTCATGGATAAGTGCTCAGCTCTACATAGTCTGAATCAGTCCCTATGTAGTTATTAACAATAATGAATCTGAGCAATATTGCCATGTAACGCTGGTAATGGTACCATAAGCCAATATAATATGAGTAAAATGAAAATAGTTTTCTGCCAAATGGTTGGATGATAATTAGTTAGCAGTGTATGTGTTCTGCACTGTGGCGGGAATATGAAGTGTGTTACCTTGTAAAACCAGTCTGTAAAAAACAGATCATAAAATTGAATGATATTTTCAATAATTGTTATTCTTGTTTCACCAACTGTAACTTCATTGCAAAAATTATAAGTTAAAGCTAACAGGTGGCTTCTTTTTTTAAACCAAGGCTTTTCATAGGTTATGATTTTTCGGAATAGTATTTGTTGAATATTACTAATATTATTAACAGGTGTTACAAAACAAAACAAACACAGTGAAGAGATAATCGTTGTATAATTGTTAATCTTTTTGTTTATTTATATATTTATTTATTTATTTATTTGTCCTTGCTTTGACTGTTTTAATAATGAATTTTGTAAAACTCATTGTATTGGCTAATTTGAAATACATAATATCATTACAATCACTGTTCCACAGCAGCCTTCCCAGGGAAATTGTCCTATCTATCCTGCCGAATGCATGGCACTGCATGAGGAAACAGGGAAATGATCACTTCCCATTAATCTGCCCTGACTGGTGGGAAATGGCATCTTTATAATGAGTATTAGGTGTGCTTCTACATGAATTAAAGTCAAATGAGCCTCTGATTGATTACCTGGCACCAGCCCCTAACGATATTCCTCTGTGATCGCTATTAATGAAGTGACTGTATCATATCTGGATGATTTAAAAACTGGCCTTTAGGGGGAAAAAGTAATAATAAGCCAAGGCAAACAAAACAAGTGTGGAAGAAATATTCTTTTCTCACGCTTATCTGTTCACAAATCTTGTGACATAGTCTTACATTCATCTCTTGTACATTTTGTTGTATTTGGTTGCATTCCTTTGTCGGTATCATGTCCGTAAATGCAGAAACAGAACAGAAGTCTAGGCTGAGGGACAGCAAGAGTTCTTAGGCTGAGGGATAGCGAGAGTTATTAGCACAGGGTGATTAATTCTCCATATGTTCCCCTGTGCATCAGTCCAAATTGAAATTCAAATTTCATCAGGTTCCACACTGTAAAATCCTGTATACGTCTGATGTAAACTATTATCTTGTCTTGAATTTTTAACATATCATTTTTTTATTCAAGTCACAGTATTTCATCTTTATTTTCTTCTTATTATTTAATGTAATGGGCATTCTTGCAGGATAAGTTCCATCAGTATAATAAGTTACTCCCTTATTATGCATGCATTAGTAATAATATTGTTGCACTGCCCCCAATGTCTCCTCCTTTTTCATCATGATGATCCCACAGTCTGTGGGGAAAATAAAATATATATTTTTGAAATATTTGTATTTATATTTTTGGTAAAAGTACAGTTAAAGTAATCATTAACTCAGTCCAAACGTTATTACTATAAAAGAGCTTTAAAATGACACTATGACTACATCTCTTGCTTGTGTAGAACGGAGTTATAATGTCTTAGCCTTAGTCAACATGGCAATCAGACAAAAGACTCTGCTTCAATCTTCTTTTTTTAAATTTAATTTTTTAAATTAAAACCTTGAGAAAATGTGAGAGGGATACTGCAACAGCAGAAATGTATGTGCCAACTTTTAAGAAATACTGGGAAGTTCTTGGCAAAATTTTACGCAGAATGATCCAGACCATACGCTCAACATACCACATTCACTCTCATAACAGGGAAGCCCATCCCTGACTGCCAAATACCAATAAATGTCCTAATCATTATTTGAGTCACACCTTGTATATTGTTTAGACATTTAAAAGATTGTATTATTATCACCATAAACATTTAAAAGAAAAGCTGATTCATAAATGTTCACAGGTGAAATAAACACAAGGCAGTTGTCAGTGCAAAAATAACATTTTACTTGCTGTCAAAATGAATGGAGTTTTGTGTGGTTTCTGTAGTTTACTCCCTGACCCAAAAAGGCTGTGGGTTCAGTGTTATCCTTTACGGGTTGTACGTCTTTGCATTTCCTGTTAGGACTGGGCAAACAGCCCTGCGACAGACTGGCACTGTGTCAAGCTGCTTCACACCACAGATGTCGGGGTAAGCTCCAAGCTGGTGAGTCATCCACAGTCAGACGCAGCTTCCGTTGTGCAGTCAAATGTGTCTTCGTTTGGGAGTGTGTCCACTCTGATGTGAAAAGCTTTTCACCCATTTTCTTCACATAATAATACTGCTCATGGAGAGGTATGCTTGTAAATGGTTTGAGAAGAGTTTAGGTTTGAGACGAATGTTGCTGACCTCGTCCCGTTTGCTCATATTGTTCCAATTATTTGACGGTTTGTTGCTTATTAATTCAACACGTCTGTACATTTAGTATTTCTTTGATGGATTTGCGGGAGGGCAGCCACCTTTTGAACCCCTTGCAAGGAAGAGTCTCCGGTTTTTCCGGTTCTTCAGTTCTACTCATGTGGTCTGTTGCTAGGCGGACTGCTGCACCACACAGGGAGACTTGTTCTTGCGTATTCTGGTCCTCGGCTCCCCACTCTGCAGTCTTTGATCCAGAAAGTAAGGTAACCTGTAAAACCAGCACTCCCACACTGTCCAACAAGACCTGGAAGTTCACCATAATTAGTCCTCTCCATTTTCTGGTGCTTGGAGTTGTCGGCACAGAATACTTCCGCCAGCACCCAACCCTGGAGGAGGCTTTGTTTAACAGCTTTGCTGCAGATACAGAATCCCAATATCTAATCTAACGCACTAACAAACTTGAATTTTTTTTTTTACCTACTTGGAACAGTTTTAATGGTAAACAGAGTACACTTGGTGTGTTTGAAGTCTTGGCCAAAATGTTCAGGTGTTTTTATGGAAGATGAGGCATTTACCAAATGCCTGGAGTCTGCCACACAATGTTGCCACTATTCACGTTTCCTAAACTGGAATAAATTGCACATTGCCACAATGATCTGATTCATTTCAACGTGCATTACATATCGATTTTGCTTTGTTTTTACTATTGATCAGGTGTGCAGTCATTTACAAATGTCACCTCATCAACAAACACTGAGGTTAAATGTGATACTGTCAAACCTGCCACACACACACACACACAAATATGCATAAAGGTACTTTTAGAGAGACCAATATACTATCAATTGCAATGGGTACCTTCTTTGATTAAAATCTGAATCCAGAATATGTGTGGAATCACTTTGTTTCTCGGTATATTTACTGTGCGTGGACATATTCATGGTCCTCTATAATCTCTTCATAGTAATTATTCTGCCAAGCACCCTGTTGGGGTAATTATACTAAAACCCTAATTAGCACCATCAAGATGTAAACGCCTGCAAACTACCTCTACCTTCACCATTGGGGGATTTTCAGCAATTTTACCGCCTTTGGTTGTTTTTTCCAACAATTATTTATTTATTTTTGTAAATTCATGGAAAATGGAGATCTCAGCCAAATAAAAGTATTTTAAAGCAGGTTAAGGTAGAGGCATCACCAATATTATGTCCTTAATGTAGGTGTGTTGTGTATCTAAAGCCCTTATAATCAGTCAAATTAATGACCTGTTGCAGAGTGCAAAATAATTTTTGGTTTTACTGCATTTACTTATGTTGGAGAAATAGCGTTAACATGCTAACATCAACTAATAAGGCCATGATCTAAATTAACTCAACATATTTAAAATGTTATTCAGCTGCAGTTTCATAAATGTGTGTGTTGTTCCTCACATTTGGAATAGGAGGAATGCCAACTTTTGTTTAAGTAATAAAATGTGCTCATTTGAAATGTTTTTTGTGTTGTCTTTATAGCTCCATGCTAACTGAACTGTCATATCGTACATCGTAACTCTCTCTGAATTGACACACTGCCTCACAGAACCAGGAAAGCTGAATACTCCATGTCTTTCAAAAAATGAATCAATCTGTTTATCATTTTACCAGCTTGTCACGTTTACATTTCAGAGGCTCAATTTAAATGTTAAAGCAGTTCTGAGATAGTTAGCTTAATTATCTTTTACATTTGTTTCACACCAAAATAAGGCTGCTTATTTATTTATTTATTTAATTAATTATTTTTAGAAAATCTGTAACCTAGTTAGCTAGCTAATGTTATTTCGGGATATATCCATACCTCCCATGGCTGATACAGGGTACGTCATAAGAAAACCACAGATGAACTGAAAATAACTCATGAATGTATCTAGTTGATTTACGTAAAGCTTAGAAAGCTGGTTAGCTACCTTAATAGTCCTCTGCTAATCCAATAGTAGAGATTTAATGCTGCTGCATCTTACATGCTGAAATGCCTGAAGCATCAACATTGAGTATTCACTATATGTTGGTAGTTAATCATGAATAATTTCAGTTCGGTGACTGTGCAGTGATGGGCTACTGACTGCATTCTAAATGAAATTGGCTATACACATTGATTTGAATACGACTTGTGAAAAAAAATACAAAACAACCATCTTCCACATTCTTCTGTGTAGGCTTTCCAGAAACCATACACATTAAGTATGCTTTCCAAGAAGCCCTTTAGGCCAAATACCCTGTCACAGTGGGACCGATTCACATTATAGGATGCCCTCAGCATTCATGGATTTACGATTTGCAGTTTTGAATGTTTGCTCCATGTAGTGCTCCCAGTTTGCCGGTTCACTCTCTCTTCCAGGGCTGCAGAGCTCCATGTCAAACCACACTCTCTTACATTTATTTTACATGTCACACATGTTAAACCATTATTTTTGTACTGAAAATGTTCTTGCAATGTGTTGGGAACAAACCCCCTTTGTACTTAATTATTTTTATTATTGATGCAATGGAATATTCACAGATTTTCCCATTTGCGGGGATCTCTAGAATGTGATGAGGGTCTACAGACAAGTGCTAGAAATGCCTCACCTAGCTTCTGTAACATCAGTGAAATACTGACATGGAAATATTTCGACTTTCCTTCAGTGGTTGCTGATATTATTCGCACTATTCACAGGTTTACTTGACACTTCACACACGTGGCAGCTTCTGAAAGGAGGAAGTTATCATGTACAAGTAAACTTAATAAAGAAGATGAAAAAGCCTTCAGAACTAAGTTACTTCAGCTGTTGTTTACATGAAAGCATGTCTGCGTGTGTGTGTGTGTGTGCGTGTGTGTGTGCGTGTGTGTGTGTGAAAGATACAACTCTCATCACAGACAGATCACCCTCCATATTAAAACCTCAAGAAGACTGGAACTATAATCAGGGTCCCGTGTCTTGTATTGTCTTGCAATTTGTTCGTCTTAAATTATTCAGAAGAGAGGCTTTTTATGCCAGCAACTATGTGCTTTTCGGTGACAACGCCCGCCTGGCCTAATGGTTTTACTGCGTCTGCCGTTTTATGACTGACTTAGCAATAAGCAGATAGTCAAGGAATTTATACCATCTGTGGCTCAGCAAGATAATTAAAGTATATAAATTAATCAAGAGCAATTAATTAGAAACTTTATGTTCACAGCAGTACTTCTTTGCATGTATAATTTATATTTATTGATTTGTTTGGTTTCATTAGCCTATGAGATAACAGAGGAAATGCATTAGGGGAGAAAATGCACAATTAGCATGCAGCAGAACCATCCTGTAATTGATAGATCAGTGCCCATTCTTGGCAAATATAAAGCACTGTTAACTGTCATAAGCCCGTGACAATGGATGACTGATATTTTACTCTACATCTCCCCAGCTGATTAATGGTGTTTTTGAAAGCAGCTCTTTTAATGGGAAGCTGATAGGCACGCAAAATTTACTGTTTAATCAGGGGGTAAATTTATTGCGGCTTGTAGCAACTGTGCAGTTGGTTGAAATGTATGATTGGTTTTAGTAGCTTATGCCCATAATTGCTTCGCTGATATTATTTGCTCTCCTCAGCAACCAGTGTGGTTTAGCATTAAGAGCTTTGTGCATTTCAGATGATTCCACATTGAGCCTCCTGCTATCATTAATCACAGGGCCATCCTCTCCCTTACTCCTCTCTCCAGGAGAGAAACGGCACACATTAGCTGATAGTTAGCCAATGTGGCATGTAATAATTTTTACACTTTTCTTCAGCACTGGAACAGATTTTAATGTTTAAAAAAGGGGAATGTATTATAATTAATTATTTCTCCACCTAGCGCAAGAAATAATCCAGTGCTCATTATTTGTTGCTGTGGTTTCTGATGGTACAAAGACACACAAAAACAACTTGATACAGTATGAGGTTTCCAGTCTTATGAACACATCTATACCACCAAACACACATCTACAGAGGTTTCAGGTGCTACTAAATCCAAAAAAAAAACTGCCTAGAGAGCAGGTGTGATGCAATGTTGTAAACTCTGTGACCCTCTGTTGTTAACAAATGGTTCCAGTAACCATTCAGAGAGATGAATCACCCAGCTTCAGTGTTCATTTCCTTAAATGTAAGGCTTAAAAAGATTCCAAGTACCTCTCTGGCACTAATTATATGTTATTGATAAAGGATTAAAGGTCCCTGCTCTCCCGAGGAACGTCACAAACATGCAGAAACTGTACATTTGCCATTCCTTTCGGGTACATTACTCTGAGACAATTTACACACTGCCTTCACGGTCACATATTGTCAGCAGTATAACTATTGAACATGAACATGTTCATTTTAAAACAAGTCAAAAGAGATATCGGCATTCATTCATGATAGACATTCATTTTTTTTTCTGGTAATGTGGTGTTGTAAATTCTGAAAGCATACTGCTATTTGCCATTACTCTCATCATGAATAGAATAAACAAGCTACAAGTGAGGACACATACCTGTGGTGGGTGCTGTACCCAGCTGAAGAACATCTCTTCCTAAGGAAATGCCTTCTGGACAGGTAAACCCAGTTTCCCTCCATTGTGTTTTAATGGGTATGCTGTAGCCATTTCTACTGGTTGAGTTTTTCTGAAGAAAGTCCGAATTGCTGTCATTGGCTTCTTATTGTTTGTGTCTGACTGGGGAAAAAGAAGCAAATACTGAAATAAACACCCCTAATGATCAGACGGTAAACTGGTAATTGCTTTGTGCTGTGAGCCACAGGAAAGGCCTATGCTGCAGCTGCGAAACAGACTTGCATTCTTGTTGGTTGATGTCTCAGACAGTTTCCTACACTGGGGGTAAGGGCCCTTGGAAACAACACCCCTCATATCAGGTTGCGGATCTACGCTGTGGTAAAAAAGGGTGCTCTGTGGCAGATTGTGCTCTTTTGAAAGGCTGCTTCCATCACATGTTCTGTAGGTTCGGTCACTCAGATGCGTATTTACCACTCACTACATATACTTATTTAAACTTTGCAATGTTACATGATCGTCCTTGTTTTGGGATGTTGTTGTTGGTTCATCAGGTACAGCACAGTTTGCTTGTTTTAGAGCAGACACCACAGATCCACCAGGGTTTATTATATGCCCCCTCCCATTGCTTTTTTTTACTGGTAGCCTTGGCAGACAGGCACAGTAGAGTCAGAGATCATTAAACAGGATACTGTCAGCTCTGCATTCCTTCCTTCCTTAGTTCCTCCATGTCAAAGAGGTTCCTGTGCGGTCTGTGTTGCTAAGCCAGTCTCTGTTTTGCTTCAGCCACTCCCCTTCATGAACGTTTTTAGTGGGACTAAATATCGTTTCAGCAAATAGAAAATATGCTGAATAGTTTATTACTCATGAACTCAGAAGTCACCGTATTGAATTGTGGTACCCAAGCTTAATACACATTATTTGCTCAAATATAAATCAATGTATTTATTTATGTATATATTTGTTTAGTTATGTGAAATAAATGTAAAAATGTATTTCATATATTGTGTTTAATATTTAAAAAAAGATTCCGGAATACCCCTTTTGACAACAAGCGGGTTACCCAAATAATGCTTTTACTTTAATGACCATGACAAAAGTCTCAGTTTATTTCCAAGATATTATACAGATTAATTTAATTACTTTGATTTCCAGATAATTCACCTGCTTTGTTGAGGAGGACAGCAGTTTGATGGTGTATTACACAGACTTCATTGCAACATCCATGTCCTCAAAAAAATGGTCACATTTTTGTTTCAGTCCACTATTGTAAATGTGCTTTGAATTTTAAAATCTGCATGGATGAAAAGGCAGGGCTCAAATGCTAAAAGTGTAATGCTCTCTAACACCTTTACAAAGATTGTGGGGGGGAAGAAACACTTTTAAAAACAAAAGTGATGTGGAGAGACAATACAAAAAAGGGAAACAGCTGATGAATAATGCAGGAACGTATCTGCTTGCCCATAAGCAACAGAAGTTCTTTGACCTTCCTCCACTCCTCAGACAAGGGGTAGCCACACATCTCTGGCCTGCTGCATGGCCCTGAGCTGAGATAACAGCAGACCAGAAGATGTTCATTATAAGGGGCATCTACTGATCCCAGCCTGATACCTGGAACAAGTATGGGCTGAGACTAGGCCATATTGACATTGCTGGACTTCTGTATTCTTTAAGCCTACCCTGGCATATCTGATTTCCCTTCAATGGATCCCCAGAGAGACAGTGGCTGTATTTTTCCAACTCGTGTATTAGTAAACTGCAAGACCGTCTGGGAGGTCAAATCAATCTTGGCTATTTATTACTCTGAAATGTGACACCCCTTCCTAAATGCTCATGTCCCCTCTGATTTACCTCTAGGCTCACATTTAGGAAAATGTGTGCATGCGGAGATGGAGACCTGGATTTTTTATGGCCATTGAGCAAGTTTTTTTTAAACCACTTCTATTAAACAAAGATGGATAAATCTCTTCTTTGAAGATAATTGTTTAAAGCTTTTAGTCTTTGGGCATTTATCATATTTACAGTAGATGTAGTTCAACTACAAAGACAAAACTATTCAAATTAAACTGGGAGTTGACCCCTGAAGAATATGACCCCTGATTTGACCCCCTATTTTGAGTGTCCTTGGAACCATCTTATACTCCAGGGTTGGGTATTTGTGGTAGTCGCAGCACTTTCAGCATGGAGAAGGAAACGCAGCCCTCTGTCTTTGTGAGGCAGGTTGCTATTTACTGCCTAACAATATGGTATTGTGTTTCTCATTCCATCTCACTCAGGACATCTTAATAGGAATCAGTCTCCACTTGAAATGAGCACTTGATTTGATGAAGGAATCTGTAAGTAGCAATGGGACCCGAATCATTTTCTTGAACCTCCAATAGAACTTTATGGGAGCATGCTCTCTCGCTCTCTCGCCCTCTCTCTCTCTCTCTCGCTGAATGGTGTACCTATGCATGAACAATAGATTTTCTCATAATACCATGCTGAAGATTTCATAATAAGCAGGTAATGGACTGCCTTCACTAGGCTGAGCCAGACCAGGCGCGAGGGAATGGCCTCTTCTTGATCAGCATTATGGACCCACAGTAAGAAATTGCTCTGGTTTTGGTGAAACAGGGAAGAAGCTATTGAACGGTGTTGAATTTACAGCTGCAAGGGCTCCATATGGGATGATTTTCAGTGCCTCTTGTAACGTATTGAAGGAAAGATTGTCTGACAAGTCATCAATGAGTGCTGGGTCTGTACTAAACTAATGAAAGCTGCATTTGATCTTTGCAGAAAAAGGTTCAATACCAGTCATTATTTAAGACCTCAGCTTCACCTAAACCTGTTTTCAGTTCTCTGAAACTCATTAAATTGCACTGAGGAGTAAGCTGTACTTAGAGGTATCAGGGAAGAAGGAAATGCTTCAAAACAAAACACCCTGAGGTATACATCTACCATTTTTAGAATTTGTTTTTTTTTTCTTTTTACTTATTTTATACCCTCAAGTGTTGCTTAAAAGGCACCAAGGGTGATTCTCAGAAAATAAAACCTGAGGAAAGTGTTGTGCTGAATATACTGATCATTTACCAGTCAGGCTTGTAAAGGCTAATGACTTGGTGAATGCGCCCCACATCCAACCCCACACTTTCCCTTGGGTGAGTACTCATGGACTTAACTAAAATGAATTTCAAGTCATAATTAGATAGATTAAATGGTAACTGCAAGGTAAATTAATGATCCTCAGAGAACGGCCCAGTTTGCATTAGTATTTATTTCCTGAGTGGAAGTCTCTGTTCTGGGTAGCTTATAGTGTTCACTGTTGCACATCCCATATTACCTATAATCCTCATTAGGGCCTCAATTCAACACAGGAACTGAGAAAAAGTTATTTCCTGAAAGAAAGGAGCCTCTGGTTTAAACTCATAATGGTGAGGTCTAGAGCCCAATACTCTAACCATGTCCACACAGACACACACACACACACACACACAGACAGGCAACCATAGCAGGTAATTAGTGATTGCATATCAGTATTTGTATTCTAGTATTTGACCCCATGAATATCTTTAATTCTGATTTTCCTGACAGTCAAAGACAACTACACTTTGTCATTTAGCAGACACTAGTATCCAGAACAATAAAGTAAGTGTACAAAGTGCAGTTAATGAAGTCACAGGAGCAACACTATGTCCAGAACACAGCCCACCACATCCAAATGTGTATCAGTACATTACATGGTGCTGTGATAATATAGCAATATTACAGAGAGACTGATGTGATTGTCTCAAGGCACAGACTGAAGCGTGCAAACGCATGTGAAAACTGGGTGGGTGTCAGTCTGCTGGCTCTATGCCAGTCGAGGCAGCAGAGTTTACTGTTATCGAGGCCGACGCCATGGCTAGTGGCACAGGGATAAATAATTCAGGCCAATAATCCTGATGCAGTCGAAAGGCTTTTAAATAACATCTCCATCCTGCCCTGAGTAATTAAGTCTCTGGTGGAGATGCTGTTTGATAAGGTCTAAATACCTAGAACAGATTACAATTTGTTCTTGGTCTGAGAGCTTGTCACTCATGGCCTTATTCCTGTTGTTTGTGTTGGCAGAGGATCTTCTCTTTTCTCTGTCTCCCCTTTTCTCAATCCTGTATCAGGCTTTTTTCTGTCAAACCCTATAGAATATTGAATCCAAGGCGCAGAGAACGTGAACATGTGATTCATGATGGGAGGTGAAAAGAGTTTTGTATTTTGTCTGTTAATCAATATACAAGGGCAGCTTAATATTGAATGAATATCAAGCCTTGGGTTATGAGATGTCTGCTGCAGTGCTTCGTCAATTATTGTTTACTTCAATTACTGTTAACTGTTGATCTGGAAGTAGAAATCCTGCACCCCTGTAGGATGGCTGTTGTTTCAGATTTAAGGTGTAATGTCTGAGTGAATCTGTTCCATCAGCATTATTCAGAATCCAGTGATGAAGAGGGAATAAAGCACATGCCTGACATTAGTCATGTCTTAATCATGACTATTTTACTCAATGAAACGAATGTTCTCGATATGTTACCAAATTACTCTCAGTTAGAAATTATCCATAATTGTGGTGATGAGCACCAGTTTCAATTACAGGATTCTGTTGGTGGTGTCTTCACTAGGGTGCAGTAAATTCACCTTGAAGTCGATGTAATTTAGAAAAGACTGTTATTAACTGAATATTATGCCTGTTCAAGCAATATTGGTAATGGTGTAAACGAATGAATTTGACGTAAATGAATCATTTCCAGTTATCTTTTAAGTAATTGACATTAGAGTGCTTCAACCCTTAAACTGTATATTTCAACATGGTAAACTGGAACATACTGTGCAGTCCACAGTATATGGGTACCCTGTGTCAATTCTGATTAAAGTGGCTGAATTCTAGCTCATCCTCCTATCTTTCATACCCCTCTGTTTGTAGTGAGAACTGAGAGAGGTCATCTTAACTGTTACGCAAACCGTAATCTTCTATTTGACCTTCAGCAATGCTGATATATTATTCTTCTCACTGAAGAAAAAATAAATGGATGCATAACATCCAGCTGTTGAAGTCTTATCTAACATGAAAAGGCCACTGTGACCACACTTGAAAAACAGCTAGGGTGAAAGATTTTGTCTGGACCTTTGCCAGGTCACAAGCAACGCGTCATCTACAAACTTCAATACTTGGTTCTGTCCAGAAAGCAAAACAACTCATTCCTGTTCTTGAACTGAAATATTTCAAGGTTATAATAACCAAAACACAGTGATGTAATAAAATAAACATGGTGATAACCAGCTGCCTGAAGACTTCAGTAATAAATAAGACATTGATATGAGAGAAATACTTGCACCCTTACTGAACTGGAAATAACAGAACATCAAGCAAAGCTGCTCTTTTGATCTCCATTTAGTATTGCATATTTTAGGAATTTTCCTTAAACATGTTGTATAACAGGGTTTTGTCATGGATATCAGCATCTACATTACACATTATGTTTAGTAAATTTGTTGAACACTTTATTACTCATTTTATAATTATGAAATATCAATAAGAAATGATTATAAGTAATATCTAATCTCCACAAAGGTGCTAATCTACAGAATGATATTTACCTTTACATGTTTGACCACAATTGTGCATTCAGAATGATTCATTGCACTCTAACCAGTTTCAAAGCATTGGGCATATTTATTCCCACTAAAATCCTAAACTTACTTACTTTAAAGTGAAATGAATTTGCTTTGTCAGTCAGGTAAACATCAGCTCAGCGCTGCCATAGCCAACCTTTAATGATATGATGCCTGTGCTCCTCTCCCTGTTTTGATAGTGGAGTAAAAGCTGAGCATAGCGGAATGAGGAGAAGCAGGCAAGTGTGTATGTGGTGCCTCCTCTCTGTTAAAAAGCTGCAGCTGAAGCAAAGAACAGAGCTAAAGGTCTGCATTCTGTCTTATTTCTGCGTGTGCTCCGTTGCTCCTGCTTTGACAGGTTGATAGCTGGGTTGGTTGCAATAATACAAACAGTGAAAGGTGTATTGTGTGACAAAAGGACAGCTCAGTCCGGGGTGTATGGGAACATGGAGTGATGGTACTGACATGCTTGACTCCTACATTTTTTTATTACATTGCTCCACAATGAGAAAGCAAATAAATGCTGAGGTGGAGAATGAAGAAAGTTTTCCCTTGCAAGCCCTGTCATTCCTTTTAGCCAGGACAGTAGGAGGCAGAAGAGACAACCTATTTCAAATGTCCTGAATGAGCCAGCACTGAGGTCTGGAAAGGAGGCAGAGAGCAGGGACAGGAGATAAGGCAGGAAATGAGGAAGGAGCAGAGACAGGAAGTGAAGCGGCAGTGGGGGCAGGAGACAAAGCAGGTTCTGTGATCATGGACAGGAGACAGGAGAGGAGGCTGAGGAGGAGGTGGGAGTGGAGGCAGCTGGAGGTGCTGAGGGACAGGGAAAAAGCTGTGACACGTGTAACAGGAGAAGCGTGGTGGGAGGGAGGTATGGTCAGGTCACCGGGTTAGGCCTGCTAATCCCCACACTATTTTCCTAATTAATCCTGATTGCCACTTTATAATCGCTGTGCTTGGTCCATGCCAGGGCTAGTCTGAGACAAAATGACACTTCCTAATGACTCATTTTTAAACCTCCTATGAATTACAGATGCAACCTTAACGGTCCATGGAATAATGAGAGTCTTGATATCTGTATTCCCATATCCTCTGTATCTTCTCATCACTGTGTGACTTTGTAGTTAAGTTAAATCTGACCCAAGATTTGTCCTTTACTTTAATTCACTGTACTGTTCACACTGTAGTTTGTAATTTGTGATTATCTTTGGATTCTGACTCTCACTTCACTGATCATTAAGAATGCTTTCAGTGTGAAGAATTATGTAGTATCCTTACATATCACATGATATTAGGGTAAATACATGGATCTGTTCCTAATCCTGTTTTTTTCCTGTTGTGACTGCAGTTGCTTTTTTATGCATAATGGACACGGGTTATTTGATCGCAGTGTATTTACTATAAACAATTACCAACAAACATTACCAACAAATCAACCAAGAAAAAAATTATTTACAGGACTGCTGGTTTCACACATAAATGTAAGATGAACGCTTCCAGTCTAGAATTCAAAAACTGGCACAACTAGGGTAAAAATAAACAAAAAACTGACAATACTGACTACACTGTATGACAACGGAAAACAATCAGCTCTGGAAAATTGTCCAGCCCTCCCATCGGAGTGCTCACCTTCTAATCATATTCATTTAACAGAGAGAGAGTGTGAAATCCTGCTTCTGCTCTCATGCAGCATATGCCTGTGCTTCCAGCCGTAAGATCGTTGAACATAAAAATAATAAGCTGACAAGTAAAATCAGAGCAGGTGAAGTAAATAGATAAATACATCAAGTGCCCTTTACTTCCCAGTGCCTGGCAGTGGTCAGGCCGACAGTGCTGAGGCCGTGGCAGTAATGGTTAATAAATGAACTCCGAGGCCCCTCCTGTGTCAGCCCTCTGCCATCCTAATTTGATTCCGGCCGGCCCTGGAAGATGGGATCTTATGAAGCGGTGATTGTTTCCACGATTAGGTGGAGAGCAGCCGGGGCACTGGGTGTCTCCCACGGAATCGCACTCGCAGAGGGGGCAGAAAACAATAGCTGGCTGTCGCCGCTGGCTGACATGCCTTTGATCAGCCAAATGAATGTTGCTGGCATTTCTTCTAGAGTGGAGATTGCTTATCGATCTATATCAAAATATTCATGCTAATCCCGGGCAACGGAGAGTATTTTCAAGCCGGGTTAGTAATCAGATTGCTGTCCTGTCTGGAGCAATTCGCTGAACTGGGAAGTCTAATCAGTCCGGGGTCCTGCAGTCAGATGCACTTTGCGGTTTAAATTTGGACCCCTGACAGTGATTGAGGAGTCCCAGGAAAGGTGTTGACAAACCAAATTGTTTGCTCCAGCACTGTTTTGCCAGGGACCCAGTCCAAAGTAATGCACTGTGAATTTGTTCATTATGAGATGGGGAGGAGGAAAAAAAAAAAAGATTTCAGCACAATCACAAGAGCTTGCATGGAGGGCAGATGGGACGATGAAAGACTGGGAGACAGTGGTGAGGTGGCTCCAGCGAAGGGCCAGGTCAGTTTGCATGGCCTGACATTGAGAACTGTCATGGGAAACAGCCAAATGGATTTTTTTAAAGGCACAGAATGAGAGAGGCTTGTGTGCTATGCCTCTCATTACCTTGGTCTGGATTGACTTGCCGATCTATGAGCTATTCTGTGTCAGGGAGAAATCCTCAAGGCTAAATTCAACCTACATGGACTCAAGACCGAATACAGTATACCAGAGATGAGATTGTATTATTGTTTTTGAATAGTATCTCTTATTCAAAAGTGCAACATGAGTGACCGTATGGGGATTTGAACCTATGAGCCTATGATGACCGGTGCATTGTCCAAACCATTGACTCTTGTTCTTGCAATGTCTGTATGACATTATACTGCCACCGTTAGGCTTTTTCCATAGAAGCAGCAATGTGCTTCTAGCCTCAGAATATGTTGTGTATTAATTTATTCTTATAATAATAGTTGTCTTCTGTTCAAAAATGTGATGTGGCTACACACTATCACATTTTGCCAGGTAATTTTAGTCTCCACAGCATCTGTCTGCAATTAGGAGTTTTGTATCGGCATATAATAATAATAATAATAATAATAATAATAATAATAATAATAATAATAATGATAATAATAATAATTTGTTTCATATTTGTTGGTGATTATCAGTCAGTTCTTATTTTCATATTTTTCCTGAAGATTAATTTTGGAGAGTGATATGTTCCCTTCTTATGAGTTAGATGCATTCTATGCTCTTACTTTGTAAGATGCTCTAGATAACAGTGTCTGTGATTGAATGCAAATGAAATAACTGAAAGCAAAATCTAACAAAGTACATCACAAATGGGCATCTGCAAATTATCATGAGGAAAAAAACTGAATATATAAGATAATGATAAGATATGTAAGATATAGAATATATAAGTAAGACTATCATAATGATTACTGTATTCTGTGTAATATTTGTGTGTTGTGTTGCAATGGACAACCATCAAAAAGCTGAGACTAAGACTGTAAGATGAATTTTATTAAAAACTTTATTTTTCAGTTACGTGTTTTGAGCACAAGATTAAAATGAACTGAAATTACATATACAAATTATATGAAGCACTCTGTACCCTGTGAGTGTGTAAATGAGTTCTGGCCTGAACAGCTGGACAATGTGAAGGCGTGCCGCTCATTCAGTAATGTTAGAACATATGCCTTTCTTTCCTGTCATAATTTTGTCTTGCTTTCCAGCTCCTTATCACTGTGGTCTTAATCAGCTGTTTGTGACTAGCAAACGTCTTAATTTATATTTGCATGTGTGTCACTGAACAAATTAAATACCATAAGGTTTACATTGGGCTCTGACAGTACTTTTCCTAGATTACTGTAGATTATGTTTTCTTATTTCCTCTTTGAAGGTCTCACCCTCGTGCAGTGACGAATGCTATTTTAAATCTGACTCAATACGTTAATGCGGTCGCGCAATTATTGCCCAAAGAAATCTCTGAAGGAAGAGCGTGGCCAGAAAGGGACGGATTATCCTGCCGAAGGGTAAAGGACTAATGTCTCGCCATATGGACAGGATCGCAATGACGAGCGATCTGCGACGAGGTCAATCATACATCACGTATTAGTGTCAGGTAGGGATTAATGCTTTAATGTTCCTTCACCTCAGACACAACATCCTGTACCTGGCTTTAGCAGATCCACATGCTTTGCCAAAGCCAATCAACACTGAGCTCAGATCAGTGCAATATGGATTTGCCTCGGTTGTTTATCCGCAGCCTTACTGTTTTTGTTTTTGATGCTGTTGTCTTTTAGCAACGGGCACGAAGGATTACTAGTAAGACAACGTGAATGAACGTTGGATAGGGTGAGCAAACAGGGGAGACGAGGTCGTTGCTGGAAAACTCCTCCTTTCTCTGTCACATCCTGAGTGTTAGAATTGAGAATTCTTTTTGTTACACACGCTTAACAAATTATACAGATCTGGAGCTGAGCAGCTACACGCATTAAGTAAGAATCAGAAAGCAAAGCTGTGATATTACATGTGCTTACCAAACCAAACTGCAAAGCAAAAGTAATGTGCACAGTGCTGTGATCCCACTGAAGGTGATTTACTCTGCACTGACTTGTGGCAAAATAATGAACTGTTTTAAAGTGCAAGAAGAAATATTTCCATGTGGTCTTTATCTAAATATGGTTTGTCATTAGGGTGTCTTCCATTGCTCAAAAACTGAACCACGTGGCTTCTTGAAATTATATTTTGTATGCTGACGTATCTTACATAACTGACTCCAGTGTCTGGTGTTTATAATTTTTTGTTTCATGCTCTTACTATTTGTAATAATACTCTTACTATTTGTTGCTTGTCGTGCTGTTGTCATGTAGTTTGCTGAGGGGACTGTGCATGGGTGACACACTCTGACAGCGCTCACAACCCCCCCACCACCACCTCCTGGGCCCGTGGTAGGGCTGGGGTGTGTGCGGCAAGGTACGGTGCACATTTGTCAGTGCGAGAGATGGAAGGTGCACCTGTCATCAATCACTGGCTTTCACTGTCAGCTTGTGAGTAAACAGCAGTTGTTTGGTGTAGAGGTGCAGCTGAATTATGTGGGATTGCTCTACATGGCAGATGGATGCGTGTTTTTTTCCTATATATAAATAGTCACTGCTAGCTATTAGCATACCTTGGTGCAGATGGCAAATAGTGATAAAATACAGTACATAAACAGTGATCTATACTTATGGTTGACACAAAGGGCCATTCATTTGTCTTTGATTTACTGTACAGTGTGTTCATGTACAGTTCATGTCACTGACGGAAAGGTTGGACCAGTTGGAAAATACCTGTTTTTCACATGTTCATCAGCACTGCATATATTTCCAGCTATTTTCTTTGTGTTATTATTTTACTTTTGGCACTGGCATTCAGGAACAAGGACACAAAGATGTCAGCAAAAATTGTCATTGCTGGAAAATTGACATGTTCTTCATCCCCATGCAAAAGTAGTTATTATGCAATAATATGTCAGACGGCCTAACCATTTTTACAACTAGAAGCAGAGAATGTGCTCCAGATTAATTAATGATTAGGGTGAATAAATAACAATAAGTGGGGTGACAGCAGTGATAGAAATAGTTGCGTCCATGGGGTTTTAAGAGTGTTTATTTTCCTGTAAGTGCACAGGCTCCAGCCGTGTGTTTGGTCAATTCAGGGAAAAGAGTATCGGACACGCAGGAGAGACTGGCCTACAGCTGCCTCTTCTCCAGCTGGTAGCACCAGTCCACTCTGACCCTAGGCCTGGAGCCTATGTGTGTCCATGCCCACCCCCCGCGGTGACGGCTCAGCGTGGCATCACATTTGTATCGATATGTGGAGCCCGGAGGCTTCTCGGCCGTCTCCCAGACACTTTGGCAGCTGGGTGTCAGGAGACCTCAAGGAGAGGAGCCCAGGTGATGAGCAGCCAGACAAAGGCCGGCCTCGCCTCTCGCGCTAAATTGATAGTGACAAGAGAAAGAGAGCCATTGATCCGTTTGCCAAAGCACCCATGGCTGCGGCCTGATGTGATTGTTAAAAAAAAGAGAAATCTGAAATGATCAGAGCTGCAGGAGGAAAGAGACTCTCGAAATCTCAAATACATGAGCATCATCTAACTGGAATAGGCTTTACTTTTTTTTTTTTTTTTACACATGACACTCATTAAACGTGTGGCATGTGGCATGGCATTGATACATGTTAAAGTTTGCTACTTTTTAATGTTGAGCATGCTATAATATAACTTGTGTTCACTCCTTTTGGCTGGATGTTACCATCTATTTGATTAGATTTAAATAGTCTTTGCTGTATTTAATCATCTTTGCAGTTGCTGCACGTCTCTCCTTAGATATTCAGTCCAAATTGAATCCCTGCCAGTAAGTGTTTAATTCTTGGCACAGATCTCCAATGTAAATAAATGTATAACAACACATTTGCAAAAAAAAAGTCTTTGGAAAAAAAAATACCTCGAGGAAGTGTTGTTCATTAAACGTGTAACTTTCTTACAGCTACATGGTATTAAAAATTTAACAGTGAAGGGGTGAGAAAAAAGGACTTTTTCTAGAAGGTACTTCTGACATTTGAAGTGAAAATTGCCAGAGTTCTTTACACATTTCCGTGACTTGTCGCCATTTCCTAAGAATTTCCAGAGACTTGTGTGAATCATGCCTACAGGCTACATATGTTAGGAGTTAACAGAAAATACTCACTGCAAATCAAATGTAAGATGCAGCAGAGTAAGGAAAGCAAAGCTTTTGGTGCTACCTTAAAGTGAGGTGTTTTTAAACACATTACTTTTTTTGAATCATACAAAATATGTCTGTGGAAAAAAAATGGAATCATTTATTGGTTGCAAAGGTAGCAAACAAAGCAGTGGCTGGTCAGTAAAGGTGCTCCTCTGTCAGTGAGCTGCCCCTTTGTCACTTACATGTGGCCATCTGAGAGACCTATGCTCACGCTATGGCCTGCCTGTTTCATAGGAGTCCTTCTCATTTAAAAGACCTTCAGTTCAAACAAAGGGCTTAGTGAATGTATTTCTCCTTATCTGTGTGCTGATTAAGACTTTTTTTCAGTCAGTTGTTGAATCAGAAGTACAGTATATCCCCTACATAAGCAAATGTGCTCATAGCTCAGTTCTCTCCCTCAGTTCCCATTCTGTACTGTGCGTGCACCGAGCACCTATGCTACAGCATTGCTCCATTCCAGCATCCTGCGTGTAGCCTCCACACAATCTCCACCAGTGTCCATAACGGCCAGCAGCCCCCAGGCCTCTCACGCATATTATTCATATTACTGTTTGTTCTAAAAATTAGTCGCCAGGATATCCCTTGGAGATTACAAAGATTAAAAAGCACAACTTCAAATGCTTCCCAGATTTGGCTTAATACTATACAATGACCGTAACCTGTGGTTAAGAGCCATACTCGTATTAGCCAGTGGGGCCAAGTTGAACTGTAGCAGCGAGACTGAGCCACAGACTGGAAGATGTCTCTGAATTCCAAAGACAAGTTTGTCCTTTTATCTGCTTCAGTGATGCATTTTTATGCATGTGTCTTGTATTGTCATAACTTGATTTTGTTTCTGATCTTTGACACTGAGAAGTACTTGGACATTCCACATGCAGTTGTGAACACTCTCTGATCCCTGTGTTTTTTTTTTTTTTTTTTTTTCCATTCAGTTATTATGAGTAGGGGAGGGCACTCTAGAGCATTTGGCAGGTCTTCCCTGCTCATTTGGTGCCTGTCCCGTTTGCTTCCTGTCTGGGGGCATTTGAAGCATACCCTTCAATTGCAAAGCACATTGCTGTTAAATGCTTCAGTTGTATTTATTTATTTGTTTGTTTACCCCTTAGACAGGAATATTGGTTATCTGTTCTCTATTTTTGCAAAAGAGAAAGCTTTGCAGTCAGTGGAACTGTGTTAAAGATGTTTGTATATTTGTTGGAATTATCTGCTCTGTCATGAGTTAGAACTGAGTAGAGCAAGCATCAACCCACTAGTACATAATACACCACTAATATGTAAAGAAACATTGCCCTTGTATTTTGGTTCTCCACAGTGCATTTTTTTCCTTAAGTGTAAATACAATTAAGCAAATGTTCATTTTTCTATCATCTCAAAAACGTTTTATGCTCATTTAATTGAAATGAGAAACAAATGAAATGAAGTGTTGCTTCATTGTTCAAAATTAAGGACAAAGCGCATTGCCGTTGGATTGACTCTGGGCCAACGTGTAAACTGTGCTCTGAATTATGGTGTGCAAATCCCATTGGAGCTCTGAAGCTGTTTCTTTGGCAGGATATCCATCTAAACCAACTCGGCATGGAGGACTTGAAAATGTGAAAATGTTTTTTTAATTACTTTATTATTGGAAAGCATCAGGAGGAAGTGTATACAATGACTATTAAACAGAAGTTAAACAGGAAACAGGAAAATGAGAATTCCCAAGTCACGTGCACCATTCCTTTTCCCCAGCCTCGTCTAACAGGACACTGTGTTGTTGGGTTCTAAAATGGAATGTGAAGAGAGGGAGTGATAAGGCTATTGTGCAGTCTGGAATGGTATGTCTGAAATAACAGATGCAACCAATAATCCATCACTTGAATAACAGATTGTAAATGACAACAGTAGTGATCTGTCCTCTGAGTTTCCTGGTATTTGTATGCAAGCACGCGCTTACGAGTACGCGCCTGCTCACGTGTGTGCGTGCCTGTGGCTACGTTGTATGCGTGCGTGTGACTGCATGTGTGTGTGTGTGCCCTTCCCAGTCCAGATGTTTGCTAGTGTGGAGATTCACCTCACTCTCACAAGGGGGGGTCAGAGCTGTGATTGGGGGATAATCAGAGAGAAGAAGTTTAAGCTTTTGTAACGGCTTGCTTTAATTTCCTACACAAAAGAGGAAAAAAGGAAAAAGAATAAAACATCTGGGATCATAATCAGAGCCCTCCTCAACCATCCCAAAAGCCACTACTCCCCCAGGTCCTCCTACCCAAAATCAGTTTGTTTCTCACCTTGGGGGGCAGCAATGTGAACCCCAATATGCAAACAAGCGGGAGTTCACCCCCTACTCTCAAGTTATGCTAGTAGCATCGATCTAAAACGCTTCTATCAGAGAGGCGGGACGAAACGAGTGTGTGGAGTAATCTGCTAATGCATTAACCTCCTTAGCTTCGCCGCTAATAACTGTGTGTCACAATTAAGCCAAGCCGGAGCAGATTGCAGCAGTATTATAGATCACAACCAAAGCATATTGTCATCAGATTAATGTTCGTCCATGCCCAGACCATTCTGCGGGTTCCCCTTTGCAAAGACACGTGTGAAATATGTTTAAGAACTGCATAATTATGACATCTGTTACCCCCCAGCACCTATCAGCAGAAAATTAACTGAAGGAATAACAGGTTTAAATAAGTGTTAGCACTATGATAGCATGTTTAATTGAAATATGACTGTGGCGTAATGAAGATTAAATTAAGCCTTTGGATAATCATTTGACACGAAGATAATTGAGTTGCAATCCACGGCAATGAAGAATAGCTGCTGGAGGGAAAAAAAAATAATCACTGCCTGCCTCACACCAAATAAGATTATTTCTGCCTAACAGGGAAGCTATAATTTCTGTTCTTAGATTAAAGTGAGATTAATCAAAGCTTAATCCACAATTTGAGTCGAGCAAGAACGACATGTGTCTGTTTTATGTAATTTACTTCTATTTTTTTCTGTGAGGTGAAATCCTTCATCTTGTTTTTCTGTAGATGACTCAGTTTGATCCAGTTGAGGAGGCTGTGGAATTGGCCAGACATTCTCACACTGCCCTGTAGGTAGTGCACACACATTTTTGTATTGTTCTGAACACTCGTTTACATGCAGTGTCTGTCTCTGTGCTCCAGGAGAGATGCCATCAGGGTTTCTCCCTCTGTGTCTCATCACATTCTACCAAAAATCATTTACAAGGATACCACATCTTCAATAATCTGGGACTGCTTACAAAGAACTCATATTTGTTTAATTAAGAAATCTAAAATGAAAGGAATGTATTTTTAATATTGTGGAATATGTTGTGACTTAACATTCATTGTCAAATATATTCAACAATTTATGAATTTAAAATTGAGATATGAAAGTGGCAGTAACTTATAGAGTAATATTGTATACCTGTATGCCTTCAAACATAAGTAAATACGTTCTTTGTTCTAAATTTCATACTTCAGAAAATATTTACTTTTCATAGGGAAGAGAAACTTTAAAAAATACCTTCATATGTCCATAGTTATGTTGCTGTTAAACCTTCATTTTGTCCCAAAAGCGGAATTTGAATGAATGTATTGAAATATGTCCATGCTTTTCTTCGAAAGGGCCAAACAGTGCAGCCTCTATGACAGTTCAGCATATTAATGGTCTCTACAGGCCCAGTGAGGCCTGTAATAATATAATAGGGGCATCCAGGACAATTCCAAACTCTTTGTGCCTATTTAGGTTTTCTACAGATGTCCTTGAATGTATGGAATTCCCCAGTTTGGATGGTATGGATTTTTAATCTTACAGACCAAAGAGGATGGGGTTAAAGGTCAGGCTTTACCAGCACAAATGTCCTTTTGGAATGGTGAATAATTTTGAATGGGTTAGGGGAGGCAGCGTAGCATTACAGAGTGGAAAAAAAGGGGAGAAAATGAACACTGAGCAAGGTCAAAGGACATGCGTGAAAAACACTGGTTATTAGCTGTTTCTGGGGATTATAGAGAGAATGGAGTCAATACCATACACATTCACACACACACACACACACACACACACAGTTTTCAGTTTTGCCATCCAGTTGCATGAGCCTTGCATATTGTAAACATTTCATCTGGAGTCTCTGCTATGCTATTGTAGTGGTGTTAAGTATATTTCTTAGTGATTTCACTCTAGTGTGATTTTTTTTTCTTTGTGGCCTTATTCTCACCTGACATCACCTGTGTGAAAGAAACAAAGCATTCTTGATAAGCTCTGTCCTCCCTGTATTGTATAAAATTGTAAAAACTGAAATCACTATAGATTATTGACAAACACTTCAAACCCAGGACACGACCCCTCTGTCAAAATCATTAATACTGAAGCATTTGTGATAACAGCTTTGCTAAAGAAAAAACCAGCCTATTGACTTCAAGTTATTGATGTCAGTAGCCTTATCTCTAGATAGTTTCTGAATTGGAACATTGGCAATTCCAGTGCAACTTCCTCTTCCTTTATGCGTTTCAGATGGATGTGGTACACATTAGCTTCCTGTCACTAAGCCAGGGTAGAATAATCTCATTTCATGTCCACTGCACTAGACTAGGCTTTACAGTGAGGTTTGGATGTCTTAGTCTTTGTTCAGATTTAGAGTGTACACATAGACAGGACCAGTCAAAGGTTTGTAAACACCTGATTAAGATAATGCGAAACATATTCAAAGACACTTTGATCTAATGACTTATGATGAAATGCTTGAAATTTTTTCTTAGACAAATATAAATTGTGAAGTTGATGCCTATGTGTGAACATCTTTCTAAGAAAATTTAATTTAAAAAAATGTTTTGGCTATTTTGACGAATCTAAAATATTTTTATTTATTTGTTTATAACACTTTTTTGGGCACTGCATAATTCCATTTGTGTTGTTTCATAGTTTTGATGTCTTCACTGTTATTCTAAGATGTGGAAATGGTTAAAATGAAGAAAGAAAACTACTTTTGACTGGCACTGTAAATAATTAAATATTCTAATGAGTTCTCTGCTTGGTCCAAAAGGCAGAGAGGGAAGAAACTGAGATTTGCAAAGTGACTGATGGTGGATGAGGATTGTTACAGTCAGAGGGTAGTGCAACTTTTATTTTTTCAGCAACATATTAAGTTCTATGATCTTCAGTTGTAATTGGTGCTGGTAAATGTCAGAGAGGATGTTCAAAGACACAGGCCCTTTTTTCCATCCTGTCATTATAAGCTTGGAGGGTTTCACAAAGGAATTCACATCAAACCTGCTCAGAATCACTCTGAAATAAAAGTGTTATGTGGTAGAGTGTTGAATAAAATCATGAGGAGACCCAACTGAATTGATTATTGTACAATTATTTCCAAACTGGCAAAGAGAAATGATAGTATTTAGTATTTAAAGTGAACATAAATTCCGCAAAAAATCCTTTCATTTATACCCATAAAAAAAAAAAACAAAATTGGAAAAATGAAGTTATTCACTTTCCATAATGCTGAAAGATAGCATCAGGTGCGTGCTACATTTTAACACATGGGATCTCTTGGGTGCAGTTTAAAAAAACAAAGTAAGCCACAGCATCCCGAATGCCCTAATTTCTGTATATTTTGAAGTTGTTCACTGACTTCCTGCAGGCTGACCTGTGGCTAGCTGGGGGGGCTCGGGGTGAGAGCAGAGCTGCACGTGGGGCTTGAGGAGGGGGACGGATCCAGCAGCAGCGGTGCAGCTTTGGGTGTTTAGCCTGCCTGCCCTCATTCATCGGCAGGGAGAGAGAGCGAAAGACACTAGCAGATCTGTGTTTGTTCAGCCCCTCTGCAGATATCTCTCTTTCACAGATTGCATCTGGCTGAGGAAGCAGTGCTTTATTATGATTCTGAAATTGTTCTTGGTGGCCACATCCGCTTGAGGCCAGTGTGCCCAAATTCACCTTTTTAAATGCCCCAATAAATTTAACATGTCCGGCTATGTTTGCTTTCGCTTGTTCTAATCATCACCAGAGAACCCTATCTACCTATGTTTTCTTTAGAACTTACATGAGTAATGACTGGCCATAACTATTATTAATGTGTTTTTCTTTATTTACATAACGGTCGTTATTGGTCGGTTGTCATTATCAGATTTGGTGCAACCTATGCTTGTGATCAGCTACACTGTAGCTGTTTTTAAATATATTTAATTAAATATATTTGTACAACTCTTTATGTTGTCCCTTTTTCAGATAGTGTAGTATGTGTAAGCAGTTGTAGTATTTTCAGACTGATTGAGTAGGTTTTGCCCTTCAAAGTATGTCACATGGTAAAGGCTTTTGTCTGGATAAATGACATAAGGTGGGTGATGTACTGCTTTAAGCTGTAAACTGGAGTGTACTATTGTGCTTTATGTACCATTACATGCACAGGAAAGACCGGATCATAAATTTGACCTGCTTCTGACCTTGTCATTTACTTCATAAACATGATATGTTCATATTCTCATTTTGAAATGCTCTTCTCCATGACTGCTGTCAACTGAGGAGAATCGAGGCTTCCGGTTTTATTGCATCCTATTTCAGTGACTTGCATTAGTTATATTAATAATCAATATGAGAGCATGATTCAGCCCTTCTGTTGTTTATTTAATGTAATATTTTATACCTTTATGGCATTTTGTATAGGCCCAGAAAACCTCATAAACCTGCTTTAAATAGACAACATGACATTCATATTCAACCATTCAAGATGAATATGTTATATGCTGAAACTACACTGTGCTCTGTACTGACTGCGATGCTGTTGATGCTACAGTATGTTTCGTGGTTACTGGCTATAGAGCCAACCATGGGTTTTCACCAGAGGAGATTCTGAACAAGTGCTCTTCCCCCAGAGAACCCCTCACCATGCCGTGATATGATTATGGATCCAGAGAGGGCAATGGAATAGCCACAATATTAATATTACATTAATATGGGAAAGTACAAGAATGTAAATAAGTGAACTGTCTTGAACACCGTGACTGATTAATGTGACCATTTACTGCTCATAGAAATAGCTCTTCTCTGGCTGAACTGGAGAAAGGGCATACAAGTAACATGCATTGGTTGGCAACCATTTAACATGCAGTGCAGAGTATTAAAATTGTTGAATCAATTTAACCTTTAATCTGAAAATGCACATTTCATTGGCAGCAACCATAGTTTACTCTCTTTATGTGTGTACATAAGTATAGTATGTGTAGTGTTAATTCAAACAAAAAAAGACCCCATGACTCAATCCATATGCGTTTTACAAGCTTAATTAGTTCACAGCTGCCAACCTGGCAGGCTTATAACATTGTATTATAGTTCAACCAGCAATTTGTTATGTAAACCTGTAATTGTGACAAAATTCTGTATCATGCTACTAGGTCAGTGTAGCTTCCTACCTCTCCTTCTTCATGTGGATTAAAATGGCATCACTAATTAAAATGCGGTGGTCATTTAGGCAGACTCTCTGGTGTTGGAATAGCTCACAGCAGTGGGAGATGTGGGAGTTTAACACTTGTGAAGAATATCTGAACACAATTTTTATTACATCAAAGTACCTAGATTAATAAAAAGTTTATACATTTCACATTATTGTTTGCCTGCTTGTCTGTTACATTTCCTTTCATAGATATCCTGTTGGTACAGTAGCCTTAGCTTTAGAGTAAGATAAAGAAATATAAAGAGTCACTCACTGTTCATTTCTCTACTGTTAACAATAATATTTTTCCAGCAAGATGACCTTATGGTTTTCCCAAGGCAACAGTTCCTCCATGATCTGAGAGGTTGAGTTCCTTCCATGCTTGGCCCTGAAGCGGGGCCAATAAATGGACACCACCTGTTTAAATGACCAATGTCATGGGAGGGTCAAGCAGGGTCCGATTTGATTGCACGCCGTGAATGATCGGAACACGGAGCACGGTCCCCAGTGGTGGCTTTAAAATGTTCAGGAAGTTTGGTTTACCCTTTATGGCCGAGGACATTTCCTACTACAAGAGTTAAGCACTCAGGACAGGAAGCCATTTGCCGTGGCTGTAAGATCTCTTTAATGACTGTCTAACTAGAAACAGGCTGGCTTAATTCAGTGCCCGGAGCAAGCACGGATGGCCTTGCTTCCAGACCTTGTTAGAATATTTACAGCTTCTTCGATGGAAGTTTTTTTGACACTGCTTCAATAAAATTTACAAGGAACCCCTTTTTAGCCTGGTACAAAGTGTGGTCAAGGGGAAAAAAAATGCTTGACCATTAACATTATTGCCCATCTATATTTATGTGAAGAAAATGTTAGTGTAGAGGACAGCTAACCAAGAACACTGCTGTTCAGTTTGTTTCTTTTCATTTGGCCACCTCAGAAAACCATCTCTTATAATCTGAAAATGCATGTCCCTAAGTAGTGTGACTGCAGCTGTTGTTGTGGTTGTAAAAGAGAAAGTATTGGAATTGTCTGTTTTTAAGAAGCAGACATTGCAAACAGTTGTAACATGCATCAGGTGTGACACATTGAATTTCCCTTTTCAGGAGGAAGCAACAGTGCTGTCCATCACATTGTACACACACTTAGGTCACTGTCTTGTCTACAGAAACAGAACGGTCATAGCCTACTGTTAGCATTTTATCCATTAGGATCTATTTTTAAGGCTTGAGTAACTTTCATTGACTTCTGATAAAGGCAGAAGGTGACAAGGGGATCAGCCTGTAAGATCTATGAAAAAGGACATTTGCTGTATAACCTGGTTTCAGATAGAGCACCAATGGCCCATCTTTCCCTAGTGTGGATCACAGCAGTTCTAGTAGGGATTCAATGGGATTATTATTAGTTAATGACAACAACAATAATAATGATTATAATAATAATGATAAATGTGGGATTTATTTGGTGTCCTCTCTCAGTTTTGACTAGGGCTGTGTCAGGTGCTACACAGTGGTGTGTGCATGAATGTGTATGTGTAAGAGTGAGGGAGAGAGACAGCAGGAGAAGGAGAGTGTTCCCATTGACTTAGGAAATTAACTCAGACCACCAGGCGTGAGAGAGAATCAGGCAGGCCTGTGATGCAGGGGAAAGTGACTTGCTGTTTCCCCCTCCTCTTCCCTTTAAGAAAGCTAGGGAGGTCTTTTTTTTTTCTAAGTGCCACCTTGTCTGGCCAAACTGGCACACTTCAGTCTCACTGAATTTTCCCTCTGACTTTGTTCTGCCCTGGAATTAAACGAATGCAGTCAAACCCAATTAGATGGGAGTGAGAGCAGCGCAGGAGAGGCCCCGCTAACAGCAACTTTGTTCAGCTGCTTCCTGCTGAGCCCAGCCCTCATTTAAATGAGCCGCTTGATGACCCACAGAAATACGATCCCTGAGAGAGACAAGGTCCCCAAGAAGAACAAACAGGCCACCATGTGGGGACCTTCAGAGCCCCAGAGGAATGGGCTCCTAACTTCTCTGTTTGTTGGGAGGAGCTTACATGGAGTAGTTTTAAACACCAAATCCACAACCTTGCCCGCTGTTAATGGGTGTGTGTGTGTGTGTGCGTGCGTGCGTGCGTTCATGCGTTCGTTCGTTCGTTCTTGCATGCGTATTTACACGCATGTGTGTATCCTTGTGTAGTAAGGACCCCCACCTGTATCCACAAAGCACACAGGGGTTCTGACGAGGAATCACTTCAATGGTCTCTTGTTAAGCACCTACTGGTATTAAATCTTCTGTGCAATGGTAAGAAAAAAGACTTTGAAACAGGAAATTATATTCCCCCCTCCACAATTAAAACCACCAGTCTCATGACAGCTGAAGGATATCAGTATGTCAGTGGTTCATTTAAATTCAGAACTTTTTTCTTATTATTATATTACATATGCATGTTTTAAATGCAGTTTAAGTCACTGTGAATAAGGATCTGATAAATACAGTAAATGTTAATAGTACATTCTGTCATGTCTAAATGACATGTTTTCTAAAGCACTAGTTACAATTGCCAAACGTGGGTATGCATGTGGAGTTATGCAATTCTTTATAAATGAATGTAACATTTCAAGTGTGGACCTTAATACAAATTTGCACTAGTTTAGCACTTTTAGTCATCAATCAACAAATGTTATAAAGTGGGTGGTTTTAATGATTGTTGTCTGACAAAGTATCTGTACTTTATTTACAGTCATCATTTAACATGTATAAAACTGGTTTAGCTGCCTTTTAAGTGTGTATCATTACTTTTTTGCTATATGTACTACACAACAGACCTATGTAGGCCATCTAACTGGACAGTTTTCAGTCACTTGAGTGCTTTGCATGAAACTTTTTGTGCCAAAGCAGAAAACTCCTTGTCACTGGTTTGAATATCCATGAAAATAAGGTTGCTAGCTAATATTTCATCAGAAATCATCGTGAGAAATATTTCAGTTGCTTAAAGTGGGGTTGTATTTTTTTTGGTCATTAACCAAGAAGGACAAGTGGCTTTTTACATACACTCCAGCCAATTGGTTAAGAAACACTGGGATGTAACGAGTCAGGGGTCAACTCAAAAAAAAAAGTTTAAAACTGATATGTTTGAATGAATGTGTTGGTATGTGGATGTAAATTGGTATGCATTCAGAGAAAGATTGGTTTATTCATTTCGTAACTCTTTCTTAAGGTAGCTGTCAGTGTGAGAACAGAATCAGTTCATCAGAATCAACATCTACCAAATGAACAATAAAAACAATTATTTATAAGGATCACCAAACTGCATACCAACACAAAATAAGCCCCTTGTTCTAGCCCAACATATACATAATTCTGCATAATATCTGTTAAATGCCTTGTTCCTCACACTTGGTATAACTAACCTGTAGGTCTTTTCAATCAAATAAAAGGGAAAAACAAGGAGAAAAAGTAATTGAACTGTTCCCATCCTTAAATAAAACTGACCAGCGGACAATTTTCCACTCAGTGCTCAACCATCATGCGAATAAAAGGAACAAATGCAGCGATTCTCTGAAATATGTAAAGCTGCTCCTGGGCGACTGTTTGAGGTAGGAGGGGAAAAGAAAAACGTGGGAATCTGTTTGAAGTGGCATTTCGAGGAGGAGCCGGGGAGTGCTCAGCTATGGACCGGAGGGCTTTGATCCTTTGCGGAATATTGTTTCACAGCTGATCTAAGAGTTCTCCTGGAGGATTGCTTGCGGCAGATGGCCCTTTTGTTACGGCAAAATAAAAATCCAATAAAAATGGTAATTATATAAAAAGCGGGAAATGGTGGAGAGGCACTGCCTCATCTGTCGATGCTGAGAATAAGAAATACTTCAACTCTTTATGCCATTCCTGTAATTGTTGATTGCTCTGCTGACCTCTGCCCCCACTCTCAATATAATTATCCTAGCCTACAGAGCAGAAGAATATGAAACAAATGGCCACAGTTTTGAGATCTTATCCAAAGTCCCAGAAATTCAGTAACTGACAAAAATAACACTGAAGGAAAGTATTTTATTACAGTATTTCTCACTTTAAGTTCAATAAACTGAGGTGTTAAAATATCCAATAATTGTTTTATTGTTTTATTATGACTGCAGACATTGTTGAAAAACATTTTTGTCCTCATTTAAATATTTTGTCATAACGATATGTCTTATTAGGAAAGGGTAAAAGGAACAATCACCTGGGATGTTGGTACATTTATGATTAAGAACCTTCATAAACTTACTGAAACCTATTTGGCACCCTCCCAGGAGTGGATCCTGAAAATATTTGTTATAATATGCGTATGCTTCTGAGATGGAGTTCAGGATACTTCTTTGTTTTCCACCACCTTAAAAATGTTTCAGTTGCATATGTGGCTCCACCTTTTGTTCAGTCTTGCCCAATCATAAAGAAGGTGATAAGTGTAGTCAACAGTTGAAGTTGGATAACCTATTTAAAGTGATTTTTTAAAATTCTTATTCAACTCCAGTTGATGAGTTAGTGTAAAATCAGAAAAAGCAACAACTACCACATAGAGTAAATCTAATTGGCCTTTCGTTTCAACATATCAAGAATGCTCAAGATTTGTTTTTTACATGTTTCATAATGTTCAATTAAACATTTGTCTGTAATTTAAACTATAGAGGAGTCAAACAGCAAACACCTGTGAATTTAGCAGGAAAGCAGGAAACCTCACAATGTGATCCTGTTAGGATATAGTGCTGGCCAGGCAGTGTGGTAAGTCACAATTGACCATGATGTTGAGGTTAACTAAACAGAAAGGTGAGGGACATGAGTACAGTAATCTGCAGTAAATCATCATTTATCTCAACAAATACAGTGAAATAAAGCCAATTTTTCATCCCCATCACTTCCACCCATAAATTGTCCATTGAGTGGGGAAAAATAAACAGATATTTATTCATTTATTATGAACAGCATGCAAGCCAAGAGTTTTTGTGAAAATTAACATCAACATTTTTGGCTGTCATTGTCTAACACGGTGGTTAAAAGTCCATAGAGTGATAGAATAGAATGCCCCATATGAACTGGTCTCCCTAACATCACACACACACACAGTTCTTGAAGCGAGTCCTTGTTTCTGAAGGCAGTTTAAATGACATGATTAACTGCTCCATGAGGTGTCAGACCCAGAAAAATGACAAACGATAAATATACAGGACATTATGCCAGTGGCTACGTAATACCTTGTCATGTTATGGCCCAGTAGAGATACATTTTAATTCATTCTTTCAGGAAAAGATCTTGGTTTTTTTTCTGCACCGACTTAAAACACGAGCTTGGAAGTCAAGTGTGTCATCCAACACCAATGCCATTTATCACTTGCAGTTTTTTTTGTACTTCGCATTTAATGTCATCTCTATGGGAACAGACAGCGCCCTGGAAATCACTTTCAAAACAGCTTATTTGTTGAGGAGGAACAAGTGAGATTAAAATATGTGCTCAGCGCTGAGAGACTGTCACGGCCCACATATGGCACTGTTACATTAATAACACTACAACAGAGGCCCCAGCAGGCCCTGTTACGCACTAAAGTAAGAAAGGCTTTGTGGGAGTTATGCCACTTTTAAAGCTACTCTTTATTTGGGCTCCAATTTCCCATTCAAATCCCGCAGAGAATACAATGATGCATGAGGGGTCTGTGTTCTCTTGAGCGATCGTGTGAATATTGAACAGAGGATCCTCACGGCCCAGCTAGGCAGTTCTTGCTTTGTTGGAAACTTGACTGGATTTGGCCTGAACTTTTTTTTTCTCCAAGTAACTTAAATGAACACAGAAAGTGCGCCTTGATTTATGTGGCCTTTTATTTGCCATAGTTGTCATCTTGATTATAATTATGTATATCATGTGGCTTTTTTGTGAGTGTTGAATGCATGAATCAGATTAGTGTTAGAGGGCAGACTGGTGCATGCAGCTGTTTGACGCTGGAAAGCACAGGCCTGTGTTTGCTGATAACCAATAAAAGCTCAGCTGGACTTCCACTGTGACATTTTGTGGTACCTGCAAGAGAAGTAAAATTAGCTTTGCATCTGTGTGTGTTCATGTTGAAAATACAGGTTGTTACCATAGGCAAACTGAAAGTGAACCATAAATTTGTGTGGAATGGAATTCTGTACTGCTTCCTCCTGCTTTTGCATGAATGTTGTCTCACTAATTATAATGTGCTTCATTTAGACCTTGGGTGTTCTGACATGGTTTTGTCATTGTTTTAACTGTTGCATGACCTGTAGCTGAAATCTTCAAGCATGACTATGATGTTATAACATCAGACAGTGTGAAAAGGATTCATATTTGTAAATCAGAATGTATACTCAAAACTAAATTTTGTTCCTGAATGCACAGTTTGTGCTTGTAACTTTCAGTTCATGCTCACAAAATGAAATGTTGTAAATTTTAATACCTGCAATGCTTCTTGTACCAGTAGGTGGCACACATACAAGTACAGTTATATTACAGAATTCCTGATACAAACACAAAACCTGTTACGCAAAGCTTGATGTATGAGTCATTGTACACAGCTTTTTTAGCACAACATGACTAAGGGTCAGCTAAATGATTGCCTATGTAGCTGATGTTAAACCAATCACAAGCAAGCTGTTGTGCTAAAATTCCAGTGTTAGCTAGCTAACAATGTATTATTATTGAATAATTACAGCAGACTGATATTTTAACCAACATTCATATGATTAAAAGACACAAGAGTATGAACATTTGTACTTCATCACAGATTCTGACATAAATAATATTTTGCTTGCTACTTGACAAATTTTAATTTGAGATTTTTTGTCTTGTCTACTTGCTCCAATTTTATTTTATTGTACCAGGCTATGATTTGTACTGCATGACATCTATGTGAATGTTAAATAACTTCTAGACAATGGCACATACAGCAGTCAACTACAGCACAAATTCCAGAAGTATTAGTATTTCAGGTACACCAAACTTACAAGCAATGCAATCTCATACTAGCTGAAGGCATTCACTAAATTTTGTAAGTGTAGCTGAAAAGGTGTAAGAGGACTGATGTACAGAAAATCTGATGGAATAATGATAAGAAATAAGAACACTAAGTTGGCTTTTTCAAGCAAACTTTATAAAGTTTGGACATATATTTTATGGCCCTTTGAATTTGTATCCAAATTTTGACTGATTAAAATAATTTAGATGGTACAAATGTTCAAGTGTTTTTACGGACCCCTACACAACCACATGAGTATCATTAAAAGATATGATAAAGAGTTATTTTACAAAAGATTCAGTATAAGCCTCAATGTATAATACAAATACTAATAGGAGGGCATTAAGAATTGGACATTTGCCGAGCATGTGAAATATTGCCAAATGTTGCACAGTATATGTTCTGAAATTTAATGTGTTTTATTTTATTGTGGGTACTAAAGAATTTGTACAATATGAAAAAGACTATTATAAAGTATGTAGTAGTAAACTCAACTCTATCTGGTTGGAGACAATGTATCTGTACAAGTGGATGTACTCTTCATGAGAAGATGTTGTTTAGACATCTTTTCCAAATAGCAGAAAAGCACAAGTACACAGAGCACATACTTCAGTAAGACAAAGTTACTTCTCAAGAGAGGAAACTACTGTTTCACCATGTTAATATTTAATGAAAGTTCCACCATAGCAAATAGAACTATCACAACTCCAACTTAGCATACGGCCATCCCCCATATCTCTGTACTAAACTGCCAATTTTCTTTAGTTTTTCATATATGAACTGACTTCTTTAGCCATTTTTGCAAAGCAGCAGAATAAAAATATGAACGATAACAATACGGTGCCTTTCACCTTTTGTGCTTGGCCTCTTAAAAACTTTGTCACAAATAAAGAATGCAAATAATTTTTTCCATTGTCCTCTGTGTTAAATTAAACTGTTACACAATCTGCGGAGGGGGGTGAAGGTAATTTACCACATATTTGGTGAAGTGTCGTTATAACTGCGAAAAAAAGTGATGACACGCAATTGAACATCTTGAAATATATAAACACTATTCTATGGTCACAGTATGGCTAATGCCAACAATACATGACTGAGAGGTACAGCATGCCTGGTCTCAGCTCCTACTAGTGACAGTGGGTGAAACGTATGCTTTCTGTCCCATTCCTCCTGTGGGCTGTGGTTCTGACAGCCCCGCTGGTCCTTCCAGGGGAGTTTGGGCAAGCTGCTCAAAGGCTGGGGGCTCTTGCCAGGGGCGAACGGCAGCTGCTTCCGATTACCGAGCCACGCCACGGCCGCAGCAAAGACAAAGGAGCAGCGCCTGTCAATTCAGATGACGAATGGATCGCTTCCCCGTCCGTCTGATGGTGGGGGCTCCTAATGGGATTGTTTACACTTAATAACGCTGCAGATCCGTGGCCACCGAACCCCCGATGGAAATGAGCCGTGCGCTCTGGTGACACACACCGCGCATCCTGTGTTTGCCTTGGTTTATTCGGTCATTTGTCGAAACCGTAACCAGTGAGTGTCATTCACTTATTTGTCCAGACACACTTTCTTAGTATCTCCATTTTGTCAAAACCTCATTGAAGATGTGGTATGGTGGCAACCATTCTTAGTAGTTTTCTTGTAGATGCAGTGATGTAGCCACTCTGTATTTGTGAAGGGTTTGATATTTCAAAGCATGCTCATTCAAATAATTTGCATTGCCCTCTTGCATTAGCGCCGCTGTTGAATTATGGAAAAGTAGTACATTAACATCTTGAAAAGGAGGGATGGGAACCCCAAATAGGTGAAGCTGTGTTACAGTATGTTGTTCATGATTCACTAATTGGGACCAATCATACTGTTTTCTGTGAACAGCATAGCCATTTAATTGGGTCAAACAAGTCAATGATGGTCAAGATTCAGTAGCTCCAAACATCATGTAAACCTTTAATATGCCCATGTAAATTATAAAAGCATTTGAGGAAGTAGGGACCAACAGAACAGTGCAAACACTGTCTTCTGCAAAGCAGAGAACATATAAGTACCTGATATGCAGTCTTGAGGCACATCTGTTAACATTTGTTAAAGCCCGAGATACTGACATACTGGAGGCTGAGTGAACAAGTATTTGGCTGTTGTATGAATGCTGCTGTGTCGAGTCTGTTTTGGGGACACTAGGTTTAACTTGTTTTACAAGACGTGAATATAAAGGTGGTCCCCAGTTTTACAACACAATTCATTCCTAGAAATCCTGGTCAGAAGCCATATCATCACAGTCTGTCCTGTATACAGAAATCAACATTTTCACAAGAACAAAATTGAGAAATATGGGCCATATATTCACTAGTAAAAATGTTTGAGATGAGTTTTTTTTTTTTAATTGGCATTTTATAAATTATTCTGCATCCTTGTGACAAATAATTAAAAACATTTGACTTTAGGTAACAAACAGAGACAAAAAATACAATAATCGTTCCTCCTAGTTATTTAAATAGTACAAATGTGTGCATATTAGTGTGCATATTCAATAGTGTATTTTGTATTGTGACATGCAGTTCATGATGGGTCGGAAGTTGCATGACTTTGTGAGCAGCAAAGCACAAATCATGGTCTATGGAGATGTTTATTGAGAGGATGCACACACACAAAGGATAAAATAAATCTTCTTCAGCTCCCTGTCACTAATTAGCTGAAGGAAAATAACAAACTGAAATAAAGACAACACAACAAACTACAACAAGGACTTCTGATGAGAAAAACATCTTTTTTGCCTTTATAGATTGTTTTCACTTTGCTTGCTCTTTTCTCACTCCCCAGCCCCTTTCACAATACAGAAGTGAAAACAAGACTTAAGTTTATGTGGTAAAAATAACTGATATTTGAGTGTGATTATGTGAAAATACACATGTCCATGTCATTTATTTAGCTAGGATGTTAAAGTCAGGATTTCCTTTTATCCATATATAGCTATAGTATATCAGGCTTGTGAAACATTTTCATGCAGAATAACAAATAATTTTTACTTTTAATGTGTGCATACCCATTTGGGTTTATAATTTTAATTATAAGTACTATGCTGCTTTTATAAATTAAACCTGAAGGATTAACTGCAAGGAATAAAATCCCTTTACATACATTCAGTCAAGATTTAAGCATACCTTTTTAAACTTACTTGAAATGAATTAGGACACAAGTGTGACCAGCGAAAGGCGTATCATGCATAGTATTTCCTTTCGTCACAATTTGCTCTGTAAATGTCTTTACTTTTCCTCTGTTTTACAACTGTGTCTGTTCACTGCAGTGGAGCACAAACATCATAAATACCTCTTTCAAGTAAATATAGCAGCCGTTGCAGTGACTTGGTGTAGCAAGAACGTGAATGAGTCGTGTTTGTTTGTTTGTGGGATCGGATCCATTCATTCAGTTACTAAGAGCTGAGAAACTTCCCTGTAGGCTCTGGTTAGCTAACACCATGTCTCACACACACACTTGCATGCATACAATCGCACACGCTATACAGCCCACAAACACGTGTACTGTCATGTACACACTATTATGCCCAAACAAACTCTCAGTCTCTCTCTCTCTCTCTCGCACACACACACACACACACATATGTGCAGTGCATCTATTTACATTACCTGGACATCTGCAAATAACTCATCAAGTTTCATACTAGAGGTGCAATGAATTTTTTTATCTTCTTTGTAATATTTTAAATGTTTTCAAGTATAATACTTTTAGACTATAATATAACATCTTGTTAAGAAAGAAAAGCGTATGTGTTTGCAAACTACATAAATTCTCTGGAAAATTCCACAGGATTGTTTTTTATTAGGGTAAAGTTCCCAGGAGGCAATAAAAAACCCAACAAGATAAAAGAGCAAGAAGGATCAGGGCAGGATAAAAGCTGTAAACAGTTTCCATACTATCCTGTGAAAAGTCCGGTTCTCTGTGCTCTCTTTAAATATACCTTCATTGTTCTGGAGGACACACGACAGGCTGGAGGGGTGGGAACATTCACATGCAAGTCATCTTTACAGAGGGGCATGGCAATCTTAAGTTTATTGCCTATTTTCTCCTTGCACTTTGACGTCATGTGATTAAGACAATCCAAAAATGCAAAGTAACGCAAAAGCGGGGAAATATGAAAAGCAACGGGGTGAAGCAACAGTTCATACCCCCCTCCCACTTCCCAGAAACATTGCGTGCCTATGAATCGTACCGCACGTTATGGAACCTCGTAAAAAGAGGGAGAAGAGACATTAAAATATCTGAACCTTCCAAAGATAAACAAATGGAGGTATTCATTGCACCTTTTATGAGATGTCCAAAGAATTCTGTCGTCAGCTGAACTCCTCCACCCAGAGCCGGGCCTTTCGGACTCCAAATCAGTTTGCTCAATCCAAAAAAAAAAAAAAGAAAAGAGCCCACTTTGTTCCGTCCATGGAGCAGCTTTCCTCCATTTGGTCCAAAGACCCATCTGTGCCCCCCCCCCCCCCCCCCCCCCTACTTCAGCTGAGCCTGAGAAACAGATGCTCTTATTGTCACCAGCACCATAATTTTAATAAGCAGTGAAAATATTTACCATAGTCACTTTTTTAGATGGCATCCCTTCTATTTTAGTTTTATTATTATTGTTGTTGTTATTATTTATTAGTTATACCTTTTCACTGACAAAAAATGGAGACGTCCACTAAATGTGATTGATTGTGCTTATAAATGGCCATTATTGCTATAAAGCACCACATGTCAGCTGCTGCCTTTGTGTCAGCTGTATTTCTAAGCTAACCAGTGATCCATGAGCGCAGATAGGATGGGTGAGAATGTACTGCCCATTTTGCCGTGGCTCTGTCCCCTTGATTCAAAATACAGCTGCAGACATAAGTGGTGGGGTGGGGGGGTGGGGTGAGAAAAGAAAGAAAGGGGAGGGAAAAGAAGCGAGAAAGGGGGCAAAGACAGAGTTTGACTTTTCGAAATCCCCCACAACAATAAGATTAATAACTTCAGCCAGCCAATCATGAAATCAAATCACCGCTCAGCTTTGCATCTTTTTGGGGAGTCCTTGTCTGTGTCTCTGTGTGCTGGAGGAAAGGAATAATTGAATTCTCAACACAGGCACAGGCTATGTGGGAACAAAAGGGTGTAAAATTGTGGAGGAGTAAAGAGTGCGTGTGAAGGGTTTTTTTTTTTAATTTTGAGAATACAGTCTATTCGAGTTCTGTTAATTTCTCAGAGAACAAGCTTGTGGAGGGAGAGAGAAAGACAAATGAGGAAGTGGGGGGGGGGTTGGGCTGAGATACCTGCCGCACAGCTCAGATCACCAGCTTTCCCAGGTGTCTCTCCCAGGCCTGCAGCTGGTGTCCAGGCCAGAGAGGGGGGAAGGGCCCTTTGACACGCTGATGAGTGAGCAGAGCACTGTGGCTGGCCCCACGCTCAACCAGCAGCAGCAAACTGGCCTGGTATGTTGTCTCATCAGAGGTACAATGCACTTTTCATGGTGAGGGAATTCCAAAACAGTGCAGTCGTGGTGGTTGGGGGAGCAATAAATAAAGGCTACTTTAAACGGTGTACACTGATTTTCCTATTAGCACAATGCTGCGTGTGCACTTCAGGATTTGAGTTCTCCATGATTTAGAAGCATATCTCCATATGATGCAGAAATCGAGAAGCTATAGTTTCATTTTTTTCCCTCTGGTATTGTGTAAAATGATAAATGATGATTTGTTAAATTGTAAACAACTTGCCAAAGGTATAGCATATACAGAAACATTTTTTCCAAAGGAAATCTCTTGAAATTACTAAGACTCCTACAATAAAATTCCACAATACACCATAAGTTGAGTGTAAGTTTTTTTTTTTTAAATGTGAAAACTCATATTGAATATATAACCCATAATGAATGTACTCACAGGGGGAGAGAACACTGGAATCAAGAGCAAAACATTTATTAAGACCACACAAGTTCCTGCCTCAGTGGTCTTGTCTCACCCCACCTACTCTTAAACCATTCCCTTTGCCTTTTTCGATAATTACTGAAACCCACATTTGCCTTGGAGACTTGGGCCGATGTACTACACCCTCAACCACACTGTATACCTTCAAGCCCTCACCTCTCCCTCTCTCACTGACTGTGCCCTGAGCTCTGACCATCTGTCTGTCTCTCCCCTCTGATGCTCAGTGGCAAGACCTAACACATTTCCCTCTCAATGTTTTAGTGATATAGAGCTGCCCACAGGCATTGCAGAGACAGCACAGGCACTCACCACCTCTCTGCTTAAAGCTTTAGACTGTATCACTGGCCAACTTATCTGTGATTGGCTTTTTCTTCTTCTTTTTTTTGGTACTTGATGTACAGTGCAAGTAAATCAAACAGTTGCAGTAATGCTATTTTCAATACTCTGCTCTTCTCTCTACCAATAATCTGTTTCAGTGTGTTAGTAGTTGCATTATTTTTGTATTTTTGAATTATAATGTAATTTGTTGTGTTTGCACTGGGTAAATAGTTATTTGTGTTCAAATAGTATCTTGGGCTTGATAATGTCCCGTACATTTGCTTGTAGTGAGGCCTTATAAAGTACCGTAAATAAGAGTAACACTGTAACATTACTGTGATAACTGTGTGGAAAGCTACAGAGAAGTCTCAGAGGATGGCTATAGATGAGGGTGAGGAGCATTGAATGGAGGACATCGTTCCCTGAAAACAGGACTGCACCCATGGGGTGACCGAGTCCTAAGCCAGCCATGTCTGGGGTCAATGGTGTTGATCCTTTGGGGAAGAAAGCTGTCTTTCTTTAACAGAATGACACTAGGCAGTAGCCTTGGATATATGAAGGGCCAGGATAGGGTTTTTAAAGACAGAAGTGGCTTGAATCTGTTGAAAGCTAAGAGGAAGTAGCCAATGTGAAAGGAAAGAGATGAGGGGAAGGAGTTTAAAAAGGAGGCAATGAAGGAGAGGAGTTACAGAGGTAGGAGATGAGGGGAAGGAGTTTAAGAGGGAGGCAATGAAGGAGAGGAGGCAAAGAGGTAGGAGATGAAGAAAAGCATGTCAGCAGTTGGATTTTGGAGGAGGAACCGCAAAATTGGCACCCTTTGACATGTAGTGGGTGTAAGTAATTGGAGGAGGGAAGAGAGGTCAGTGTTGTTGAGACGTGAGACAGGTCAAAAGGGTATTGTAAGTAAGGGGTGCAATCCTCCTCTGTCTCTAGTTCCTCAGCGGTTTATCCAGGCTTGAGAGTAGCCTGAGGGAAGAGAAGAGGTGTAGTTAAAGAATTCTGGAATGCCAGCAAATTTACAGGAAAAGAACGAGGAGCGATGTTAAACTGTGAAATTAGTATTGAGGGAGGTTGAGGTGGTGAGCCACAGATAGTAATAAAAGCTCCATTGTCATTCTCTTAAGAGCGTTTCCCAAGACTAGAGAGTCCCTCTGATATGCTGGGATAGGAAGAGGGAACATGAAAGTAGTTGTGGAAAACATGACCTCATGGGGGCCGTGTCTGACCAAACAGATTCACACTGGTGGCTCTGCTGTTGTTTTGTAGACGGGAAATGCCTGAGGATCTGGTTGACTATGGAGTGACCTTACCAGATGACTTATCTTGCAGAAGACAATCAGCGCACATACTCACATGAACTCACACCAGTGACGGCAGCAGATTATGATACGGAAATAAATACGAAGTATAATTAGAAAGATAGAAAAATGCAGCAGATTTGCATATGGAAAGAAATCCAAAGGTATGAGTTAATTTCCAAAAAGGAACCCACTTTGTTGAGAGTGAAAATGAAAGCTTTAAAATGAAAGTATTATGGTTTTCAACCTGTTATTAGTACATGTGCTTGCTGAAATTTAAGTAATTTAATTATGTTGTGCTATGTAGTGTCATTTTTGCTTCATTTACCATTCCTTGGGGCCCTCCTTGGAAAGAGACAGTCTGTTTATGGAGCTCTTCTCACAAACCCTAGCTGTCCCAAGATAAATCAAAGCTCAGATTTCTCTCACAATGAGGAAGTCTCTCTCCCTCTCTCTCTCTTTCTCTCTCACCCTCTTTCTCCCTCTCTCTTTCTCTCTCTCTCACGCACACACACGGGCATCATTCTTTCCATCTTTTTTTCTGTGTGTCTGCGTTTGTTCTGTGGACCTCCAGCCTCGTTCGTTTTCTTTATTGGACAGACAGTTTGTTTTATTTATCTGACAAGGATTCTCCATATTGTTCCAGGTTATCAGCACTCTCCTGCGGATCACATTACTGCCTGTGTGAGGATTTGACCCATCCCAGGGTTCACCTTTAAATCAGATTCTTATCATTACCTCCGTGATAAATAGGCCTGGCTTAAGAGGAGATTATTTCCAGAGTGCTGCTCCGTTTCCCGGTGAGGGGAGAATTCTCACATGGGACTGAGCTGTCAAGCTGTCTCACTCGGTGAGAAAGAAAATGCTCACTTTTTTCCTCTAAAGACTTGTGGGACTTTTTAAAAACCATTCCCATGTGACCTGTCTTTGTTCTGATGAGCGTCCTTAAACCCCTCTTGCATCTGCCTCTTTGGAAAGTCAGCATGGATACATGCTTATGTCCTTCTTTTTCTCAGCCTTTCAAATGCCGACTTGATGTGTCCCAATAGTTTCTAAAAAGTTCTTCATCAATGGATCATCTTCTCCGCAGATGCTCCTCTTGAATGGTCAAGGGTACTGGTCACTCAGTCCCTTGCCCAGTGATTGTTCTTTCATACATGCTCTGATTGATGGGCCTAAACAGACAGACCCAGTTGCCAGTACAAAGAAATATGGAATGCATAGATTAGCCTCTCTGCAAACCCCATTAGCAGTGGAGGTCAGAGGTTGAACTGAAACAATGATACATTTAGAGAAATCATTTGCTTTAGAGCAGAGACAATCTGTTTTTTTTCTTGGGGGGGTGAGGGACCACACGTCGGTCAACAGCTGTTTCGTTTCACCTTTGTAACGTTGCAGACATAACAGGGAGCATCAAGGGTAGAGCCGAGCGTGTGCCTCTGCATGATGACAGACTTTAATGAGTAACCAGGACCCATTCATACCTGCCCCAGGTCCTGAGCTTAAAATCAACATTATAACTTTTATACTCAGAGGCTCATCTCCCTTATTCCTCAATGCAAAGCAACACTGCTACAGTCAGGTGCAGTTGTATTCCAATGTGTCACCATCATATGCCCCCCCCCCTCCACCCCCCACCCCCCATCCAAAGTACTGCTGCCATGGTGGCGCCATGCCCAGACGGTCCTTAATAAACTCCAGGCTGTTTGTACCTGTATAACAGAGGAGTTGCATTGCATCCTGTGCCAGCAATCTTGTATGCTTGAGCAAGTCAGGGTTGTTCATTTTCACAACCTAATTTGGATGGCGGAACATTAATGTGATGTATCTCTTGCTAGAAAGACAGTATGGTTACCCTCCATCGTCCAAGCACTGGAATGAGTGCAATCTTATTCAACAGTTTGCCATCTTCACCCCACTAATTTATATGGGCATGAATGAATGTACCAGTCTGTGTCTCATGTGTTCTGCCTTCTACTGAAAAGGTAACAGCAGGACAGAACTGCAACCCAGGTTACTGGACCTGGTTAGCTCAAAGGGCATGGTCCGTGTACTTAAACTGCCATAACCAGCAAACGCGTTATATGGTTGAGGTCAGATTTATTAATTTAATGTATTGTAACATGTTACATGTATGTATTTTTGTATTTTACAGTGCAGTCAGTTAGAAGTACATATCTTGTGGGCAGCAGCTTGGCACAGTGGTAAGGAACAGGGCTCTCACCCAAAGGGTTGCTGGTTTGATTCCCTGCTGGGACACTGCTGCTGTACCCTTGGGCAAGGTGCTTAACCCACAATTGCCTCAGTAAATGTCCAGCTGTATAAATAAATAAAAATCATAAGTCACTCTGGATGAGAGCATCTGCTAAATAACAATGAGGAAATATCTACCTATTACCTCTATGATGCTGTAGCTAATAATCTAAAATTATGTAAGAATGTCACAAGCAGGCAGGTGTGAACAGTACAGATTACATCTAAACAGGTAATCAATGTGGGTACACATACACACGTGTCCTTTTGTCTTTCAGGTGCCATTGTTGCCTGTAGATCTTTGTATGTGTGTATGCCTGTCTCCACTGGGGCCTTGTTTTTCAGTCTGTGCCATACATATGCTGAGACTGCTGAGTCACAGGTTTCCTCTGTGTTTAATCTGTTCAGATAGGGGTCAGCAGGTTGACAGATGACAATACTCATGGATAGATCAGAGCTGAGATCAGCTCATAATGTCCAATGGTGGTCACGGCCATTGTGCATGAAGGATTGTGGTATGGCACCCTCTGTGATACATCGGCCCTCCTCATTTTTTTCGTGAACTCTTTTTGCATCTGCTTAGTACCCCAAGCATCCTCATATCTACTTATTACAATAATTATTTACAATCATTGCTACGCTGAGAGTGAATATTGGATTTTACAGTACCTCTAAGTGGAAGTCCAGCACCTTTGACCCTCTTTGTCTATGCCCTATTTGTCCCAACAAGTAGGTGATCTGACAAGTTAAATATCTTTTCAGAAATGGGGCTATAAAAAGCTTCCTCTCCTCTGTCCCTTTGGAGTCATCCGCTAAACCAAGAGGAATGATGTATTGATTATGACAGATTCTCCATTGAGGGCTTTTGGGGATGATGCACTACCAGAATGCCATGCACAGGAGCTTTGACCTTTTGACCTCTCTCAGGCCACACAGCAAAGGAAATCTGTAAGCTGATTTAGAGGCAAGAATGACCGGTGGCCGCAGTGTTGCCAGGCCCTGTTTGCTGGACAAACATAGTCAGTCACCCAAGTTCTGCAACTGGCAGATAATCCACTCTCCCCCTGCCCAGCCCCAAAATATCCCAGTCATGCGAAACAGCAGCGCTGTAAATATACAGACCTGTTTGAAACTAACAACATACAATGTGGTTCCTTTAAAAGAGAAACCTTCTTCCAAAAAGTCAGAGAAAAAGAAAATGCCATTGATGAATCTCTTCACACAGCTTTGCGTGAAACTGCTCATTTGTGAACTCTGGTAAGTCCATTCTCTATACTTCAGCAATGGTGGTATCCACGTCAAATACATGGTGTTGCTTACGGCTGTCAGTAAATCAGACATTTTAGATTGCCGTTTCATATTAGATATCAAACTGTTGTAATTCACTGCCATTACGCCATTGTTCATGGAGCTGCTGTAGTGGCCATTGTTTCTCTTTTAATCCACAATGTATAATGGTGTTTACAGTGTTCAAGTCTGACTTGGTGATTTTATGCAGTGCAGCTTTATAACCTTATCCTAGAACTGTACTCCTGTTTGGCCCAAAGCTTTAACTGAAGTATCCCTCTGTGGTCTTTGCCTCTTCAGTTTCATTACTGTCTGTGATTATTTACCCTGATCCCAAGTACCCCCCACCAATCCTCTGAAGTACCCATGGGTGTACTTGTACACCTGGTCAGAGACCTCTGCTGTGTGCAATAAGAAGCTGGCACACTTGACTTTCATATCAATTCAAAACAGGATTCATATGATGACAGGCATTGTATGCCTTTGTGTTGTGCTTCGTTTTGTTGTCATCAAAGCAGTGATGCATGATAGCTGTGACACAATAGGCTCCTCTGTCATTGCTGTTGTGTGTACAGTATGGGACGCAATTTCCCAAACACCTGCCTGAGATTTAATGTCAGCTGAGAGGGATTAGGGTCCTGTAATTTTTTTACACCTCACTCAAGTGGTGTGGCGGTCTTTACAAGCGGGGCGATAATCCTACCTTTTATAGCTGAATAGCTGCTAAGACAGGGGAGTTTTCCACTTTTTGGGGAGATAAAACACTCCTGCTGAGGCCTTGAAAATTGAGACTTTGTACTTAGAGCAGTCTCTAGAAGAGCACAGGAAAGGGTGGGCTACAATACAGAGGTATCCACTGACCATAGCCTGATGCTTTCAGTGTGAGACGCTTTCTCACCTGTCTTTAAGCATTCACAAATGATTACAATACTGCTCACATTTTTTCCTCTTATTATGATTGTGTTGCACAATGATTCTTTTAATTATTTTAAAGTAAATATTAAAGTAATAAAATTATTAAAGTCCGAGCCATAAAACAACCTTTAATAAAAGCAATTTACATTGGTTTATGCTGTCATATATCAAAATGAACAATAGAGTTATTTAAAAAAAAAAGTATGATCAGCCAGCTAGGTAAAGCTAGCTGGTGTTCTACTCAATAAATCACCTCCCTATTCAAGGATGCAATAGGTAGTTATCAATACCTTGCTGTTTAGAGCCCTGCCACTAGGTATCCATTGATCTAGATTAATAGGTAATAAAAAACAAATGACTTTATTAGCTATCAATATATGTGCTTATAAAGCTATATCAATCTACCAAATCAGATCTCTTTTTATAACCCATGAAAGTTTCAAACTATCCATCAATCATCACATAAACATTGCTGGTAAAGCAGATGTGATTACACTGAAAAAAAAATCTGAATATCAACTGTCCAATAATGTTCTCTTGGAAAAGCAAACGTAGGAGATGAGTTCATTGTTTATTTAGGGCTAAGTATGTGATTACTTTTCAAATTTCAGGACGCCAGTGTAATGGAGGAAATTTTCCATTCAACACAGTGGCCACTGCACTGTTACAAGTACAGAACACTAATACGAAAGAACATTCATCAAAAAAGTTTCTGTGTAACATTTTGCCAATATGAATGCTTCCTTTCTGGGTTTTATTCTGGGAAATTGTCCATCAGATGAGACAAACATGTGTCATCATTTACAAACTGCTATCCCAAACAGTTACTTATTGATTATCCTCCAATCCCCTCTCAACCGAGCTCCCCCCTCCAACCCACCAATACACACACACCCACACATATTTTCTTTGCCTTGTATCTATTTATCTAAATGGGGCCTTTCATAAAATACCTCAGTTCAAACATTGAGTTTCCAAGGTCATATTGTTTTTCATGAAAAACAGGGAAAAAGCCTGCCCATCACTGTGCAAACTAAGGGCACTTTTTTTTTTTTTTTTTTTTTTTAGGAGAAAAGAGTAAGTGGGAGGAATCAAGATAGACCAGTGATTTCTCATCAGGGTACGTCACTACCTCAGCTATCTGCTAAAAGATGACTATAGCAGTTCCCTTTGTCCTATGTAGTTTATTAACCTTGCTGGTAGATTATTTCATAGCAGTCACCAAGGTTTTTGTGCAGCGGGGCGCACAGAGACGTCACGGGGCCTGTTTGAAATGATCTTGAACCTGTTGGGGGAAGAATTCCCAGAATGTCTGTGGTCACTCACTGAATGACCTCAGTGCTGACAGGCCCTGACGCACAGTCGTGGAATTCAAAGCAAACAACACAGACTGAGATATGAAGGACAGTAGGTATCTTAAAATAGTCCATTGAGACTATGTCATGCATTATTGTTATTTATTTTTTTTACAGTAACTGATTTTTTCCAGGTCCATGACATTCAGGAGACGTGTCATCATGTGCTGAGAAATGACTCTCCCTTCATAACTAGTATGATATGCAATAAAAAATGAATGATCCCTGAGGGTGTTTTCACAGTACAGTCCTTTCTTCTAGTTCCCTTGATCTACACCAGAGATGCAAAACTAGTTTTGTGTTTTTCACAGTAGAAATTCCAACGTTGCCAGTGTAGATGCACAGGCCAAGTAATTTGCGATATTAACGTTTTCACAGTGGATTGGGAATTAAGCTCTTGATACCTTTCCAATGTAAATTCAAATAGACCAGGTGAAAGCACCCTTCATTTCATGGTGTTAATGATACACTGAAGTAACTCCGCCTTTGACATTTATATTGCATGAGTTACCTGAGTCATCATGACCAGAAAAATAGTTTCTGAATGAGTTTCAGCAAGATGCTTTTGACTTTACCAACAGATGCCTTTGCTGTTTCTTTCTAGGTCTTTGTACCAAATTTAGATCTATACTATCTCATTCACAATGTCAGATACCAGTCACTGACTATCAAGTGAATACCGACTTTCTCAGAAGATCTTAGTGATTAAAGGTGGAGGCATGTTGAAATTCCCCTGAGAAATAAAGAAAAGGAGGTACTACATCAATGACAGCATATAGCAGTGAAGGTAGAACATCCATAAAATAGATCAGTGCGAGAAAATGCCTTTGGGCAAAACATGCTTGATCTATTGGAAAAAAGGGCTTAACAAAGCTGAAACCTTCAGTTGGGGGAATAATGCTAAAATAGCTAGAGCTACTGAAGCACTGCCTTATGTCATGCTATATAGGAGAGCTGAATCATAATGGTATATATAATGCCAATGGCTGACAATTCCCATCTCCAGCCTATTGGGGAAAATGTATTTGGCTTCAGTGGGTAAACAGTACAGGAAATCTTCACTATTGCTGTACTGACGTTTCTCAAACACAATTCTATGAGGGCCATGCATATACAGTTTTTTTTTTCCTTTTTCTTTTTTTTTTTTTGTTCAAACCAATTCCATTGACGTAACTGACTAATCAGATAGTAGCCATAAACATATGCACCTTGGTATTTTCAAAAACAGGTTTTAGTAAAATATTTCTTGATTGTACAGCACAAGCATAATGTTAATATGTGATTTGTGATTTCAAGAATTGTGAAAACAAACAGATTAACAATTTGTACAAATTCATTTAGAGCAGAAGTGTGAGCCCAAGCCATGCAGCATGTGCACAGATCACTAGTTTCACCGGTGACCTGTGCACTACACCGGTGCATTTTCCTCATATCATGACATCAGATTCATTAAATACTTTTTTTGTGTTTCCTGATACCCAAGATGTCATCCTTAAATTTCTGCATGTTTTTTTTATGTCCTATAAACTGTGTATTGGCTCACAGAACCAAAAGACATTTCCTCCATTCCTATTTGGAAAAAGAGCAAAGGTCCCAACCCATTGGTAACTGTAGCATGGGAGGTAGTGGTACATTTCATTTTACATTACATAGGAGCTATTTATATGTCTGACTCATCTGCACAGTCCTATTCTGAACATTATGCTGCTGTTGGGATTATAATGATATTGATAATGGGATTATTGTGACCCATAACTGGAGTTCCAAAAAATATTTCTTTTCCTGTTAATGATATCTAAATGAGGGGGATCAACAACCTCAATTTGTGGCCAGATGCAGTCCTTTTTTTGGACTTCAAGCCAAAATCAGTTCACCTATACCCTCATCAATAGCAACGCTTACAGTTTCATTGTATAGAAACTCATATCTACTGAATTTAGTAGAGCAATGCATAAGCAATTAGTAAGTAAGTAAGTAAGTAAGTAGTGTGTAAGCCATGCATACACAAATTGATTAATTTCTTGCAAACTATCACACACATCATAATGAGAATCATAAAAAAGATGTCTTGCCAAAAAAAACTTGGACTGTGCAGATCTAGTCTGAATCTGACTTGCAGAACTAAAGATTGATTTACTCTCGTCTGCCTGTTCTCTTCAGAAAAAGGGATCAGCATTGCAAGAGCTTTCCCAAGCATTTCTCAAATTCACTATGTGCATAACTTTCTTAATTGCATTCTTTCCTGTGTACACTCCACACTGACCTTTCCCACCACAAACTGCAGTGCTTTCTATGAGCTGGTACTGTGAGAGGGCACATTTATGAACTTTTTCTGGGCTTTGCATGGAAAACAGACAGAAACAGCAAGTACAAGATAAGCACTTCCAAAAAAAAAATTAAAATGTATAAATATATAATAAATACACACACACGCACACACACAAAGAACAAAACCAGCAGGACACACAATGTTTTTGAATATGAGTGTGTGAAACTGTCGCAATAAAGGAGTCTCCAGCAAAGAGACCTGATTAATTCACCCACCCTCCAACACCCCTCCAAAAATTATTGTGCACAAATGCAGAAGCACTTGGGCATGTTTCACACAAATTTAATTATGGCCTTTGGCAAGCGGCCTGCTTTTTAAAGAATTCCCTCTCCCTGTCTCGCGCTTCAATACCTGATGATGTCATTTTCCATTGTGAGGTCTCAGGAACCCTTCAAATCGACTGCCAGTTGTGACCTTGCCCTTCAAAAGTTTTTTTTTTCTTTCCTTTCTCTGTCTCTCTCTCTTCCTTCATTACCAAAGTCCCTTTTATGGGGTGATCATACCTCGCCATTGGTATTCCACTGCTGCTCTCCAGAATATTTTATGAGAAATCTGCTTTGGTTTTGAATCAATGTCTTCACTGCTTTTATTTGTATGTACAAGAGATTCATTTAGCATTCAAGAAAACCATTAGTCATCCTTTTTCCTTTGATTTTTCTCTCTATCTCACTCTATATCCCTCTATATTCTCTCTCGCTCTCTCTTTCTATTTATATATATGTATGTGTATCAGCCTATGAATACTTTGCAATTACAATCTGAAGGGAAACAGGTTTCATTGTTGTAAATGTTAGCCAACTACAGTGATTCACATCAAACATTGCGTAACTACATAACTATCAGTACTAGAAAAGAATTGATTCTAGCAAGCAAATGTTCTGACGGATAGTTTGTCTGGAGCATTTTCTTGCCAGTCTGCTCTTTGTTCATGGTTTGGATGTTAATGATTAATAAATCAGAGATGGAAGCGGTGATGGTGGTAGAGGGGATCAGTGGGGGTAATTGTGCATTTTCTCTGACTGCTGCTCTGATGTCAGTGGTAGGAGAAAACAACACAGGCCTTTTGTACAGTAAACACACTGTTAGAGTGCCATTTCCCTCCCTCTCCCTAAGTCTCTTTCAGTCTATTTTATTCAAGGAAACCGGTGAGTAAGGGTGTACACAAAGACGATAGCCATTAGTAGTGCAACAAATACATTTGTATGAGTTATGCTCCCCCACTGTGGAATGTTCTATTACATATATCTAATTATGCCTGTCAGAGTATGAATGGAGAGAAAGGAATTCTTTGTGCTTTGTCCCTCTTTTTTTCTTCTGTTTCCTTCCTCATCTCTTCTGTCTCAGTGATTACTGCACACTTATACAGCTAATTGCCTTACTGCTTATTAGTGATACAATTATGCAGGCCCTGTGATTCTTATGTGAACAACCATCTGTGGATGAGAGACAGCACTCAAAACAGTTCTTAATTTAAACCAATGTTATTCTGCCACAAAACAGCAAAGACCTTTGTCAAGCCATTCATATTTCATTCTCTGACAGTGAAAGAGTTGTTTTTTTTCTGTTGTTTATCACGGTTTCACCAATTAAATCCTGACAGGGACTGAAAAATAAGGCTGTAGGCCTAGCGCTGTAACCCCTGCTATTTTTTACCCTTTTGATTTGAAGTTACTGTAATTTTACAGCTATTGAAGTATTAAGATATATTACAAGACACTGGATGAATGATTCAAATGCTCTAACTTATTTACTGGAACTAGACAAAGTTACTGGACAAAGATAACACCTGTTATTTTCCCAATTTCTGAATGTTAGTGTTCAGAAATGATTAAACCTTCCCTTCTTACTGAAATTAATGACAGAGAGATTGTGACAGAGAGAGAGTGATCAGGACTGAAGCCACCACTGCTAGAACACGTGCAATCTTAACAGGAAGTTATGCCATACAGGGGTTATTTCTGTGTGAAAGCAACACATTTTGCATGACTCCACCACTGCATTTCATATGGAGATGTAATTTTGACTGTGAAAGTCACACGGGAGCAGGGCCGACATGAGTTTCTTGCACAACCAAAGACTATTCACTCACTGCCTGTGTTTCAGTTGTACCGTTGGCTGCACTGTGAATAGCCAGGAGTTGACAGTGAGCACTATGAAGTTGAGTTGAATAAGTTGAGGGACACTCTGTAAAGCTAATGCCATAAATAGCCTTTTTCCTTTGGAAGTCATTCCATCACAGGTCTGTTATGCTGGGACAGTTGGGATAGCTTCACATCAAAAAAACAAAGGTAGCTGTCAGTGGTCTTGGCTGATATAATTGGTTTAGAGGAGTTCTGAGTCTTGATTTGGTGACATTTGGCGAGGACATGACCATGTTACTCCCACAAGACCATGGCGACCAAGCATTTCTCTCACTTTGATCATTGTTCACAAGGGTGAAAGTTACCATGAAAAAACCATGTAAAAAGTTTGAGATCACAGGAGAAATCATACTGGAGAATGTGAATGGTTGATGGTGATACCTGAAACTTAATCAGTAGTCATTGACATTACCTCTTATTAACTTATTTTTAATTAAAGATTAATGTATAGCTACATGTGCTGCTCTAAGTTTATTTTCATTGATGTTCAAGAGGCTGTTTCACAGCCATTAATTTTACTTAATTTCTAAGTGTTTACTTTATCTGAAATGAAGGCGTGTGATGTATGTTAAAAATGCTCCAATGTGCTCTAAGTTGTGGTCTGCTCAGGAACCAGATCTGAAGTCTTTCCGTACACATTCATCACACAAACATGTACATTTTAACTATAACTCTAACCTTCTTCTGGCTTCTGGGTCACATTGTTGCAAGTTAACTTTGTTTTTAAAGCTTCAGTAGGACTTCAATGACCGTGGTTTGGGTGACCATCAGGAGATGGATATTATATACTCTGAAACATTGGTATGTTAGAGTATTAATGAACATTGAAGAGGGCTTGACATTGAAGACCTTTTAAGATAAGTAATGAGACAATAATTTCAAGTAACTGAACTGTGATTTCTATGAAGTATGGGTGGAGCAATGGACAAGACAGGACCATTTGAGTGACCTGGGGCAATTTCAATGGAGCCACATTATCCCCCACTAGACTGTACCTTTATGGGTAGATTACTACTCATTTGTAATTACATAGTTTGATGGCCTTTAATGACCGGGCAGCGGTCTACAACGCCAGTTATGGCTTGATCATGGTGGATGGCCTCATCCATCAGTTTTCCCAATGCCTGTGATGTGCAGATGATGACAGGCCACAGGTTCACATCAGACAAGCCCGGGGGTGGGTCTGAGTTTGGGTGTGGTAAATCCAGGGAGGCTTCCCACCCTCTGCTTCCTCTTTCATTACTGTCTGTCATGCATTCACAGAGGTGCTGAAATCTGTAGTGTCCGCAGATCACCAAATCAGAGTCATATATATATATATATATATATGCAGAAATACATTATTCAATGGTGATCTGATGTGTAGTTGTACTGAATCCTGACTGTAGTGCAACTGAGGTCAATATGGTATATCCCACCATGTATGTACTTTAATTAATGGTCTTGGACTAGGTGTCGATGATTGTTATAATACTTTATATCAGTAAACACTATTATTGGCATTTGAACTATTTTGCCAATATACATTCTGATTTATTGAAAAGTTCTTGCTGTGGTGCTAAGATTAGGAACTCTGATTTCCCTTTTACCAAGATCATTCCACCAGATTACTGGGAGCACTGGATTAGAAGCGGAACCTATAATTTGCATAGTAAATTGTAAACACTATTTCTTTTGAGAATGAGCACCGTGGTTCTGGGAGAGGGAAAAAAAAGACAAAAGCGTGCTGCTCAGAGTGAGAGGAGAGAAGAGGAAATTGTACGTTGTAGCATGAATCAGTCAGCGCTGAAGAAGGGATCTGTGTTTATGCCTCAGTCTTTTCTTTCCCTGGGATTAACACATTGGGAGATTCTAACACTCTCCATCTGACATCTTTGTGAGGGAAGAAAAGAAAGGAGCCCTTGACGACTACATTTTTTTTTTTTCATGACGGGGGTGAAAGAGAAACTGCTTTTGAAAGGCAGTGAAGCCCAGGAAAATTGTTTGTTGACCACACAACAACAGTTGTATTGCAGCTGTCAGCCCAGCTCTGGAGAGAGGAATTCCTTTGGGGAACAGATTAATAGTTCATTTTCATGGTAGTCCCATAGTAGGGATAAAATGGGAAAAGAAAAAAAAAAAAACTTTTTTGTTAAGTCACCAAAATATGCCCCTTGTCATCGTAAGTTTCCATTATATGGCTGAAGATTTTTCTCTCATCTATATTCCTTCTGAAGCCCCACAGAATTCACAAACCACATTGCCAAAATGTAGAGTGCACTTTTGGCATATATTTAGCGATTGCTCCCAGTAGACATTTTATATTTTACTAAAATGTCCTCCAAATTACAGGCCCCAAGAAAGTTAAGCAGCAGCTTTTACCTTCTTCACAAAGTCCATTAACTCAAAAATGGGTCCTTTGAAGTGTTTTCTTTGTGAATCTCTTCGTATTGTTGACCAGAATGGACTGGCAGTAACAGGTTGCATATAATGAATAAAAAACTCAAAGTAGACTAAGATTCCCCTTGGACTGTCTGAATGGTAGTTTTCTGAGGAAGCATGTCATTTAAATTAAACATTCATGCATTACATTATTTATGTGTCAGTACCCCACCTGGGATTTGAAACAGCAACATTATGGTTGGACGTCAACTAACCACTATGCCGCAACTACAAGAAACTCATATTTGTGGCATGTGTCAACATGTCAGTTGGAAAATATGAAACAATCTGGCAGATATAATGGCTGAATGCATTTGTTTGTAGTTAATTGATATTCACTGGTGCATGTGTGAGAATGACATTTTATACTGATATGTGTTCTTCCATGTCGCTTTTGTATTTTCACCCATTTAGGATGTCTGCCAGGAATGCATAGCTCACTTTGAAAGCCTTCCTAAGACCCCAAGGCAGTGTTTGATGTTTGTAGCATGGTGTATCAACAGAGTGGTTTGTGTGCTACTGTGCTTGGCCCAAACTAAGCATTCAGGGACCCATCAATCAGAATTGACTAAGGGGAAGCAGGCTACATGCTGTCATAATTTTGGAGGGCTGAATGAGTCAGGATTTAATGGAGGATTTTTTTTTTTGCCCTTCTATTTCTGGCAGCCTGCTGTAGGATTTTGGTGAAGAGGATGCGTTCACTTAGCTCTACCCTGAGGGCTGCTTTGTGCAGTTCACTCTTTTAAGGAAGAACTCCAGCTTTTAATAACATCTGGTTCTTATCATGACCCTCACTGGTTTATATGTTTCATGGCAGGATCCCCTAAGGTTTTGAAGACATTGTCCTGGCTAATCTTGTGTTTTTGTTTTCAGACAGAAATAGTGTCCTTGCCTTCAATTCTGTTTCTGTAGTACACAGAGTAGTATCAAGCAGTTAGATACCATGATAACAACTATTTCAAGACTGAGCCCTACATCAGATTTTTACTGTTTGATTGAATTGATTGATTGAATTGACTGAGTTGTTGAACTGAATTTGCCAAATCCAGTGCAATGGTATCTACGAAGATGTTTCAGAAAGCTCCTAAACCGTTATGTTCTATAAGTGGAATCTAAGATGATTCCTAATGCATACACACACCAAGATAAAGGAAAGTGTTTCTTCATGTCCCAGTTTTGCAAGATTTCTAAATTAAGAAGTGATCACCCATGAGCAGCTTTTGTGCACTTTACAAAAACGGAGCATTGTAGCATTATAGTATTGCCAGCATGTCATATTCTTTTTCTTATTCTTATTCTTATTTTCATCATTTAGATATCACAGATATATTTGCATCTTATTAGCCATCACTGATAGTTAATAACTGCGTTGTGAATGTAGTGTGATTGTGCATTTGTTGTCAACATTGAGAATGTTTCTCCCCAACTTGCTGAACTGGAGATTTAATAGTATATGAGGACATGCTTGATCCAAACAGAGCTGCGTAAAAGTGGCAGTATCGATCTGTAGAGACAGGGTAGGCTCCCAACACCTGCGTTTTTAATGGCATGCTTAGTTTTTCATGGGCACACAAATAAATCACATAAGATTAGCCCCTAGAGTTTTATCACATTTTATCACATTTGATATTGTATTTATAATGTCAGCTGTTGTGGGGACAGGACCGTACATGCATGCAGGCAGTGGAAGGAATAACAGCCTCCGCTGGCACCTGAGTGTGCTCGAGTGAGTGAGTGAGTGAGTGAGTGAGTGAGTGAGTGTGTGTGTGTGTGTGTGTGTGTGTGTGTGTGTGTGTGTGTGTGTGTGTGTGTGTGTGTGTGTGTGTGTGTGTGTGTGTGTGTGTGTGTGTGTGTGTGTTTGTGTGACAGAGAGAGAAATCAGAGAGTCACTGTCCAGCTCGGCTTCCAAATTTTGCCACTAAAAAGACAAAAACACAACAATAATGACAATAATAATATCAATGCCAACAATAATAAATGCAGTAAAAAGTATGCAAATGAAATTTCCATGACAACAATTCATATTAAAGAATAGAAAGAATTTTCACACTCTATTGCATGCTCTCAAAAAGTTACATTGGCATGAAAGTTTTTTTTTTTTTGGGGGGGGGGGGGGGGCTGGGAGCATACAACAGTCAGTTTGTTTTTTTCATTTTTAGTCACATGCACGAAGCTGGAATAGGTGGAATGAGCTCCTGAGGCTGGAGGTTTTTTCATTGATCATTTTTAAATTTCTGAAAGTTTTTTTTTTTTTTTTTTTTACTATTTCTCAAGACAGCACTGTATCAACTCATTGTGGAATGGTATCTCAGGGTAAAAAAAAGTATTGTGGTTACTTTGTTTATACAAGAATGAAGCAAACAAGAAACATAACTCCAAGAATATATGTAAGACCCTGTTATGTATATGTATATGTATATGCTAGCTTAATGTAAGCCAAAAAACAAGGCACTCTTACAAGGAAGTTTGTTCAAAAGCCTTTATTGATAGGGCATATCCAAACGAAAATTAAATGCCTGAAGGAATAGAGACTACTGGCCACCTACAGCAGCTTAAGTGTGGGGTTCATCAGGGGTTTATTTATTGTTGTAATCTGCTTAAGTAACAAGGTGATAGGTAAGGAATTACATAAAAGTATTGTAAGGTGAAAATACAAGACAGGAAGCAATACATCCTGTCTGATCTCGTTGGCCTGATTGGACAGGTGATTCAAACTCATACAAGTGGGTCAGTAATTTGCAATTTAATGCATGGAAAATTGTTTGGATTAGAATTGCATCACATCAATCACAAAAGCCCTGAACATGTAAAGTTTTGCACTGTTCCGTCAGAGCATGTGTCAATTACAAATCATGACAGTGCTATACAGACACCTCTGTAGTAAAGGAATCCCTTTAATTATGGATATGATAGTTTGGCCTAATTCATCCATCCATCATTTGATTGTACATAACAAGCCACACACTTCAAACATCTATGTCTACGTATAATTCAAAATTTTCACACGGGGGGGTTTAACTAGCTATCCGAAGATCAAATCTGAGTCTGAGTGCCAGCCAACTATTTAACTTCTTTAGACAGCTGAGTAGCTACAGTAGTTAGATGAAGTAATGCCATCCAAAGAGAGGGTATGTGTAGCTAGCCACACAGTTATCATTGCACTTTACTATGTACTTCTTGGTTGTAAAAAATAAACTGTACACTCAGTTTTACTTTCGTTCATTTAGCTACTTGGACAGTAATTTTGACACCCATGTAACTCACTCCAGATGGACCTAACATGGCTTGGTAATAATAAAATCCTTGTGATATTTTGGTGTGGGTCAGCATCGTGAGGGACAAAAAAATGACAGCCACATCGACATACACTGAAAATGGACTAGCACACAGACATAAGAACATAAGACAAGAACAGGCCATTTGGCCCAACTAAGCTCGTCATTTCTTAATTTAAAAAATAAATTAATCAACTGTCACAAGAAAGAAGAAATGTGACTCATTCTGAGCATATGAACCACAATCAGAGAAGACCTTAACCATGTAACAAATTTGTCACTGGCAAATGAGCCAATGAGTCTAGCATTTACAATGAATAACAAGCGGCCAAGTTAATCAGCATTGCCATAACTAGCTCATGTAGTTGGTAGATAGCTACTGTCCTTCCCAGGGATGAAAGTCCTCAGGACAGCCTTGTTCCAAGTTCTAGCATTGTAATATCTGTACTAACAGGGTAGCTAGCTCACTAACTACCTGGAATCCACAGATAGCTAACAAAGCTGGCTAACTTGGCAGCATCGATTATAGCCCATTAGTCACAAGCACCCAATCGTATTCATAGCTTTATTCATAGCTTCACTCATCATATTCATAGCACCCAATCATAATCAAGCTCACACTGCATAGTGAGCTCGCTAGTCTTCCATTTACAGTGAAACACAATCAGACAAATTAATCAACATTGCCATAATTAGTTAACCCAGTATGTAGATGTGGCAAAGTTTCTTTTAATGATAAGTGATGCCTGGCCAGACCTCAGCCTTGTAGTTCCCTTCTGAGATTCCCTCCCCTCTAGGAACACAATGTATGTGCCTTTGAGATACAAGCAGCATTTTGGCAGATTCAAAATGTAAGGCACAAACTCCACTCCCGCAACAATAAAGGATTGTTCATATGTATTGTGCATATGCCCTCAGATCCAAATGTAATGTAAACATATCATTTCACTAGAACAACAGGCTCTGCCCCTTGTTGTACAATCATGTCAAAAATTCAGAGCAATAGTGCGTAATTCAGGAGAGCTGATCCCAACAAGCACTTAAAGACTTTGACCTTTTGCACTCCCTGAAACATGGTTAATATAGATTACAATAGTTTGACTGCAGAGAGCCTTGACACAGCTGTTCTGAGTACTCCCTTTAGAACAGGCTGTAATTTTCTAGGCAGGGATGCATGCTTTCTCGGACGCTTTAATGCAAGGTCAATAGAAATCGGAAGGAAACTTTGTTAAAAATCAAAATAATAATTAAGAAAAATACAGCTTCACAGACCAACAACCTCTTTGCTGACCTGGGGGAAGTGTAACTAAGGGTTCCCACAGACAGCTCAGTTAATCAGGAAAACCTTTTATGTTGGTTGGTACATCTGTTTGCTTTGACCTCAGTTTTTAACAGCAAACAACATTACATGTTGCTGTCAAAGGATCTTTTCCAAGCCAAAAGAATTATTGATATGTTGAAAAAATATTTAATATGATTCAACATTTAAAAATATGGTATTTGATTGGACTGGGAATTATTCTCTTCAATCCAATCATGTAACTGATTTTAATGTATAGTCATTACACTTAATTGTGTTCTTTCCATACTAACCTACAAGTATAATAATGTTCATGTATTTCACAAACTTGCTGAGAATAAGAAAATGTGGTGGTTGCACATGTTACTTTAAATGCAGCTGGAATCCCTCAGTCTACCAAACCACTGGATATTCATCTGAAAACATTACTGTGGTTTAGGAAGGAGATTACGCAGACCTGTTTTGAAGGCACTGATTGTGTTTATTCGCTATTCAGAATGGAATTATTTGATAGGTGATGCTCAGTTCATGGCAGTTTCCCCCACTTTCTCTGCAGTATGTCACCTCTGACGATGCAGTCTTTTTAGAAGTGGGTAAAGAGAAAGAGTGACAGATAGAAACCTACGCAGACGAAGAGGGAAGAAGCAATGAGGAAAAACGAGAATGCATTCAATGACATAGGCTTGGGGCCCTGTTATGGGTGAGGCCTCGGATCCACCTCCTGGTGGATCACACCCCATGCGAAAGGCCTCGATTCTGTTACTGAAAAAGCACACAAATTTCATTTCAGGCCCGTGGCAGTTGTTGCCTTGGCATCAAGGGTGAAATGCTGTGAGTTTGTTATAAATTAACAGAGAACTTCCCTTCCTTTTCCCGCAACAATGCTGCCATTTGTCCCAGTGTCCCACTCTAAGCCCACAGTTATATTTTCACAACCGCAGCTGCATTCACTTGCAAATGATTCCCTCACTTTTCATTCCCGGAGTTTGAAATACCTCCTGAACTAATAAAGAAAGCAAAGTAGAGCAAACATTTGGCTTCGGTCCTAAGAGCTGCTCCAATTTCAACTTTTTTTTTTTTAAGTCTTTAGTCTGTTTCCTCTGTGAAGCATTGATCTGAAACTCTTTGGCTTCTGCGCATGTTCTCAGTTGTAAGCACAGTGGATCCATCTTTGCGAAAGCCTTCATTTTATCAAGGTTAATCTCTGAAACATTAGTGTTGTACTCTCAGTTTTTCTAATAGTATGTTGATTGTGCACCTGGCTGGTGGAGAGCTTGCATTATGTCAGCTTCACTCCAGTTGATTGGGCTCCAAAATTGTATTGGTTTCTCATGAATTTACATACCAGTCCATACCTTTGATCCGGTTGAGTTAAATTATTCAGAACGCTATTAACTGTATCTTTAGCCGCAGTAAATGTCTGTGCTCAAAGCTCACCATTAAATTGTGAATTTAATGTAAGTTGCATCCGATAAGCAATCCATTTTAGCAGTGTAACACAGTTTTGTTTTGTGTGTTTGAAAGAAATCATATAATAAGTCTGTTACGGCAAGGTCTCCTCTTGAATATATTTGTATTCAAAACCTAGTGTTACCAATCTTGATTACCAAACCTGTTAAACTGGATCTTCATCATCATTTTAATCTTTTACAGTAAAAGCTGAGTTCATTGTTTGAAACAAAATGCACTTAAAACATGACCCACAGTCGTGGGTCAAATACAGCAACAGCCTTGTCAAGCAGAAAGCAATATCAGCAGTCATAGCAACACTAAGCCTTCTTGTACAAAAATGTGTCCAGGCTTGGTTGGTACTTGGCTGGGAGACCTTCTGGAAAACCCAGGTCAGTTTTGGTAAAGCAGTAGGGGGCACTCTACCTTCTCTACCAAGAACATTAAATGCCTCTGCAAAATGTCTGGAGTGTTGAGCTGTAGGAGGTCCCTTTTAGACCAGACGTTAAACTGTGGTTGTGACTTACTGTTGTCATTAAAGATCCCGTGACACTTATCAAATGAGTACGGATGTTAATCCTAGTATCCTGGTCAAATTCCCAAGATGGCTCTTTCAATCTGCCTACCTAATCTTCACCGTATGGTTGATTTGCTACACAATTCCTTGCATTCCTTACCAACCTTGTTTGCCCAAGTCTTCTCTGTAAAGGAGAAATGAGATGGTATTCCTCGTTAAATAAATCAATAATGTTCAATGTTATTAATAACAGATACATTGTGTAATATCACAACTTCAAATAAGTTAATAATGACATGAATATGAACTGCGTTACAATATATTGTGACCTACCTGATCATGAAAGGCCAAAATTTTATATGCAATAGCCAAAATGATTCGATATCAAGTTTTTAATTTTCTTTCAGCATAAATTGAAGAAAATGGATGCTTCTTCCACAGAGATTACCAAGAGTCATTGACTCAGACACCAATGATATATGACTGTATTTACATATATAATGTGTCAAACTGGAGCTATATCTATATCATTATTTATTTGAGCTGATGAACTACTATTCACTTACTTAATATGCTGTTGATTGATACACAAGCAAGACAGAGTGCTCTCCAATGGGACCCCTCCGAAGGTTTGTCTTATAGGGCTTCTCTTCTGTAATGATGTTATTCTGAGAGGGGCAGATTTTAAACAGCAGCCCAAGAAGAAAAGATCTGCCCCCACGATTTTCTTTCCACTGTGTAGATCCTCCCGTAATTCTTTGTAATCACCTGGTAGCAGATTATGGGCTGTGTCGTTCTTAAATTAATTTCTTGTGCCCGACAGAGTCCAGAGCATGGAGAGAGAGAAAGAGAAAAAGGAGGCACTCGTGGCTCAAGTCATCATTACTTTGTAATAAAGCATCCATATGGTGTTAATGTTGAGCTGGTGCAAATCCCCCCAGCTTAAGCTCTGTACACCCTGTTAAAGAAGGTCATGAGTAAATGCTGCTGGTGGAAGCATATGTTTCCTCTCTCTCTCTCTTTTTTGTTGCCGGCTATGGCCCGGTGATGGGTGCCATTGAGCAGGAGCAAGGGTGGCTGAAGTATGCAGGTTCAGACATACACCATCATTATTGATATCCAGTCATAGTGTTTGTTGTGAGTTTGCTCTCTGGGCCACAGTGTCTACATTTAAGCTCAGAAGCCTCTGCATTGGCCCAAGCATCAGTGTCCATTGACACTATAGTTCTTGTGTCTGTACTGTCATGGTGAAGTGCCAGTGAATGTATGAGTTGGACCTTCTGCCTGTGTCATTGAGCACCTCTCCTATGTGAATGGCTTGTCAAATAGCATGGTTGTACGGAAGAGTGTGCACCCATATTAAAAAGTATTTCTTTGAGGACTTTACTTACGGAGACGGTAAGATCTCAATTTTTTTAGAAAAGGTCAGCATAAAACAGTGTGTAATATTTTCCCCCTTTTAATGTTGGTGTTCTGTGTTCATTATAGTAATCCACCCCAGAAAACAGCCCATTTGAAATCAAATAAGTTTACACATTTTGGAGATGTATTGGTGTTAAAACATAATCTGAGCCCATTGAAGAGCAACTTTATAAAATATCTGCACTGTGATTGCTAAGGGTATTTGTAAGAAAACAAAAGGGGGAGTAATCTAAAAGTACTGATATTTATGACTCATCATTTTCCACACAAGTGCCCACATCATGCAAATTCAGAGCAGAGAAGCAGTGCTGTGCTATGGTCTTTTGAGCTTGCAGATGGAAGTTCTCTTGTGCTTGTTGCACCCAGCCCCTCCCTCTCAGAATCTCTCTGAAACCACTGGTTTGAAGATCTGTCAATCAAACAAGAGGTGCTCTGTCCAGATCCACTTAGGCTAAATCAAATGTACCAATGTTCTATTCTAACCTAGTTGTACAGGGTAAAAGCAGCCAGCAGGACATCTTGCTAATGGATTTGTAGTTTGCCTCTCCTTGTAATGGAAACCAAAAGTGTAAATGTAACTCATTCTAGGTGTTTCCATTGAGCATCATAATGAAATGAACGCGGACTGCACCTTAAATGTTAATGACTTTTGGGCAGAGCCTTGGGTTTCCTGTCTTTGGTTTTCGACTACATGTAATCCAATACAGTAAGCGTATCAAAAAGATATAATTTTTTTGCCATGGAAAAGGTGCACTAAGAACACGACACTTTGGGGTTTCAGCTATTTTATTTTCCCAAGCACCCAAGTAAGCGGTAGTGAGCTAGACCCTGCTACCTCTGCCTGTAATTACAGAGCATGCATAATTACACAATTTTCAGGGAAAGGGAAAACGAAATCCTCGTATTGTAAATTTAGACGGCTGCTCTTAATGATACCTGGTTTTCCACTGTTGAGGAGTGCAAATAATCCCATCAAACAGAACAATAGCTGCACACCTGCCTTCTCCCCCTCTCTCTCCCAGCCCATCCAATTACATACTACTAAACATTCCATCTGTCCGTCTTTCTGAGTGTCGCACACGCACACACTGCAGGTATTTCACTTCAGCTGGACACATATTCATTGAATTATGGGCCTGTATCTCCTCAAAAAGGAGTCTAATAGGATATACCTATTGTTTTCATCATAGCATGTACAGTATATTGTATTTACAATATAGATATATTAATGTAGTTATTTTTTTTGTAATTTAATATGTGGTGAACAAAACAGCATATAATTGAGGTACCTCTTTTAAGCATTCAGTTTCACAAAGTAGGCCACAGTTTATTTTCTTATTAACTGGGTGCAAATATACCTATGCAAGGAAAGGGATTACAAGGCGTTTATATTCAACTCTGAAATGTGCCTTCTCAGAACTGGTGTATGTTCATTACTTGTGGTGTCCACAGGTCCAGCTTTTAGAAATTATTACCATGAGTATTCAATTGAAAGTTTCATTTGTGGCTGGACATTCTTCTACAGTTTTTACAAATTAATTTGTTGCCATTTTCTAATTAATTGTTTAATAATAATAATCCGCTTTTGGATTGTGTAGCTCTGAAGCATTTCTGCCATTAAAAAGGGAAATTAGATCTTTTTTTTTTTTACTTTTTTTGCATGTCATGCTAAGTACACGTTAAAACACTCCCACATACACGTGTTGTATATTTTACATTGTGGAAATGTACATCCAGAGGTGCACTGCCTGTGTTAATGAGTTGACCTCATAGTTGAAAGGTTAAGATCTCTTCCAGTTGAGTTGTCAGCACAGCAGGTTCATTGTGTGTGGAGTAGCAGGCAGTGTGTGTCTGTTGAGAGAGAAGTTGTTTTGGGGGTGTGTGTGGGGGGCCGTGCAACATGGGGTGGCAGGGGCTAAATGCAGGGCCCCTCCGGTCAAGTGTTCCTTAAATGTCCTTATTCCAAAATGACTGACCACACAGCCAACCCTATAAAACACACACAGGCACGCACAGCACTTGGAAGTACATACGTTGACATGTATGTAAATGGTATGTTGTAGTTTGTGTCTTCTGTTATTGTTACTTTGTTCTTGCTTTCATGCATGCTCTCCCAGTTGATGCCTGAGCCAATAACAGCAGATGGCCTGTGATTCACCATAAAGTTCTTCAAAGGTAAACATGGGTGCCATGAGCTGTACATATAAAATGACACCCGACTTTAAAAGCCTCAGACCATCCCTCAAAAAGCAGCAGACAATGGCCACCCCCCCATGAGACGTCTGGTTGGACGCCCCTCCCCCAGACCACTTGCATGGAAGAAAGGCCTTATTTTGCGGTCCCCAATGCATGTGAAAAGAGTAGACTGTCGTGCTCGTCGCACAATGCCAAATTCGCATGTTGCCAGGAAAGGTTTGAGGACTGTCTGACAACTGGATGGGGTGTGAACGTGCTTGGCCTGCCCCAGTGATCACAGCCCCACCACAGCGAGAATACCTAGCCTTTATTAACTCTGTGAGACCGCTCAGGGAGTCCCCATCCTTTTTTATATCTGCCCTGTTGTAATAGCCCCAATTGTCTGGGCCCTCCCTCATTTTCTCAGCCAAAAAAAGTTCCACACAGTGCACAGTGCAGTCCTTTTGCCCCATCCTCCACTCTTGGGAACCAACGGTCTTGTTCCATTGTTTAATCATTTGGTTTTGAAAACATAAAACATTTGTGTGAAACAATAAAGGTAAAAAATAAATCTCAAGCCTTAGAAAGTTATAAGTGCATAGGATCAGTAAAACAGCGTTATTAAGAATTAGGAGAAAATTATCTGCACACAGTCAGGTGACCTGTGTACAATTTTTTGCCAAATTTTTAAGGTTAATGCAACAAATGGCGAAGGAGGAATGATTGGTAATTCTGAAGAAAAAAAAACTGTTCTGTTGTAAGAACTTTGAGTCTTGTGTATTGTCATACAAAACTTAAATATTGTAGAAATCTAAGACTGCCAGAAACATAAAAATGTTTTTTTTTTTTCCTGAACAATGAGTATTGACTGGTTATTGTTTGATGTGAACACTAAATGAATCACACATTCAGTATTTAAGTGAGTTTTATTTCAAAATGACATTTCGGCAGTATGATTAGAGTTGTTTAAGACTTCAAATGTTTGTGTCCTTTCTAAAACCTTTCATCTTGTCCTACTCTGTTCTCACGAGGTCATCTGATTTCAGTGTTCCCAACCCTCAGACCTCTGTCCTCCTCTAATAAATTAGCCCAGGGTCATTACTGCCACGCCATTATTTAGGTCCTGTTTTATTGAGTTCACTTTTACGCCTTTTTGTTTGAAGTTAACACTGTTATCATTTCCTCTCCTGTCCATTTACGGTTTGCAGCATGTGTAATTAGGTAGAAACCAGACAGTCTCATGACAAAACTGCAGCAATGTTTTAATACTCCTTCACAGACAAAACTTCCCCTTTGCAGAATTTAGGTGTGTCCAGCAGCAATGTAATTATCCACAATGTTCATTTTCCTGTTCCAGGTTCCAAAGGTGTTTGAAGTGGGTTTTTTTTCAGCATTGTTTTTTTGGAAACAAAAGTGACTATAAAAGCAAAAAAAAGAAGCCTAATTATGACCTGTATTTGAAAAATGGGTAGAGATACCTTCCTGTTATTTTGCAACTGCATTTTATGGCTTGTTTCAGTTTGTCCTTCCTTCGAGGAGCTGAGGTGTGTAGGCCTTTGCAGTGCACGTGTGTGTCAGAAGAGTCTTAACCCCTCCACAACCCTGTTGATTTCACAACCATGAGCGGATGTTGATGAACGGAAGACAGTTAATATTAAATGCAATAATTACACAATCCGTCTCATTGCACTAGAAAAAGGGGAAAAGAGATTTCAGACCTTTTTCATGTATGATTAATGAATGACTCATTGTGAACCCTGACAAGTTAATTTCATAGCTCTATGAATTTACAACCATGGCTTGAAGCTAAAAGAACCTTGTTTTTTTTTTTTTTTATCAAAGGTCAGGCTTTAAGTGGATTAGGGCTGTGTGTCGCAGCTGGAAGTGTAGACTGGGATCTTTTTGTACTTTATTGGCCCATTTTGGAATTTTTAAAGTGCATTTGGGATTATGCACCATTGAGGGATCAGGAAAAATGCAACACTTCCTGGCCAATACCTCCACTGTTGGACAGGTGAATCATTTTTGTTTTAATTCTTTTATCAGGGCATATATACAATATAACTACAAACACTGTGTAGTATGAAACTCATTCAAAGGCTGCATAGTTTTATACTGTAGCATACTTCTTACACACAAGTGGGACTTGAGTGCATCAGAGAAGTCTGGAATTACAGCCACACAGACTCATCAATACCCATGCACATACAGATACCAAGTGCACATTTACACAAACAGACAACACAGACAACGTTGCAGACAACACAGTTTCAGGGGTAATTTCAGAGTTCACAGTAACTGCATCACTTAGAAACCAGTGTGGTATGTGTGATGTTTTCTGGCAGCACTGGCCATGTCTGTTTCCCTCCTTGTGCTTTGTGACAGTGTCCCATTACTCTCAGCTCCAAGTCTGCATTATGCCTGGAAGCCAACTGCAATTTTAAATGTGAGCATTCTGGTCATATTCAGTAGAATATCCCTTGACTGCCTTCTAAGTTCATTTCTGGCCTTCTCTTCATTCAGTTGCTGGACATACTAGAAACACCACCCTGGATGTTGTAAAAGTCACAGTGCACTAGACAGTCCAAGCTAGAGGGGCCTAAGGGACAAAAATACAAGTCAACAGCAAGAAGAGAAACCAGAACTCACAGTGTGGGTTGCTGAAACTTCCATTTCCTTATTGCTTAGGAACGCCTTCGCTGCCGATACACTGTGTAATTATCTCTCCTCGATTCTGTAGGATCTCGGCTCTTGATTAATAACACTCCCTTAATTAGAGATGTGGGGAGTGTGAGTAGGAGTCTCTGCGTGTTTTGCACATCTTTTAAAAGGAAATCAAAAAGCTAATACCTTGGCAAGTTTTTTAGACGTTGCTTTTTTAATCATTGTATGATCAACATGCTGCTATTGAAATCAATATTTTCAGTCATCTCATGAGAGTTATATTGCCTTTCAAAGAGTAAAAATGAATCAACGTACAACTTCTTTAAGTATTTGTTTATTGTACTGTTCGGGCATGTTATTCACAGAACATAATCCCCAGCTATGCTGTTGCGAAACAAACCATGTGAAATCCTGATGATGCTAGTTACGTGGACCTTACACCTTATATCCCAAACTACTTGTATCACAAAATAAATATTAATCTATAAGCAGACTTTGCTCCCGCTGTGTGCGTGTGTGTGTGTGTGTGTGTGTGTGTGTGTGTGTGTGTGTGTGTGTGTTTCTGGAACACTCCCAGCTCCATTATCTCTGCTCTGTCTTTGTATGTGCTGATTTATTTCTGCATGGCGCTTTTTGGCGGGGCTCGCCTCCTTCCCATTGTCACAGCTTTGTGAAAGCAGGAGCATTTGGCCTGCTTCGGCAGTGGGAATATTTTAACTCACTGACGGAGCAGTGGCAGCTAACTGACCTTTTTATGTAAAAATGGGGGGAAAAATAGGGGCTCCATGAGCTGACAGTGACATCACAAATCTGTGCACTGAGGTTTGATTGTTCCCAGACCCCACTGGCTAAATGCCCAATTAGATATTACCCCCACATACTGAGACATATGTCTAATAATGCAATTTAACCAACCTCTGGGTCACTGTGATGTCCTATCACTACTGTTAATTGACTGTGTCTGTTCCTCAGGTAGAGGTGTCCTGTCCTGGTCCAGGAGGACCACGGTCCAGAAAGCTTTTTTTCTCATCTGAACTTCTTAACCACTTGATTAGGCTAATTGTTAGCTTAATTGGTCCAATTTAACCACTCCTCCCGGTTCTGAGATTGAAAGCCTCCTGCACCGGGGACCTCCAGAATCACAATTGGGGACCCCTGTGTTATGCTGTGTTTTGTTGGTGTAAAGCCCACAACACATCAACCTGACAGGCCTAGACTAGCCAACACCAGCAATTCTTGCAGACTAATTACAATTCTTCACAATACAAGATAACCCAGGGCATGCTGGACCAGCAGTTCTTTTCTGAATCTTCTCTGAGTCTGTTCTGAGAATAAAATAAACATTCTAAATGAAGCAGACTTATTTGCTCTCATCTGTGCCATTGAGGGCAAATAAAAAAGTTTATCACAAACTTTGTCCATACTTCTCATTCTACAAACAGCTTATGTAACTGTAGCTATAGGTAAGGCAAGGTGGTGCTTTTCAAGTTAACCTGGAGTTTAGTTTAATTTTAAATTTTAAATGCAGTTTTATTCATAAAATAATGTTCTAAATCCATTTTTACAATTACACATGTTTATTTCCCCTTATTTTAGGTTTTTAGGTTAATGAATGATTAAAGGAATGCCTGTACCTTTTCTTGTGTGGTGTGGAGGAAGAGGGAAGAGTTCACTGGTTAAGGCACATGTTTTAGAACTGGGGGAGAAACCAGCTAAATGGTGTTCCTTTGAACTTTGGACTTTGGGTTTTGGACCTATGTATGGTGTTTTGGGGTTTTTTGATAGAGATAGAACTGTTAAACAATGTTAATGAAACTTTTGTCTTGGTGGCTAGTTCTAAGACTATTGATTCCAAAACGGTAGATTCATGAACAATTTTAGTTATTTAGCATGTTTCTCAGCATGTCTTAATCAAAAATATTTTTGTAAATAGCTTTCTTTGTAAATAATTTTTTTAGATAAATAAATTTTAAATAATATAATAATATTTAATGAAATAAATACATTTTTGTGAATAAATTACTTGTGTGGTACCAGCCATTGAATTCCTGTAAATGTGTCATTGTTATTGTGTATATTAAAAGCACTGACACTAGCCAAGACAGTATTCCAAATATCTAATTAACTGAGGGGGTCCTGGCACCTGGCACTTTTAAAAATCAATGGAAGCTTGACTAGCTAGGCAATTGTCTAGCAACATTGCATGTGAGTGACTTTCAAAATCTACTAATGATCACAAATGGGGAAAATGTTTTAAAAGAGAGTATAAACCAAAAACTAAAAACAAGACAATAATTTAAGCAACCTAAGTTGTCCGAACTGAAATATGTATGTGAAGTTACGTGACTGTAGCCTTTAAGCTGTAGAAGGAGACGGTGTTTATGTAGTAAACCATAACCATAAATAATCCTGGAAGAAAACAATAGCTTTGGCTTGTTTCACATGCAGACAAATTACATGTTTGTCAAAAACATTTCGTGAGACTTTGTCATTTCTAAATTGTATATCTTCTGCTTTGATTTCAAGATGTACCCTTTGCACACCCACTTTTCATTTCCCAAACACTGCCCCTGTAGTTTACGTCTGCCTAGTTATCATTCTGTGGTTGTTTGCACAGACTTGCTGACATATGCCTCAAGATTTGAGACATTTAATGAAGACATGTTTAATGAAGATTTCTATTTTAATCAACTGGGCAGTTTAAGATGTGGACACAGCAACCGCTTGGCTTTATTAATCCAGCTGGTGTTTTTATTTAAGATGCAATACCCCCCTCCCCCACAGATTCCCATCTTTGGCAATGATTGCAATAAGCAGAGGGATTTAATCATTAATTGATACACAGATGAACTTGCAGAGAGACATGTAGGCCAGTTGACAGACAGATGTATCAGTCTACTCTTAGTCGGATGAATTCTAAGGTCAATGCTGAGGGCCATGCTCAAAGGCTGGGTCTTCCAATCACAGCAAAGAGCAAATGGATCATAACACAGTCCTTCTCATATACCATTAGACTATGGGCTCATACTATGTACAATGCTGGTTAGCCACTCCACACACATCCACACAGACAAATGAGCAGACAGGCTGTAGGAGGGGCGGATGGACTGACAGAAAGAGGTGGCAGTAGCATCCCATGTGAGCTCCCAGAGGCGCGAAGGGACAAACAGCAAGGCGGGCAGCAGAGCGGTGAGACTTCCCGCCCCCACTGATCACAACAGGGGATTAATTATGTTAGCATAATAAGTACAAATGGTGATCTGAGCACGGAATTAGCCCCCTGAGCAGAGAGGCTGCAACAGTGGTAGGGGGACCTTGTCTGGGGGGGTGGGGTGGAGTGGTGGGCGAAGGGGGGTTAATTTGTCGGACAGTGTCTGCGCAGGCACCACGCTGCAGGAGCAGCCGGTTTTGCTAGCCTGTCATCTCTTGTATGATTTGCACGGCTGTCAGGCACAGGCAGAGTCAGCTGAGCTGCACAGCAGGTGTCACGCTGGTTCAAACCAGTGTTCATCACAAATGGCAGGGTCTGGCCTTGATTAGTTAGATTTAAATTTTTATTATGTCATGTTTCACAGACTTGGGATTGGCATTTCATTACTACCAATTTAGTGCCTGACTAGAACTATGACGTCACACTAAAAAATGTATAGACTAAACAATAGATATTTTCCATAAAACTGCTAAATGTTTGTGAAACCAGATCAAAGCCAGCTATATTGATTGGTAGTCTGTTTGCCAATGCACCACATTTAAATATGCTATTAATTTGGGGCAAAAAGGAAGAACATTGGGCCTCATGAGGAGCTCAGTGGTGAGGTGGTTCGATCCCATCTGTGTCACTAGCCAACAATGACCGGGAGCCCACAGCAGCTGAACAAATGGGCTTCATCAGGGCTAGGGGTGGGTAGGTTGGCAGGGGTTGCTTGCCTCATTGTTATCTGTCAGGTGCCTATGTGTTGCTCGGATGACATCAGCAGAGTAACACCTATCATTCAGTGAGCGCTCATTCTGCTGTAGTGTGCTGTTTGACTTGCAGTGGCAAAAAATACCCATGAGCTGAATGCAAGTATGTCTGAGGATTACAGTTGTGTCGCCTCAGAGGTTGCTGAGATGAAATGAAACTATGGTATGCAACTGAGGATTCCAAAATAATATTGGAAAGAGGCAGAAAAGCATTAAAAAGAAGAAATTTTATTTTTTTGGTGAATTGATTGGGAATTTAAGGAAGTAAATAAGTTCATGACAGAGCTCTCCTTGGGACCTGTTCAGTCAACATGCATGGGGAGTTGGCAGAGAATTGTAGATGTTGGGAGATTACGAGACCTGTCTTGACTAGATTCAACAAGCAGGATCCTCAAGACTCATCAAACCTTTGTGAGCTAATTGACAATGTGACACCCCCCTTTTACCTATGCCTTGTTCTTGAATGTCTCATGATGTTCATTAAATCTGTCCTTCCATGAGGATCTTGTAAGGCACTGATAATAAGATTGTCCACTAAATGAGTGAATAATTTCATTGCTAAATAAAATAATATATTGTAAAGTCCTGCTCCAAGTATTTACGATTTCATTGACTACAAACTAGCAAGGAAAGAAAATACCAAAGTGTTTAAGAAATCCAAGACTATACTCCTCTTTTCTCATGGAAATGTTATTCAGTATTTCTTGTAAAAGGCTACACATGCTCTACATGCTAAGCTTTGTTGCAAATGTTATTTATTATACAGTGATATGCCGAGGAAGGAGTGTGACCAAAGAGGATGCAAATAAATTCAGCAGATTGATAAAGAAATCTGGGTCCACCGGTAGCATGGACTTTGACCATTTGGAAATAGCTGTGGAGTAGTGCGGTGCAATGAAGAAAAAAACACTCTGTTAAACATAATTGTTGCACTATTAACTTCAGCTCAAGGTTCATCATGCAGAAATGTTCAACTGAGTCACTCGGATGATTCCCTCCATGCCATTTTAATTATTTTAATGACTGTTTGGTGTGTTTCTTCCATTTTGTGATTGCAATGCTATTTTAATTTAATCATGGTCACCTATTTTATTCACTGATCCTGTCTATTTGGTAGGTTTCAAGTGTTTTGTTAGCACAGAATGTCTGCATTTTTAATTCTGCCCTTGGCCCATTGGTAAGCTACATGATGTCACCTTTGTGATATTGCCATATTGTGCTTATTGTACTATGTGCATGAATACTTCTGATTTCCCTGAGGAGACTGAAAGCATTCTACTTCTGTTGTATATTGATAAAATATTCTATTACAGGTAAGAACAGACCTCAGTGGACAATCCTTTCGTGTCCTGTCATCTCTGTAAACACCACAAATTGATCCATGTGACAGCATTTGTATGTGTGTAATGATTGTCAGTGGTTTCTGGCAAAGGCCATTTCAATACTTTCCGAATTACAATGAATGTTTTGAAATTGTTTTTAAACTGGTGAAAAATGTATGTATAAAAGATGGTGGAAATTTGAGGCTGAATTAACAGTGCTCATCCAAAATCTGGAGCCACTAGATGGAAATAAACCCACTGACACAATTTTATTGTATGTGTTCCCAGAATGCACTGCTCCTTTGGCAGTATGTAAACATGTATGGTGTTTATGGTGTATGCCATCTGAACCCATTTCATCTGAATAGCAGTCCATGACTGTTATAGTCCTTCAACTAAGATAATGATTTCTCCACTATAAGCTCTGCTGAAGATTGTAGGTCATTCAGAAATAGTCTTTCCATAAATCTGCTCTGTCTCCAACTGCATGACAAGTACAACACTTATTACAAAGGCGTCCTGCCAGGCCCATCGCTCATAAATACATTGCATGGCTGACAGTGATGGCTGTCAAGTTAAATATTTCATCTAACTTATTGCAGCACCACATGTGTGTTATTTATTAAGCCTCATTAATTCTTTCTAGTAATATACTGTACATCCTCAGAGTTTGTAGAGTCGTCAGCACAAAACACACCATAAAAGCCTTCCTTACAAACACGATCAACACCAATACATGGCAAAAGCCTTATTCACAAACTTGGGTTCAACACCAACACACTGTAGGCGCCTTCCAAGCAAACATGATCACCCCAAAAAAAAGCTTCACTCAAAAAACATGTGATCAACATGTACACACTGTGTAAAGGTGGGGCATTCACCTCTCCCCAAATAAAGAGTGCTGACCTCAAAAAATTCTAAATTAGATAATTGTCTGTCCATGTGAGGTACATATGGGAAGGCCTGCCATTGAGCCTCATCTGTTCAATTAGCAGTGGCATAAATACAGGTGTGACTCCAGTTGAGTGGTCAGTTAAGTAATCAGTTGGTTTTGTTGTGGTTGTAGCAGGATAGTTCTTGCTTTGGGGATTTAAATTATTGTTTCCTTTTTAGTACATTTGCTTCTTCTGTTTTTTTTTTTTTTTTTTTTTTTTTTTTTTTTTTTTTTTGGTGGATGATGCATTGGCCAGCTCCATTGAATATGGTGTCAATGGGATTCGTACTGCTTGTAACTCTGGCCTGTTTATTTGTAAATTGGCAAGCTCATGCCAGAGTGAGAGTAGAACGTTATGCTAGGAAATCAGATGAGTCAGTGAAAGAAAAGCAACAATTGTGGATCAGAGAGGAGAACTTGAGGGATGACTGTTCTAGGTGAGGAAGCAGCTCTGGTGTCCTTGGAAGCTGAACAAATGGGGAGAGATGTGTACAGGTGCAGCTGGAGGGAATCAGGTCATGGGACACTGTTTTTTATTTATTTATTTATTTATTTTTATGTTTTTATTTTTTTTGGGGGGGGGCTGCATTGGCCACCACCGTGACTGAATGTGACTGAATTGTGGAAAGCCTGACTGAAAAATAGCTCCCCCACCCATCTTTGACCAAATGAATGCTCCGTATTTGTCCTGGAAATGTAGAACCCAGCATGTAAGTGAATGATGCCACCCCTGTGAGGGGTGATGACACAGCCCTGAGTCACTCCCTCCACCCAATAAGGGAACAGGAATGAACATCACTTGCAGGAATATGCACGCTCGGCACAACAATAGACAACTTTAGCTCACAGGGTTTTATAACTGTCTCAAGTGAAGGGTGCTCTTTTCTCCCTTTAAATGTCAAAAAATCAAGTTTGTTCCCTCTTAAAAGTGGGGGAGGATGAGGCTCCAATGTAAGCAGGAAATACGAAGACGAAAGAAACTTGGAACAGATGAATGAAAAATCTTTTTGTTCAGTTGTGTTCTCTGCAGCCATCCACATGCATTACAATATTAAAGATTCAGAAACTGATTATTAAAGAAAAATGAGCTGGAACCTGAATTTAGAGCTGCACATTTGTTAATAGCTGTATTGCAAGGGAAGGACTTTATCTTAGAAGTGCAGCTTTCCCTCTACATTCTTTCTTTTTTAAACGTTAAAAAATGTATTACTACTAACCATAAGTGTGAAAGGAGTTATTTAAAATAACAACTGTATCACTTCCCATCATAAAAAACTCTATGGTCTTTATTGCAGTTAAAAAATGTAATGTAATGTAAAAAAAAAAAGGAATGACCAAATCATACAAGTCCTAAAACTAAGGCCGAAAAATGATTGTCAGCTGAATGTAACTGAAACTTCAACAATAGCACCAGAACTCCTCCTGCTGTAGCTGTCCATTCCCAATTCCAAACAATGTACTGCTGTGAGGTTCATATTGCCATCTCTCCTTGTTGAGCTTCTTGAGAATGCTATGGATTGACAACCTGCAATTACAGCTGTCATAACCGCACACATCCAACAAAAAGAACCTGAGCTGTTGAACATGCTTTTAGATGGAGCTGGGGAGAAGGGGGGACACCGCACATTTGTAAACAGCTGTTATTGTTGGACTGGTTTCTCATACAGTAGGATTTCAGAAAGGTACAAAGGCCTGGGGAAATTGAGCAGAAACATTATAGCTTATGAAATCTCATTTCTGCTAAACAATTAATCTGTCAGTTTCGATGCTTTGAAGCTGATCCGCTTTTGAAAGAAAACAGAACTGGGAGAAAAAGGGCCTGTCGCCATGCCGATCTCTGAATTATTAGAGGGATGTAAGTTTGTAACTTAAAACTGAAATCTGGAGTAGTATGAAGGCTCTGTAAATCGATACAGTCCGAAGGGGAAGCAAAACAATCTGAACCCTTTTCACTGTGCATGCAAGAGGTCATTCCCTGTTTGCTGTCTGCTCCTGTACTGTGAACTTTCTTAAAAACAGGCTGGATTGCACGCATGTCGTAAATAACTGTGACCCGAGATACCTGTGTGCAAGGGCATCCAAGTATTCCATTGAACCTGCTCACCCAGTGGGCACCTTTCTGACAGCTAGAGGATATTTTGCTATACAGATCAGGTTGGATCTCTCAATGGATCTCTTAGATTCATAATTATGACAATATGATAACTAAGATAATGAGAACAAAATGCTTCTTTGCCAGTCCAGGAAACATGCTTCTGTTGTGAAATGTGCTAAAACCCCAACAGCTGTCCCAACACGAGGCCTTTTTCCCCACACAATGTCCTACTAGTCACACCACTGCATAAGAGGTGAGTAATATAAATGTCTTTATTGTGGCTAATCAATGTCACAATACTCACCACGCATTCACTATCCCTCTGTGATTCTTCCCACGTCTTTTACATCCTTTATCTTCCACACTTAACAGATAAATGGAAGAGGTCAGAGCCGCACAAGTAAGGGCTCTGGGATGAGTACAGTTACATCAGAAACAGAGAACCTCTCTTTCTGAGCAAAGATTTTTATATTCAAACTCTGCACGGTCCCTTTGAGCAATTCTGAGGGCGTTAGAGTAACATCTTGTTTTCCACAGGGAGGGGGGGAGGGTTTTTTGAGGCCAGTGTTGTCAGAGCATCATATAAAAGAAGATATACAGGGATTCATATGCAAATGCTGTGGGTGATTTAAAAAGAGGGAGAAAAAAGGGGAAAGCACTGGAAAGCCAGGGACATTAAGCCGTGAGGAGATGTGGGACTGCAGGGCTGAGGGAACAGAAAGACGTTTGTGTAATCAGGCTTTATGTATCACCAGTTTTGAAAAATAACATAAAAAGGACTTACCTCACCAGCCTGGTACAGCCAAGGCATAAATAAAGGCTGGAACAATAGAATTACTATTACGCAGTCTGTGAGCTCCAGCTACATCACAGCGTGTCTCAGAACTGGCAAGAAGATTCATGTTTTGTTGAATATCAGTGTTGGCTAGGCCACAGGGGGAGCTCGCCGGATAAGCTAAACTTAGAATCTTTGCTGGCATCCTTTTAATTATGGTGTGTCACTACAGATGTCTTCCAGTCATTATACTACTGTGTTCGAAGTTTTTCATGCCGTAAAAGTATTTACTTGTGCGATTAGTGATGACGATGTCTTCTGGTTAGAATGAGCTGTGTGTGTGTGTGTGTGTGTGTGTGTGTGTGTGTGTGTGTGTGTGTGTGTGAGAGAGAGAGAGTGTGAGAGAGTGTGTGTGAGAGAGAGAGAGAGTTTGTGTGTGTGTGCATACATGCACACTCTTTTGGCTACATTCCTTGGCTCCTTCTTTGGCTCTTTGTCCTCGCAAAACAAATTGCTGTGACCAGACTTGTGTTTTTTTTTTTTTTTACTTTAAACAGAGTTAAGCGGCACCTGTTTTCTTTTTGAACTTTCTTTGTCTCGGGCAGACCAAAACATCATCCTGAATCTGAACCACAGCAGCTTTTTCACTGCTGGATGGAAAATCTTTCTCTTGAATCTTTTTTTGTGATTGCTTTGAGAAATATCCTGTTATTGTTCACACAAGGAAAACCTATTTGATTACCTGAACTCATTTAACATTTCATTAACTTCTTTAATCCGCAAAGAGTAGGTCAATTTATCATACATTTCCTGTAGACAAAAAAACGTCTTGGAATAGATAGTATTGTGAAAACTTTCCTTTTCTGGCAAATACGATCATGTTTTCTACATTATGAGTGGTAATTCATAATAGACTACACCCAAATTTTGAAATTCAAGTATAATTATAACATAATTGTAAAAGTACATGTGACAAATTACTAGGCTTGTTTTATTCCCTTGGGCAAGGTATTTAACCTGAATTGCCTCAGTAAATATCCAGCTGTATAAATGTATAACGGAAAAATTATAAGCAATGTAATCCCTTTGGATAAGATCATCTGCTATGCAAACACATTGTGATGTGATGTAATATTCATCAATTGACCAAAACATAATAGGTATGCCAAAAAAAAACAGGCATACACACACAAAAACACACAACCCTTCGTCTCACCAACATAAAAGGGAGTGTAAATATTTCTTAAGGAGAGAAGATACAGCTCGATGTAGATAGATTTGCAGTGGTGAACTGTAATTGACCAAAAAAAAAGGGTGCGAAAACTGTAATCAACACAACAGCAGGCAACTTGCCTGAGACCTGCAAACATCAAAGTCACAAGATTGTCTTGGTGTACTGCAACCTCCTCAGGACATGGAAATGACAAAAAGACATGTCAGAATAATAACATCATAAATCTGTGGGTTTATAGGTATTGTTTTATGCCCTCAGTCTGTGTTCTTGAGTAGAAATGGGAGACAGACCTGCATAGAGTTAAAGTTCAGAAATAAACTTCTCCTGTCAGCCTATTGCTTGAGAATGACGGGGTCAAAGGGAGAGAGAGAAGAGATGGAACTGGCAGTCAGAAGGACAGGATGGCAGAGATACATGTTTATGATGGGACAGAGGGACAGAGTGGTGGGGAAACAGGTCTGTAGAGAGACAAAGGGTCTGAACAGTTACCGGGATGACAGCATAGCAGGTATAGCAGGATGGCAGAAACATATCATGATATTACCATCATCTTCACACCCACATCAACCACCAAGGTAACCCTCCACCCTCAAAATCAAAGAAATATGGTCCTACCCAGTAAGAGGTCATCAAGCCATTGCTCCCTCTCCCCCTCTCTCTCTCTCTCTCTCTCTCTCTCTCTCTCTCTCTCTCTCTCTCTCTCTCTCTCTCTCTCTCTCTCTCTCTCTCTCTCTCTCTCTCTCTCTCTCTCTCTCTCTCTCTCTCTCTCTCCCTTCTCTATCACAGAAAAGGTGCTTCTGACTCCCCTGGCTCTGACACAGGACCGGGTGTTGATTCAGATCTTGATGTCATCACTTTCTTCTCCCACAAGCATTATCAAGTTAATGTTTTTTTTTTTCTTTTTTATGAAGATGACAAGTGGGGGTCTGTGTGTGGTGAAAAGTGATGTCTGACTTCCTTCCTGTCTGTGATGTGGGATTCTTTGACTCATGTCAGTGAAACACAGGGCCTGAGAAATGCTGCAGGCAGGGGAGCCCCACTCTGTTGGGCAGCGCTGCATGGGGACGGGAAGAGAAGCTTCCCTTCAGATCGGATAGGTCAGCAACTACTGTGACTTCCTCAGAACAGGCATGTTAGTGTGTGTGTGTGTGTGTGTTTGTTTGTTTTCATTTCTTATTATCCCAGTATTAACAAAAACTCCAGGGAATATCATTTATTTTAGAAAACTGTAGCTGACTGTATACCTTCTATTTATGTCATACAAGAATTCATCTGTGTGGTAACATCATATTTTGAATGAAGGCCTCACTACGCGTGCATAAACAATGTCATAAAAGATCAATCCTCACAGGCGTTCAGTGCCATGTGATGTGCCTGAAATGTTCAATTAACCCAGCTGAACTCACCTCACTCTACACAAACTTTTTGCTTTGGGTTTTTCCTAAACTTTGTATTGCCTCAATCCCTGATTGGTAATTGTACTTTCATGCCTTATGGGAAATCCCTCCAACCCCAATCCCCACATCTCAGCCATAATTACCTGTACTTTACATTCTAAAATTTGCCATCTTTTTCTGTCCCTAAAGCCACAAAGTGACCTTGTGTCTGCAGTAGAGGACTGCTATGAAGTAGTGAGGCATTTTCTACTTGTTCAAAGGCATAAGTTTACAGCAGGAGCTGTGCTGTTTTACTGATTTGTATATCCTCTGGGTGGACTGATGTGTAATCACATAATTGTGCATTCATGTAAAGGGATTGTGCATCCACCTTTGAATGAAACTGCTCCTTCTCGCTCAGGCTTAGATGAAAAAAGCACTCTTTCTGAGCTTTCGTTACCTATGAATGTCACGCATGGTGCAACAACTCGGGTACAATCAGACATACTCCTAAACCAAAAAAAAGGAAAACCGCGTTGCTGCTTACAATACCCAATGTAACATTACATTGTGATATTTGCAAAGATGAATGGGTAACGCATCTCTCCCGTCGTATGCGGTCCAAGCGACGCTTGTGTGAGCACTGGGATGTGCCGGGGTATCGGTATCATGAAGGTGGCCTGGCCACTGCTGTTTGTTTACAGGAAGGTGTCATCTGGCCGTTTGTCTGTTGCTAAGGATCAGAGGCCTGGGGCATTTGGATTGGCCCCCTTGTATCTAATGACTACAACGTGTGACTCACAGGATGTAGCAGAGAGCACCTGGCACAGCGGCGAACAGCCCTTACCTAAGAGCTTCTAGACAGATATGTATTTATGTATCTGAGCACTGAACTGAATAAGCCATGAATCAAAGGATCATGTGGATAGTAATTGCCACGTTTGAAGCCTTTCAAAGAGGGATGGAAAATTCCAAACCTCTAAGGTCATTCTCACAGGCCGTCAAACCTTTGTTTGTTCATGGCCAAACTGAAAAGGTAACAGCGTTTACATAATGTTAATAGGGTTTTTTTTTTTTCTTTTATGTAGGGCAGGAACTGAAAAACAACACGCACATGCAAATTTGTCAGTGACTTTATATATATGAATATGTGGTTGGTCAAATGTATCTGCTTGAGCTGTCTGAGTAAATTCATTTCCTTAAAAGTACTGTTACATTATTAAACCAACTGTTAAATATGGAAATGAAAAAAATCCTCACGCTGAGTTAACAGTTTTAAATGTCTTATACAATGTTGGAAACTTACTTGAAAGAGACAATTCAGGTGGACATTTGCTGTCAGTGGCAACTATTACTCTATTTATGTTACAGACAAAACAGATTGTGAAATAAACCTACAAATATTACTAAATGATAAGAAAGATCAGTATTGGTTCTCCTCACATATGAGTACATTTAATGGTTAGGTTGAATTTGCATTAGGTGGGGAAGTTTATACTTCCAACAACCTTAAGATAGGAGCAATGACTCAGATTACAGGCTTTAAGTAGATTGTGAGAACTTGTTTATTGTGGCACCTTTTCTTTCTTTGCTGGTGACAGTAGACTACAAAAACTAATTAGTGCTTTCAGTTCAGCTCCCATTAGCTGCAACTTTATCCCTGGGCCTTTGAAAAAAAAGAGAAATAATTATGACATTCCTCTTATAACTCATTGGTCATGTCATTATGTCTCCAATGGAAGTATGATTTCCCAGTACAAATTGTCTGTTTTATGTTCAACAACACATAATTAAACCTGTGGTGTGTTTTAGAGGAAGTAATTTTGTACAAAGCCTTTGGCAATGCCAGTGCAATGTCTTCGCTTGTAGAAGTAAGAGCTACTGGAAAAGGCATTAATGTGCAATATGTTATGGATTAGTCACAACAGCAACACATATACATTACCATCTTTTGTCATACAGTCAATGTTCTTAAAGAAGAAAAGCTTAATCATTGGTGATATGGGGACCACCACTATCTTTTCAGGGAGGTATTCAGTAGAGTGACATAGAAAATATATCTTCTAATTACTGAAGCTCATTAAAAAGATTAGCTGATTTGTTCTTGGTTGTTTTTGAGGCATGCACACCCTCTAGACTGAATGCAAGTCATTTTAGAATGAAAGTCCTTAAAATAACAGATTAATCAATGAAAGACTCAACAGTGGTCAGCTATCTCTCTGCAGTCTCTCCTCAACTTTGAATAATAAAATAAAGCAACTGCTTCTTTCTGTGACATTCTTTATTCATTTTAGAAACTGTGGAGCTCATTAATTCACAGAAGGAGGAATCACTTTGAATCAGGGCTTGTCATTTTCCCAACTCTTGAGAAATGAAAAAAAAATAGGTTGAAATGCTGCCAGCATGTTCAGAATCAGTTCACATAGTGTCTTTTGAACTTTCTACAAATTATATATCCTGCATGGTGTACCACTGGTGAAAGTAACATTGGTAACATACACACACACAAACAGATTTGATTGCTTGAAGTCATAATTTGGTGCAAGTTTAAGTCAGAATGTAAATTGAATTAATGATAATAAGACCATGATAATAAAACAGTCATTAAATAAATGCCCATTGGAGTATTCCCTCTCTAGGTGACCCTCCTCTACACATGTGTATCCTGGGTCCCTGTTGCCTTCCTGAAGGCAAAGGGTTTGCTGTAAGTGCAAGAGTGCACGGAAGGGTCACATTTGACATGAACATTGGTGAGGTACGTATGGGAGTGTCTGGAAGCCACCAGGGGTCAAGGGGTAAATGTAATCTGATAATCCAATTTGACAGCTGTGTGCACATGACCCAGTGTGTTTGCATACACACGCACACACTCACACAGTCACCCTCTCACTGTCACGGCAGGCTCAGGCTTGGGCTCCACACTGCGCCGTCTGATTTCTCTTGAAGCCCCAAGCGGATTAGTGAAGGTGACTTCAGCCGGACATTCAAGGGCCATAATTCGAAGAATTTATAAACCAATTAAAAGCACATTCAAAAGAGTGCTTTTCTGGAGTTATTCTGTGCCTGTAATTAACCTCTCTGATGGGATCATTGGCAAATTCAGTATGCGTGCCTACATGACACCATATGCTTGCATGCTTGTATGTGACATTTATGACCCTGTGAAGGTAAACTCACGCACAGTGCAGCAAGACCTAAATATTACACACTGTCTGTCTGGAATTTACTGTCCGTCTATTTACCATGCATTATTTTTCCATTAAATCAAGTGCAATAGAGTCACTTTGAATAAACATATACACAAAATTATATTATTAGTGTCTGTGTCTACCTTGATCTGATCCTGCAGCCTTGTATGACAAAGATCCATGATTTGTTTGTGTGTTAATGTTTTGCAGTAGTCTGAAGTATGCTACCTGGCAGGCCAGGGCATGGATATAAGAGGCAGGTAAAGAGGGCTGACTATGAAGATAGGGTAGTGTTTTGAATGGACTGTAGGTCTGTTCCCAGGCCTGCTGCGTGTGACCTGAGGGCTTTTGTGTGTACACGTTGAGGTAATTGCAGGATATTGGGCTTGGAACGATTAGAAGAAGACTTGAAATTCCTCTATGGTGATGCAAACGGTTCAAGGTGAGACATGGAACAATTCCAGAGTGAGCCTGATGAAGCAATCTATCCTATCATTAGAGAAATGTTTATCCTGTCAGAAGAGCCCCTCAGTTTTACTAAAGAGAGCAGAAGGAACTGTGAGATAGATAGAGCTTCACTAATTCAAAAGGTGTTGAAATCAAGAGGAATTCTGCATCATTACCCTAATGAATACAACTATAACTCTTCAAATTGTGACTAACAGGCACTTTATATATACATTCAGCTGTTATATATATAAAATTGTCATTTCATAGTTGTTTAGTAATGAATGACACTCCCCCGACCGCATTAGAAAGAGGGCTCCTTAATGGATTGTTGTTTTCACATGTGTAGTGGTGCCGATTTAGCAGCTGGATACTGCTGCAAGTGTTTGCAGACAGAGAAGTAAGTGGGAGACGGACCCTGCACATGCGTTTGTGCTGAACCATTCCTTTGTATTCTCATACAGCCGTGAAGACATTATTCATGAAAGTATTGATGTAGCTAATGATCGGACACGAAATCCTTGATTTCCTCAAATGAGGAAAATCTAAACACATTTGAACAACACATTTTGAACTACACTCGAATTCCTGATTATGTGCAATTGAACTGCTGCCAAATTAACTGCAAGTCATTGAAATTCAGGTATGGCAATAATAATCAAAGACAAAACACTTGTATGAAATGTATTGTAAATCATGCAGATGTAGACTTGCTTAATCTTTTTGTCTTCATCAGGTTTTCTGTGCCAGTTTCTACAAAAACATCTGTGAAAAGCATAAACAGATTTCATTTTTTTTTTAAACTTTTAAGGCACCAGGAATGGCATGTAATAGATCTGAGGTCAGGTGTGCCTGCAGAAATTTTACAAAAATGCAAATATATGACTCTGAGCTTGTATTTGGTGCCAGCCAGGAACAGTAAAGTAGCTAGTAATAATATGGCAAAACTCAGCTTTTACATCACTCTCTATGCATTATTACCTTTTTCTATGTTTTAGAAAGACATTAAAAAAACACAGTAGGATATAAGGGTGATAAGGGTCATGTGATCACGGGGTTCTGTCTAGGTCACTTTTGTTATGCCACTTTTTTTGTGAAAACATGCATGCTTTGTAACCGAGTTCACATCTAAGTCTTTGTTTAAGGGTCTCCAATAGTGTGGTTGGAGAGGCCAACAAGACCAAGAAAATCCACTAGAGCAAAAAAAAAAATAATAAAGGAAAACCACTATGTCACCAAAATTATGCACCTGGAAGCAGCTTCAATAAACAGTGTGGTACGTGAACAGGGCCAATAGCCTAAGGGGAGGGGGCAGTGGCTGGCGAGTACCTGTGTGTAATCGTGAACAATGCCTCAGTGTCAAAGACAAATAGATGGGGGCCGCTAAAACAATATTTGATTTGGCCAGATGGTCAGTGCATGTATGTCTGTGTGTCCTCCCCATCTGTTCCTTGTGATTTGTCGTGGAGTGGCCACTTCTTTGTGTTCCCACTAGCTCCTTCACCGTCGACAGAAGCAGTCAAGCAGTGTGTTCCTAACGTGTTGATTCAACTGATATTTATGTAAAAGAGCTAAGAAGCACACAATAAGGTGTGGCCAAAAAGTTCTTTAATAATTGATAAAACATGACAAATATTTTTCCAGCTGCATCAACGCTGGATCAACCACAAGTGGTGGGAGTGTCCCTTTGAGCCTTCTGACTCATGATTGGCTGGCCTCCTTGTGTAGGAGGAGCCAGGTTCACACCCAGCCCCCCCTTTTCTCCACTTGTTTGATTTAACTCAAGTGGCCCTCCTCTTTTTCCTTTTTCTGTCGGGCTCAATCTGAAATTCTCCTGGTGTGGTCCTGTTGCATCACCAGTAAACCTTGTCACATTCAGAAGCCTGCTTTTGCAGCTGTTTGATATAAATTCTCTGTGTACATCTTTGTCCAGATGGTTTATTTTTATAAACAATACATCGGCCCACATTCCTGCAGTGTTTTTCCCCCTCGTCTGTCTGCTTCACAGACACTTGAGAGAGAGAGAGAGAGAGAGAGAGAGAGAGAGAGAGAGAGAAGGTAATAGACTTACACACATGGCCCGATGATACTACTCTGACACAGACTACAATACGAGAACACATGTACGGGTATATATACACATGTATTTGTGCATCTTTACTGAGAAAGATGACAGATGTGTGTACAAGGACCTATAAAATTTGGAATTTTATAGTATTTATTTTTATATCATGCATGCTCATTAGCCATAGATCAGTGGAGCCACGAATGATTTCCAGATGACAACAGAATGTTTTTTTAATGTCACTGATATTGAGCGTTGGGGTGTTTTTCTTCCATCATCCTAAGTTGCCCGCACAGATAAAGGCCTGGGCCCTGCTGTACAGTGGGTGATAGATTGCAGTCCCTAACCTGATTACAGAGCTGTCTGTCCTGCAGCCCTCCCCAGTCGTTGCACATCTGCTCCCCTCTTGTTTGGAATTCAAAGCCTTAACAATGAAAGCAAAATTTAAAAAAAAAGGGCCGAGAGAAGTGAGCCTGTGCCAGGATTACATCCTGGTAACGTTCCTCAATCCCGGCTGCCGGCCGGCCCCTCACCACTCCCCTCTCCTTTTCTGAATGTGACTGCTGCATCGAGGCTGGGAGAGAGGGGTAAAGGACAGGGAGAAAAGTTTAGTGACTAGCTGAAGAGCATCCGGGCTGGCAGAGCAGGGGGACAGTCCCCCTGCACCCCAGCCTAGCTCAGCAGACACAAGGACTCGTAGCTCCTCCCACTTCCTCTAAGGCTCTCATTACATTCATGCTTTTTATGTTCCGTGTATATCACCTAGCCTGAGAAATGCTGAATGGGCTCCCCCCCCGATCCACAGGAAAGGTTCCCTAGCCTGCTTTTCCGAAATCAAGTGAGGTCCTCAGGGTCAACAAGCCCCTTCCATCCGCTACCTGTGTGGCCTAAAGCACAGCAGGCCTGCATCTCATCACAGAGCTGCTCAAATTTAAGGCAAGCATCTGCCATTGCCACTGTTTTGTGCGTGCAATATCCACATTCAGAACTCTGTTTTTGGCTATGGTATTACGGAAACACCACGCAGTGTGTGTATGATCTTTATCATAATTGTTACTGAAATTGCATATATTCATTCCTTATTTGACAGGTAGAATATTTTCTTTCATTCAATTTTTTTTCTTAAATTCCAGAATTCCTGCCAGGGTTGAAGTTCTCTCTCTTTCACTGTTCTTTTTTTGTTTCCCTTTCTCTCTGCTGTGGGGTCCTTACAGGTGCGTTTGTGTCCAGGTGTCCGGACGCTGCCCCAAATATTGGGTTGCTCCAGGAAGGGAACCGCCACAGAGTTTCCACCTCTGCCTTGTTCAGAAGCGTAACCCCTGAACCGAGTGACAGCTCATGTGATCTTTCTTTCCCCCCGACTTCCCTCCCTCTGTCCAAGCCCCTCCACTGTGACGGAAGTGGTCAGGTGACAAGTCGACAAAGGCGAGTAACTTTAGGGGAAATGATGCATGGAGAGCAGCGCCAGAATGCGGGTGAAAGAGAGCCCGCGATAGCATTTCAGAAGGGGCGGCCTGCATAGCTGCCATTCCTTCCGAGGCAGAGGTGAGGTCACCTGCCTTAGAGACCACTGTGTTTGGGATACAGAGAGCATTCAGATGTGGAGGAGGGAGTAATCTGAGAAAGCCACTAATGCACAAGTTCACGTGGTGGTCAAAGGAAGAGTCATATTCATAAGCAAACTAGGGAGCTAAAATGAATATAGATACAGTTGTAGCTGCTTTTGCAGTGTGAATCTCTGTGATTTGAATATAACCATGTTGGTAAGGAAGTTACAACATATTCCATGGAATATAACAGCCCATTTTGTTCTGGGTCTGTTTCTTGTGATCACAAACATTTTTGAATGCTGATGACAAATGATGAAGTTTTGATCATTACCAATACTCCTTTGTAATTTTATATATTAACAGAAATATGTACACTGTTCACTTCAGAGTTCTAAAATGAAACATGTAGTGATTGGTCAGTTTGCAACAAGTGCTATCCTGTGAAATGCAGTCAGGATCCAGAGCTGCTGACCTTAGAACAGTGCTGAGCCGGGCTCTCCTACTGATGCTGCGGTGGAGGCAGAGCCTGAAGCCCCTCCTCACACTGGATCTGGGACAGTAGCAGCTATGCTCTGCCATGGCACTCTGCTCCCCTCCACTGCCCAGTAATTGATGCCTTGCTCTGGGGATACATTTAATCACCATAACAAGAAGTGGGTAGGAATAAATGACCTTGTAAAGGAGGTATGAGGCCTTCTGCATGAGCCTGGATTCGAGCTGCCACTCCGACGTTGTCCAACCATTTTAACGTGTGTTTCCTCCGTTCCAGTTTCATCTCCACCTAACCCCGTAACCCCCCCCCCCCCCCAAACCTTTCGCACACCCTAAAGCGGTCCAGAAAATTTCATTACAACAGCTTTAAACTGGCCAGATTTTAAGGCTTCTAATTATTCGTCTCCTTAGATGTGGTTTGTTGAGAGAGGCTGTAAATCAGCAGAAGTGGGAGTGCAGGGCCTGGAGCTGTGAGGAAACTGGAAACAAATGATCCCCCCCCCCACCCCCAGCCTGTCCCTCCCTTCCCCTGCTCGTCGCTGGCTAGTGGCAAGCAAAAACACAGGGACAAGCCGGAGGGAGGGAAAATGTGTCACCATGATCCGCGGGGCTGCGGGATGAGGTGACACACAGCCCTAGCTGTCAACCTGAGGGGTGCACCTTTCCTGTTCACCTTTCTCTTGAGCATATATATACACACCAGTTTAGGATAATAATATGTACAGACAAGGATGTGTAAAGAGCTGTAATCCTTGGCTCGATGGCCCTGGGGACACAGACCTAGTGTTGCGTCTCTGACCAGGGCTGTCCTCAGCCCTGGTCTTGGAAACAGATTGGCTCTGTGAATGTCAAAATATGTGGAGCTATCATGTGTCATCAGCTACATACTGCTTTCACCCATTTGGCCCAATTTGATAGGTTTACATGTCAATGATTGACAGAATATAGCAGCTCTTTATAAGGCTTACAAAGCTTCATTCTGCCGTCACTACCTATTGCAGCCTGAATACAGAATGTTCTGTCTGATTTAGAATTGGTTGTTGTTCATATTCAGCTAATGTAAGTATATTGGAGATCCTCTCTATTAGATAAGAGTACAGCATGACAACTTTTCGAGAAGGAAATAAGTAATCAGGCACTACACATGATGTATTCCTATTGAGGACCTGTGGTGTATGTGGGCTGGATAGTTAAAGTGAAAATGATGGCATTGTGGAGAGGGTGGGTAGGGTGAGAGCAGCGAAATGTTGTGCAGTCTGCAGTATCCTACCTGTAACTGAGCAGGAGCCCATGTATTCATCCTGCAGAGTCTGCCATGTGTGTAATCAGCTGCTTTAATGGTTCCAGCCAGTAATTGCCCCTGTATAGCCCCAAGATAGCAATCAAAGGGCTCAAAAATTTCAAATTCCAAGGTTTTTTCCTCAACAAGCACTTTGTTTTCAGGGCTTCGTAACAAAGTATTGCGGCATCTGTTTTTTAGCAAGTGAGGGGAAAATCAATTCAAATTGAGCTAATAACAAAATTGATATCTCTTTGAAGAGCGGCCTTTTGGTACAGTTTCTTTAAACTCTGCTCTCTTATCATTTAACTATTACCAAGTCTAGTCTTCTGGTCTTTTCAAGTCCTTGCCAAATGTATTTAAGAAAAAAAAGAAGATATGATCTTCAATTAGGACCAATCAAGTCTTGGTGATGTTCATTTTTCTTCAAGTTAGCACACCGAAACTGCAACCAGGTCACTGTACAGGAGATGTTGTAACAGTGTCTGAGGCAATGAAGTCTTAAAGGCTACACTTATATCAGTTGTTTTTGATATGGTTCATGAGGAATTTGAGGATTTTGTGATCTTTCAGGAAAAAGTGTTTATCAGAGACACCCGTGCATCAACATAAACTTAACTAAAAGATATACTAGATTTTTCAGAAATAGTAGAAATAGTTCTTCAGTACCCGGGCTAACCATGATGCAGTCCTTGTGGGCACTGAGGACAGCCATAGGTGGTTTTGTTAGTGTAATGTCCCACGATAGAAGTTGCTTCTTTTTTTTTTTTGTAAAAAACTGATTTAGAATCAAATTAGGCACTAAGTGCTCCAGTGCATCAGTGTACAAAAAATAAGGATGTTTTTAAATTGCTGACATACAGTATACCAGTGCTCAGCCTTTGCCAGTTTTCCCTGTGAAGCTTTCAACATTACGGCCCATGAGGAGGGGGCTGGGGGGCTGGTGGGCAGGGGGGTGTAGCCCATCAGTTACCATGGCAAGGAGAGGCGGAAAGACACCTGCAGCTGAGCAGATGTTCCATCAATTACCCCGGCCCCCTCCACACACACGCACACACACGCACACGCACACACACACACACACACGTGTACAGACACACACAGCGACATGCACACAGACCCAGACACAGGTCCCCTCTGCTTTTGGTCATAGCCGCTGACAGGGGAGGCGTTAACTGGACAATCAACCACTTCCAGTTGAAAATCCACCTGCATCTTTCATGTGTGCATCAAAAGTGGAAGATAACTTTAACCCAAAAAATAGATCCTCCATTCTGATTGCAGCTGCTGATGTGGCTGCCACTCCGTTGCACTAAGGCACACATTCTGTCGTGTGTGGTGGATTAACTAGAGTTTATCATTAAAGGATATGACAGATAGAGGATGCGAGAGGTGGGAGATCGGTTGCGCCCACTAGCGACCGAAGGGCAGACGGATAGAATGATAAGACCCACGGCAGATGTTGGAGAGCAGGACGGAGGAGTCAAGGAGAGGAGGATATCAAAGCTGCAATCCTCCGAGAGAGGGAGGGAGAGAGAAAGAGCGCAAGTGAGGGGTGCAGGCCAAGCGTTTGAAGTGTATCACTGTATGCCAAACATCAGAGGAAGACAAGATTGCTAACATGTCACAGAATTGTCTGTGTGCACTTAATAGCAGATGTTTGGTCTCTCAGGCCTGGATAATGGTTCCATAGTCAGGTTGGGCTGACCCAGTGGATGAATAATGCTGTGTACAAAAGCTGGAACTGTAACAAATGAGTGTGACTCCTTCCTTTTTTCCTTTTTTTCCCCTCCTCCTTTTCCCCTGTTGCCGAATGCTCAGCCACGCTTCCCTGTAAGCACATAATTACCTTGGAGCAACTGAAGCCCATACATTCTCCCTGCGTAATGGCACTGGGGCCATTTGTTCCTAATTTATGGGGACAGGGTTCAAAGTTTTAATAATATTTGGATAATATGATGGCAGGAGTTGTCTGTGCAGCGTGATGGATGGATGGAGAGTGGACACATTGTGATTCTGAGCATGACAAGGTGTCGGCACTAAACAACTTTATTCCTTGTCCGCGTTTGATAGCAGAGGCTAGGGCGAAGGGGGAGAAACACATTGCAGCTCATGAATTATAGATATGAGTGAGAGCGATTGAAAAAGATTGCTGCCGAGGACACCAGGCCTGGCTCATCCTCATGCAGATTAATGATTGGCGGATGGCATAAAACACCCTCTTTTTGCGCAGTTCATGTATAAAAGCATAGCCATAAAAGACGCAGTCGCGGTGGGATGCTTTTGGATATTAATGTTGACTGGGGAGGGCTGAAGTGGCAGTGGGTCCCGGTGGTGGAGAGTGGAAACCGGCCCTGGATCACAGCAGAAGGTGCTGAGCGAGACTGTTGGGTTTTAATAGGTATTCTTGACTCCACAGGCCTTCAGGTTGTATGTCTTATTGGTTTTAATGGTGGATTCAGATTCAGGCCCATGTTTACACTGTACATTGAAGACTTGAGACTCAGGGACATCTTGTCACAACGAATCTAAGCTGTTGTGGACCTTCATAAGGTCCCAGTGTTTCAGCTCCAACCTCTGATCATTCATCACTTGGTACACTTTCAGGCTCTCCTCCCATACAATGCAATCAGAGTTGTCCATAGCACAATGAGGGCAGACCAGTTACCCTTATGATTAAATCCACAAAAATTGATTCAACTAACTCTTTAACTGTAAGTGAAACAATGAAATCATATATAAACATTACAGTTGATATCCTGGTTATAAGCAACACACTCAAACTTCTGGAGATCACAGATGTTCTTTCATGGCAAAATGGTCTCCTTTTGCAAATTACCCCTTTGCTGACATCAGTATTTTTCAGTATCCAACTTGCATTTAAAAAGGTTTTGAATGTGGCTGAATAATCAATCTTCTTCCATGTGTTTTGGTTTTGGTCGTCAGTTTAATTCCTTTATACCAGTGAGGGGGGAACGAATACCAGTACTGTGTTGTAATACAAGGAATTAAACATTGCCATTCAGTTTTAATGAACAACTTGTTGAAGTGGCATTGATTCTCTGAACATTAAGCTTTTGCCCAGATAAGATAACACAACATTCTGTAATCTAGTTATTTCCTAATTTGCAGTTGGCCAGATGGAGTTTTTTTTTTATCTTTAAAAGAAAAATCTCTTTAAAATGAATTCATTATTTGCACCCACCACTGATTTAATGACGTTGCATAAATTAAGTCAGTGGCTTACATTGCTGACTAGATTTTAATGACTTTTAAAGCAGTGTGTTTTTTACATCGACCGGTGCTCACGTAGCTTGGCGGTAGCTGTACCTCTATTAAAACATACACAGACCACTAGCAAATTACAGAGTGTAATTTCCACAGTGCGTGGTGAATAGAAAAGATGCAGTCTTATGTTTCTTAGATAAAATCTATGTGTGGGAGACGGGGAAAGAGCCCTTCCCTGAGGGAAGTGTTTTTAAGCATGACCAAAGGTACAGAGTGCCTGTTTTTATCATCAATATCCTAGAGATAGGAATCAGTGGGAGATTCCATTGCTGTAGCAGGTTCCTGTTTTACATATACCTTAAAAAGACTGGGGTGAGCTGCATTAAGAGATTACCACCTGAGATTTATTAAAATGTGCAGTGATAAAAGAACAATGGTGTGGCCAGGGCTGAGCAAATAGCTTTGATTCATGAAGGGGAAGGGGAAGGGGCAGTTAACGACTCGAAACGAACAAATAAATGGATCCTGGCCTGAATACTTTTACCACTTTGCCATCAATTAGCAAAAGAGCACAATTGTTTAATTGTCTCCAGGAAAAATTGCAATTTTTATAGGACAATAACAAGAGCAAGCAACTAGGGAGATAAGTTTCAGTGTCTTTGTTTGAGAAAGGGGAATAGAAATGAATGGTTTGCCTTTGAGTGATTTTAATGAATTGATGCAGTTTAGAATTATGTTACTTACAAAATCATTATGCTTAAGTGCATCTCCTCTGTCATCATAGAGGACAGTCTGTTCCAGGGCACATGCTGTCTTCTGGGCTCTGGCTTCACAATAAACAGACAATAAACAGAACACTGACACAGAAAACCATTTATTTGCACTTTGAAATATAACTCATTGAGGGTATTCATGCTTTTTTGAGTTTAAATAACATCTACACATGGTACAAGGACAGTAAGTAAAAAAAAAAAGTATTGTTATGGTATTGTTATGCATTATACCATCTGTTTGGAAAATTATTATCTTTGTTTTAGGAAATATGCTCAATCTCCCCATAAGTCAGTGAGAAAGGCACCCAACTGTTTCTAGAAGTGCTTATTCACATCCAAAAATGTAAGCAGTTGTTTCCATTGGTGTGAAGGTCTTAGAAGAAATACACACTTACGGGAAAACAACAGAATTAGGAGCTGAAAACAGCATTATTAGGAAAGGGGTTTTTTTTCCTTTTGAAAATGATGGGGCATTCAGCATTAACTCTCCCACCTTGACTTTTTGGCAGGAGTACACAAACTGAAGGAACAGCACTGCATTCTTAAAGTTCCACCACCACCCTCCTGCCCCCGCTTTAAATAGTGAGCCAATGACATTATGTGCAATCAGTTTGCATACTGCCCGCATGCACTCAGAAGAACTGCAACAACAAATTTGGGTTTTAAATTAATGGAGGAGATTAATCAGATGGATGATAAAAGGGGTGACATCATCAGAAAGGGGCTAATTCCACCTTTAGTGATGCATCAGAGTTTTTTTACGAGGAGCCCGAGTCAGGTGCCCTTGTGGCCCCATTGTCTTTGCACCCCTGCTGACCACATCAAGAGATGCAATAGCCACAATAAATGCAAAGTGCCCTTGTGTCTGCCATTCCTCTGCCTGCAGATTTGCTGTGCCTTAACATACGCCCTAACTTCACAGAGAAACAGAGCAGGGTGTGTGCTGCAGTTGATGGGTGGAGAGGAAGGACTGACCAAAGACAAGAAGGACTTCTAAAGAGACTGCGTGGCCTTTTTACCATTACCGTGTCAGACAGGTAATTTAGTGTTATCCTGTCTGAAAACTCATCCCAGAGCTGAAGGAACTCAAAGTGTTTTACTGGATCTCAAGAATGATGTAAGAATTGATTGAAGTGAGTCATAGAGGGCTTTGTGTTGAACGTGTAATAGTATTAGAACATGTATTGACACTATTTCAGCAAGGCTAATTTTAGTCCTCTTGGAAGTTGTTTTTAAACATACAATATTTTCATTTGCCCATGAAGCATTGGAATCATTGCTTTCCATGGGATTGTTTATTTAATGTAAATCTACCAAGCTTTCTAATTGATGATTAGGGAAGGGGGTTTGAGCTGTGTCAAAGCCATGACTTGAATGCCAGGATTCATTGCAATTATTGGCATTCAGCAGGCATGTGATATGGCCAAGGGGAGGCATGGCAGTGATACATAGGCCAATTGTGATGCAAATTCAGGATGGAACCTGATTGCTTCACACTGAGAAGCTCCTCCCAGGAACTGACATGCCACTTACACCAAGGGCCATTTCGCACATTAAAAGAAAACCGATACAATTTACAGTTTAAAATTTGGTATTTCGCAGACGCTTTTAAACCAAAGCGACTTACAATTAGTGCATCAATCACTACGTACTTTCACTATAGTCAAGGACATCTTCCACGATGCCCCTGACATCACCCTTTAGCATTTCCCCTTCCACACGGTTACCCAGCTTGGTGCACCACAGCTTTTTACCCTGACAGATTTGAAATGGATTCATTGCTTATGGACCAACCTATAGATCTGCCCCAGAGTTCAATGAGCAATGAAATTCTTATGTAGACACACAACACAACAACTGCAGCTATCATTAAAGTTGTCATAGCCCATCTTCAGTTTCACTGCGTGATGTGTGCTGGGCAATGGAGCTTCTGCATAGTTACAGATTCATCCTCTCTTGGCATTTAGGGATTTGATAGCATAGCCCCACATGTTCACATATGTCTGAATGAATTAAATGGTACTTTGCAGTGATGTCTGATGTCTGTTTTTGCCCATGTTATTTATGACTTTGTGGATCCCCCGTCTGCATCTCCAAATGCTTTACACTTTGGATTTGGATGTTATTTCTCGCTCTTTGTGCAGAGGACTGTAGAGCCTAATAAATCAGCGAAGGGCCCCCCTGTTTCCCAACAACTCATTTTCAGTTCAGTTTGTCTTAGTCCCTGCTCTTTTTAATAAGTGTGACAAATTGGAAATGTGAAATTGCTGACCTGTTCAAGCTTCACACACAGCCCTCCATTGTATTCTAAAGTAACAGAAGACCAAAAAGTGCCTCACTCCCCCTGAATTTTTGTTTGCATGTGACTGTCTGTGTCCACAGCTTTATTGCCCTGTGTATCATTTCCTGTAAAGTTTCTGCAGGGTTTTCTGAGGGTGTGAATTACAGGATGATGGTCTTACTTTAAGCTAATGGCAGACTGGGGACTCCATGCATCATTAGCCTTGCTAACAAACAGGTACCAGTTCTTTGTAAGCCCTTCACATGTATCTGCACACTGGTACCACATACTTACACACAGCATTTGAGGGAAAAAAGTAATATGCAATAAGTGTAATATGCATCTAAAATCTGTAATACTGCATTAGGAATTTAGTTTAATTATTTATGAAAATATATTGGAAATATATTACTACCATTTTTAAAGTACCACATATGCATGAAATGGCATGCATTTCACAGTTACACAATAACGGTAAAACTGTGTATTTTTTTATATTTGATTATTTCATATTGAAACATTTTGAATATCCTATTTTGCTAAATGCTGACATATAAATAGCTGTTTTCTTGTTCAAAGAAAATAGTTTATTGGGTCTGGAATAATTCTTTCTGTTGTTGCATACTGGTGAAAATGACTATCATTGTTTGTATTAAATACGCAATATTTACAATAGTTTGAAAAGTTTCACTCCTTCTGGCAGTAACCATTAGTAAGGTAGTAAGAGTAGTTGTGTTGGTGAGAGTAGTATGTGTAGTAACCATTGAATAAATTGAAGTTTTTTTTTTTTTTTTTTTTTAAAATTACAGTTTGACCAGCCAGGATGTGACCCGCACATCACCTCCCATTGCATCACAAGCAGGAGTTATTACTCTCATGTTAAGCAGCATACAGGAAGTGTCAGAAAAACTGTCATAAATTTCATCGAAATATTTTGCAGCATTACAGCATTGGAAATTTCTCTGAAGGAGATCCCAGGACTTTGACGTTGTCTTTTCGAAATGTACTGTAACCAGTTTCAAAACGTTGCTTCATATTTCTGTTGTGAAACATTTTCGGTCAACATCAGTTTGTCCTCTCTATTGTCATTTGATTTCAGTAGAAGATTTTCTTAAGGGGGGGGGGGGGGGGGATCATTCATGATGGAGAAAATAGTTAATGCATCATTTACTTACATGAAAAGAGTACATACAAAGACTAAAACAGGACATCGGGCTGACCCTGAGCTGTAAAATATCTATGGAAACATTTGTCATTTTGCAGAGTAAAGGAAACTGAAATAGCACATTAGAAGTATATAAACACATGACATATGCTGTTTTTTCTCCATGAGAAGTGGGAACATTTTTATTTAGTTTAGCTAAATAATGTGGTAGCTGAAGTCAGCGCAACAGTGAATTGGTCTTTTTTGGGGGGTCTTTACTCCAGCAGGATGAATAGAGGGGCATGTGTGTTGAATTATTTTAGTGTTTCTGGCCCAGTAGTAGGTTAGTGTGACACTCCGGACACACACAGAGTTACCCAGCCTGCAATGTCGGCATGTCCACTGTTCCTCAGCAGCTCTCCCTCTCTCCCACTGTGCACACCAGGTACTTTCTGGCCCTAATAATTGATTCAGGATCAGCTTACCCACTCCTCATGCTAACCCCAACCATGATTAGGAACAGAACACTAATCCAGGATCAGTGCTTGTGGTCAGAATGTCCACCCCTTCTGCACCCTGTCCATAACACAGCCTCTTTCCAGGGTTAACATGCACCGAGTCACTTCCCATAGAATAGGTAACAGATGAACTAACTAAGCCACCGAGACACACACTGTATGGCCCACACACACGCACATTCAGGCACTCGGATGCATGCTCACACACACACACACACACACACACACACACACCTCTCTCATTAATCCGTTTCTCCTGTCAGTCTCTCTGTCACACACACACACACACACACACATGCTTTTACCTACATATTCACTCTGACACACACAGATATGAAAGAATATTTTATTGTTTTGTTTAATAAGTGCTGGTCAGTATAATTAATCATTTTAAATACATATTTCTTTTAAATATGCCAATTAAATATATATTAATTTGTGCAAAAGATCTGCTGTCATATCAAGTGAGATTTAGTGAGACACTGCAATCACAGATTCATTTTTTAGATGAACAGAGAAATTGATCATGAAATTTGTGTGCAATTTTTACAAAATATGTCTTTTGTAAATATGTAATAAACATGCAAATGTGTGTTCTTTCCTGAAAATGAAGATATAGGTCATAATTATATCTTTAATATCTAATTATAGAAACATGGAATCAGGAATAACAAAAGGAATGAAAGTCTGATATAAATATCCCTCAGAATTGTATAGTTGTGTTTTTAATATTATGCTCATCCGTAATCCATTTGCATCTGTTTTGAAGACTAATGAAGACTAATACAATGTAAATACAATATAATTGTATTACAATACAATATATTTATCAAATAATATAATTCGACCAGTATGCGCCATACAGATCTCCCAGCAGCCACAGAAAACTCATCTCCACCATCTTCCACTTCAGATTTCAACCTCAATTCATAATTCAATTGCTTTCCAAAATTGAACTGAAAATGAGGCATTTATGAATACCCCTCTGCTGTGACTCAGCCTGTATTTAGCTGGAAGTGTCTGCCTGGGGATCAGGTCTACTTTGCGTTGTTCCCATATTTATTCCAAGCCCTTTTATTTGTCAGTTCTTTAAATATACCTTGTGGGCCTCCCACAATGCGTGTAATGGTGTCCTAATTGTCTGAACGCAATCTTACTCCAGGTATCCAAATGTCAAGTGTCCCCTCTGTCATTTTGCAGTTGGTTTTCTTAAAGAATATAGTAATTAGTTCCTCTGGGAAGTGCCCCCGTAATGAGGGAGCTCTCGGTAAACATGTCTCTGTGTGCAGACAGCTCCTCCACAGTGGCTCTGTACTTAAAGCGCAGACATTTAAATCATTCTGGGGGTGCATATCAGCTATTCTGTAAACGGGACCTGCTCTGGGTTAGGGTGTCTGAGTTTACAATTCGTCAAACTGTGGTGCCATCGGGGAGAGGGCGCGGTGGGCAGGAAGGTCAGTGCTTGCTGATTCTGGGTCAGCACTCATGTGGATTTTGAATCTCTTCTCTTGGTTATGGGAGCACTGGATACAGAGCAATAGACTCTAAAATGAATGTGCCCCTGGCCAATGTAGCACCAGTAACCTTTGCATTTAATGGGGAAGTATGGTGTTCTCTACTTTGTAACTCTGTGCGTCGGTTTATGTGATTGATGTAAGGGAATCTTGGCACAAGAATGCATTTTAATCCTTTACAGTTGAGACCAGTCTCAAACAAAGGTTGCCAAAACTTTTTATAGTGTAAACATAGTGCACATACCCATACAAAAATGAAATACTGTTGTTATACAGTAAGAAATATCCAGAAAATTATCCAGAAATGCTCTGGATAAGTGCTGTTAATTGAGAATAATGTAATGTAGTGTAATGTAATATGTTGTTCAGCCCAAGAATATATCACAAATACATGCAAACTATATAAATGCAAGGCAGAAGTATACTGCAATATATCAGAATAGTAATAATTCATATATTTTCAATGTATTGATTCTCATTAAAATATTTTATCTGAAATATTCTCAAAATTGGAAAATCACTCTGAGCTCTGAATACTCCTCCCAGTACAAAATATTGATACAAGCTTCTAATTAACATGGATATTTAATGCTACACAGTCAGGCAAAGAGTGTACCTATGTGCTCTCAGTGATCATTTTTCAATTTACCCAGAGGAATACATTGTTCTGAACAATATTTTCAAACAAACAAACAATTGGCTGCAATAATGAATACACACTATATTGAATAAAACCCATTCTAAAACCTGTCCCACATTTTGGAATCAATGCCTGGAACAAACATATGTGGAATAGAGAGAAGGAAAAAAGCAATAAACCTTGAGAGAAACTACTGCCAGCGCCTCAATCAAAGTGTAGATAGAGAGCAATCGGTCCCTGTTTGATATAAAAGCTATTCTGTGCTTAAGCACTTTCCCTTGTTTTTTTGTCACTGAGAGAATGCTTCCTGCTTGTGGATTAATTAAAGTCCAAACATTAAATATTGATTGATGCATTATCAGTGCCCAGCAGTTGCCTCCTCTCAGATTGATTTCCGCTGTGATTTATTGTCATATTTGCAGAGTCATTTCACTTGATAACAAAGAGAAATTGCTTGCAACCTCAGTATCCTCCCCCCCCACTCCATCCCAGCTTTCTCTCTCCTTTCACTCAGTCATTCTTTCTGCCTTTCCTCTTCCATGCTGCACATTACCTCAATCTATTTGCAGAAGAAGAGATATCTGTATATTGATGACACATAGTGCCCTTTCTATGCAGAATTAATATTGCCTGTGTGTCTAATAATCTCAAAACAGCTGTGCATTTGTGACAATGTATAATTTGATAACATGCTCATGCGTGTATGAAATTGGGCATAGAATTGTGAAATAGGTTTGCCATTAAAAAATACACTTGACTTGGATTAAATTCACGTACCCCATACACAATTTATGATCTGTTCATACACTAGCTCTTGTGAACAAGATTAATAAATCTGGCATTTTGATTTATGAATGAAGCTTTTAGATGTTACTATCAATTATTATATCTGTGATGTTTCCTAACAAGTGTCCATACTTGAAGTGTCATACTGTTGAAAGTGGACACTAAGAGTTACATCTTTGGTTTTCTCCTTTAGGTTTACATTTTTGATATTATGATGTTTTCACTTATTTACAGTATTTAACTGTTTTAGATTAGATAGTTAAATATGTTTACAAAGTTTTTGTTATAGGTTTTCAGGAATAGGTAATCAGCATTTCTAATGGGTTGCTTGTGCCATAATTGTGACACAGTGGATTGCAGAATAATAGTCTTTCATCACAACAAGTTCTAAAACAATTTCCAAAAGGTATGCTTCCACTTAGCACTATATGTCTTTCTAAGCAGACAAATTTGCCATCAGTGGTTTACAATTCTCTTTCCATGAGAACAAGCTTGGGTTTATGGGCTTCATGTGGTGCAAGAAACCATTTGCTCTGCCTTGCCAATCCAATTACCTTTTCTTTGAATAATCCTTGAGCTATTTTTGTGTGTTGCATTATGTTGCGCATTAGGATTTCCTTTAAATTTCTGAACTCATTGTAATTCCATTTGTTCCATGTCGCAAACAGAAAAATACCTTGTTTCCATAAGTATGTGCTTCTTATTTTTAGAATGTGTTGTCCAATCATGCTATTATTAGGGGATTGACTAACTGAGTTTTCCTGATGTCAATTGAATTTGGTGACATTGAATTCTGGGCTATTTCTTAATAGGGGTGTCTGATTACTGCCGGGATGGGTGCCGTTGTCCCAATCAGGGTGTGAAGCTGGTACAGAGCAGCACAGGGCTCATAAATTGCATTATTCCATGAGGAGTTTGTGTGGGAATGCCTCGGTGGCCTCTTCTGCAACTGGCTACAGGTTCCCCAGATTTATCACCGTGCAAATCTAGACTCGAATGAAGTTCAGTGTGCACAAATGTCGTGTACACAAGGGGAAGTACTCTCCTAGGAAATAGAACAATATCTTAAATTGCACTGTGTTTTAACAGATTTTAATGAAGTCAGATGAAGATTACATTTGTTGTTTGCACTCATAATATTTTTAATATGATTTTTAATATGAAGATTTTGTATTGTTGTTTTGTTTGTATACCATTTTCATGCTTCCTTCTGGCAATTCTTTCTCAGGGTTGACAAGAAGAGGTTTGCATTAAAGTGTTCTGACAGCTTTATTGGACCAGATCCTGTTCCTCTTTTAGTCCTACCCAGAGGTTTGAGTTGATCAGCTATGTACTGTACATTTTACCATTCATTTTTCCATGACCTCAGCCTTGATTATCAGTCTTGGTGCAAACAGATAAATAAAGGAAAGGAAGAAAAAACAAGTATGAGCACAAGTATGTGATCAGGGACACACATGGGCATTAAGGTTATTTTGAGGGACAGGATACTTCCTAAAGTACACACACACACACACACACACACACACACATGAACGCATACACACACACAATTTGTGTTTACAACAGCCATGTATACTGAAAGTTCTCCTCTGAAGATAAAGTGAATTTCATTATCATGTCAGACTGGATCTTAATGCATCCACAGACCCACATAGCAGACAAGCTCTAATTGTATCAAAGGCATGGCAGATTTTTTCTCTTTAATCTTTTACATTAATTGGATCCTTCTAAATGAGCAGAGCAGACAGTCACAGGACAATGTAACATGCTGGGAAAAGAACCTAGCAGGTGGTGCCGAGGTGAGCACTTGTTCTAGCTCACAAAATGATGCCAAATAAAATGAAAAAATGAAATGAAATGAAATAAATGTGAAAATGTACTTTTTTAAGCCAGTGTCACAGTGTTGAAATATCATTGTGAATGGACTTATATTTAACACAATTGCCAGGATGAAATGACAATGTTGCAATATCATAAATTTACTGTGTTGCGTTAACATAATTATTTCTTCACCATGTAATGAAGAGGGCCGGAATTTCCCTTCCAGCAATGTACCATACAGTATATGATTTTGTATGAAAGTCCTCTCATAACATTACTTCAATGAATAATGCTGCATAATAACACAAAATAACAAATTAACATGCTCACAACATTACTTTTTATTTATTTATTTATTTTTTTTTTACATTCAATGAAATTACCTGGTGTAGAGCAGTCAAATATCCTGACAGGCTATCCAACTAAATGTGCACATTAATAATTATATGAAAACATTTTTGAAAAAGTTACAGAATTACATAGTGTATTCAATGTGCTTTTCCTAAACACTTAGAATAAGCTGACATCTCTTTCATTTATCCTCCACTGGCTGACCATAATCATAGCTAATAGTGTGACAGTTACCTCTCTGGCATTTTCTACCAAATGTGTTCCCAGCTTCTACCAGGGCACCGGAGTCAGTGTATTACGGTTAGTGACTGAGACATTGGACAGTAGGATTGCGATTTTTACTCGGGTTTTCCTCTCCACAACAACATTCTTTCTCAGTTACTATACACTGTGCTTGCCTCAGGTCAGAGCTTCTCATGGAATGGTGACGGGCCCTTTGATGTAGCCCCTAATTCCAGTAACATTAAGACCTTGTTTGCTGATTGGTTGCAGGATGCAGACCAGCATAACTAAAGGCCTTAGAAAGGGCAGGGGTGGCAGTGGGCAAAGCCAAATCATACCCTGTGGTGTAGAAGGAAGCTGGGATCTGCTTGGTTCTAACTGTGCTGTAGAAGCCTTGTAGAGAGAGCTGAGAGTCGTGAATAGCACCACAGATGAGAGGAGCCTCCACAACAATGATATCTTATTAGTAATGTTGCAGTCTGCCACTAGGACTATAAATCCTATTTGCAACAAGTGTTTATTTTGCATTAGTGTCAATATTATTAGTCATGTGGCTGTAGATTTACTATATGATTATTTTTCATACCGTGAATATAGTGTATCGTTTAATTTAAAAAATAAGGAGTAGGTGGCACAATATTGAATATTTTATTTTTGATTAACACATAATAATGGTTAGAAATAGGTGTTTATGTCCTTGGTAACAAATGAAGCTATACCGCTTTATGTATTTAGCGGTCTCACAGTGCAGATGTGAGACACCCGTGGGTTTAGGTTTGCCAACGTGCATATTAATCCAGCAACAGACTGCTCACACTGAATAAAAGTACTTTCAAAATCACTTTCCTTGCAGCTGGTCTTATGCAGCACTCTCAGCATTTTATTAACTGCTATGTATTGCCTCATACCCTTTGTCATATGAATGCATCAATATCATGCCCAGCTTGATTTCACAGAGCAGGTAAAACACATTGTTGTATCAGTAATGTCACAATGCTTACCATGACATGGTTCATGTCAGTTGGAATTAACTGGTCATAATGTTCATATATTCATATGACAAGGGTTATGACAACTATTTAGAGCTGATAAAGGTATGGAGTGGTAGTGTAGCATAGTGGTAAGGAGCAGGGTTTGTTCGATTCCCTGCTGGGACAGCGCTGCTGTGCTCTTGGGCATGATACTTACCCAGAATTGCCTCAGTAATTAACCAGCTGTATAAATGAATAACGTACAAAAAAGCTGTAACCTATGTAAGTTGCTCATGATAAGAGCATCTGCTAAATGACAATAACGTAATGTAATAATGTATCACGACTGCTTTATAAGATATATTTGAGTGTGTTTCTGTGTTTTTAGTCGCCCACCTATCAACAATGAAGTTACAGCACAGTTTAAAAAGAAGAATGGAGTTCTTTCTTCATCAGTACTCTGTATCCCAGCATGATATGACAGTAATGTTGACAAATGTGGTTCATTTTTTTGTTGTTGTTGTTCTTGTTGATCTTCCAACAAGCATGTCATGTGAGTCTGAAATTGGCTTCATCACCAGTTTAATGAGGCCCTTATTCTGCTCAGCAGAGGCTGATGCTCAGAACAAGCAAAGACAGATGCTGATTCATAGCTCCATGTCCCTCCTTTTGTCTGTAAACAGTGCCCCTTTATGCAAATGACTAATTAGCTGAGCTAATTATTAATTTGTTGCTTTATTTTTTTTTTTTTCCATTTGATTTGCCTGTCATGGATGAACAAGCAGCCATTTCTCTTCATACTGCCTGGAGATGATCTGTTCGACTGGTGAACTCACAGAGCTCCTTCTGCTTCGATTTGACACTTTCACACTTTGTTACAAATGAAACACACAGAATCCCCAAAGTATTTTTTATATTCCCTCCTTGACTGTATTATTTATTCATATATTTATTAAAAGGTTTTCTTGCAATAGAGCTATGAGGGCAGTAATTCCCTCAGAGTCCCTGGGGCTGGGTTTAAAGTCCCTGTGCTGTCACAAATGCCATTGTCTGCCTATGTGTTATGACATCATTGTCCATGTACTTGTTGTTACATAATGGGGGAACAATGAATGGACTTGTGTGTTCTCTTTTTATATATAAAGCCAAATTTTAAAAATTATGCTGAAAAAATTATTCAAGAAATTGATCATACATATTCTCAAACTAATTCTGACAACAGCACAAGATTTCAGATTGACCAGTTGGGTCTCAATTCCATTTAGTGTCTCTTTATTCTGCCAATGGGGTCGTACCAGTACCAGAATACTCACACAGGGATGTTACTGCTTAATCCAGATTTGCGGTTGTAATTCAAAAAAATGAAATTCTAAATTTCTGCAAAGTTTGATTCAAATCCCTCATGACTATTGAGATTCAGTCTTATCAATTAGCCTTAGCATTTTGTACATTAATGTTGCCAAGACCTGGTCCTCTATGGACAGCCTTTCCACACATATCTTATAGTTTTTTTATGGAAGTATCAATAATAACTAAAACACCTGAGGGATCAATATATGCTTCATGTGGAGTCATATTTCAATTTCTTGTCATTTGAATCACAAGGATTACCGCAGTGTGACATTTATTTTCAGACGTATTTCTTGTGAGAACGATTTTTGTCTTGTCGTTTTTATGAGGCGATGCAGAAGAATGTGTCCTGGCATGCAGCTTAAATCATTGTCCTGCATGTCCACAGATCCAGGTGTTTGTCGTTTGACTTTTTACCATTTGGAGAATATGCTGATTGTGTGCTTTGTACCATTGATACTCATATGGACTATTATTTTATCTTAATTGAGGGTTTACTGTCATCGCAGATGAAGCCAATGTGTTCCTCCTTGATTTATGGATTATGGCACTTATTAATAAGTAAAATAAATATTATGGAAGCTTCTCACAGGGTTAGTGAACAATTATACCTACAATAACAGCACACTATGGCTCTGAGGGCTTCACTGTCTGCTAGGTTATTTGGTATTAAGCGGTAAAAATATTATAACTACAGAGGCCTATGGGACTTAATTTTCCAGTTTCCGTGAACACTTCTTTGTATAATTTGAGAGGTTATATGAGGTTGTATATTGTGGGGGGCTTTGGTAATAGGGGTAGTCAGTGACAAGTATTTAGTATCAGCTGATTACATTACATTCTATAAGTACTGTTCATTGGAATAGACCATCATTGTCTTGTTCTACAGTAGTAGTTGGAACAATTTTAACTGTGCTGTGGTTATTTATGTCAGCTCTTTCAGGATACAATTATCAAACAACTTCTCTGAGGCTAACCTGCAAAGCTGTTGGAATTATTGGAAATAATTGAAATGTAAATAAATGAAAATATATGTGAATAACTCAGGACAAATTATGCAGGGGGAAATAATAAAATAGTGGCACTACCACCTAATTATTTCTATTGTCAAATTTGAATACATCCATACAGAATTAAAGCATGCCATTCTGGAAAAAGAGTGATCTGTTCTTTACGGCTACACATGTTGTCTCCCCTTCCCCCTTTCTTTCCTGCAAGAAAAACAGTTCAACCGAAATGAGGAGTGAACTTCTCGGAAAAGCCTGTGTACCGAACCACCAAAGTGGTTGGGCTTTGGTGCTTATATGTACATGTTAACCGTTTAACTTCAGCGCCAGACTGTGAATGAAAAATCAAAGTGGTTCATCGTCAGAGCTGTTTGTCAGGATGTGTCCCTCCCTCCTGCATGTTTACAAATGAAGGGCCACACTTGGATGTTTCGGTGTGTGTGTCAGGGGGGTGGCGGTGGCGGTGGTGGTGGTGGGGGGGGGTTGTATTGTGAACCCTGCCGCCTTGTGAAAGCCCAGGCTCTTTCTGTGAATATTAACGAGAACGCAGAGCTATCTGGACAAAACAAAGCTTGGTTTGAGTGTTAGAGCGGAGAATAGGCCAGGCTCTTTCAGTGTAGGCTCTGGGCACCGGGGAAGAGGGGGTGGTGAATGGGAAAGGAAGTCATAAAAAAACAGCAAACTTCTTTTAAAGAAAACCTGTGTGTGTATGTGTGTGTGTGGGTGTGTGTGTGTGTACGCGTGCATGTACTTATACATGTGCGCATGTGCGTGTGTGCCTGACCATGACATCAAACCAGAGATGGTATACTGTTTCTTAACTGTAACTGTTTCTTCACAAGTTTACTGTTTGAGCACCTGGTTGGTGTTTTTTTTTTTCTTTTGGAGAGCAAATTGGAAGGCGGGGCTTGGTTGACTCACTCTGGTTATGAGAGGGTAAAGACATACACTTTGTCCCTGCCAGGCACTTCAAGAAGAATAAAAAGAACAGACAAGAAAACCCAAGAACCGTGAAGTGACTCAGATCCAAGTGCTTCAGGGTTTGATGTGGGAGCTGGGCTGGTGCGCCGTCCAACACACTGTCTAAAACAGTCCAGTAAAATGAAACAGTATCACCGCTGCTTTTAATAAGAGAGTAAAAACTCATTTGGCCCCCAGTACTGAGACACTGAGGGGGGCCTTGCAGGTTTACACATGAGACAATGCCTCCCTATAGGCTTTGGTCTCGCTGCTCTAACTGCTCAGGAAAGAGTATAGTATAACAACACAGACAAAACTGCACGTCTCCCTCCTCTTGTAGCCAATAGTTTTTCATCCTACAGGAAGACGTCTTGACTTCCTTCGGTAAGCCTTTCATACCAGACATCAGACGTCCTGAGTATTCTATCATTAGAGAAATGAACTTCAATCAATTAATGTATGTAGTTTCAGTGACTGAGTCCATGATTTGCCTCAGTGAATATGGCAGTCAAAAAAGAATGTTTTTCTCCGCATGCACCACACTTCCTTACCCATTCCTGTTGCTCAAAGAGGCAATTTCTTGAATATAATGACCTCGCAGGAGATTAATGCTGTGGACCATTTGCCTGACTGTTGAATGAAGAGATGGATTGCAGCAAATTATACTCATTAAGAATTGCTTGATGTTTTCCCCAGCCCAGTAATAAACTCCTTTCAGACATACCATTAAAGATGGTACAATCATATGTGTGTGTGTGTGTGTGTGTGTGTGTGTGTGTATATATATATATATATATATATATATATATATATAAATTGTACCATCTATAATATGTAATTCTGATTTACACATTTTTACACTGACTTGGCACATGTGGTAATTTACTAATGTGCATTGCTTATTTTTCAAAGACAAATGGAGAATCAAAAAGGATGAACATCTTCAGTTACACATTTTGGGGTGTGCATCACACCCTGACTGGCTCTGAGTTAGGGATGGTGCTGTCTTGAACTCCAGTGAATTGGTACATTTGGGCTAGACATGTAAGAGAACACTATGAATGTAGCATTACATAGCTTTCTATGAATTATTATGGATGATAAAAAAACTTCAGTAGGACTCTGTATTGAATTCCTTTATAGCCCAGGCTTTTAATACCTGCTTTATTGAGGCAAGCAACCAGCACACAGTCTGTGAGTGTATCACCACTCCTTTTTCCAATGTTCCCTTTTGCTTCTGCACAGGAGGCAGTGACCAAAACTCTAAAATGTACTTAGCACTGAATACTGAGGACACATCTCCATGCCAGGCATCCCCCATAACAGGCAGAGGACTGCAGAGTGAAATGTTGCACATAAAGATGCAGGTACTTCCTGCCCCAGACAACTGTTCTCCACGGTCAGGTTACCCAACCCTGACTGTGACCTCATTGATTCTGTGCAAAAAAAAAAAAAAAAAGCTGAAATGATCCAGTATCAGCATTTTGGGGCAGAATCTCGCGACACCATGTGCAGACGTTCCCTAGACTGGCAGAGGGCCAAGAAGAGCACGGCTTCACCGCCTCTCTCATCCCTCTCCTCTGACTCCAGGGGAGGCAGGGACAAGTGGGAGATCAATAGCTTTACTTGCCTGCTGCATCCTCATTTCTCAGCCAGGACACTGATGCTAACTATCAATAGCAATAAGGGGCTGTCTAAGACAGAATTAAAGCGCTGGCTGACCAGTGTGGGTATCTGTCAGGGGTCCTGATAAACATCCTTCATCCAATACAGCATCAAATGCATCACTTCATATGTATAAACTTTCAGTTATGTATTCTATATATGTCTTCTTTATGTGGGAAATGCACTAGCATCTGCCTCATATTGCTGTGGTTTTATGTTTTTTTATATTTCTTTTTATTTTATTTTTTTTTAGATTAACAGTATGTGCTCAGGTTTTCTATATGATTTACAGACAAGCATTTTGGATAATCTTGGATAATCTCACCTAATGTAGCATTTTTGTTTTTTTGTTTTGGTTTTTGTTGTTTTTGTTTTTGAAAATACTTGTCTTTTTGTGATGTTTATAATTTCTTCAAGATGTTTCAGTGTTTGTCCTTTTTCCCAGCTCTACCACAGCCTGAATGTTCTAAATGCTATAGTTCCTCTATATTTACAACAACATCTAACAAAGGGCCAGTAACTAAGCATCTCTTATTGCAAATATCATTCATCAATGTCATATGAAAGTAGAAATCACTCTCTAAGAATACAAATGGCTCAGTTGTGGGTGCCTGTTGGTATCCACAGCCATGGTGTTTTTTGGAACTCTTGCTCTAGCAAGTGTGTTTATTCTAATACAATCAAGCAAATTTGTAACAAAACAAGAAAGGCAGAGAATTCTTATTTATAAATGTTACTTGTTTCCAAGTTTCATTGCAGGGTATTATGCATATCCCCATTCAGCAGAAATGACAAAATCTGTATTATACATACTTTGATAATCGAATAGCAACAACGTTATGCATTATTTTTATTGGGATTCTTGGATTGTTTGGTTGCACAGTATTTCTAACATGTTAATATTCTGCACTGACAGTATTTTCCCTTTTCCCATCTGAAGTGATGCATTTGGTACTCAAGACATTCTCACAGACACACAGACGTTCTCCTCAAACACCCAAGAGCCATGAAGAAATATATGTGTCTCTCACAATCATCACCTCAGAATAATGAGCATCAGGCTAGACGTCTGGAGAAGATTATATTATATTATATTATATTAAACCATGACTTTGTTTGACATGGCAAATAAGTAGAGACAGTAAAATGAAGAAATGATAGACAGGGAGCCATATACTCATCAAACGCTGAAAGCACAAATACCACTTCCTACCAAATTGCACATGCAATTCTGAGACTCAAATGCACTCATTCCAGCCTTAATCAAATCAGAAGATGCAGATATCCCTCTGTAAATAGCCCATACTTTAGAGAACTGGTGCAATTAAACCTCCACGGGATGTCTGTGTATGTATAAATTTACTGTATTACAAATCCCAGCCCACAATGTCTCAGTGATCCTGTGTGGTAAGGTGAACACTCAGCCCTCCCTATATGCCCAAAGCTTAATGCCACCTCTATTGCATTTGTCTCAGACTGGGGGGAAGTCTATTCAGCAAACTGTGGAGTTAAGTCTAAGCTTCCCGGTGCCTCCTTGCCCTAATTTTCTCATCTGTAATAGCAGCCTTTACATTTGCTTTGAACCCTGAGTACCAGTGCCTGAACACTGGTCTGTGAACCCGCGACCTTGAGGCACAACAAACAGAGACCGAGAAATAAAGACAAGAGAGATCACTCCTTGCACTTTTATGACACTTCTACCTTGGCCAAAAAAAAGAAAAAACCAAGCAAACAGTCAGAAGTGACAGCAAAGCCTGTAATTCGAGGAAAACAATGCACAAACACTGTCTGTTTAACTGGAGGAAAGTTGCAGGACATTAGGGCGTCAACATAGAGAAAGAGACGGTCAGTGCCACAAGTGGTAACACAACTGCAGGAAGGCACTGGAATGTCTTAATGAATGGAGAGCATTCTCTGCATGTGCAGGTACTGAATTTTAATGCATGCTATTTTTCAGATGTTGTCCTACCACATGGCACCATGTGGTAGTATTGTTTTCACAACTGGGAATTTTGGGAAATAATTTTAAAACGTACCTTAAAACTTCTTCATATTTTCAATAGAGCCTAAAGTTTCTTTTGAGTGATCATAGTTTGCATATTTTACTGTTTTACATTTTTTCACTCAGTAGTGCAAGTGCACATTTTGCTGCATACCACAGCAATGCAGATAGAAGAGTACTAACTAGATTTAATAAAATAGCTTTATTAATTACTGTATTTTAGCAAATTAATTACCTATGTAATTAACTTTAATTTTCTATCCAGTGTATATTTTGAATTGATTGTAGTGTCCATTAAACTTTTTTTTTTTTTTTCAAATTAATAGAATTCAAAATCAGAATCTTTTTTTTTTTTTTTTGAGAGGCCTCCCTCTACCTGCAAAGCATAAGCATGTTCTGTTAGTGAGGCTTGCCTGGTTAAAATCAGAATATTGATGCCTTTTTAGTGTTTGTTTTGTTTTGTGATTCATTTAGCAGACATGGTTGCAGTCATTATTACTATTATTTCCAAATCAATGACAGCCATACAGATGTTGACATTAGTAAAACGTTCGTATTTCCAGCGACTGTCTGGAGAAGCCATGTGAATTAAGTTCATTTCAGGTGACACTTTCTCTCCTTGTGAAGCACTGTTTTATGTTTTCTTCTTATCCTTAGGATGGCGTAGGTCTGCTATCCAGTAGAATTAGCGCGGGTGGGGAAAACTGCATCACTTCCTGGCTTCTCTGCTAAGATCCGTTCATATCAACACGGAGGTAAGTAATAACTGTCATACTTTATGAAAATTATGCTGAGCGCAAACTAACCAAAGTGTACAATCATACACACCTAATTAGGATATATCCCGTATGCCCACTGTCAATATACTAATGTTTGAAAGGGCAGTATTAGGTAGGCCTCAATAAAAGTAATGAAAAAGGGGGCCCACGACATTAAACCACTAAACAACTGAAAGGAAAGAAAACAGATAACGTTTCTTCCTGCGGGCGGTAAAACAACGCAATCGCTTTATGGGTTTAGATTCCAAAAAGCACTTTCTCGTTTTAGAGGACTATCCACACCTTTAAGGCAAAAGTATTGTCTCTGCTTGACTTTTAGCTACCTGGTGCGTTTGTTTAAATTTCATTTATTTTTATGGATTTTTGTGTGTGTTTTTTCTCTTTTTCTAGAAAGCACCCATTCTTTTCAAGCGCGTGCAAATGGACACAGACAAATGTATGTCTTAAAACAGTTCTTCGGTTCCTCCGACTATTAGAAAGTAAATCACACCGATAAAACCAGGAAATTATCTGCAGTTGGGAGTTTAATTGGCGGGACAATGGAACACCGAGGAACCATTGATACCGGCTACAGTCTGCCGGTAACATTTCCTTTACTCGATATTAACTGATAAATACATCCAGGAATACTTTTTTTACAGTTAAAGATATCATTGTGGTCTATCCCCTGATGCATGCTGCCTACAAACAGATATACTTAGTAAAGTTCAGTGCATTCATTCATTAAGCATCGGAGAGGCTAAGGGTTAAGAGCGATGCATACTGCAGAACAGGTTGACTACAGTGCAGCAGAGGATTTATTATTACTGTTATTGTAGTGGGGGGAAATACTCCCTGAACTGAGATAGCGTATGGTAACTACAAACAATATAAGGGTCTGAGGGCTAGTATATTTCCCTTATACCGACCCATATTGCTTATGCGATTCAATTATGCGGTCAAGCGCTGTGTTTCTGAGCAATAATCAATTATTGACTGTCAGTAATAATAGTGAATGATGGTGCTAAGCAACCCCCAACCTAAACCCTCTATTGATTAACCCGTAACAGAACGAGGGAGCGCGCCTCATGTGCACAAGACACGGCCTCTGTCACGTTCTTCTTCGCAAATCAAAAAGCTGCTGGGAAGCTTTAGAAAACACCACAATACAATATATTAAACATGTCTGACTTTTAATAGGATTAATATATAACCTTGCGTTCCCGTGTCCGCTCCGTTATTTCAAGGTGCAGCTTCAGTTTAATTGCGTTGCCTAATTCAACAATAATAATTATTAAGAACGTTTATATCATCGTCATTATTATTCGTTCGATTTTAACCAATTGTGCAAGATAAACCCTATGTGCAAACAATTGTTCACGCCCACTATTAATTATCCTTCAAAACAATGATTGACAGGGGTGTTTGATTTATGTTTAACATGCCCCCGGTCCTTTCTTTGAATCGCCTCTTCATTTTAATTAATTTTACTTTTTCACCTAATTTTTTTTCATGCTGTTTGTGTCATTCACCCCGTTATTGTGAACACAGTGTATTCCTACCGTCTGGAGACACTCTTTTCAAATGTCTCTCGCTAGACTGGGCTGCAAATCACCCTGTTTACAATCTCACACTAACACTCACATCAATTAACTGACCATTGATTTTCCAGCCCAGGACATTACAATATTGCAGACATTTCTCCTCGGCTTCCATAGGTTAATGGCTCATATTATTTTCAACAAAGACAATACTGCTTTTGTAGACCTTCGCCTATTTGTGAAGTTTAGAGGGATAATATTCAATGATACGCGAGTGGAATCAAATTTTAACCAAGTATTGGGCAACTATTCACTATCTTGTTTTTAAGGTTTTGAAAATAAGCTATTGTGTTCTAATAACTAAAAAGCAATTATCATCTTGTTTACCATGACTATTTAAAATTAAACGAGAGGAACTATTTCGTTGGACTAAAATGTGATAAACACATGGGATATCCTACATATAGACAACAATAATACTTCAGTATCAGCAGAATAAATGTAGTAAAGTTTTTTTTTTCTCTTCCTCTTTCCCTCTTTTCTTTCATTAATAAATAAATAAAAGACGTCCTAAGTAAGTAGCTGACGCAAGAGAAGACTAGATTCATCTAGCCTGAAGCGGCTCTTTAAATATTCAGTGAAAAATAATGGCATCCGAGGCATCACCTATAGTAGCGTTATTATCTTCATCCCTCAAAATCACCCCAGCTGATAGCTTCGTTTGTCTTTTCCACATAATAAATCTGCCAGCACACACACCGGTGTAGCCCCTATGGGGACTCTTGTCATCTTAAAGCAGAATTAAATGAAACAGTTATCAATGTCGTGTATTATTATTATTATTATTGTTATCATTATTATTATTATTATTATATTCCGCTACTAATTTTGCATTTGTTATGCATTACCTGTATCAGGTTTTACTCATGGATATAAACTCTGCCTTGGTGAATATTCGTCGCCATTACCTTTTAAAATAATAAAAAGTTATGCCATTCCAACAGTCTCATCCCCTTAATTCTGATCCGAAAGCGTGTTAATATCAGTAACTGCATAAATGTAAGTAACTCGATATTTTTACAATTTAGAGATATGTTTATGTTCTATCTAAGTATTCTGCTTTCTTTTGTATAAATAGGTTTATCATTGTGTCGTTTTTTTTTTTAGAAAATAAAAATACCAATCCATTGTTACAGTACATAAAATGTATTTTTAGAAGTATTTGCGTGGAAGTCTTCATTACAGTAATTAACTTTGACATTACCACGGCGATAGTTTCTGACAATCATTTTATAAATGAATACTTTTACGGCATCGTTGCTCTTTTTTCCAGTTTACTCGCATTGGACCAAATTTGTATACAGTATAGTGTGTCGTGCAGATAATGCAAGGGTTCTGCCCTATCCTAGAAGTAAATGAGTTCGCTAACAGGTCTGTATTCGCAAGCTATCTCGATCGTGTAAGAAAAGCACGATTAAAGTCTAAACCATTCAAAATGGCAAGTGAATTGACAAACATTGTGAAGCTTGTGAGTTGTGAAACGTGTAAAACTATTACTTACTATCCACAAATGTGTGTATAACATCTGACAGCGAAACGGGAGTCGTTCAAAGCCGTTTTCCATTACTGTGTGTCATTTTTCATCCCGTTATAATATTAACACATAACATTATTAGAATAATTCCAGGCACAAATAACAATGAGCAAATATTCTACTCGAACAAAGCAATGCGTTTCTGTCAGATGGCAAATGGGATCTTTGCTAAATACTTTGATACTCCTTCTTCCTCTCCTCAAGCACACAAGCGCACACACACGTGCGCGCGCACACACACGCACGGAGACAGCTTGCACCTCGGTCGGCCTATGATAGAATAGACCGGTGACCAATAGCATCATAGATGGGTTGGGCTCTTGATTTCTCAGTGTTCCATGAGGCCCTTAAAGTTTGTTTGTTCGCGGAAGGCAGTGTGCGGTGAAAACGTGTTAGACGCCCTGAACGACGATAATGAAAACGAATCTGATTGGGATATTTGAGCCATTCCGTGGACTTCCAAGACTCTGACACCGCGATTAGGCACGAAACTTCTTTTGATTAGTCGACCTACATTTTCCGCTGTAGCCTAGAGGAACAAATGTTTAGAGGCAGAATCGGTGTTTTGCCATTACACAAGATCTGAATGCCAACGAGCTTGATGCAAATCCGAAAGAAGGATAAGGAAACTACGACTTCGGTGTGGTGTGGAAAAGTAGCTTTTGTATGTAAGCTCACGGATGTTTCATGACTATCGCCTGTGGTCAGTTTAATTTATTGAAACTCCTGTGGGTACCTACCACATTAGATAAATAGGAGGGATACATTTTAGCGCATGAGCGCAGGACTGTGACATTCCAGTAGTAGCTAAGTTCAACGCATCTCCCAGCTGGTTGCTAAGAAGGGTTAAACTGTATCTAAAGCGAGTTGGAAAATCCAGCCTTTCCTCCACACGGATCAACTCATTGGGTGGGAGCTGAGAGAAAGACAAGAGTCCCCAGCAAATCAGGAGCTAATTGATTAAAGAGACTTCATTTGAATAGGGGGCTGGCGACGTGCCAATCGCTTTTCAAAGAGCCCCTGTATGATTAATCGCAAAGCATTATTGATAATCATAATTATAGCAGGACACATGCGCGGTGGATGGGCTCGATTTCCGTAATTTTGAGAAGATTTTTTAGTAATATCTTATTCTGCCCCGGCTGATGTACGAGCCAGCATGTCACGGAGGAAACAAGCGAAGCCACAACACTTCCAATCGGACCCGCATCTGGCCCTGTCCGACCACAATGGTAAGTTAGTGCCGAGGTTTGAATCAGACCGATTTACCTTTTATCAACACAACCCTCAACTCTATCTACCGTTTCGACGCCTTTCGAGAGTTTTTCACCCGTTTTGTGGTTTTCCTCTTGGTTAAGATTTCCATCTTGCTAACTTTTTATCATTATTATTTTATACCGTTAGAATACTTAGTTTTACATCAACAATGTAACCTTATTTTTCAATATCAATATTATGAATATGGTTTCAGATACGTATATTTATCTGCAATTTATAGTACGATGATCTTATGTGTTTAAAAAGCTTCAGAAAGTCTTTCGCGATACATTGTCTTGCCGAGCAACGTTTAAAAAGTAGTAAAGCACCCTTTTCTGTTATAGCCTGACGTAACTTTAATCATCGTTGGTGTTGATCTTAAATATTGATTTACCTAGAAAATGATTAGCGTTACTTATAATGTACTGTATGTTTCACTATATTTACGTAGTAAATTCGCGCAATTTAACGTTTTTTTGACTGTTTCTTGACTTAAAGTTGCAGAGAGGATCAATGACTTTGTACTCAATTAAGTTCTCTAACTTGCACTGCTGCTATCGACAGAAGCTCATACAAAAGAACCCATGGTTTTAACTACTGCTTTCAACTCTTGTTCAGTTTAAATGAGTAAGACTTTGCTTTAGGCTCCAGATTGGGTCTGCAATGTTATTCTGTCGCTCAGAATAACTGTATAAAGTTTTTTTTTGTTCTACTACACCATCAGAAAGTGAGGTGTTCGTCAGCTGTATGCTTGTAAAATGCGTAATAAAGAGTGAGCGAATACGTAAGTATCACAAGAGAAAATTTGAAGATTTTAATAGATACGTGTTATCTTCGCTAACACGAAACTGTTTCAGTGTCTCATGGGGTAATATAGACTATTTATCACGTTGAAATTATGGGTGTCTTTGACGATGTTTGTCTCATAAGCATCTGCGTTCCTCTCTTTGGAGTTTTTAAATTGTATTTCCACGTTAATAAGGAACATTTTTCATAAAGATATTTTCACTCACTTTTTCCTGTATTGTTGAGCCTGACAGCTGCTGGTGTGGAAAGCTCAGGTTGCAAAATCAACACATTGCAAAATGTTTCAAAGCAGGAATGTTTGTGAAGATGACACGCTCCTTCCGATTGAGGTTCCTTAACCACCCACATACATGATATGCAATCTGCTGGCACCAGGTTCACCTTTAAATAAATAAAATGTTTATAAATCTGTTATTCACTGAAAGCTGGCCTTTTAACATGCGTTTAGCATCACGCGGCCCAGTTATGTTCGTTTTATCTACACTTTTGCATTTAACTTTATATAAAATTACCATCTTTAATTCAGTAATTTTACCAATTCTTTTTAAAGTCTAACAAAAGCATTGTCACTGATCATAGACTTTCAGAAGTTGTCTGCAGCAATTTCTGTATCATAATAAAAAGTAAGAAATTTTCACTCTTTGTTGGTGTGACTATTATACCAGCGTTTTAACTTACGCGTATCGAAGCTGTCAGCATAAATCCTTTCCAAAGGTCGCTGCGTCAGTGGTCTTGAATGGTAACATTTAAACGCAAAGACAGCATTGGATTTGATGAGAAAATGTAAAAATTGCGAGCTAAATCATCAATTATTTTGCACCATTGATAAGCTTCGAGTTGTAATGGACATTCAGCTACCCCTATTTGACAGAGTTACAATGTGCAATGTATTTTAATTGAATGTGCACGGCAAAAAAATCTTGGTAGCCTTAAGCAAGTACTTGTTTAAAATAGTTTTCTCCTCGCTTAAACTCGTCATTCAGAAGAGTGGAGAGTCGAGTTGTACATTTCCTCGCTAAGATACATCCTTGGTCTCGATTCTGCCTCCACGTGAAGTTTTTAGAGCGAACTTTAATGTGGTAATGCGGTAGTTTTTAGTATCTGAACAACATCAAACAAATCATCTGAATAATTAATCTTTCAAACTTATTTTACACGTTGTCTCGCAGTATCGAAATATAACCAATAGATGAAAATGCAAGTGCCCCCTCCCCTCTAAAACAAATCGAACATCATCAAGTGGATTTTATATGAATATGATTTTTTTTAAAGCTCAAAAATTATATAAATCGTTTGTCTGGTATGTGATGTTGCCGAAATTACATTTAAACAAAGTATTAATTGACAATTCAAAAACTGAATACCATCGCAAACGAAATTACTGTATTTTTGTATCGCATATTTGTTTTTTTTGTTTGTTTTTTTTTTCTTCATAATTAGAAGAATAGCATTTTCAGAACGGTCTGCCTCAGGTGACAAAGGGTTTTTTTGCCCACTTGTTGCTGAAATGCAGTGCCGGCTCATTTAAATATATAATATAAAATCTTTCAACAGTTTTTTGTTTAAATGGCAACAGTGTTGTGCCAAAATTTTGGTACAAGTATAATATGCACTTTTAATCCTCCACATGTTAAAAAAAAACTAACAAATTGAACATTCGTTTTGTTCATAAAATCAAGGTGGTCAATTTTTTATATGCAGATCAATTTGGATTTGTTACAAAAAATGTAATGCACTGTACTTGTTGGACCAATGGATAGTTTACATTGATTACAGATCATTCTTCGTTTGAATAGGTGTACGTGATAAATGTTACATAGATGTTTGCGTTTGTATAAATGGAAAAGGTGAGCTTCAGTGACACCAGTATTTCATTTTCAATCTCAGCACAATCCCTCAAAACAGTTTAAAAATAACATGCAGTTTTCACACTACTAGAACCGTATGTGATGTGCCTTCATGGACAAGTTTTGCTTGTGCTGCGTTGCGCTCACATGATCAATGTGCCCGCACAACATTTTTCCCTCAAATTCAATAAAGTTGTGAAAGGCAGCATTTGTCATTCTTTGTCTACAGACAGAGGCCTTAAGTTTCACCATAAATGTCTAAAAGAAGTTTGAAATGTAATATGTAACATGTAAAACTGTAACTTACATAAGTCGCTCTTGATAAGAGCATCTGCGAAATGGCGAAAATGAAAAATAAACAATATCAGTTTTAGCCATTTGGAGTAGTGCTTTGACTCTTGAGTGACCTGTTATGAATAATTTTTCCACACACGCGAACACATATACACACACGCATGCACACACACACACACACACACACACACACACACACACACACACACACACACACGTCGCATAGATGTCCAGTGTGGACAGGCCCCAGGAGACCTCATGTTGCTGCTTGAATTAAAAGGAAGGCGTGTGCAGTGCTATAGATTGGTGGCAACATTAGTGCTGGCCGTGAATGGGGACTGAGAATGGGGGGTGAGGAGCGTGCAGCCCGCAGTCTGTCTCTCATCCTATTCTACAAGGGTGGGATATGGAGGTGAGCCCCTGACACTCTGCTGTTTTAACCTTTGCCAGCCTCCCTCTGAGGGAAGGTGAAGGCAGTTCAGTGCGCAACGCGTTCCCTGCACCAAGCTGTTGACCCCACGGCTCAGAGCCATAGGTGGCCTGGCAGGAAACCCCCACTTGATTTGCGTAGGGGGGCCCTTATCAATGTAGCTGCTATATCGGTCACTGTGTTCCCCTTTCACCTCCACAGAACAGCCCCCCAAAGAGAGATTGACAGGGTGGTCCCCTCACACTCTTTTTACCTTGCAACAGGGATTCGGTTACTTGTCGTTTTGCCAGTGTTTATATAGTGGAAGTTTAGATGTAGCCTTAAGGACTTGCTTTCTTTTCTCTTCCCCTCTTCTTTGAGCGTGTCAGCTGAGCAGAGCCAGAGAGGCCGGCTCTTTTCCTGGAAACTAGCTTTACTGGAACCCCATCTAGTGTTCACTTGGGCGCTTCCAGGGTTTCCGCCATCCTGTGTGAGGACTGAGCGTTGGAAAAAAAGCTCTTTACTGGAATACTGTCCTGAAGTCACAAGTGGCAACAAAGGTGCATCAGCATAGCAGAGTAATGTAGAAACTTACAAACTGTCATCTTCTCTTGTTTTCTTCACTTTCAGTTTTCATCCTGTTGCCTTTTGTCAGCCTCTCTACAGTTCTTTACTTTGTTTGCCTTCCCTGCTTTTCTTGTGTGTTGATAATGCAGAGATTCAGAACTGTGGGACACTGTTAACATGGAGAATGGTGTGTTTTTTTCTATTCAAGGCTACTCCAGTAAAGTGCTGAGAAATGCTTTCTCTGTACAAAAAGTGGACAATGTGTTTTTATAGAAGAACCTAACATTTTATTTGAAAAATATATAATTGTGGAAATGTTATCTGTTAATTGTGTTCTTTTCTTGATATTCTCTTAAATTAGTACAGATCAGGTTTTCTTCACACTTCACACAGCGTCTTGTATATGTACAAACCTTCATTCAGGTTTGAGAGATTTAAAGAACGAATCAAGAAATAAGAATATACAGAATTGTAGCCTGTGTCTTGTATTCAGAATGTGTACTGTTTTTAAATGAAAAATTTATGGATGGAATTTTTCAGTCTGGAAAGTTACAACCATTGAAAGTGTCTGCATGTAGCTTTAGAATGAGAAATACATTTTTATTTTGTACAGTCTTTATGGATCTGTTTTATTCGGTGAAATGCCCTGAATTGCGGAAAGTTCACACACTCCGTGGTGTGCAAGGTGATGTTTTGAGAAAGGTAAAATCTGTGTGCTGTTATTCATTGTTCATCTTTGTGATAATAATACATTCATAATTAACTACTATGGAAAGTTCTGTGCGTGTTGTGAAAAATGCTTTTGGAAATATTTTGGCAGATTTTTCATCATCATTATTCGTATTATGAAATATTTTCACTAGGACACTCTGCATGCTCAAGATAGGTCAGAGGTTATATTGAAATGTGGTTAAAAGTGCATTTTTGGGTTGAGATAAATCCAAACTGTTCATATTATAGGGATTTGGGTAAATAATCAGTTGTCATTAAGAATGCTTTTGTTATTTGAACTTCCAAAATCAGATTTTTTGAGTTGTTGGGTGTGTGTGTACGTGTGTGTCTATGTGTGTGTGTTTTTTCTCATGGACAAGTCAGACAAGTACCTATTTTTAATTGATGTAGGTATACATATTTGATTCAGGAGCAGTGGTCAATGTTTATAGGCTCGATGGTAGCACCTGCGTCTTATATATATAATGTTTTACATTATAGGACCTCCTCATTGCATATGTATAAACTTGAATATTGGAACCTGGATGTGTTTCTGTTTAGATTTAAAACTCTTTAAGTACCATCCTTGTGGGTTTTTCTCACCATATTCAATATTTATTTCAAGGTGTTTAAATTCCCATTTTTCACTTATATGGCTAAAGTGGTATTTCCTGGCATTGAGGAAATGCTGAATTATACTGTAACATTAAAACACTTCTGGGGGAATATGTTCTATGTTTTTTTAAAAAATATAACTGTTATAATTAAATTTAATTTTATTACACCAGGCTCAGCTATCCTGATTCTTTTTTTTTAAAGAAAATTAGGGTCTTGTTTTTAAATACACATTGGCATAAAAAAGAAACATTATTGTATAGTGGAATTCAATAAATACGCCACAGTTTAGCCAATATTATTGATTTAGGTTGATCCAAAACTAAATTTTGAAAGTGCCATGGGCTATGTGGATTTTTCCTCTAATCCACTGAAAGAAATCCACGTTATTTTTGCATGTATGGTAAACCATAGCGAAGGCGGGGTTTTGCGCTGATTCGCCGCAACCTCCATCAAACTTGTTAATATTAAAAGTTATTAAAGTTGCGTCTCCCCTTTTTTTGCATGGTTCAGCGGTGTGAGGCCAGGCTTTACTGTCATGGCAACTTTGTGTTATCTGATTTTTCAGTACAGAGCAACACTGGGGGAGATAATCCCTGAATTAAACAAGATCTGCTTTCAGAGACCGCTAAGATGACCAGGCAGCATTGAGCCCGACAGCCCTGCAGCTCCCATGCTGTGTAAACAATAGGAAACCATCCTGCCTTTCAATGGAGCAGGGTCAGAGTTTTTTTGTGTTTAATTTGCAAATGAATCCTCACACTGATAAAAATGTAGAGGGCCAGTGTGACAATTAAAGCAGTGAAAAGGACTCATAGAAAATAACAATTTGTAAAGCAACTTATATGTTAAACAGCAGAAATTTGGTGCAGCGAAAAAGAAAAAGAGGGGAAAGAATGTGAAAGTTGGGAGCAGAGAACTGGCCTGGAGGGGTGCAGGGTTGCTTTGTTAGCTGGTCATGATTTGAAGATAAATAATTAAAAAAACTACATTTGCCAGAGTATTTAAAGGTTTACATTGTCTCTTCTTTCACATGTTCTATTTTAGTCTCTGCTGATCTCAAGTAAATTACCTCATCTAAATTAAATCATCTCTGAATGTACAAGAAAGTATTGTAGCATTCTCCTTCTGATGTAAAAGGGTACTTTTTATGTGACATGTGTATCTGCTGGTAGCTGTGCAAAGAGAACTTACTGTTTTTTGTGTGTATTACTTTGTTTTTTCTTTATCAGACATGAAGTATTTTCATAAATAAACGCCATTGCATAGTATCCATTTTTATGAAATGTGAAGCGAAAGTGTATTTAATGTTTAAACATTTGGAATGTTTAGTTATTAATGACATATTCTACGCTTTAAATGTAGAACTTTTTTAGAGTACACAGTTTTATCACATGGCCTTTCTTCCTATTGTGATAAAGCTTTTGTAAATACTAGATCTTATTCATTTGACTCATTACTTTCCCAACATTTAAAGACATTTTTTAATAAGAATGAAAAACAATATTTTATCCCCACACTGATTTGAAGCATCATTTTGCTTGAGACAAAATGAACACTGGTTACACTGTGTCTTTCATTTTGCCAAAGTCAAATAAATAAAAAATATCAAATTTCCCAATATCGAAGGATGTGCTGGATTTGATGCATTTTATTGCAACCTAAGTGGCTACAAATTAGTTACGGGACTGGGATAAACTGTCTGAAATGCCTCATGTTAGTTTAAAATGAAAGTTGACAGCAGCTTCAGAGTCTCGCCCTGTAAATTCTTGATGAACTGAGCTGACAAGCAGGCGTTGGAGAGTATGAAGTATTGGAAATCAATATTGCTCTGTGAAATTTCAGTAAGTCTCAATGTCTCCAGTACTTAGTATATATTTTGTTGGAAAATATGAAGAAAAGGATCATCTAAGAAGGTTGCATTCACATGTATTTATGAATTTCAATGGGTTTCTCTTCTTTTACACTGTCGCAGGGCAAGGTTTTGCTGTTTTTGTTGTCTTCTTTTCTTGATTGTTTTTGTGTGAATGCCAGATAAGATAAGCATTATACAGATTAACTAAAGAATAACAACAGAAGAATTTGCATAGATAAAGCTGCTTCTTCAGCTGCAACATATTTCGGGTCACTAATCCTTTGTTCCTGCTTGTGTTTTTCAGGGAACACAGAACCCTGCACAGAGAATCCCCCCAGTAAGGACTCTGACGCCCATGTCTGTGGCAGATGTTGCGCTGAGTTCTTTGAACTATCAGATCTCGAACAACACCAGAAGAATTGCACTAAAAATCAATTAGTTCTGATAGTCAATGAAAATCCGGCCTCTCCTTCCGAAACATTCTCCCCGGGATCCTCTCCCGATAATCCTGATGAGCAGATGAATGACACAGTTAATAACGCAGATCAGGTCGAGTGCGTTGACCTCTCTGAGCAGAACATGCTCGACAAAGAGGAGTCCATGGACGTGGAGGTTTCCAGAATTCACAGCAGCCACGACGGCGGCGGCGGCAGCAGCAGCAGCAGCAGCAGCAGCAGCTCCATCGGCAACAACAATGGTATTAGAAGTGGCCCTGGCCCTGCCATGGGAATCTCAGCCACTTTAAACTCTCTACCTCAGCTAGGCAACCTGACTGACCTGGGAAGCTTCTCAATGATCAACAGCAATGTCATCATTGAAAACCTGCAAAGCACTAAGGTTGCAGTGGCCCAGTTCTCCCAGGAGACGCGATCCACGGGTAGCAGCAAAGTGGCAGTCCCAGCCCTGATGGAGCAGCTCCTGGCTCTGCAGCAGCAGCAGATCCACCAGTTGCAGCTCATTGAACAAATCCGCCACCAGATATTACTGCTGGCCTCTCAAAGCCCTGAAGTACCAGTGCCCTCCAGTTCTTCACAAGGTACGCTGGGGACGTCGGCTAACCCTCTCACAACTCTCAGCTCGCATCTCTCCCAGCAGCTGGCTGCAGCTGCAGGATTAGCACAGAGCCTCGCCAGTCAGTCTGCCAGCATCAGCAGCCTGAGGCAACTGACTGCAGCCACCCAGCTACCTCAGAGCAACCCTGGAAACAGCATTGCACCCCCGGGCAGTGAATCATCTCAGAGCAACAGTGCTCTGCCCTCTGACAAGCGGCCCCCTCACGCGGGCAGCCTTCACCCCCAGCTCAGCAGCTCGTCGTTGGCAAAAACATCTGCCCCGGCCTTCGGAATTAGTGGCTTGCTGCACCCTGCGGCCAATCCACTTCTACCTCAGCCCCCTCCTGGCAACCCCATGTTCTCCAACTCCCTGCCCAGTGTGGGCACCACCGTGGAAGACCTGAACTCCTTGGCTGCCCTGGCCCAGCAGAGGAAAAGCAAGCCACCCCATGTCGCCTCCTTCGAGCCCAAAAGCAGCTCGGAGGACGCCTTCTTCAAACACAAGTGCAGGTTCTGCGCCAAGGTGTTTGGGAGTGACAGTGCCTTGCAGATCCACCTGCGATCGCACACTGGCGAGAGGCCGTACAAGTGTAACATCTGTGGGAACCGCTTCTCTACCCGCGGGAATCTGAAAGTCCATTTCCAGCGGCACAAAGAGAAGTACCCACACATCCAGATGAATCCCTACCCTGTCCCAGAGCATTTGGACAATATTCCGACCAGCACCGGGATTCCTTACGGCATGTCCATGCCACCAGAGAAGCCGGTTACCAGCTGGCTGGACAGCAAGCCAGTCCTCTCCACCTTAACCACTTCAGTGGGCATGTTGCTCCCACCAACAATCCCCAGTCTGCCTCCTTTCATTAAAAAGGAAGAAAATCACTCTATTGCGATAACAAGCCCTTCCGGCTCTGTTAAAAGTGACTCAGGTACAGCAGAGCCATCTGTGAAAAGTAATGAGGCTGTATCGGAGGAGGGCGAAGGTGGCACCCTGCCTACCTCAAGTGGCAAAACTGAGGAGAGCAACCAAGCCTTGAACTCCTTTATGAGGTCAGGCTCTGCCAGGGAGAGCAGTGCTGACTGTGCCTCCACCAACAGCCCTGTCATGACCACTAACCCCCTCATGCCCCTCATGTCGGAGCAGTTCAAGGCCAAGTTCCCGTTCGGAGGGCTGCTTGATCCCCTGCAGGCATCTGAGACCTCCAAGCTGCAGCAGCTGGTGGAGAACATTGACAAGAAGGCGACCGACCCGAACGAGTGTGTCATCTGCCACCGCGTGCTTAGCTGTCAGAGTGCCCTGAAAATGCACTACCGCACGCACACAGGAGAGAGGCCCTTCAAGTGCAAAGTATGTGGCCGAGCGTTTACCACCAAGGGGAACCTCAAAACACACTACAGCGTCCACCGTGCCATGCCCCCACTGAGGGTCCAGCACTCCTGCCCCATCTGCCAGAAGAAGTTTACCAACGCTGTGGTTCTCCAGCAACACATCAGGATGCATATGGGTGGGCAGATCCCGAACACGCCCCTGCCGGACAGCTACCCAGAATCCATGGGGTCTGACGCAGGCTCATTCGACGAGAGGAACTTTGACGACCTGGAAAATTTCTCAGATGAGAACATGGAAGGCTTGGAGGACTTTCCTGACAGCAGCATCCCGGACACGCCCAAGTCCGCAGATGCTTCCCGGGACAGCTTGTGTTCCTCCCCTATGCCCGGGGAGATGGGAGTGATGAGCTCAGAGAGCCAGGCGAGGATGGCCCAACAGGTGCTGGCGGAGGACATCCAGGCCAGCAAGGTGAAGTCAGCAGAGAATGGGTTCATGGAGGGGGAACACCTCACTAATGACTCATCATCCCTCGGAGGGGACATTGAGAGCCAAAGCACCGGAAGCCCAGCTATTTCCGAATCTACCTCTTCTGTGCAGGCCCCTTCCCCCACCAGCAGTTCACTAGCACCCCGAAAGTCCCCCAGCTTTGAGGAAAGGCAGCAGAGGGCCTTGTCATTGGAGCACTTCAGTGCTGGCCTCCTGCAGTCCTCTTCTGCCAGCTCTGGAGCTGTAGACCTTACGTCCTGTAACCCCTCAAAAGACCCTCTGAGCTTGCTGTTCCCCATCCGCGAGCGGGGCACTTTCAAGAACACCGCATGCGATATCTGTGGCAAGACGTTCGCTTGTCAGAGTGCCTTGGACATTCATTACCGAAGCCATACCAAAGAGAGACCATTTATTTGCACTGCCTGTAACCGGGGCTTTTCCACTAAAGGCAACCTCAAGCAGCACATGCTCACTCACCAGATGCGAGACTTACCCTCCCAGCTCTTTGAGCCGTCCAATCCCAACCTGGCTTCGAGCCCCAGCCCCTCTCTCCTCTCAGTCAGCTCCCTGTCATCCATGATAAAGACGGAGTCCAACGGCTTCTTGTCCAGCTCCTACCAGGACTGCAAGGACCCTGTGATCAGCCTGGCCACTTCCACGCCTGCCACATCCCCAGTGATCTCCGCTGCCCCGCCCCGCCGAACACACAAGCAGCACTTCTGCAACACCTGTGGCAAGACCTTCTCATCCTCCAGCGCACTGCAGATCCATGAGAGGACCCACACCGGCGAGAAGCCCTTTGCTTGTACCATCTGTGGCCGAGCATTCACAACCAAAGGCAACCTCAAGGTACACATTCTTCCCCTTTACAGGGAATCCAGTGTGTGTCTTCATTCATAAAAACATTGACAATTGATGATCAATAACATCTGGAGTATTCTCTGTGCTTTGTGTATAATGATTATTAATTTGTTGTAGTCATTCCTTATTTTAATATTGTACTTTACATATAAATATAAAGAAGTATATTGAATATTGAATTTAAAGTATAACAGGTGACAAATGAGGCATCTCCCTTTTTAGACAGGTAAAGAGACTTGTATTGAAATGAGCATGCCTTAATTTGGCTACTAAAACATCTTTCACGCAGTGAGAATCTGAGAAGACTTGTACTTACAGACAGGAATGTAAATCTCTAACCAGATTTCAGTGGTTTTTGTAAGCCAGAAATTGATTTAAACCTTGAAACACATTAATCTGGAGACATTGGTTAATGTTGATAATCAGAAAGAATGACCTTTTCAAATAAAAGTAATTATTAAATGATGCACACTAAACCTGATCTAAATATAGATGCCGCTGGTGTGGTCTTGACAGAGAAGTATATGTGATAGAATCCCCAGAGAGAACCACCAGTGAGCTAATGTATGAGTATGTTCTGTGGTCAGCATTTCTGCAAAGCATAAAAAATACACCATTTAATTTTTTAGCCTACAATTGTGGCATTAGGAATGTGAGACCAAGGAATGCTTGGCCCCATAATATCAGAATCATAATCAAATTTGAACAAAATGAGCAGAAATGGTGTGTGCTGAGTTGCTGTGATTATATTTTTCTTACTATTGAATTCACAATTCACAATACTATTGTGCTGTGTACCCAATTTTGTGAGCGCAAATACACATAGTCTTGAAGCATGCTAAACACGTTTATTTTATATCCCCTTGGTATCTGGTTAGAAAATGCTGTCATTACCTTCAGATCCATGCTCTTGCAGCAATCACCAGGGGGAAGAGACAGAAAAAGATATGTTTGTAAAGGACTTTTCAGGGGTAAACATGTCAAATGCAATACTGCCCACTGCAATGAGAGTGGACACTGCAATTTTAACCAGGACAAGTAGGCTTTTCCTTGGAGACTTCAGCATTAGGGTCACGATTAGATGCAGTGTATCTCTTCTGATGTGTGGACCAAAGAAATGGTTTTGTACCAACAATATCCCTCAGCCACCAGTATTCTCTCATTGTTGCAACAGTTTTGATCTATTGCAACTCTATCCAGTGCAATCATAGCTTGCAGACCGATCCATCTAATTAAACCTTGACATATACTGGTAGAATGTTACTGAACCTCTGATACAGTCAGACAGACAAATGCAACTGAACAAGGTTAACAAGGTTGTGATATCTTAGGGTGGATTGTTTATATATTTCTATTGCATCCTCTCTTGCAGTACATACTGATGAGGTGACCAAGTGTACAAATGTGCTAATTTGTCAGGGCATCATTGTGTCATTTATACAGGTGCATATGGGAACACACATGTGGAACAGTGCACCTGCCAGGCGAGGTCGTAGGCTGTCCGTGGATGGCCCCATGGCCTTCCTGGGCACCAACCCCATCAAATTCCCGGAGATCTTCCAGAAGGACGTGGCGGCCAGAGTGGGCAATGGGGACCCAGCAAGCTTCTGGAACCAGTACGCGGCAGCCTTCTCCAATGGCCTGGCCATGAAGACCAATGAGATCTCCGTCATCCAAAACGGGGGCCTCGCGCCTCTGTCAGGAAGCATAGGGAATGGGGGCAGCTCACCTGTCGGCGGGCTGACCGGAAGCCTGGAGAAGCTGCACAGCACAGAACCCACTGCCCCTCTGGCAGGGCTCGAGAAAATGGCCAACACCGAGAACGGGACCCACTTCCGTTTCACTCACTTCATAGAGGACAACAAAGAAATTGTCACCAACTAGAAGTGCTCAGATTAACATTCCTCAGAACACAGAGACATACATGAAGGAGAGGGTAGAAAAGCAGCTTTTGCTTGCTTTTGGAACATAATGAACTAAAAATTAAGAAGACTTGCTTTTTTGTACAATGTACAACATGTTATAATTTTAAGGAGTTTATTTATTAGTGAAGATAACCTTGCTTGGATTCAAGTGGAAGCATTAACAGTTTTAGTTTTCTGCTGTGGCCAGAATGGATTTATGAGTGCTTGAAAATGTGCTTTTGAGACTTAGCATTTGCAACCATTTCTGGCTAGATTACCTTGGCATTAAATTATTTTATGTTTGTAGTACATATAACAAAACCTTTGACGTTCATGTAATGCATTAGATCTAATAAACCAATTAAAAGGCTGTAAAAATGTACGCTGTTTTGTGCAGAAAGCCCACCAGCTGTATGTTATCCTTCCTCAGTGAAAAAATATTCATATGGCAGACATCTTTAGTCCTTTTATCAAGTTTTTTTCATATTTAGTGTAAAAAGTTGCAGTTTTAGTTGTTTTGTATAATTAACACCCTTTATTCTGAAATGTTGTTCTCAAATGTTGTATTGTGCTTTTTACTTTCTTTGTGTTCTTGCATTTTTGTCTTTCATTTGTTTTTGGCGCTAAAGGTAAAAAACAAGATAGCTGTTAGGGGAGTGAATTTCAAGAAGTGTTGTCTTTGTAGTTTGAACTGAAGAAAATCAAAAATGCCTTGTGGGTATTTTTCTTAAAGTTAATGTGCTGGATTTCCACATTGCTGCTATGTTTTGGCATCTTTGTTGACATCATATGCAAAATATGTGTAGATGCTTTTTGTAAATAATGTCAGATGTGGAACAACAAATTCCGTTGCAACAAATGTATATGTATGCCTCACAAGACAGTTCATCTTGACCAGGGGACAAATAATAGTGTTTTTTTTAATAAATATATAAATATATATATATATTAGGTTTGCAAACCTTTGGACTGTTACATGCACTTTCTTGGAAAGTTGAAAGATCTTTATGGGTCCAGTTTCTCTACAGTTTAATATGTACTAACAACTACAATACTGTAATTCTTTACTCTAATAATCAAATACATCATTTTCCAAAAGAAAATGCCTTATGTTTTCCTGTTCTTTATTGTGGTCGGTGACAATCGCAATAGAACGAGTTGAGTTAAAATGAAGACAGAAGGCAACAACGATCAGCAGTATAAAGGTGACCGATCTGTAATTTTATCGCCTTTTTATGTTTTGTTCAACGTTTCTTTAAATATTCGGGTTGACATGGAATGACACCTTGTCAAATGCATGCAGGTTAGGTGAGCAGAACGTTTCCAGTGGTTTCGAAGTTTCTACCTACCGTAGCAGCAGAGCTCTCCACTGAAATTTACGTGATACGAGAACGCTACAATGTAATGGACACTTTCTTGAAAGTACAATTAATGCTGAGATCACCTTGGTTGTGTGATTGGTCCTGATCATTAAAGATCTCGTGATGGCTGAGGTCAACTTCGTTAGTCCATCATTCCCGCTGTTGTCAGCCTTCTGAATCTTTAATTACATTATCGATCCGATCGGAATCCTGCGTCTTTCAGTGTGTGTATTGATGGCTTGAGCAGACCATGCAGCCCTGAATTACTTTTGTTTAAAGCGTTGATCTCACGTTTCCAATGAAGAGTGTTTATGATTGTAAGAGCTTTGCCAAATATAGTTTACAAAGAGAGGTTCGTTTGAAGCTAACAGATACTTCATATGAGCACTTAAAGACGCTATAAAATGTGTAAATTCGTACGATTCGCGTAGTTCATGTTAACTGGTTTTCAGGTAGGCTGTTATCTGTGTTTTTAGACGGGCATTCACAATACGTAATTTGTTTATCATCCAAAACCATTTTGAAATGGATTTTTCATTTTAATTTACATACAGTTAAAAAGGGGAATATTATGAGGCGAGTCAAAACACGTAGGCTGTTCTCTGATGAATTGGAGGTTTTTACTTTCAAAGACGTCTTTCCCTTCTTTTTAAGTGATATTTCCCTTTTCTTTTCAACAGCTGCATTTGATTTAACGCATCATTGCACTTCCTGCAATGCAGGATCTGTTCATTTGAGCCTAGAATCCTCTCTCCATCGCAGTCCCACTCCCTAGCTGTTTGTATTGTACTGCTGGCTAAATTCCTCAATATTTACAAGATCTATAGATGCTAAATGGCCCTTGCAAAGGCCCGAGTTCGCCGATGGATACACCCCCCATCTTCTCTTTGACGATCACATCTGGTCCCCTGATAAAGCTTTGTTTGCAGAGCATCGGCTTCTGAATGCTTGAGAATATCTGACGGGGACCACTTCTTATTGACTTTAAACGGACACAGAAGTCTTCACATCACAGTTTGTGAACTGGCATGAGATCTGGTCAGAAAAAAATGAATGAAAGGAACTAGTATCTGCTAGTACATTCGAATTAATCAAGGTCTTATGTTGCATTTCTATTCGTAGATAATTGTTTCCAAGGAAAATTAGAAGCTGATTATATTAAATAGGCTGTGATGAAATTTACAGTCCTGTTTTTTTACTCAGTGCCATGTAATAGAAAAATAACTTTTACAGTTATTTTAGTCTAAGAGTTTTAAATTCCTATAGAATAGAGGAATAATATCCTCCTCTGTATGTTTTAGATGCCATCTATGACGCAATAAAATATATTATATTATATGTCTATTAACAGTTAAAGTGTTTAGATTTGACACATGCAGTACGACAAATAGTTGCACTGCTGATGAGATAGTTATAATTTCCAATGAAACATGTTGGTGTTGATGAAACATGAAATTTAAAGACGCAAAGATAATTAGTAAACACACGGTGCATTTTCTCCGCTTCGTATGGGAAGTTAAATGCTCATATCATTTCCGCTGTGCATATAAAGTGTGAGACTCGCGTTACTCAATGCGTAATGTTTACTGTCCGGAAAATCCTAGGTTCCTAGGTTCAAAGGCTACTTGGGCAACAACTCAGTTGCAAGCCTACCCTCTGTTGTTAAAATGGAAATGCCTGGCTAATGTTTACACGTTTGAGAAATTGTTGGGGAGTGAGGTAGAAGAAATGAGAAGTACAATACTTTTTAAATTATTGTGACGAAATGTAGAGCTCTGATAGGCTTAAGTTAAAAGCAGACTGAACTACTTTTAAATGGTCAAAGCGCTTTTTTCCTCATTCTTCTTCATTATTATTATTATTATTATTATTATTATTATTATTATTATTATTTTATCGGGTTGCTTCATTTGCTCTTAAACCATCTGCAATATTTAAATTATCTGTCATGAAAATCTATCATCTGTAATAAAATGAAATCATATATAACTTTATTATAGTTATTATATTATATTTTTGTGGATATTACACTTTCCCTGCCAGGTCTTCTCCAAACCTTTCATACTTCCATTGACATAATGGTGTAAAATTCCGGCTCGGTATTAGTGTTAGTGTTTGTCATATGTTTATCTTTTTGCACAGTCCAAGATAGAAAAGGCAGTGTAATTGCAGAGTAGTCTTTTGCACCTAAAATCAACTGGAAGCTCTTAACTGATGCAATACCCAAGCAAATGGAGGAATGATTCCACATAAATATGCTTATTTAATTTCATGGCTATTTTCTTAATTTAGCTATTTAAAACAGATCAGATTAAAAAAAAAAAACAACTTGTAAGCCCAGATACAGAAAATGGGCCAATGATTGCTAATTATATGACCATAAAAAAGCCACACTTCTGTAAATGATTTGGTAAGGCAGCAAAGACAATGGAAAATGTGAAATTAGTGTAAGTTTAGTGTATGCATTTCTTTCACCCCTTTTTGTTCAGAAAAAAAGAAAAAGAGGAAATAGACACTTGCATTAAGCTTTATAACAGACCTGCAGTGATTGCATTGTCTTCAACCCCCCGCCCCCCCCCCTACCCACACACACACACACACACTCACACACACACTCACACACACACACACACACACACACACACAGACTTACAAGCATTGCATGCACACACACACACACACACACACATGCACACACGCTTGCACACACTACACTACACATTTGGCCAAGTATCGATTGAGCTGTGAAGTAATACAGAAATGCTCCAAGCTCAGGTGGCAAGAATGTGTTGAATTGATCCCTTCCACTGAGCCTCTGAGTGACTCTTTACTCTGTGCCACAGGAAGACAGTGGTGAAAAGAGAGAACCTAGTGTAACTTGATCCCACTCACTGCTCACCAAAGACAGCAGAAGAATATAACAAAGCCAGACCCAGGGTCATCCTGTGAATTTATAGCAAGAAGGATTTGCAGTCCAGTTCCCTCAACACGCACGCACACACATGAACACACACAAACAATCACACAATATTTGGACTTGTCTTAGGCTGACATCTTGTCAGTCTAGCAGGGATGGAGTTTTTCATTACCTCTTTCTGGCAGCATTTGTATTGATTTCTGTTTTGCGGTTTTTGTGACATATTTTTTCAGTGTTGCAGTTTAATGGACTGCGCTCCTATGATGTTCTAAAGAAGGCTGAGACGGAACAGACATAACGGCAACGTAACAGCAAGTTTTACAGTGTTAACCAGACAACTGCTCTCACCCATGACCAGCTTTCAGTGTGTCTGTTTTAGAATGAATTGGATGGGTCAAGAGTCTGTCCATATGGGAGGTTTCAAAGAAAGTGGTGAAGCTGACAGATGTACCCTCAAAACGCATTTACAGCCAAAGGATTTTATGAGTCTTTTAAAAAAAGAAGCATATCAGAAGAACCCATACAATCTAGGCGATGCTCATTTAATATCATAATGGTTAGATCTTTCCTGCATGCAATGACAGTTAGACCCTCTTGTTTTAAAGTCACTGCTGTCCATTCGCCCTAAAATCCAGAACTGTGGCGCTTTGTACGACATGCGGACAGCCCCACATGCAGTCACTTTCGCTAGCAAGAGCCCCTCCTGTGCTGTCAGTCCTCCCAGTTCAATATGAACAGTAGCCCGGAGCTTTGAATGGGCTCCCTACTGGGTCTTTGGCCTTTTTTCAGAGATCAAAGGCCTGCTGTGAACAATGGCAAACTGCGCTTTACTGTTTTGGGACACATGGCCACACCTGCACTGCCTACCCATCACCCTAAAGTGACAGGCCTTCTAGGAGCCCTTTTACGTTTGGCATTAAAATTCGAGCCTATCACTTCCCGATGTATCACTTAGGTGCAAAATGAGGTGCAAGATATTTGCTGGATTTCACATTGGTTAAGTGCTTTGTGTTTGCTGCCTTTGACATACATGGTGTAGTTTGTTTTGAACTACAGTCCCCAGCATGCAAACACATGACTTACAGTTGTGAAATTTATGCAAGTAATAAGATCACTGAAGACTGGTCTGACCCTGTCCAATCAACACAAAAAGTTGGCTACTATTGGGTAGTTCATTAGTGTGCATTGTTTTGTTTATTTTTTAAATTGCTGGCTACCATAAAATAATCCTCATTGTATGAACAACTATTCTAAGGTTACCTTTAATATTTAATAGTAACTCTTGCAAATTGTCTATTTTTACTGTAATAATATTCAATATATATTTTTAAAGGAGATCAAGATCTATTTTCCTAAGGACAATCAACCCTTAACTTTTCAATTGTTATGGGACATGTATTTCAAATTGGGTATTTAGGTATCTGGGAAAAGTAAATAGGTTTTGGAAAATATTTGTTAGTACATACTGAACACTCAAATTAGATGTTCTTAAGTGTTTAAGTGTTAAGTGTTTGGTATGTTCAAGAAAACATGGACTGGATGTATGAAATGCAGGTATCCTTCAAAGGTCAATAAAAAGGCCATTTAGAAGAGCATTTGCATTGTCAACCACTTTTTAGTGCCTTTGTGAACTTTGATTTGTTCTTGCTCTTTGTTTCTTTTCCAATCTCCCATCTTTCTTCCTATGTTGTTGATTCCTGGGTTTCCTGTGGAAAAAAGGATGGTCTGTGTCTACACAGCTGGGAAGCTGACAAGAGGTCCAGATTGCAAGCACAAACATGAAGCAGGCTTTTCTTGCCTTAAAGCCCACCCAGTTGCAGATGAGCAGTTTCCAAAGAAAAATCCCAAGCAGACAAATTCAGGATCAGTGTGTGATTTCCTTTATCTATTTCAATGTTAAAGTCACATTTTCATCTTATGTTAGGTGCACAAAAGCAGGGAGATTACCAAAATATGAAACATTTTCTTTCAGATTATTCTCATTTGGTGGTGAAACAAGTGGCACTTTAATTTTTTATTTGGAGACCTATTGTGGAGAGGGAGTTGTAAAGAGCTAAGAGTTATTAAGGTCATGGAGTTGGACCCCAGAGATAAACAGGTGGGAACCCTGCAGTGGGACCCTCTCAGGGCCTGACAGAGTGGAGGAACTTGCACATATTTAAGTGAGCCATTCATGCTTGTCAGATGGCCACAAGGATCCATTTCCCAACAGCCAAACGGCATCCTCTGGGGCCACAAATGAATGTACAGTGACTCCTTATCTTTCTCACAGTGCTTCCACTATTGTCCTCTCCAGCTTATCATCACCCACAAAATTGCAGGGCCTTTTTAATAGAGTTTTATTGCAGTAGGGATATTTGCTCCATTGTCATGTTAATTCACTAAAATTGGGGGACTTGGGTGGTTTGTGGTTTAATCTTTTTTGACATTGGCAAGTTCATAAGACAGCACATTACAGAAACAAAACAAGTCTGAGGGCGAGAGAGATGCCATGCTAGTCCATTTTCTGAGTGTGGCCTGTCTGCGGGTCACTTAATGTGCTTTTTCATTTTTAAATGAATCACATGTACTTTTGTGTTGTACAGTAGAATGGAGGCAGATCCCCTTTCTTGTCTTTAAGAGACTTGCTTCAAGATTAAGTAGGCAGATTGTGTCCCTTTCACCATCAGAATTACCACTGGTAACCCTAGCCAGCACTGTCTGCCACAGGACTCAGAAACACAGAGACCAGTGGACACTCTTTTAATGTCATTTCAGAGATTAGATTACCTCATCACAATCTAACTTTAATTTATGCCAAGGGTATAGGGAGTTACCTTTTGCGGCCTTTTCCTTGTTATATAGCCTATCTTCAGGATTCTCACCTGACTTCTGCAGAATATTTTGTTACTAAGAAACGGATATTGGTGAGAAAATATACACGTTGCAGACATTTCTTCCTCAACAGGTGTTTCTGGTATCTTTGTATAAGGTATTCATCTGAGGTCCAGCTTCAATGTGATAATGTGCTGTGTCTTTAAAATTGCATGATGAAATTAAACAGGTTTCTTTCAATCAACATTTGTGTTATTTGTGTTAACTATAGCAGCTGTGTGGGATAAGAGAGGAAAAATGCTTGCATAAATTTGTCATTCCAAATTTAGTCAATACAAAGTTATATTGTACAGAGTCTTGTGCCTTTAGCTCCAAAGCTCTTTTCTTAAGATGCTCTGAGTGCATTGAATTTGTCATTTTTGGGCTTGGAGTGAAAAGACCACCTGTGTGGTCTTTTCACCCCCCTCTGTACACACTGACACCTCAGTGGGTGACAACTGAGACACCCTTTGTCACCTGGAGCAGGTGGAATTTGGTTGAGATTACCACTTTGCTAATTATTTGTATTGCTTGTCTCTTTTTCTAAGTCGTAGCACTTTTACCTTCAAATGTGATGAACAATCTCTTAGATTTCAAAACCTGTTCAAATCAAGGGTTTCTTAGTCTCCTTGTTACCTATGTTACTGAGCGATTTCTTTTATGGTGAAATTTCAGTATGGTTGTTATAAATACTCTAATATATTTGCAAGAATAGTAGATCCATATCCATAAAATCACTTGTGAAATGAGTAAATGTATTATGGTATAAAGCTTACATCACAATTCTTTGGATTATATGTACTTTTTGTGTAACTGGGCAATTCAGCACATTCAGCACATTCTAACAATATTTGCCCCTTGGAATATGTAGAATTACAAAATGTATAATATTGTGGAAATGGTTTTGCAAGCATATTGAGTACTAGTTGCTGGTAATCTACTGTGCTTAGTATTGGCCAGAAGCTGAAACTAAGATGAAACTAAAAGTATTGCATTTGATTAGTCAAATGCAGTACTTGATTGTATCCATGCCGAATGGCATGACTGCTTTTCACCAATGAAAATCATGTAACCATTGATGGTTACCAAGTGTATTGCTAAATTCCAGCTGAGGTTCTGTGTTGCATGGCCACTACAGACACCTGAGCTTGATGAAAAATGTCCCAGATGCTGCAAGTTAATGTGTAATCAATCAACCCTGACGAAGAGTGTGCAAATGATCTTGTTTATTTTTAACCACTCTGCCAAATTAGTGGGGGGTGGGACTTTTGACTGAGAAAGCAATGTTTTTCTTTAATTCATTTTTTATGTTTTTTTTTTTTTTAATCCTGAACTGTTGTTCTGTTTGCTTATTACCAGAAAGATATCAGCTGAAATGTTGACATGCCATTTATGAAGCTATTCCCTTCCCTTCATGTTCAGAGCAGGGGGTGTGGAAGGAGAAAACAAGGCAGCTCTACACATGACCAGATGAGAGGTCAGGACTGCATTAAGGCTCTCAGAAGCCTGGCTTTTTATTAAATGATCAATCCATATAAAAACAGCAGACTAAATTGACTGGCTCTCATATACTTAATTATTACAGCTACTTGACCAAGTAACATTTTTCAGGATGCAGGTTGTCACAGGCTATCAATATTCCTTTAATCCGCGTTAGTTATTGCTGTACTTTGTAACCGCTTCGGATGGCTTGTCTCTAGTGGTCAGTTTGCCAGGGCAGCAGGGAAATGAGATGCTAAGTGGTTGCACAAACAATTTGATTATGCCATTTAATTCCAGTCATATAGATCTCCACGCTTGCTGAGACAGTCATTTCTCTAAGCCACTACAGTATACTGCTGACCCCTGGACTGTTTACCTCACTGCTTGGAATATCCCATTTCTACCCACCCATCTAATCGATAGTGGCTTCTTAGCATTTAGAAACTGTAACCATGCACTTACAGCTTGGGCTGGATTGGACTGTATTGTCTATTTGTCCCATGTACATCTTAATACGGGCCAACAGTATTTCTATGGAAAATGATCTATTATCAGTTTACATTTATAAAGCAGTGGGTGCTTGAAAGTCTTTTTAAAGTTCCATGTAACACTGTAGTATTAGAAAATGAAATGCAGGGAAAACATACAGCTTCATTCACCAATCAAGCAGCAAGTAGACTTCGAAATGCTACATACTTCCAACAGAACTTTTTCATTGGGTCTCTCAGAGAAGGAACCCCATGTTCCCCATTTTCAAAGCAAAATATGATAATACACATTTCAACCTCTCTGAAATTCCAGTCCCAAGGTTTTTTGTTCATTTGCTTCTGTATTGTTTGTTGTTGTTTTTATTTGTTTTCCTATGTATAACTGCAATTTCAACGTTTGCTTATTATACACAGTATTTTAATTTCCAAATATTGGAAACATTGTTGCCAAATACAACAACCAAGCTGCAAAGAGTTATTGTTCTATGTGTAGAAGAGTCAAGAAAACATTAATATTGATTCAATATCAGCTTGATTCATATTTTATAAGAGTTATCATTCCGTTTGTGTCCATAACATTAATTCTTGAAAACTGGAGTTGAATTTTAACCAAATTTCCCCTTTCTTACTTGACACTGTTGTGACTGTGACTAAAACATATTAGGTTTGGAGAAGGTCAATCTAATTTAAATTGAATGAGACAAATAAAACAAATTAATCTTCATTGTTTTTACTTTTTGTGGTGATAATGAATGTACATTTATTGCATGATGGTCTAGCTAAAGGTAAACCATTTTAGTTTTTTAAATTTTGTACACTGTGTGCATTTAATTTAGAATGGGATTCATAAAACTTAAAAATTTCTGTATTCTTTTGCCCTTGTTCTGAATCTCTATGCATAAATAAATGATGGCATTCACACCCACTGTATTTTGGTTAAAATAGGATTTTAAACAGTTGGCCTCTTAAATGAATGCTTTATATAGACAACAAAGTCAATAAGCACAGCTTTGATCAATGGGTTAAAAATGTATTCCTGAGGAAAAAAAACAGTTCAAGAAGTATTTGTTAATTAGTATTTACTGTGTGAGTAATACAAACGGATCAGCTGGCAACAAAACAGAAATGTGTGCATAAGATATAGCCAAGTTAAAGCACAACAGGGAGATTCTTACTGCAAACAAGTCACTTTGAGGCCTGTGTATATGGACTGGGTTTTTAACTCTGGGAAAGTCTCGGCCTTGCATGAATTATAGCCTTGGGTTGTCTGGGGTTAACTATTAACATGGAGACAGGCTGGTTCCACAGACTGCAAAATGAGAGTTGTGCCCTTTTTCCCCCAGATTAATGTGGGTCACAGTGTTCCCAGAATTTCCATTTCAATTAAAAAACCAATAATAACATATTGTGTTAATACTGAATGATTCCTGCCTAGGGAAAGATGATACCTCCTGTTTCGCTGAAATGAAAAAAAGCTCCTTCATTCAAAAAAAAAGGCCACACATCCAGGGGTCAGAAAATCAACCTTGTAATTCTGTACAGGCACTCCTATATGAACTGGCTTCCCAGTGGCTGACAATGGCCAGGGATTACCCATACTAATTTCACGCACTGCATTGAAAGGATGTCTGTTCCACTCCAGCAAAGTCGGCCCATATTAAAGAAGAATGCAGAGGATTGCGGAAGAAAAACTCCAAATGTACTATCCTTGCTTTCAGATTGGGTGTAACCAAACTAGTTCTTTTTGATATATGACCTGTAGAGGACTGAATCCCTGTTCTGTTTTAATGTCCAACCGGTGCAATGAATGTGTTCAGCTCTGACTGCTACAGGACCCATTACAGTGCATGATACCTCCTTAGTGTTCTCTGCTTTGTTCATGTTACTCATTTCAATAACAACAATGGTTGATATTATTTGTATCTTTCATTTGATTTCATTACAAAAGGGTCATTCAAAGGGGAAATGATGCTTGTGATGTTCATTTGATTGTCTTCTTTTAAAACAATTATTAACAAATTACATTTTCATACAATACTCTTTTAATGCATATATTAAGGACAGGATCAAGTCTAGCCTGGTACTTCTTTGGTATCAAACCCTTGTCAACATTAAGTGCACAAGCAACCAGTCTTTTCTGTCTGTCATGGGCTAGTTGTGGTGTGGTGGCTTCAGAGCTGAGGGCAGGGCAAGATACTTAACATTGTCATAATACTACATTTGCAGTAAAACTGAGCCATAAACATTTAAATCATTATGTGATTGGCTTGTTCACAATACCTATTGCTATTAGGGCAAACTGCCAAGGTCATTGGAAGTCAGAAACATCATTTGTCATTTGAACTGCAATCTTATTCGTGCATTATGAATGAAAGGTGTATTTCTCAGTTATAGTCATGGTTGTTTGGCACCTAATTAAATTTGCATTTGTCTTTTCCAATTGTTATAGTCAGACAGCAAAACTCAGCAACAACAAAACTACAAACAGGCATACATTTAGAAAATATAATGAATTGATTTATCTTTTGATTCTTGATACAGTATATAAGACCTCTTTTTGCTTCCCCTTACTTTATACCTAAATAAACATTAAGCAAAATGAAAATGTAAATTAACTGATAAAGGAATTTGGCAAAAAAATTAGAATCAGTTTATAGCTGATGAGTAAACAAACAGCACTGTGAAAAATTGCAGATTTGGTAATATGGAAACATTGCCTTATGTCCTTTCCTTTCAACATCCAACCTTATCTGCTTACAAGAGCAGAAGGTCCTGAATAAAGAAACAAAGAAACAAACCTATTAATGATTTCTTTAAAACAACAGTACTGGAAACAGAGACAAAAAAATCTTTGTGAGCATAAAGCCTGCACAAAGCCTGTGCTGGTCCACAGGTGTCTATACAGGTGCAGTGTACTATAATTTACTTGACACAACTGATGACAATCAGGTGCAGATAAGAATTTTCTACTGAATCAGAATTATAGGAATCAAAGTAGGCTTTAGACTATACCTGAAGAACAATATTGTTTGTCAGTGGTGAGACATAATAAATTTATACTTAACAGTGAGTTACATGAAGCAGTCATGTTCTTAGTGAAAAGAAAAAAGGTAAATGTTGAAGAAGAAACTGTCTTCCTAACACTTGTTTTCATCATACTGTCAGCTTTCTATTGAGCAGGCAATGGTCCATCAGGAATCTCATCGTAATACTGTTAACAGTGCATGAGCAACACAAAAAATTCTAATGTGCTAGACTTCTCATCAGGGTGTTGCAGTGTGGTTGGGAGGAAATAGGGGCAATGAATGAGATGTCATTGATCTTGTCACACTGTGTGGGTAAAGATGCCTGATACTCGCTTACATGATGCCATCTGCAAGCATTATGACATTTGTGAATCTTTGACAGCTTATGAATGGCAGTATGGTGCCATGTGTCATAATGTTTTTTTTTGAACACTGGTTAATAAGTGTCCTGACGCTTGTGTCTATAACACCTCAATATATGTATGTCACTCAGGTAAACATATGTGTCATAACCTTGTCATGACAACTGTCAAAATATCTTATAACTATACTTGACATGTGGTGACACATCGTAATACATCATGCAGTGCTTATGACATGGTCATATAGGCATTATTAATGTAACGTCAAATAAAGTGTCACCCAAAATTGTTCTAAAATCATACATTGTATTGCAAGCCTTATGAACATTAATTGTGTTGTTTTACCTTTCCAAAACTAAACACTGCCTATCACCTATAAATGAGTTACGAACGATAATTCTACAATACAGTTTACTTCTGATGCACTGCCTGACCTGAAATCTTTTGTGAGGGATGCATGCAGACTGCTTTAGGACAGACGCTGTTATAAATGTTAATGTTGGTGTTATTTTTTGAAGTGATTCTACATAATACTGTCTGGACTGTGTGTGTGTGTTGTGTGTTGACCTGTTTGTGGGTGTCTTGTGTCATGTATTGTCCCGTGACACGCTCAGTAACAGGAAATCTCAGGTGCTCAATGGGGTTACAGATGAGTGTCCTGTGCAGTTTAAGGGTACCTCAGCCCTTGAAAATGGAATTTAAAGCCAACCATTGCATTCCTGCCAAGAAAATGTCAGAGTGTTGGAGAAGAGCTTGTAGTGGGGACCTAGGGCCCAGATTACCTGTCTGAGAGATGAAGGGAAGGCACACAGTGTAATTTACAGAGAGCGCTGTGGTCATCTACTGTCCTGAGATGAGCCCAGAGGCTAACTGTTTACTGTCCCCTTCTCTGTAGGTCCTACATCCTGAACAGGAACTCAACAGAATGATGTAAGGTCACCAATGATGATACTCTGGTACTCCCCAGTCAATCATGATGTAGCTGAGATCGCATGGTGGAGGCATCTCTGTAATACACTGACACAGAGAGATTAATTGACTACAATTCATAAGTGAAATGAGGCCACATTTTCCCATGAGCTGCATGTTTAAATGGGTATGACACCAAGAAGAGTCTGTTAAAATAAATTCTGTATTGAATAAAAGATCGGTGGAATATATGCACCATCTGCACCAAACCTCAAATCCTGCAGCAATTCAGTACTATAGTGAAATACAAAAACTACATCTTAAGTGTAGCAATGCAGCATTTAACCAATGTGAAACAAAGTAATTTAACACTATGTGTTGTAATGACTGTAGCTGATATACATGTATCAGAAGGCAATACAGTTGGTCAGACTAAATTCCAACTTTAAAAAGCCTCTTGGAGTGCCTAGATTAAATGATCACTGAGAATTGATGCCCCTCAGGTTTACAACACACATGATATATATTTTCAGATCAAAACCGAGTGTACCATGAGTAAACCCGAGAAAGACCAAGCTACCACAGAATCAGTAGAGGTGGGGCTTAGTCACTGAGTGCATTTTAAAATTAGGGAAGAATACCATGTGTCATGACTTCAGACCTCAGCTGTGTGGTTCCCACTGCTGCTATAACTCTTATGCTCTTACCTCATCTCAACAAACTCCTCATTATCCACATCTGTCCAGCATATAATTTTGGCCTGATGCTTAATTTATTTTGTCATTGTATTGTCCTCCCATGGCTCTTGCTAGTCTACTGTGCTTCCACAGGAAACAGTCTGCAGCAAACAGATATTTATTTTTACATATCGAATTATTATTTTTCATTGGCTGTTGGCAGTCCTTCACAGCTGATGAAACTCAGCACTGGATTTGCCAAAAACGTCTAGTCTGCTACAACTTTACCTACAGCTCGGAGGCACTCACAATGTCAATTATCACTAGCAAGCAACTGAACCCATCACAGTATCTAAGGTGATAAGGCCCTTGTGTGATTAGCATGCACGCCTGCCAAATTATGACGAGCCTGTGTAACTCCTAACAGCTACTAAAATAGCTAAATCTGAGGTAAAGTAGCAGTGAGTGTTCCTAGCTTCAGATGTGGTGGGAAAGGAGGGCCCGATTAACAAATTCTCATTGCAAGGATGTTGTTGACCTGCGGTATTAGCTGTTGCTTGTTTGTGCTCTGGTTGTGATGGCAGCATCTGCATGCACAGGGAGCTGCTCCTCTAATAAGACACTGCAGGGACCTCCTCGCTCCCCTATGATGCAAATTGTCAATGAGCTCGTCTTGATCTGAGGATTAGGCCAGCCACTCCAATTACAGCCCGGTGCTTTGTGGTTTGTCAGGCATCGATGCAGCTGTCTGTGGATGGCCAGGGCGTGCTGCCGTGGGCGATGCTGAAACATGGATGGTGGGTACATAAGCAGTGACAGTCTGTTTGATTTAGCTTCATGTACATTCTGTTTACCACACATATATACTTTATTGAAGTAACTGAAGATAAAGGTAAAGTACTGTCTTCAAGGGTATAACAGACATGTTAACTCTCATACCCCAGGTCCAGAATTCTATCCTCTGCACCATATTATTTCTACATAGCTATTAGTGCCATGATTTGACCAATAGATTAAGACATTGTTAAATAACTCTTCACTTTTCTTCACTGCTGGCATGTGTGGTCACAAGTGGCAGTGAACTGCTGTATCATCAGAGCATTCTGGGAGATGCCTGCATGGTACTAGTGACTAAACCAGATCTGGCCTTGAAAAGTGAAAGCAGATACAACAGTAATTGAAGGAACTTCAATAGTTGCTCCAAATGTCATAGCTGTGGTCTCTGGACAAAGATTTGTGCCTGTGCCCCACAAAAGTTTAGTTATTTGACATAGCTTGTTTCCTTTTCCACTCACACAGAGCTCCACCCACCATGACATGCTTCGCGATGTCCTGTTATGACAGAAGGGGGTTACACTGACCCTGAAAATATGCAATGCCTCCCTTTTTAGTACCTCTCAGATATGTCACCTTAGACTTACTTTGCATTCCATTTAAGGCAGAATGGAGCACTGTCAATAAACTAGTACATTACATTTCCTGAGCTCTCTGAAGTACATTGGAATAATCCCTGAGTGGATTCATGTTTTGTGGAGATGGACAGAAAATAGACAGCATGTGAACTTTGCTTTCAGATCAGTCATTTCAAAGAAATCCTGAAACGCACACATTTTTCTGTAAACCAGCTCAATTCTGCTCATATAGGCCTAACACTGTAATGCTATCTGAAGGTGATGTCTGAGAGGTGTAATTAAATATGAATGCCGAGCTTTGTGCTGCCTGGCCAGTTTGTTTGGCTGAATGCTGGCTTGGGAGGAAAGCTCATCAAATCAGTTTTGTTCTTGTCATTCTAAACTCCACAACAGCGTCTGACAGAGAATCTTTGTCGTCTTGCGTGAATTGGAATTGGAATCACCTGTATTTAAAGATAATGGATTTGAAATAACCTACGGGCCTGTGCTTTAATGAGAGTTAGATTAATGAAAAAAGACCCCCATTGCCTCAGATTGCATGACAACATTTTCCAATTACATTCCTAAAATGGAGAATTCACTTATTCCGAGTAATTGGATGCTGACAAGGGTTAATATCTACAATGTCATTGAATAAAAATGTCCCATTGTAAGAGGAACTGAATGATACCTGAACCTTTCTGAATAGATTTGCAAGGGCTGTGAGTTAATTCTACTACTGGATGTTTTTTGAATGAATTCAAGCATGAATTCTACACAGCAAAGATTGGGATAATTATATTCAGTTCTGTTTGGTGCCTCGATGAATGAATTGACCTTTTAGATAAAACGAATCTCTTGAGCAAGTAAGCTGAAGTAAAGCCCACACAAAGAGGGCAGATGTATTGAAAGGAGCTTTTTAAACACAACAGGCCAGAGGAGGGCTAGTGGCTGTGGTCATTAAAAGATCGCACTGCTCGATGTTAACCCCTTCCGACCCTAGTGACACTGTTATGGAAGCGAATGGCATTCTCGTGCTGCAATGCTGGTACTCACTGTGGGTGGAGAAACCCAGTTCCATTTAATTCAATGCTTCCAGAAAGAAATTCCAATTCTTTGAAATATTAAAAAAGCTGTATATATATATACATATATATACATATATATACATATATATATATATATATATATATATATATATATAGAGAGAGAGAGAGAGAGAGAGAGATGAAGTATTATGTAGAGTTTTTTTTTTTTTCAGTCAGTTCAGAATTCCCTTATTTGAATGGGTCAGTCTTAATTGTGCTTTATTGTGTTTATTATACTGAAGAATAGCCTTAGAACCTTCTGCTTATTCATGATGCATGCAAGGTAAACATTAACACATGTGTAAGAAAAGGGATCCTGTACAGGGAAAGACAACCCCTAAACAATGTGCTAACATGGTAAATTCTGAAAGTCTTTTGTGGTCCGCTGTACGGCCAGCATCTCCGAGCAATCCAGTAGCCTGGCTCCACATCCGAAGTGCCACCAAGGGAGGCGGGTTATCCAGGACCGAGGCCTTTTTAATGAAAGTTAATCGTGTATCCTGGAGCCGTGCACAAAGAGCGCTGTTTGTAAACTGGCTCCCCAGCCCTGCCTGTAATTGGTGCTACACCTCGCTGCCTCAGTTTCCTGTCAGCATTATATCTGTGTTCACACGATCCAGCTGGTAAGGCATTTGTTCATGGCTGTTGTTTTGATCTGCGGACTGTGAAGAGAAGTGGGGCTTTACAATAGGTGCTATGTGACGGGGATTTGCAGAGTTGCAGGGACTTGACTGTGCAATGCACTAGTTTACCAACCCCTCACTGAAGTTTTCTGTTTTGTCAGGCTTTCCAGCAGCTCCCTACTCCTTTATGCCTTTATGGATTGCAAAGATATTTATACGGTGCATATTTTGTGTGGTTATGCTTTTATCTGTGTAATGTAAATGAACAGAATTTCTCATATTTGTACATCCAATACATCTAATTTATTGACAAGCACAAAAAGTAAGCATGAAAGGGAAATGGAAAAACACTATGGGCATTATTTTAATCCGTCATAACCTGATTGTGTAACAGAAAGTGAGAAAGTAAGACAAGTGCCCACCTTGTTGCTTTTTCAATTAAATATTACATCATTGTTCATAAAATTGAGAAAAGGAAAGAAAAACTTTGAAGAAATGGTTAACAGTTCCATACACATTTCCATGACCTTTTTTACAGATTACAGCTAGTATGCTCTGGAAACAAAAAAGTTTGCATATTTTATGGTGTATTTGATTTTAATGCCTTGTTAGCTGATAATGTTTTCCCCCCTAATTTAAGATGTGTTTACTTTGACATGAATTTATGTTTATCTAAGTGTTAATGTAACACAAATGAAGGCATAACTTTCAGCTTTAAGATTTGCTGTTTAAAGCTGTTATCAAATTCCAAAACTGTTTCACAAACTGTTAAAAAATTGCATGAAGTAATTTACTCAGACCGGGAAAATGATCCCATTTAATGAATTTTTTTGATCATTAACAGACTGGTACAAGATGAAAGCAACAATAAGACAGTGGATGCGGTTCTATGTTGGCACATCAGAAGAAATTGAAATCAGAATTCGAGATGCAGACATTGACACCTCCATGTGTTAAGGCATGTGTTTCCTATACACCAGCCAAGCAACACCTTCTATCTGTTGTGAGATTCCCTTTTTATGTGTGTTCATTAATCATGCATTATTCAATTTGAGAAGAATGGCTGCATACTACCCTACATTAACATGCATGAAGTCTCTGCATTTCAAAAATATTATACTACTACAAAACCATGTGGTTCATCTGGAATGGTATATTATATGATTTTATGGTATTTCACAGCACAAAAAGGTTTGTAGGCAAAGAATACAATTGTACAATTATACAATACTATGAATTGAAATCACATGAAACAATTGTAGGAGTACCAAGAAACTAGGATTTGAAATAGCTTAGTATGAAAAAGGAAGCAATTTTCCATCTAAATTTGCAAGCAGTCTTTAAGTGTATTTTGGAAATCATGTGTAGAAAAACCCATTGGAAGATTATTTTGGAATTTAACCCATTAGGGATCCAGGATTTTTGTATGATTTTTTTACTTGGGGAAAGTCATTTGGAAAAGTAATATGCATGTCAAATCTTTAATGGATTTTTTTTTGGTCAAATGCTTTACACATGTCCATGTTTCCTTTGTTAATATATCTACACACAGCAACGTTTTAAGTCATGCCTGTTTCATTTGCATTACAAAACATATTTCGTCCTTATAGAGTCCTAGGTATAACGTAATGCTGTCCTTTTCGGCTTGTCAATAAATTATAACCCCAACTGACAACGCATTGACTTGATCTTTACACAACATATCTGTGCTTGTCCATATGACAAATAGCGGCATGCATTTAGGACAAGAAGAGAAAAGAGCTTAAAGATCATTTCCACACTCTTTCAAACTTCCTGTTCATTTTGTAATTTTTTTTTTCTCTGAGTTTAATGTCCTGCTGTGCAGCCTCCCTTGTTATTTTATTCTAACTCTAAGAGTACACATTTTGAATTCAGTTTTTCTACTGGAATAGTCTGCAGGTGTCAGGTGGACACTGTACTGTAACTGCATATACCAAACTGCACTGTCAAGACTGATTGTACATTACAGTGGAAGAACATCCTGTCCTACAGCTTTAATCGTGTTCCATTTCCATTTTGCATCCATGATACATTCTGTCTCCAGCTGAAGCCTATTTTTAAAGGTGGGCTAATTGCATTGGTTAAAACCTGCCTTGGACTTATTTCCTTAACTACACTTCTTTTGAGATACTGCCGTTTAAATAAATAATGACATGTAGCCATCGCATTTAAGAAGACAGAAAAATATCTTCCCCCGTGTGTTTTGCTTTTTATTGATAACACTTTGAATACAGCGTTGTCTAATTATGAATTTTACATTTACATTTTACAGTGTGTCCTGCTGCAATATGCTGTACAAAGTTGTTCCATGTAACTGAAACACTTTCTGTTTTTGACATTCAGAATGCCAATATTTTCCATGTTGTTGTTAATGTAAATGAGTAAGAAATTACTGATTTGAGCATAGTTTATAAGCAAGTCACAGCACAGGATCACATCTCTCCCAAAAATACCCACAATAGTTTTTAAACATGAACAAGGTGAGAGCAAATAGAAGCGGTGTATAGGCTGTTTTAAAGCTGATAAAATATCTGAAAACGATGAGATCCAATGCTTAAACCATCATGATGAGCTGGACAGTATATGGTTACATAAAAATGAACATTCTCATTTTAAATTACTGCTTAACACCTCTTAAAACAGGAAGGTGACTAAGAGGATGACGTCATTTTCGTAATTGCCACCAAGTCACACAAAACCTTGCCTACTTGTAGGACAAATCAGTATATTGGACAGACAGACCACCCACAGTGCTAATATGAATAAGCAGTGGTGTGAGTACTCCAGCTCTTGCTTCCAGCCTTTGTCTGCAGAGTAGCACAATTTCAGGTCATATTTGTTTTATGTCTTGATCATTAGAAAATAAATCAGATTAATGTACTACTGCAAAACAATTATTGCATTTCACACTAAATACATTTAACTGGATTTATTCCAATACTGTATGAATATTCACATTTTGAACAACATTATTAAACAACATTCCCTATGTACGCAGCTTTTGTACAGGCACAGTTTTCAAACAGATATGACTCATTGCTTAGCATGCTTAGAATGAATGTCAAGAGAATGAATGTCAATCTTTGTTAACAAAGGGGAGCTAATGAAATTTTTTGCCAGTACGCTAAATTGTGCATTGATTACTGGCTCATAACAGCTTACAGTTTCTTACAGTTTCAAGTTATTTTTGCATTGTTTTGCTCATTTATGCTTAGCCACAATTCTGCTGTGGCCATGTGACACTAAGATCACACTTGTCTCATTTGAATTACAGTGAGGTTGCAGGAATTAATGAGAAAGTGAACACAAATGGTCAAAATGATTAATACTAAAAAGTATTATTTTCATAGGTACATGTGGAGTTATTCCTTAATCTCTCCTAACTTTGTCAGTGTCTGCCAGTAATGTGTTTTTTTTTTCTCTGTCACAGTGTGGTTTAAACTGAACTGTAAACAACTGAAAGTGCATAATTATTTACTCTGTATGACTTCAATTCACAGGATTCTCCTTAGTTGGTGGAACAGCAGTTAAACCGTTCTGACATGTTATCTAAAAGGCAGTGAGGACAATATATGGGCTAACTCATCCATAAGTCATTTCTTTTATGCCACATAGTGGTTTGTCCCAGAGAAAAGCTTTATGAATGGCAGAAAGTCTCTGAATAATAATGGTCATTAATATGTCCATTGAGGATCACCACATTCATCGCACATATCAAATCCCCTTTGAATAAGATCTGTTCCTTCTGCTGTCAGAACCCATTAAATATATCCCACAGCCCTACTGCCCAGCTGACAGTGCTGAAACTCTAAACCAGCCTCCCCCCATTAGCATTATAAAATGAGCAATCGGATGGAATGAATGACAGGGACCAAAAACAAAATGGATCAAAACTTTTGAAAAGGTAGCCTATACATCTGATGTTCACAGATGCTCACGTGCATGTGAACACAAACCAACTATTATGTGTACAGACACTTATTCTTTTTGCTTGTGATATATGCACTGTTTTGGTGTATTTTTGCAGTATTTAGACAGTGTGTAGTTTAGCTGCAAATATTTCTTCTTGTCCAGTCAACAGGCACTGATCAGCACACCTGGGACTGGTCCAAAGATTATGTCTGTGCTCTAAGATTTAGAGATAAATTTTATTTTAGAACTTATAATGCACTCTGCTACGCTGTTTTTAGATCAGTGAAATGAATGAATCTAAAAACTTGAATATGTCTTTCTTTTAAGATAAAATACATTTAAAGTCATTCAATTTCCCTTTTCAAAAATATTTAAGAAAACATTAGCTTTCCACTTCCATTGACATCATTTAATTCAAATACCGGTACAACTTGAAAGTTTGGATCTTATTTTGACATCTTAATTGACCAAAACTCCAGAAACATAACATATTTTATAAACCAATATTTCAGTTACAAATTTTAGATTTGCCATTAGATCCAGTTTTTATCAACATGATTTGTTTGAAGACAGCCCTTGAAAATTATAGCAAGTTATATAGTTATAAAAACAGTTATGGATACCTTTAGAAGGTATTTTATCCCACTAGTGTTAAAGCTGGAGGAAATGAATACCTTGTTCACAGCAGAAAGCTTGACAATTTAGCATAATTAACCCTGCCTGATCTTAATTGCACACATCTTTGGGACCATTGGCACTGGTGTGCATATTGAGAGAAACACAAGCTCCTCTGGCAAGTTTTGCACCTGCACCTGGTAGGGAGCAAATGTCTTTATACCTTTTTCAGCTTCCAGCCTCTCAGATCTGAAAGATTCTGGTGAATTAAGCAGTTCACTTAATTTTACCCATTTGTGTGGGAGCTAGGCAGACAACTACCTATTGTAGACATATATAACGTATACATATGTGTGTGTGTGTGTGTGTGTGTGTGTGTGTGTGTGCGCGCATGTGTGTGTGTTTGTATTTTTTACCCAAGTTTTCATTCACTTGACTGAAAAGCTGTTGTGTATATTCTCATACATATATGGCTGGAATGTAGGTCCTGACAATAAATCATACCGCATATATTTCTCCTATAGATGCAAAGGGCTCAGAGGATGCTCAGTTTTACAAAATAGATTGTTTTGAAGTTGCAAAATAACAGTCACTTTATTGCTTCAACAGCGCAACTCTTTTAGCCCAGCTAGCTAGAAGGTGAATTATGACCCAAGATTCTTTAAGAAACATAGCAGATGTAAGCCTGTGGGACAAAAAATACATTTATATGACTCAATATTATGTTCATGAAAGGAATATCCAACATGTCTTATTCAGGTTTCATACTGAATTTTTCAAACGGAATATTATCTTATTCAGGTTATTGTTATTAGCATAAGGTGATTACATGACTCATGTCACAGTCAGAGTACTTGTAAACATGTAAACATGTAAACATAGACCAAATAAGACATGACATATTCTTCTATCAAATGGAATATACAGCCATGTAAACACCTTATCCAGAATAGCCCACTTACAGGTTTATGTCTGTGAATTCTCATTGTTAACAAACTGACAGGCAGACACAATAAGTTCACAATAAGATATTTGTATGTAAACATGGTGACTGAAATCAATAGTCAGATGGCTATGGTTAGGCCAATAGGTAAAAGCTTCTTACAGTCCATACTAATAGGTTTCTGGAACCTATGATAACCAGACATCTTCACCAGACGTTGTCATCACTTACATTATCCTGAATCAAACGCTCTTACACAGTGTTGCTTTGTTTTTGTATTTTATGTCACACACCTTTGAATTTGCTATTCAAGGGACAACTTTTGGTCCAGTTCTAAAACTATGGCATTTTCCACAGCCTGCCTGGTGGCCATATGCGCTTATGATGATTGATGCAGTGTGGCTCGTGGGCTATGCCCAGAACCGGTTGTGTTAGGGGGCTGGTTCAGGCCTACAGCCTGCAGACGTGCTCAACGATGATTCTGTCACTATCGGAAATGGAGGGGTGGGGGGGAGGGGAGAGTTCTGAGAGTTCAGACCTACAGTATGTCTGATGTCACCACAGACACCAAGTCCAGCATGTTGCACAAATAAAAGCAGGATTTTCAGAGAGCTTTCACAGTGAAGTATTCTGTTGCTTTTTGCACCAGCCTGAGGAGTGAGTCACACGCACTGCCCCTGGGGCCTATGCTCACCACAGAACAGGATAGTAGACGTCTCCTTTTGGGCTATGGGTCAAAATCTCAGCCATTTTATCTGTCACAGTTTATCTATGCCTTCCCTGTGAACTGAAGGAGAGAGTTCTAGAGCCCAAAATAACTGCACTTCTTTTCCACATGTTCACAAGAGGTCTTGTATGCCCATTTAGGTCTTCATCCTTTATTTAAAACACACTTTAAACAATTACATTTTTTCATGTTTTTTGCATTTGCATAACCATCTCATATTTGAGGTAGCAGTAGAGCTGAGGATGTTAAAAATCAATACTTGAACAGGGAAAAATGGTTAGATTCTGTGTAATCAAGAAGTGTATAAACACATATAATGTGGTAGATGTATAAATGAATTCTCTGTTGTAAGTGTAGATCTGCCATCTGTTCTGTAACATGGGCAATATCTGTTTGACTTGGAGAATGCAAATGCACAGGAAAGCTCGTTCTTCACTTGAAGTAATGCTGACAGGTTTCAAAATGACTCCAACTTTGCTGTCTCCCATGTGCTCACTGCCTCTTTTCATATTAGTTACATGGACTACATGGGAGAGGTCACTGAAGGCCATCTCAGCAATCACATATTCACATTGTGAGTATGAATAGTGACTGCCAGAGTTAGTTTTGCTGTGGCACATTGCTCCCATTAATGTTGTCACTGCCACTTCCTCTCAACTGATAGCTGTCCCCCCAGCACTCAGAGGGGAAAAAAAGACAGGGAGGGCCAGGGGGGAGGACAGACTAACCGCTCAATGGCTTATTTTAAGAACTCATTACTCGCAAACAAATGTGCTATTCTAATCATCACATATTTTACTTCAAAACTGCTGATATCAGCTTGTTGTTTGCAAGAAAGCATTTCCTTTGTAAGCATTTTACTGTGATCATCACACTTTTGTTGCGGTGACAATAGAAATATTCAATAACAGAAGAACTGCCAAATCTCCACTGGACTAAACATATCCCCCCCAAACCCTACCATTGATACCACTGTGGGGTGAATGTGATTATGCCTTTGTGCTTAACGTGCTTATTGCACAGATCATATCTGATCATAAAGCCGTGTCAACCTTTTCATGGCTTAGAATGCATTTGTATCTGCCTTTCTAGAGAATAGGCCTGTGTGGCTTTGCTGGATTGCAGAATGCAGGCTTGTTCATGTGGTTGTACTGTATGGCAAGCTGTCTCATTTCAATATGTAGCTAGCTTTCTTCTTTTTATTGTGGTATTAATCTAAAATTAGGTAATGTGGTATTAAGATAAAATTACAAATTTTTGTAATTGGACAAAATGTGGCATTTATCTAAAACTATATCTATAATGCTGCAAATTTGTTTTACTTGATAGGCATTATGTTGCAAACAACAAACATTCTTTGTTCGTTTTTAATATTCCTGCATTTAAATGCATGATTTTACATTGCCTGTTAGAGAAACATGTTTTAGTGAAAATATACCTGCAACACATTTCAGTTTGCAAGTGAACACAGTTTAGACAGATATTTGTTGCTTTACTTCAGCATTTTACAACAGATCAAACTAACTTAGTAGATGCATTGTGCATTTATTTTACTATGCTGTAATTCCCCCAGGGCTTGCTTACTGTAGCTTATTGTTCTTCGCTTAACGTAACACGGGTGCTGGCTGGTCAAAACCTGAACCACACATAATTTATCCAGATGCAAGGTAAACACAACGTCAACAAGTTTTATGACGTTTAAAACTGAGTCTGAATGATGAGATTATATTTTACTCTCTGTGGAATTGAGATTTCCTGCAGCACAGGAAAAAAATAGGTTTGAGAGTTTACATTTAAAAAACGAATTGACTTGTCTAACTCTGTGATTGCTTAATCCTGGTGTACTGATAAACATGAACAGGAGTGAGGAAATGTTTGTGAAAATGTTGCAAGAAACCAAACTGACTCCCACTGCACTGCATGTCCAAAATGCAACAGGTTCTTTGTGCCACCAATGGCTGATCCTGGGTCAGCTCACTCAACGCTAAACCATTATGCAGAAAATAATAACGCTGATCTAGGATCAATGGATCAAAGCTTAGAGGCAGACTTTCCCTTCATTGTAAGTGTTGAGAGAAAAGTAGTGGGTTGTTTAGAGAAAGTAATGCATCAACTACAGCAGGACACTGACATTTTGCCACAAGTCTGTGGGGCTCCTCTTTTGAAGCAACCCACATGATCTGTCTATTTGTTACCTTTGGGAATGTGGCACTGGAGTGTCCAATGATCCTCATGCAACTGTGGAATGTGTCACAGTAATCTGTTTTCTCAAGTGCAGGGGATGTCTGATGTATCAGAGCCAGGCCATTGACCTCATTTAGTAATGATGGTACTTTCTGAAAGTACAATAGTGAGTATGTTGAAGGGTGTGTTAGCGTGATGTCATACAGATGGAGGTACACAAGTAATGAGCAGCTCTGCCCAGGGGAGGTAACAGAAGTGAACTCATCCTTAGAAAATTAATATCCAATAATTTTTACAAGGGAATAATTCTGTCATGATTCTCTTATGTCTCCCTTTTTATCAGTGAACACTGAAACTACAGTGAAACTCAAAGTACATACTTTCACCACCCACAAGACTGGTCATAGTTGCCCTAAAATTGAAGAATTTCTCCCTTGTCCTGTAAGCAGTCAAGGCTTGTCATCAACATATGCCTTGCCAGAGACAGAGTGATTTATTGACAAGGTGAACCTCTAATGAATGAGGCCTAAGCTTTAGCTATACAGCTTAAAAGACATTTGTGTATACACAGTATATACCAGCTACTATTTTGAGATCACAAGGTCATGTCTCTGTTGCATGTTAATGGAAATATTTCAAAGTCTCTTTTGTAAAATTCCGATGTTAATTCTACGTGTATGACCTACGTAAACATTTTTAATGGTAATACTCGTGAGCTTTTAGAAAAGAAAAGGGTCGTTTACTTGAATTCCTCCATTGTTTCAATAATGTTTTCCTCTCTGAAGCACGTATTTAAACAGAAAAGGCTTCAGGGAATTTCCTTTCCTGATTAGGCCTTGTTCTCTGCTTATAATTAGGGGCCTCCAAACTCTTATCCCAACACTTTAGAAAGCTGTGTAAGAACATTGAAAAAGATCATGCTTTTATTTTGCCATTACAAGCATTTCTATTTCTGGATCTGAATATGCCTTGGGGAACCTGAGGGTGACTGCAGGTCTAATGGGTAGTGTTTGTCATCGAAGATTTTGTTGAAGATTTTAAGATTTTAAGAAGCCATCCTTACTGTGACTGTCCCTGAATTTCCTTTAACCTCCATGGACAAAGGCAAGTTTTGTCTCTGAGTCAGAAATATTTGAACGTTCTGCTTTTATTGGTGCAACACTGAGCCGGTACAGCCCTGATAAAGAATGGCATTTTTAATAGGGGATGGTCTGGTTGAAAAGAGAGCTTTCAAAAACAGCAAAAAAAAGTCCTGTTTGTTGCTTGGAAACATGCTTATAAAAACACTAGCAGTAAAAAGGGGAGTTTATGTAAGTGGAGTATAACTGGGCAGCATGACCCCATAGCCAGTAAAGTTGTTTGGTGTACACAGAACTGCTTTTTGAGGAAATTCAATGCGCTGGTAGGCTTATTTTTCATTTACTCCCTATCATTTAGAGTGAAGGCCTGATGTGAATGGGTTTGAACAGATTCCGTGACCCGTATGTTTTAGACAGCCCTGAGCTACGCAGTGGCAGCTATTGGCTAATGATTGACCATTTGGCACTTTTGCCTGCATCTGCCTGCAAGGTGAGAGAAACTCTGCCCTGGGAGAAAGGAGGGTGGTCGTTGGACCTTGGGAAGGCACTGATTAATGTCCATGCATCATGCAAGAAGCGATGAACAATAAGCCATGTGTCCTGCTGTGCTGGATACCCTGCCTGGGGAAATTCAGGACCTTGGCTCAACAAAGGTGGTCCAACCTGCACACAGTACAACCTGTGCTGTTGTTGCTGCCAAAAGGAGTACAGGAGTGGGGTTTAATGCCACTGTCGGCGGGTGGGCGGCCCATGGACTGTGGGAGAGGGGTAGACATGATGTCATGCAGCAGGAGGATGAATGTTATCAGGAATGAAAGGGGTGGCGTGGGCTATGGAGCCGTGTCAGTTCTGCTGGTTTGCTTTTTGTCTCCAAACTGAAGCGGGTTTACTGTACCACTGTTTATCAGACCACAGCAACTGGAAGATCTTGCTAAATGTTGTGGCTCTCTTGATCCACTGAGTTAATATCTCTTAAAGCATGAAGTGATTTTACAAAAATCTAATTATGGTAAAGTGGCTGCTGATTATTTTGTCTAACCTGGAAATAGGGTGTTGTTTCAAATTGGTGCCAAAACACTTTCAGCATATTTATCTGCATGTCAAAAAGTGACCCAGACGGATGATTGGTTGGGCATACCAAGCTTTTAAGCCTTGTAATACTACCACTGAATGGGTAATATTTTGTTGGAAGCTAGCTGGACCTGGCTGATAAGGCTCACTTGGGTTTTGACTGCAGTAACCAGACTGTAATACATGATGTATGAGTAGATACCCCACCTCTTGTTGGGTTGAAACATGTCCAGCACTAGATGATAGGATATTAAACTAAAGCTTGACTATTGGCTCTTTAGTTAGATAAACAAAAAATAAGCATGAAAACAGGAAAGAACAATACTGAAGTTAGCAAGCCTACTTCTAATTTTTCAGAAAACAACATTGGTGCTCTTTAAGGTAACTTGATTCTCAGACTCATTTAAGTGCAGTAGTTGTAAAAATGACTTTCTTCCTGTTGTTTTGAGGACAGTGATTTTATTCAAGCCTGGGGAAGTGGAATAATTTAAATGCAGATATTTTTCTCTGTAAACAGGCCGCTGTAAGTAGTGTCTAATAGTTTATGTGTGTGAGAAAGACAGAAGGGGGAGAACTGTTTTACAATCTTATAAGTCTGTGAGGAGTGGTAGGATAATTTCATCCATACATCACAACAAATACAGGATGGTACTGTGAGTGAATACTTTTTTACTGTATTGAAGCATGTTTGGGAAATACTGTTATAGATTGCAGTCTATAAATAGGTAGATCTGATTGACCAGATGTGGTTACGTAACCCTGCAGAATTACTGAGTTTGATTAAAACTTTCTTTTAAGACCTCTTTTCATTAGTCAGATGTTGTCCCATATGCCTTCACATTCATTCTGATTAGATGCTTGAAATGTTCATTGGCAACCTCCAACTTAATTTGAGGAATGTGACCGCTAATGTATAAATTTTGCCACAGTCGAACCATCTTTAGAGCCACCCTAAAGGCCATCCCTAAAGCATCCCTGTTTTTATTATTAATAAAGTATACTCTTCCAGAAAGCCTTCGGTGGCTGTTGAAATAATCCTGCGGAGTGCTTTTTCATGTGTGTAGGTGAGGTGTCAAGTTAGTGTTAGGGTTGGCTCTTCACACACTGCCTCTGCCACAGTCCCTCATTACATGATCAGGCTTGGAGTTCCAGCAGTACTCTTTTTGTCTGCCTGTGAGAGGAACTCCACAGATGAAATCACTAAGTGCCAATCAGCGCTGATTGCTTTCATCATAAATGTCTTAATCAATAGCTTACTATCTGCACTTTCATGGTAGAACAGAAACATTTTGAAGCAAGTCATTTTAAGCAACTCCCTTAATGTATGTTTAACCACATTTTCCTAATTCATGTCATGTTTCTCAAAATGTTTTTGATCATCTCTAAAAGGTGTTGTTGATGTGATTGTAAATTAGCCCTCTGCTTCATGGTGGCTGTGGTCAAAGATGTACTACTTGTGTCCCACAAGTAATATTGCACTCCTCTTTATTGCTTTCCTTTTGTCTTTGTCCATCCCTTCATTTTGTAAAGTGGTCATCAAAAGGTCAGAGAGGTGAGGCAAAGTTGTAAAATGGCCGGAGCAGTCATGACCTGTGGCCACTCAAGCATACCTAATGTGGCAGCCCTGCCTCCAGCCCAAGCTGCCAATACTCAGCTGATTATAATGAATCAGGTTCTTCTTAACGCAATAATGTGATCAATTTCTCATTTCACTGAATAAATAACCAGGGAGATAGGGAGCTGTCTCTGACCCGTTGTTAACCTCCTGCCTCATTATTCATACTGGGCCTTGAAGAGGAAAATAGGGAGGAAAGAAGCAGGGGGAAACAGGTCAATTTTGAGCTCATTATCATTGGTAGAAGAAGTGGCTCTGCTAAATGTTACTGATTGTACAAATGTCATGGGACTTTATGACATCTAAGGAAAAGGACTCCTTATAAAAGCAAGCAATGGGCGTGTGTTTTGTCCCAGAAGCACTGATACAAGTGACAGCTATGCTCATCTAGCACAGGCCCATACAGCATGCACAGCAACACAATGTAATATAACTGTCGATGTAACATTAACAGCCTCTGGGATTCTCTCCAGTGCAGCTGCGGTTTTGATGCATCTGTCCCTCCATCTATTGTCAGTAAGGCTATGTTTACACTGCAAGGTAAAAGTGACTCAATTACAACTTTTTTGTCATATTTGATACAGATTAAATATTTTTGCTAAAGTTAAAACAACGAAACATCACATGATATCAGATATGGGCATGTCAGATTTGGACCATTTATTTCCAAAAGGAAATAAATCTGATTCAATTCTGATACCAGAACTGCGGGTGGATGCTCCAATTGGGTATTTTCAGCACTTAACTTTTGTCATTGTTAGTCACCTGTAAAGACACGTGCAGGCTACCACATGGGCGAAAGTAGTAGCAACAGTATCAGCCAGTGGCCAGGCAGAACGACAGCAAAGTGACCTCATTAGTCTATGGGAGTACGCCTCAGTGCAGACAAAGCTGGATAGGGGTGCTTCAGCAGGTGTGTACTGCAGATGACACTAGCTGGCACATGCAAAATAATTGGTTAGAACCCTTGTGAATACAGCAAGTGTAAAAGTGTAATTTTTAGAAATCAAAATTTGGATGTTTAAATATTCAATCCTTAGTTAGAATTTGAGAAATTCTGCCTGTCTAGCCCAGCTCTGTTTCCCTGTCCGAAACACAGCCCGCTGTATCCATGCCCAAGACGAATATCGGAGTAAATTGATTGTTGCGCCATGAGCTTTATGTGATACTCAGCGGAGCACGACTAGCAGGACGTGACACAGCACCCTCTCTTTACTTATTTACTTGTGGCTTTTTGTAATGTTCAGTTCCACTGCGAGGCTTACCTTACACGTCATATCGAAACCAATCGCTTTTTTCCAAAAGTATTGGTTTTAGCTTACCTCACTCTAATCATGTAACTTTAATCAAGTAAATGGCCGCGTTTAAATGCTGCTAATTTTGCCCTCCTAATTGGTAGCCTTTAATTTAATTTGATCAAAGGGGGATGGTATTTTAAGTAATTGGAATTCAGGATGCTGAACTGTTAGAACTTTAATCTTCTTGAAAATCACAAAGCAAGACAGAGACTCACATCCTGGTTCTGAACACCTAAATACAAATAATGTCCCCTCCACTGTACTTTAAGAATGAAGATAATTCATGTTTAAAGTTTGAACTTCATTTTATTTTTTTTTATTATTATTTTAAATGTAATCATTTACAATAAACCTCCAGCGAAATGAGTTAGATAATCTCCACCATGTGCTAATTTTTTATACAATTTAAAAACATAAGTCAACCATCACATAAATACTGCAAGATTTGCTTTACAGTATGTACTGCCGATTACACCACAAGTGCGGTTGCACACCCCACACTCCAAGCATATAGTCTGATTGATGTACCATCTGCAGTGCATATATTACTGGCAGTCAATGACTTTTCTGTATGGCTCTGTTGAAGCCCTTAAGAGTACACTTTATGTTATTTAAATAGTTAAAAGTCCACTGTGTACAAACAGAGAGAGACCAGTTTCACATGATGTCTATAATGTTGGAGGTTTAAATGTAGAAGCAGGTGGCTATGGGCAAAAAACTGGGGTTATGGACGTTTTACGTTGGATGATGAATGAGGCATGGCGACTAATTTCTTTAACCTCAAATCAGGAGAGATGGTAAGGGCTTTGTTCCACAGACTGATGTGGTTGATATTTTTTGAAACTGGGTTTATAACCTTTATGTTATTTATTATCATTATTATTTGGCGGGAACTTTGTCTGGCAGCAATATGCAAGGTTTACATGTGGTGAAATGACCAAATCAACATAAGTTCCTTTGATTGCCCCAGGTTTTTTTATTGTCCATTTTTGTGTAATGGGACACTTTACACTGTCTTTTTGTGGAGGGAGGGAGGGAGTGCAGGAGAAAAGTTTTGAAATGAGTGGGTTCACAGGAGAAGAAACTGTATAGATGAAGAATAACCCCAAAGAACCTTGTGGATTTGAGATGTGAGAGAAATGTAAATTCATGGTTCCACATCAACCAAGGCAAACATAACACCACAAAAAATGTTTTTTTTTTTCCCTTCAGATCTGCAATAATGTTTGCTAATTGAACTCTGCAGGGAACACACACGTGGATTTCCAACAATGGCCTTTTCAATGGAGGGTGAATGGCTGCATGAAATAGCTGAGCTACACCTGGGCCAAATTTCTGAGACCGCAGGAATCCGCAAGCAGAGTGAAAGGGACTGCGCTGGCCTGTGACCCAAGGTCTGAAAAGGCTGCCTGTCAACCCCGCGCCCACTGTTTCTCTTTGGTTAGGTTTGGTCATTAGTGGCGTTCTGTGAAGTGGGATTGGCAGGGCACTCTTGAAAGGCCAGCATGTCCCGAGAGAGCAGCGGCTACGAGACGCAGGTCTTTCCTGTGATAGCGAGGAAATCTCACTGCCTGCGAGTCTCACTCTTTCCATGCCTTTATCACGGGGTGATAAGGCTGAGCAAATCCCGCTTTCCTCAGGGTCCACATCAGAGACCCGTGTGTGTGTGTGTGTGTGTGTGTGTGTTTGTGTGTGTGTACGGGTATGTGAGTGTACGCATGCATGCATGCATGCTTGTGTTTATGCGTATATGTGTCATATACGGGCTGATGCACACAGTGGCTCACGCATTTTCACATCCATGTGGTTCTAACTTTTAGTTATTAGTTCTATGTTTTACCATGTATTGTGAACATTAATTACATTGTACTTATGAAAGTTTCCATTATTGCAGGGAATGGTGGGTTCAATCAACAATGGAATGGCAAAAGCCGGAGAGAAATATAGCTCTAGTATACACATTAGTTTAAATATTAAAGCAATTCAGGGTTTTTTTATGTTAAAGGGTGCTATATTTCTTGTTTCATTAAAATTGTACTTTCATCAATAATCTACATAGAAAATTTGCAGCTAAGTAGCCTTCCTGTAAACATGGACAGTAATGCATTAAAAGCATGTTTTCAAACTTAAGGAGGTGACATTTACATATGCTTCCACCCACTCCCACCCACGATAATAACAACAAAACAGCAAATTTTATTATTATTATTATCATTATTATTATTAGTAGTAGTAAATGGCCTGGCTATCAGTAAAGATTTATCTTAAGAACACTTCTGTACTGCTCTGGTCTTTTTCTCTTTTGTAGTATAGTTCAAACTTCAATAAACGTAAACAGCACTGTTGAGAAAGGAAATCATGACACCAAAGAGGAATTTCCTGCATTGTAATCAGCAACAGTAAATCTGTCATTCTTTCATTCTCTCTCCTCACCTCCTCTCTCTTAATGCACTCAAATTCAAAATTAAATTCTTGTGTGCTTTATTGTCATGATCAAAAGATGAAAAGGTTCGGCATACCCAGCTTAAAGTGTTACAACTGACAGCTCCTATTCCATCAAGCATACTTTGAGCATTATATTGAGGTATTTTCATTTCAGCTTTTGAAAATGAACAGACAGAGCTCTGAGAAAGGCCTTTTAGCAATCAAAATAGTATGCTGGTCCTGTGTCCAGTGAGAATTACACAGGACTGGCTTGTTTATTGACTCTAGGATATTTTCTCTTCCACATCCCCCCAAAACTTTTCAGGTGTGCAAATGCAAAGGTTTTTATTATGTCATCATTACCACCAACTTCTTTTAATGCCCTGTCTCTCTCTTTCAGTCAGTATCTATCTCTCTCTCTCTCTCTCTCTCTCTCTCACTCTCCTTACTCCTTACTTTCAGTCACTCATTCGAGGCAAGGTTGGAAAATTAAAGACTAAAGAGCAATATGCTTAAATGACAGTTTGAAGAAAGGTGGCCCCTGACAGAGATGCTGTAAATGTTATTGAACACTTTTGCACAGTAAAACTGCACTGAAATGCCACCTTCTAAAAACTAAAGATCTGCAAATAAGGCTTGGCAGAAACAACTGGGGATTTTGGTCTTGTATACTAAGGTGCATCATACAAAAATTGAGTAGGAAAATGTATTAAATCTGTTACCATGACCAGCTATGCCTAAATATATCTTATATAGACGTGCACTGTGCTGAACAAAGTGTGGTTATGTGGTGTGGTTTGGCTTGGACCATAGTCATGTTGTCCAATAAAAGTGCTATAACAAACCTGCTCTAGGAGCACAGGATATGCTCTTTGTGTGCTGTATAACCAGGCAAAGTGGATGGCTGCCTGTGGGTGTTACATTGTAATTTCAATTTCCTGTGGGCGTTACATGGTAATTTCAACTTTGTTGAACACTGTACTTTGTTAGCTTGATCACAGAAAAAATTAAATCGTTTTGTTATTTTTCTTGTGTTCCTTGGTAACATTCATGGAGAATGAGGTATATCTGTCCCACAGTCATATATGAGTCATATATCTATCTTTATCTGTTTATTACTGCATGCTGTTTCAGAATAGAATAGGTTTTGCACTTCTGAACATTTTGATGAATCATGCACTAAATGTGTTGCTGTCATTGTTAAAGTTGATGTGGTGGTTCAAAAGCAGGCCAGGGTTGAACCTGCACCAACCAAAACAACAGTACTCCTGGTAGCACAGGACTGGATCACCGCGTTATGGACCCCTGTCACTCATACCCATACCTTGAATCCAGAAGGCGAAGTCACTGTACCAGTTCACCCCTGAACTGCTATCCTTTGCCCACAGGGCTGAGGTCATTGCACACAGACTCAATAAGCACTTGATATAGCTCTATAATGTCACCGTGCTACAAAGTGGTATGACTGTACCCTGTAAATCTGACATTACTGTACAAACACACACATCCACTGGAATTCCCATCCCCTTGCACAAAAACTGTCGTATCTGCAGAGTCTGTATTGTTTTTTACCTCTGCAATTAGATTGACTGTTTTTTTTTTTTTTTACAATCTGTCTGTGTAACCATTATACATGGTCATACTGCTTTGCTTGACCTCATCTCCTAATTTTTCTTGCTTTAGTTTGTGTCATTTACTTTCTTATTTCTTTACAGCAAGCATGTATCTATTACAAACCTCATATCCACCACCCCTCAGTCCCAGTGCTCACTGTGTCATCTATGATTTAGTGTGTTTCGAGCAAAAAGCAAGGTATCCATTTGAGGCCATGCAGGGACCTAGGAGATCCCTTACATACCATCCCAGGTGGTGTGGTATCAGTGGAGTTTAAGGAAGAGATCAGGATGGCACTGCGGTCAGATACAAGTGTCCCTGCTTTAAATAATGCAGCTCTTCCCTCCGTGCTCTCAAGTCGTTTTCTTGGCAGCACCACGAGGATCGAAGAGTGCAGGCCTAAGATTCAGACTGGAATGGATATTTTGGATGAAGGGTCTTTATTTCTGCATTCTGTAGAAAATACCTTCTATGTTCCTGATCAGTGAGTCTAAGGTATTTTATGGTCCTTGTCAAATGTGTCACACACAGTTACTTCTGCTTCCCAAAAGACACAGAGTGAAGGGGGTGTCACGGTCACAGCGGACGGCCTCAGGAGACGCGGATCGATGAGCAGACATCATATTCTCACTCTCAACACTGCCGTCTGGGCCCATACAAATCAGCGTCATGATCACATACACAGCGACACCTAAGGCTGCACACATCCATCTCCCCAAAAGAGGGCTCCCATATTGCACTTCAAACATGCAGCGGGAAAAATTCATAAACGCAGAATCTGACATAAACTAGCCGGCTCTGAGAAGGCAGCTGTCAGTGTGGATGATGGCCGCCTTTCTGGATTCTCGCTGATAGGTTCTGTGGTGGAACACGAAGGAGGGGGTGGACTAGCCTAGAATGCATTATCTGCCTGATTGAGTTATGACAGCTGGAGCCCCAGAGGAAAGCCGGGGTGAGATGGGATCACCCCGACCGCAGACAAATGATGATAAAGAGATCACTTTAAAGGACGATCTCCATAATATTTCCCAGCTGCTCAGTGTCTCGGAGGTGGCCCAGACTGCAAAGCTAACCGTTCTATCAATTGATTTGATTCACTGCTGTTGCTGCTCCCGGACATGATATTTCAAATGAATGGCACGGCTGATTGAAATAATATCTGCATCAATATTAACTCTGAAAGGAACTAATGGACACTCGCTATAATTCACAGTCTAACCCTAGTAATGTATTGGGGGTGGATGAAGAGAAAATTATATTTTCCACTTCTTTTACACCAGGCGCATCAAAAGCAATACATGTCCTTCCTCTCCACACCACCAGATTTCTGTATGTAAGAACTGTGATATGCAGGAGTAAACCCACCCATCTTTGCTCTCATTTAACATTCACACTGAGAACATTCAATTAGGGTCCTATTTCAAGCTGATTGCAATTCACCTTGTCCTTAACTGCATCAGAATTATACAGGCATTATACTTCACCTCCAACACAATACAAGTGCGGTGGTCACTGAAACCTGAGAATGTTACGCAAGAAATAAAAGAGAACTTTGTGACACAAAATGACCAAAAATATTTTGCATTTATAAAATAAATGCTTGTGTGAATACTTGTGCGAAAGGTTAGGCTATGATTACATTAAGTTTGTTACACTGGCTATTTAGCACAGATACTAGCAGAGAACTTTGCGTCATTGTTTCCAGATTTTCCTTATGCTGGTCACTTGAATAGGTTTCCCATATTAACTATTGTTAGAGCAGTGACACCTGTCCACTCCTCATTTAAAGAGAATAGGTATAAGCACTGTGTTTTCTCACGACTCATTTTACATTGGTGAGAAGACTCCTATTCTGAGTATCCAATCTCAGGTGATTTACAAATGCGTGAGTGCTACAGGAGACCAAGTCATCCTCGCAAAACAGGCACCAAACCTTCCCCTGTTACAATCTCTTCATTTATCCATCATATAGCTCATGCATAAGCATTATCTTTGACAATAAACCAAACTTCTCAGAGAAGATAGCTGCAATAATCAAGAAAAAGTCACCAATGCCCTTATTTCCTTGGAAAACTCAGTTTATTCAAAGTCAAAAATAAATTTTGACCACCTTTGACCACCAGCACATTCACTGAATCTGCCTGATCTAGTACTCTTAATCCCATTGTTAATGAGTTCTCTACCACTTTTATGATTAATGTAACTATGATACTCTACAGGTCTCCCGAATGGTACAACTGGTAAAGGTATTTGCTCCAAGCACAGGCCTACAGCCCAAGAAGCTGCACATTGGAATCTTTGTTGCTCATTTGCATACATTATTGTGAGCATATAGGACATAATTGGCTGTGTGTTGCTGGGGTATGGTAGATTTACATCAGCTAGAGTTACTAGTTACACCCTTCATCAGCACCATATTGTGACTTGGCAAGTACTTATGAGTTGCTGAGTTGTCATCACTAAGACATATGTCTATCCTCCAATTAAGGTTCATTCTGTTGTGCTGCAGTGTGGGAATTGTAGTGTGAAAAACAACCTCAGTCAAGTGTCAAGTCAGAGGATTGCACCTGCTTCACATCAGCACTCCTGTATGAGAGTGGAAGTTCCATTCCTGTAATTCATGTTCTTCAAAAAGGGTTAGATGGGTTAGATGAACATATTATTACGTAAATTATTCACAAGATATTAATACTGTGTAAATTTGAGTTCATATACCTACACACAAAATATTGTATAAATATTCAGTATTGTGACATGCATTGGATGCTGGTTCAGAAATAGCCTGACCTGGGGAACAGCAAGATGCGAATCAATGTGTTTGGACAGTTGTTCATCACAGAGTGAACAAGTCAGGGCACACACTCAAAGGATGAAATAAAAACAATTTTGTAAATTTGGATGTTTGTTAACCAGATCGTCATTGAACAACGACTACCTGTGTAAGTCAAATACAGTAGCGGTTTATCTTTGTATGTGGTGGTATGACTCATAATTGTTTGTAGCAGGACTATGATGAATTAACTGGGAAAATTTGAGCGAGTCATTTATCACTTACTCATATGTCTTTGGCACCTGACACCTGACAGCATAATTGAGGTAGGCCTGAGAGACAATACGAGTAACACCTGCCAACAAGATTGAGATGAGCATGATAGAAAATATGAGTGACACTTGAAACCTAGTAACAACACAGAGTGAGGCACAATGCTATACTAAAACGGACAATGTAAACTTTTGTATATATACACTTCATAATATACTGTACACTAGTACCAAATTATTCACTATTACATATAATTATTTTCTCCAGGGCATATTGGTACTGGGTGATTTTTGTGAATTCTGAATGATGCAATTTTGTATACTTTTTTTTTTTGGGGGGGGGGGGCAGTGTATGGCAACAGTGCTTGTATCAACACGAGGGTAGTTAAATCACAGCCATTGCCAAGAAAGGAGTGTGACTTAGGTTGAAATTTGAAAGTGAATTCCTGGAAACCAAGGTGGGTGCTTGTGTGGCATTGAGATCATAAGATAACACCAAGGGGCTGTCTGGAAAGTGCCATTGACCAAAAAGGAATCCTACCTAAAAATATGCCCATTGGCACAGAAGTTGTGTAACTGAAGACTGCTCAGCATTTGAACATTGTCCGTTTCTCTCCATTCACAAAGTGTACTTCCCACTGCCTTTCAGGAGAGAAGGAAGACCCCCACCCCCCAGCTCTTTAATGACAGGTAGCAAGAGGTTAGCACCAAGCCAATAAAAGGGTATGATTAATTACGCAGTGGGTGAAAAGAGGGTGTGAAACTGTGTCCGTCAGCCGTCCTAATGAACAGTATGATGATAGGAGCCTGCTATGACTTGTCAGGTCAGCTGACTGTCGGAAGGCTGGAGTCTGGGCCCTGGAGAGCCCCAATCCACAGAACAGTCAACTAATGAGTCCACCAGGGACCACCTTTGTACCTTTGATTGCAATATGCGCTAAGTGAAAAAAAAGCAGCAGTACCGTTTGCTGGATTATCTGCATCTTAAAAGATTTGATGTTCACCACAATGTTATCAGCCATCTAGTATGTATTAATTGTGTCTGTAGCAGAGAGGGCTTGAAGGATCTTCAATTCACTCCCCTCTGTAATCTCACACACACACATATACACGTGCGTGTGCACATTGAATATGTAGCACACTTTTTTTCATTTTCAGTGCTTGTAACATGAAATAATGTTTTATCTGCGCTCTTGGACACACTTGCTTGATGCTCAGCTTGTGTTGGCAGTAGTTTAGTCCCTTGCAAAGCAGGGACACGTGCTGAGCTTTCATGTGGTGGAAAAATAGTTATAATTCCAAATCTTTCAAATCTTTTTCATCTCATTATATGTGACTTTGCTCTTGTTTCTTTATGTATGTGTGACAGACATATAACCAGCTTCTCTGTATGTTTTTCACAGGATGTCCAAAGCTGGTGAACTTCCTCTCTGTGCAAAGCCATAACAATGTTGGCTTACGTTTGCTGGTTTAGTACTATTTTGAGATCCAATACAGTGTTTATACATCTTGACTCGTATTGTTAAGGCTGTCCTGTTGGCATGTTTTGACATGGTTTAATTGATGTTTAATTACAATGGAGTTGTTGTCCTGTTCGGGTGCTGTGTGAGTTCTAATCAAGCCTTTGAGACCATTAATAATGCAGCCGCATGGTTGCCATAGAGGATGGAATCGGAGGTATAAGACTGATATCGAAACATTTGGCAGAGGTGTCCAGTTGCAGATGTGAAACAGATACCCTTGACAAGAGGAAGGAGGAGTCTGCAGCAGGTCTGTGTGTTCTTGAGAAGAGCATTAATGATTCAGTGGTGGAGACGGCTTGGACTTCCATCGCCTCAATCTCTTAATTATGAATGGCTGTTAACTGCAGGGAACAGGCAGGAATGATATAGGGCCAAGCCCACCACAGATAGCTTCAGTCCAGTGGCAGTAATGTCAACAGCTGTGCCTTTCAATGCTGGTGCTCAATGGCACAGGCTTGTATTTACCCCAGGGTCAACGGACAGGTGAGTTGAAGTAGAGCAAAACCTGAAGTGGTGTCTTACTCGCCTTCTTATTTTGTTCATACTATCTTACAGTGAAAGATTTGTTCACAATGATAACATTCCTCAGTGACATAATGAAGTCGGGCAAGAGAATGGGACCTGGAATTGTCTTGTCTAATAAAGGAATACAGTAAATGAGTTTTAATTCAGAGATTCAAACTACCGTGGCCACTGCTGTAGGCCCAATTAGTTTCCTGAGTGTGAAAGGCAGTCTGCAGTCCCAACACTTGTTAAGAGTAAGAATATAGGAACTAAGGGCTTTTCTGCATGACCTGTGGTAATTATTTGCATCACTACAGTGAAGTAAAGCTTTCAGTCTTTGTGCATCAGCTATTGGTTTGAATCAAAAATCAGAAGTTTCATTGGTCTTGATTAAACTGATGACATAGCTATAGAAAGATAATAGCAGTCTCAAATTATATGATTTATTTTGTTTTGATGCTGTGTGATACAGCAAAGTCATATGAAAGTTTGTCTCATGTTATAAGGGCTAGTGTTTAAATAGTTTAAAAAATGTTAAAAAGCTGAGGCACCACTGGAGTTATGTTGTGGAGCAATGATAACTGTTTTTCGCATACTAGTACCAGCACACCAGAGCCCTACCAGATTATGGTGATGTGCTGCCACGGTGACGGAGTTCAGATGACACTGAGATTCCTTCTGACACACGTGCGCTGGCTGGATCCACATTGTTTCTCCCTGGTCGCTGCATGATAAGATGTCTCAGGTCTTCATTAGCATGTGGGGGAGGATTGCTGAGGGTAATGTCACATAGTGCTGTATCACAGTGAAGCACGCTGTGCCAGGCTCCTGGGGTCACAGATTAAAACAGATTGAACAGATTAAAAAAGTCATCATTTCATCCCTGAATTTTCATGAGTTTTATGTTCTAACATGTCTAGATTAAATTTCCAATGGCAGTGTTATCTGTGTTCTTAACCCACTGGCCTTTTTTTCTTGATATGCAAAACTGGAGGACACTTGCACTGTAATGAAACCAGAATGGTAGGAAAGTACAGCTTTATGAGAAAAAGAAGTGAAGTGTCTGAGGCTCAGAGAGAGGTGAATGACAGCTGAGTGAGAAAAGTTAGCATTAACACTGAAAGCAAAACTGGGATCTGCTCAGACAGACCTCTGCCTACTCCATGTATGAGGGGGGGCAGCTGCCTTTCGCATTTCAGTAATGTTGAGTCCAGTTCCTCTGTGATTTGACTGATGGATCGATTGTTATTCAGCTGTGACAGAAATGTATCGGGGGCCAGTGGGCTGGAGTTTGGGGGTTAATCCAATCTGACTGTTCATCGTCCCCCTTCCCAGGTCAGCTCGTTCCCATGGGTCATCACAACTTAAGTAAAAGTGAAAGTCACTTAAATTGTAGAAATGTATTATGGTCCAACCCTGGCTGAGCAGCTGTGAGTACGCCATGACTATTACTTTTCCAGGGGCTGACTTAGATGTTTTAACAATCTATACATATTGATTCCAACTGATAATAAACAATTTGATTAGCCTCTTTCTATAGGCTGTCATTTCAATCACTTTTAGATCTCCGATGGAGTGGAAGAGAGGGAGCTAAGCTCTCTGGGATGTGGAGGGAGGGAGAAATGGAGTGAGGAAGAAAGAGGAGGAGGGAGGGCGGCAAGACGGAAGAAGGAGTGCACCTCTGATTAGGCCTCTGCCTTCAGTGAATTGGACAAGACAGCTGAGCTGCCAGGTTATTAACTCCCTTAGAAAATTCTCAGCCTTCTCCAGGGCCGGCCTGAATACTGTGATCTGGATCGATAAGCAATCTCCGGTGTGTACCAAATGCCTGCTGGATTCATTTGTCTCCCCATGCTCTCTCCCTTCACTGGATAAAGCACCTGCACCACAGCGCACCACCCCCCCCCACCCCTACACCCCCTCCCCTCCACAGTGCCCTTCCTTTCCTCTCTGTCTTCCTCCCATTCTCTCCTGCTCCCTCTCACTCACTGCAGCCTCTGTCTCTCTTTAAATAATGACCCCAGGGCTGCAAGAACAACTGCCTGTATCTATTCCGTCACAGTGAGTCTGCTCTGAGGCAGGCCTGCGTGGAAGTGATGGGCTGCGCCCGGCGCGGGGAGTGGGAGCACCACTGTAATTGACAGGAATACAGATGTCACTGTAACAGCTCTCCTTCGGCACGGAGACTAGCCACCGGTAGCTTTGTCATAAACACACAATTACCTGTCAGCGGGTAAAACGTCACATGCATGTTGTGACGGGGCGTCTGTGTGAACCTGTCTGGGGTGACCAGATGGATAAAAATATGGACGTCTGTGCTTCCTATGCTGAAAATGTACCAGGCCTGAAAATTGTAATTTCAAGAAGTGTTTTATTCTTATGTGTTTGTTCTCTAGTTTGAGATTTCATCTTCTGTTGCCATTGTAATGCATTCATTTTTTTCATGACAAAAAAAAATGGGATTAATTTTAAAGGTTCTGGTAAAACTGAACACTACCTTAAATTTAATTTTTTAATGTTTTAACATCCCTGCCTTTGATCCTCATTTTATTTATCACTAATGACATGATTTGCCCAGTCCTTTTGTAGCCTCATGCAAATCCCAGAATGCACTGCTCCACCTTTATACTCATATGATCTAGTCTTTGTACATTAATATGGTTTGCGTTCTTTTACGTGTAATTTGAATTTATATCAACTTTAGCAGTGCGCAAGCCTTGTGCTAACAGGCAGAAGGGAAATGACAAGCTTAACAGTGAATTCTCAGAACTGGAGGCAAATAGACTGATGGTGAGATTTTGGGAAATAGCATTACAGTAAAAAATAAATGACAGTAGCCACATGCATATGCTTTGAAGACCGAAATGAAGATCAGAACACCGTTGAAGAGAATTATAAATCAGGTGCACATTGATCACTCATGCATCAGAGAGCAGATTCATCAACTGTGAATCCGGTCCCTTGCTTTCCATTATGCATGCCTGCTAAACTCTGAAGTGAGGAATTACATTTAATGTAAGATTTTCCTTAAAGTTATCCTGTCATAGGTTCCTGTGTCTAATATGTATATACTGTATATATACACATATACATATATATGGTGACAGGATTGTATAGAGACTATTACTGCCACCCTTATCATAACATCCCATTTAGCTGCACTAAAGCAGAGGTTGTATGTCTTCCGAGAACTGAAGATGGATTTACATAATGATTGTGTTTGCAGATTCAAGAGGGCTCCTGCTGATAACTTTTAGTGATTCAGTGAACCATCGATCAGTGTGATGGATTTATTGACAGGTGGGAAAAAACATTTGAGAGTCACTAAAGCATGGCAGACACAGAGAATCGTCTTCTCCATACCTTCCTACCAGAAAGCAGCTGTAAATATCAGGCACTGAGTTGCTCTAAGTGGGTAAAAATATGGGAGTATATCTCATTCATACAGTCGGTAGCATTCCAATTCCTGTATTCCTTCCACATTAGAGAGCTAGCTTTGTTTCATTGAAATTATGAATCGTATCATGAATTTATAATTCAGATGTAATCAGTGTAGTGGAATGCCCATGTTGTATTCAAATTTGTCCAAGAAGTTTAAGTTACATCTAAAGCACAGCACTAATTGGGTTCCTGTCCTCACAAGAATAACCTTGTCCTGTTGCGAAGATGGAAATGGAAAACATATTAAACTCACGAGTATAAACAATCACAAGTGCAATTAACTATTGTATAAGACAATGCACACATCATAACTAGTTTTGATGGAGACATGGCATGAATTAAAAATTATGAAACAGAAAATCTATATAATGTGCTTTAGTCAAAATGAGAGGCCTAACACTCATAAGGAAGGGCATACCAGTGACTCACAATATAAGACAGCCTATTATTATAACACCACTTCAGGTTATGCTGTCCTTTATTACTGTGTGTTCATTATCATTCGTCTTTCAGTCTGCTCCTAAAACAGCTTTAACGACTCTTTTGACAAACATGTTTCTATTTGCATTTGTTAAATTTCAGCCCGTCATATCTGAATCTGATGTGTGACTCTTTATGAATTATGAAAAATAGCAATATTTCATATCATCCTCATCATCTTTAGCACAATTAAATACTGCATACAAACAGCAAAGGCAAATGATGCATCTGGACAAAATCTTCCTGCCACTGTGAATGCCTGGTGAGTGGCAGCGTACCCAGACACATAACAGAAACCTCCTTCTCCTTTTACTCTCTCTGCATGTCAAATGCTTATTCCATTTAACATGTGCTGTACCTCTACCCCTGTTGAGTCATTTTTCATTAAGCCTTTTGTCTTTCAAGGTCATCTGCATCCTGGAATCTATAAAAGACTGAATGGAAGAAGTTATATGAAGTCCTCCTTTTTAATAGCAAAGTTAAAATTTTCCATTTTCAATGTGGAGTTTTAAAATGACTCCACTATGCACATGCCAGGGGATAAAATTACCAAAAGGTAATTGGACCATACTCCCCCCCTGTCTCTTGCTCTTTTCACATGCACTCACTTTCACTTCCACAAGCACGGCAAAGCGAGCAGACATCCTGAGAATAATCTTGGTTGCAGGGTGAATGTCTGTGTAGCATGCAAGAGACTGTTACATTACGTTATTTATGTAATCCTGCAGTGTTTCCATGAAATTCAATGGTGTCCATAAATGGCTGAAGAGACTGTGTTTTCTGAGCCTGATTGAGGAGGTGCCCTTGCCTTTTTATATTTCTGGTGTAGGTTGTCTGGGAATTAATGAATGCATTAGTCCCTTCATTGAACCTCATTAAAATCAGACCTTTTGGCTGTAGCTCAGAATGTATTGGTGATACCTAGTTATGAATATGTGTGGCACTTAAACATCATTTAACATCATTAGCTGTAATAAGGGCTTGGTGATGTAACCCTACAAAGTGTCATCAATGTAGAACACTGTTCTTATCATTTTTTTTATGTCAGAATGTAGACACTGGAATTTGCTGTGCAAAGTGGTTAAGCAACAGTCACCAGATACTCCTGTCTAAAGCATAAAAAAACCTTCATCTGGCAAAATAAATAAAGGAGGCGTTGTCTCTCTGTGGTCCTGACAATGATAGTAATGTGTGTATAGGTGAGCCATCCCTGGGGCCAGTTAAGTCCCTGTCCCTTCAAATGAGAATCAGCACTTGTCATCATAGCCTCATATCCCAGTCTCAACACCTGACCTCTGTGCCTCTGCAAACACTACGCAGTTTTAGTAAGTCAGCAGAGGTGCCTTTGGCCAGGGAAAAAAAATCACAACCTGCCCTGCACACCAGCGGTTTTTCCCCCATGAACCTGTGCTTTCTCACAGGGATTGACATTAATCAGGTGCGACTGCGTTTTATTTTGCCTAAATCGTAGCAGACCCCTGGCATCCCAAGCGCATTCTATAATTATCCACTCTACCTTGTGTCAGAAAGTCCAAGCACATCAAAAGTGCAAAAGAAAAGTTTTGCCACTGCTGGAAGAATTAGCTGTATTCCAATAGCACGCAGCAGCCAGAGGTGTGAAATGAGGTTCCTACTGTAGCAGTTGTTTGACCTTTCAGATTTGAACAGCAGTGTTACTTGTCATTGCCACTCCTAAGAATAGCATTTTTCCAAAATAATGTAATGTAATTTAACCATCCAACCTTTTCCCTTCATTCTTATTCTCCCTGAAGGAAAAAATATTTGATAATAACCTTATATTAGTCAATAACAAAACAGTACCTATGACATAACACACTACCTCATCCAAGACAGGGATGTTATTCTTTCTAGTATGAATTACAAAACCCCATGATGGAAATATGATTGAGCCACCCATGTTTAATTTGCCCCTTAAAAATTGTCCAGAAAGCAGGAACAGCAAATTTGCATGCGCACACATCATACAAATTAGAATGTATTATGCGGCATATGGATTGAAACTAGCCACAGATTTGATTGAGGACAGAGGGCTGCATTAGACTCAATTTATCCAGCTGCCCTCCTTGCTTCTGTTGATTGATTTTTAAGTTAGAGGAAGGCAATCAGTAAGTACCACCCAATCAAGAGCTAAGAACACACAGCAGATTAAACAATTTGAGGTAATCAATGAAAATATTCCATGATTTGCTGCCGCTCAATTTCCCACCATAAATTAAGGCCATAACACGCGAGTTAGTTAGCAATAAAACAAGAGGCGGTGACAGGACAAACTATAAGAAATGAATTAATGCGATGGAGAGGAAGGCACAGATTGGAACTGTAATGAGACAGAATTACAGTCCTCCGCCCCGTCCTGCATCCCTTGCAGAAGCTGTCAACAACTAATGGGCCTCCTCAAGTGTTGGCATTTGTCATTCTGCTTCCGCCCGGATATCCATTTATTTATCACCCTGATGCAACATCATCATTTTTAGCATTAAATGCCTGACCTCCCAGAATCCCTCGCTGACTCCTGCGGTCTCACTACTAGAGAGGAAATGAGACCGTGAACGTAAATCTGCCAATGGGGAGCGGGGGCAAGACAATGCATGGATGAAATGCTGCTTAAACAATTAGCAAAAAGTCTCATGTTCCTGATATTTAATGAGACTCCTTCCTACTGCTTTTGATATTTTTAATAGCAATGACAATAATAATTGCATTAATGTAGGGCCCTTTAAGGATTTTGAAGCAGTTCATAGTTCGCAGGGTAACTCAGCTAACCCATAATATGTGTTGAACCCACTTAGATGAAGCGTGGCAGCCATTTTTCATCACAACAGTTGTCATGTGTGACAGGAGAGAATATTTATCCAGTTATACTGTGGAAGGATTGTGTAGCCAGAATGGTAATTTGGCCAGAAGAGCAGGAAGTACCTCAACTTTGGCATGAGATTATTACTGGCCTCAGTGAGACAGTTGCTCCATTTTATGTTTCATCCAAAATATGGTATCTCCTAAAGCACAATGTCCCATATGCACGAGGTCATTGGTTTCTTGCTGGTTTCCAGAGTAAAGACTACATTCTTCTGGCCCACAAACATCACTTCCAGCAACAATCCCATGCTTTCCATCCAAGTCCTAACCAAGCCCAGCCCCTTCTGACTTCACCTATTTGGCAGGACAAGACTATAGGGTTATATGGCTTTTGTGAAGTGCTATGCAATGTTAACACTGCTTGCCTTCAGTCTCATTGTCAGATTTTCTCCCTGCACCGATCCTCTTCACTGTATAGAATACCCTATTGGCAACAACTCACAGGTATGTACAGTATATACAACTGAGCTGGCTAGTGAGGTGCCCGTAATTCACATATTACTACACTTTGTGTGCGTGTGCATGTCCAATGTGCCAGCTTGACTTGCCTGAGCCAAATGACTCGTACCTTGGCAGGAGGATCATCTCTTCACTCAGCCTTAATGGAGTGGCTAGACCGATGATCCTGCCAGCAACCTGCACGCGTGCATCTGATTTTATCGCCCACCCCCTTGCGTCAGTTCTGACCCACTCCATCACTAGAATTACCCAAAGTGCCTCTTATTTCATCATCCCACACATCACCGAGGGCCATCTTTTTAATTTACGCAGCCCCAAAATCCAGTGTCAGATCTGCAGATCACGCACTTCTACTGTAAAATCATTCTGCTCTGCTAAGGCCAGGTTGAATCGTTAACCTACACTGAGGTGCAAGCGCAAGGTCACTCCACCATGGTGAAGTGGCAGTTTGAATAAGCGTAGCTTTTGTTGTTTGCACCATCCTTTATTCCACTCTCTATGCATCAACAAACTCACCTCATCCTCCCTTACACATCCGTTACTAAGTGAGAATGAAGTTCATAATCCACAGTTACTGTAAGTAGTTTTAGGCCATTTATTGTCTTAATGTTGCAATTACTCCAGTAGCTGCTTTGCAACTCTACATTGATGCCTAAGCGAAAGGCATATGCTAGTATGTGTATATTGAGTCATTTTGCCAACACTCATATTCCTATTTCCCACAGCATTGTATAATTGAATAAATGAATAAAACAAGATAAAGTTGGTTTGTTGAAAGTATTTGTATATGTTTTCGTGCATATTTGCATGTTCTAAATTAATTAGATTTTTTTTCTCAAGGAACATTATCTTATATGGTGATTCTTTGTGCGGTTATCTCAGAAAATACAGTGTCAAAAAAGTGAAAATTAGGTATTTAGCGAGAACTCTTTGTGCTGATCATATGTTATTCTTAATGTAATCCTGCTATAATTGTTTTTTGTATATTCAAATTAAAATCATACCCACTACTTTCTATTGCCATGGTAGGTGCCATAGACATTATTTTGTGGTGTCTCCATTCGAATATCTGGAAAGCAGACAGTGACCTCATTGCATGAGGGTGACCCGTAGCACAGTACAACTAAGAAGTAATGGACCATACACAGAACATGTGGTCTCACATTGCTTCCTTATGGCTCTGTGAATTGCGGTGAGAAGAGGACTGTTTCAGACTGTGTTTCAGACAGTGTTTCTTCCTCACTGTCTTATTTTTCTCTGTTATGGTGGAGCTATCCACGAGCGTGTTCGTAGTGCAGACAGACATGAGGGCGGACAGAGCAGCAGCCCCTGACATTGCCTACCCTTGGAAAGTCTGCTCTCCGCACCCCATGATCCAACATCTGAAGAACTGGTAAAAACCCTTTGTTGCCTCAACGCAGCTGCAAGGCTTAACATTGTCAGAAAGGGTTTTTGTTTCCCCCGTTTCGACCTCCTTTGTATATTTTATTGAACCGTTCCCAACGCACAGCAGCACAATCCTGCCATAATCTGTGTTTAAAACATAGAGACCGACTGCATGCTACACACATAGAACTTCTTTTTCAGTGTTTGTTCTGAAATGCACCATTTCCTACAGAACCCATTTTTATAAATTCTACAGAATGTGTTTTCCATCCATTATCATCACAAATTTCACTGAATGTTTTCAGATTTACAATGAATGGAGCCACTACTAAAGAGGATGTGTGTCATCCCCATCTTTTCTGTAGACACGAGGAAGTAAATTTAAATAAAGAAAGGAGATTACACAGTTCCCCATTCAAACAACTGACTTTCGCAAAATTCATTCTAACATGCCTCAGCACAAATAGTGATGACTGCAGAATTTACTAAACTGCTCCTATGTCCAAATGCTTTCTTTGGAATGCTCCCTACACTGCTCCTGCACAGAGATATGATTTGAGTGCACTGAACATGATCTCTGAGGGGCATTAGAAGGAATTGCATTGTGATGCCATCTCATTCTCTTCCTTCTTCATTCATGTGATCATTTACAACAACTGGGTCTCTTTACATATTGTCCAGCACACTCCTCTTAAGAGAATAATCAGGAGGCCAGAGTTTCAGATATAAACAGCCTTCAAGGTTAATCAGGTATCAGATCAGACTTTTGTGACTTTAGAATGCATAAACCTATGAATGCTTGATTTCAGTAAAATGACATTTTTTATGTCTGATAGCTTTCCAAAACTCAGTTACGTGCATTGCAATGCAGTGCAAAATATGTTTCATGATCAAGCTTGAATATCTTTAAAAAAGGAAAACTTTAGGGTTAGGATTAGAGTTAGGGTTAATGTAGTGTAAATGTAAATGTTCTACACAAATGGAGCACTGCAACAATAGCATGTTATGAAGAAGTTCAAAAGGGTTCAAAGCGTTTTTACCAGTATCGAATGGGTGATGGCAGGAAACATATGAGCTTTGGAAACAGGAATGGTTTCTTTTGTAACAGTGTGTTTTTGCTGCGTTGGATATACTGTTAGTTCCACTAATGCTTTGTCTTATTTACAGTTTGTGGCACTTCTGATCTTTTCCATTCAATTCACAGCAATGCATTATAATGAAACATTATAATTCTCAAGACATTACAGGCAAATTTCCAAACCAACCATATCCACAGCTCTATTTGGCCAATATTTGCTGAGTCCCATGGTTTTCCTTTGTGACGTGTTTGTATGTTCATGCCTGAAATTGTGTTAAATTGCTTAGTGTTCAACATAGAATCACCCAATTGTGCTTCCGTCATTAGAAAGATAATCTCTGCATTGATTTGTAAAAATGCTTGAAAATGAAACGAACCTCCTTTGGCCCTCTTAATCAACAAAAGGTATTGATCTGATGACTAATGAAGTAGCATTTAAACATGGCTGAAAACTGGGGATGGCTATAATATATTGCACTGCGAACTAAAAGGATGCATTAATCAAGACTTTCCTTGGATCCGTCTGGACCTCCATATTTTAAAATCACTACTATTTCTAAATCTAAAGATGGGAAAACTACGTGCCTGTGGATTTTTACCCTCATAAATGTTTGATTTCAAACTTGGAGATGATATAAGTATTAGGTGAACTTTGGTTTCGGAGCAACAGTAGCAGCAGATGAGCCACAAATAAGAGAGATCTAAAATGTACCTTTATTTGATCTTTAACCTGAGCATTTTTGATTGTTTTACATAATGAATAACAATCACCTTTCACAGGCCGATACTGTTTTAATAAATTGCATCTAGTGTGGTCATTTTACCTGATTGCATTTTACATGGTTCCACTACTACTCAGTTTCACTTCAAACCCCACCCCCTAACACTTGCTAGCTCCAGTATTTGATGTTAATTTTACATGTAGTATTGTGGTGTGTTTTGGATTCTGATTTCTAGGGACTGTCATATCATAGTATACTTGGCTTGTGTCAGATTGCACGTCCACAAGTTAACGTGGTAGGGCTCAAATATTGTTATGCTCACACTAACTGGTCTGGGAGTGTCATTAGCCCGGTCTGACACTGTTGCTCATTAAATCGAGTGAATACACTTATGTTCTGTTGTGCTGGATATCGCTCTGGATGAGAGCATCCGCTAAATGCATGCAATGTGTATAAAATTGTTTTGCTTTTATTGAAATATATTAATGTGATGCGAACAAAAGTAACCCTATTGAGTTTGAATCCCAATAAAGTAAACAGGAATCAGTTGCTAATGGGTGATCCTTACTAAAATTGGCCAGTTGGTTAATGATAAAAAACAAGTTTAGGACCTTTATCAGTTGAAATGAATGTTCTCTACCCTATTTATAGCTCAACTTATGCCACTGGTATGCAGCATACAGTACCTGTAATGCTCTCTCTTGCTGCCAACCAGATTAATAGTGATTTAAAAAGATCAACCACTTGGACCAAAGCCCCCCATTGAACTATGATGGTTTGCACTCCCACCTATGGACTGCTACTTTAACTACATCAACACCACTTGAATGCTCTTAGCTGTCACTGCAGGACTAAGCCTTATATGATAGGCCTATTCACTTCCATCAAGGCAATTATGTTTCCTTTTTTTGGGAGTTGCTGCTTGGATTAAACACTCCTCATCACACCAAAAAAGTGTGGGCAGAGGTAGACCGACAATGCACATGTCTGTTTTCCGTGAACGTAACAGGTTGAGGCTATGGACATTTTTAATCCTTTGAGCCATGAGTTTTAAACAGCTCTGAAGAGATTCCAGGACTGAGATTTTAGCATGGGGTGAAAACAGCAGAATTTTGTCTGGCTTATTTGTTTAAAGTTTACTGTAAATTCTTTGCAGCATAATCATAAGAATTTACTTAATTTTTTAATCTAAACCCAGGTGAGGTCATCTTGGGAATCACAGACCATGTCTATGGCAACATAGCTAAAAAGTGAAAGCATCTTCATGGGAAGGTCATAAACCCATTACTTAACTTTCATCACTGACCTTAGACCAGTCCATGTCAGCAGCACATCTTCTAGCTCCTGTCTGTCTCCATTTATAAAAAAAAAAAATGGACAAATTACTCACCTAAATTCAGGTGGTTGATAAACAATGTAGGTGTCTCGTTGACTTTACAAAGATGATGTATTGTGGTTATGCTCAGAGGTTGTCAGTTTCTTTTTTAAGTCAAGCAGCCATCCAAGTTTACTGTAGAGGCAAAAGTCAACACAAAAACTGTTGTCACTTTGATAGAAATGAGGTCTGTTACTTTCGTTGATTACATAGTTTTATGGTGACCCTGGTTGTGTATTCAGGGGTCTTACAAATTTATTTTCACACTGTCCAACAGACATGATTGCCGCTGTGTTAATTAGATGAAGGGATGTATTCACATACAGATACCCTGGACAATATTTTCTTGCTCTGATGTTATATAGTATATATAATAATGTTATCTTATTTGCCTGTACCTCAAGGCACCAAATATCTAAACGAGAATTTATTTCATATATTTATTGTTGTTACAATATTGGAATTAATTAATTAATTGGAATTAAAATAGCTTATGCTGTACATGCCAATGATGGAGCAGTAACCAGCATATGCCCTATGTACTCACCAGAGGTAAAGAATACAACATCTTGTCATTCTGATTTTTTTTTCAGGGGTCCTGAAGCTCCAGAACAGGGCATCCTGGTATGAAATTAAAGAGAAGAGAACAAGACATGGATTTAATATGCAGTGCCATGCAGCTTCAAGTCAGATTCTGCAGCATTCTACAGTGCTGGCTGAAGCTGCATGTTTCCAAATGTTTATCAATGACATTTAAAGAGCTTTGAGGAGACAGACCCCATACAGCTAGGACAATAATCAATACGCGCCTGAAAATAAACATGGAGGAGGACAAAAGTGCAGCCGTGTTCGTGCCGAGTCTGGCCCCCTGTTATGAACTGCGCACGAGAGGCACAATTTGCAATTCACTTTTTTTTCCTTATTCATTTCCTTAAAATCCCTGTGTGCCTCTGAGGGTAGATTTTTAACAGTCTGTCTCTCCACATGCAAGGCTCAGGTTTGACACATCATCTAATGAGAAACACAGTAATTAGGACACAGTGAAACATGGCATTCGCCTCTGGGAAGATGTTGCTTGTGAACGCCCTGCCCAGAAGTGTGCGCCTGTCTTGATTTTATGCACTTGAATGTACCCCAGGGTACTGAGATAGTAATTTGTGTTTTTTATACTTTGTTTTACTTGAGCTGAATTTTAGTTTTATGCCATATAATATTACTACCATTAACAAATTAATGGAATACTTTTCATAGAAGCAAATGGATAATGCATACAGTGCATCAGTATCATGTGGTTGTGTTTACTGTAGGTCCGTGGATTCACAATTTCGCCAGCTGAGTGACTGCTTCAGTGGTCCTGGAACACCGGTGCTGTAAACGCTGTTGGCATTGTTTATCAAGGAGTCATTACTGAACAGCATGTGAAGGTGAGCCTTATGAGGCTGTGGAGAACGGGTCTCTGTCAACAAGATCAGGCCCAGGAGAGCTCCCCGGGGGGCGGGGCGCTGACAGCCTGCACACTGGGGCAGCAGGCATGAGGTCGGCCAGCGGCTGTTCACCACACTAAATATGATCTCTCGCAGAGCAGGTGTGAAGCAACCCCGCCCAACTCGTACAGGGCCTGGCGGACATTGGGGAGAATTCCACTGGGGGCTTGTGGGCCAGCAGGACCCTGGAGCGGCCTCTGTGCCACACCCTGAACTGCCCCCCACCGTGGTCATTAATTAATGAGCAGCCTCATAGTGGTAGCAACAGCCAGCTGTCTCCCCCTTCCGCCCTCCAATGGGTCTAGAAACTACCATCACACTCCCAGCTGGGCGTGTTGGGCAAAGGCTGCTGTGCACTTTTGTTTTCGGTGGCATTCCTGGGTAGGGTACTGTTTTTTACCCTCATCTTTTCTTATCACAGGGGCGCCCTTCTGTTTCAAAGCCAGGGACCAGAACTGGATAAATAAAACATTTTGAAATAATCAGTCAGATCCAAAATTTTGAAAAACACATAGGTGTCAAAGCATTTTTCCAGAACATTTTGGGCTTTTAGTTCGAGAGGATAATTATCAGTCATCTTTCCCCTACACAGCGTTCAATGCTGTGTTGAATGAACTGCATATCTGCATATCTGGTTATGGCGGCTGCTAAATATATCAATTTTAGACATGTTTAGTCATTTTCTTTCATTCTCAAGATCATCCCTTTATCAGCTTCAGGAGCAAGACAAAATTTATATAAATACGATATAAATATTATGCAATTGAGTACATTAATCCATTGTTTGTCACAAATTTAAAAATGCATTAAGGATATTTTATTGTATATTCTAGAATGGTCACAGGAACTTTCATTAACCTTCTTTTTGAGCGTTGAGGGGAGGCTTAAAGTGATGACAAAGGTTAAGCAGTGCTCTTCCCAAGTATTTCTGTTACAGGACACAGGGATGGGGCAGGAGAATGTTCAGTCAGTCTGCCAACAGACCAGAGGGAGTGTTAGGCTGTGAACAAGGGGAAACCAACAAAAAGAGAAAACCACACACTGAAAGTTCATTTTGCTCTCTGCTTTTTTCACATCTCTCTGTCTTGTCAATCTGAGTAAAACAACAACATTTGGGTCAGATTTTGAGTTTACACCCCATAGTGCCCTTCTCATAAACTGAAAAATCAACCCATCATGCCTAATGGTGTTGTGTTAAAGCACAAAGCTGGGTGCCTCCAGGGATACATATATATTGCAAAGCATATTGACCACAGCGCCTACACTCAAAAGACATCTCAGCGTGATCAAAAGGCATTGGAGGGAAGTCAGGCAAAAGTTCTCATTATGGCTTTGAGACATTAATTTGGGCATTTTTTTATATATGTGTATCCTATTAAGCCCTTTAAGTGCTTTTTGATAATTGTGCCTGGTACTTTTACAGCACTTCGGTCTATTCCCAGTTCAATTTCCTCTTTCATCGGACGTTTGAAATATTGATTTCTGACAGATAAAAGCAAACATTATAATCTCACCAGCACGCTGTAAGTGAGCGAGATACTGGGGAGGAATGCATAGGGGAATGGTCGTGCTTGAAAGCCTCTGTTTTATTGCATTTTCATCAATAGAATTTACTTACTGCTCCCAGATATTTATGTAAAACACCTGCCTACTGATGGGCTGTTGATATAGCTGATTCCGCCGCTTCTTCCCCGCACTCTTCCCTCCTGCGTCTGGAGAGGTGCGGCTGAGAGACTCCCAAGGAGCTTTCAATGATTGCCACCGCTTAAGCTGCTGTCAGAGTCATTGGAATAACTGTGATTTATCTCCATCGTGGGTTTATGGAAGTTAGTGTTTTCTGTTAACCTGAGCAGCTCGAAAGCAGCCCGCACGGTTGCCACGCCGTCACATTAACCCGAATCAATCATGGCATGATTTTTCCATAAAAAAAGCCAGCTGTAAATAACACGGCACTGTTAGCAAGACTGAATGCATAAACCTCTGTAGCATCTCCACCGGCCTCCGTCTCCCCCGTATTCATTACCACTATCCACCTCCCTGTGATTTTCACTAACGGAGAGAAACAAGAAAGAAATGTGTTATTTTTGGAAGTCAAAAGAGAAACAAGGGGTGGAAAACTTACTGCCATTTGATGGAGAAACATTTTCCATGTTTGACACACTGGCCTGTTTTTTATTCTTTAAGAAATATGTGGAAATACTGTATGTTTCATCACTTGTTAATGCACATTGTTACTTGAATAGATTGAGTCTGCTTGTCCAGCCTAATATGTACTAATTTGCAGCCATTGCTTCTGTTAAGACAAAAAATTGTAAGTGTGCTGCTGAAAATGTTAATGACTTCTTAAACCATCAAGAAACTGTGTAGACAGAGTATTTGCAGTCTTGTCAGTGTGGAAGAGATGCAGCCTGGAATCATCAGCAGCACTTTTCATTTTTCTGTTTTCTGTTGTGGCTTGGAAGCCACTATTTAAGATTTACTGCAAACATTTGACCACCCGGCCCTCCCTGATTGACTACATTTGACAAGTGTAATCCCTTTCTTCTTTCCAGTCACTTCCATTCAGCGATCAATCACAGCATCAATGCCTGCCGACTGCTATGAAGTGCAAGAGAGGTGTTCGATCAACAGCGAGGGACCTTGTGGGTTTTCACTATAATATAGTGATTGATTCATCTTCAGAGAGATCTTAAGTGGCTGGGTGCATTTGCTGCATTTTTGTTGACTGCAGCTTTTCTTATCCTGCTCAAATCAGAAGCCTTTTAAAATGGACGTTTATGTGTTGAATGTATCACATATATCATATATTGTTTTTATCAATTTACTAATTGAACTATTTGTCTATTTGACTACTACATTGAATAAAATCTAAGAATATTAATATGGGGGAGTGGTATCATTAACAGATGTTTTATTCTGGAAGTTAGACAAGGGAAAATTTGCATAAACTCTTTCAGTAACGAGGGCGTTTGAATAAATACCAATTTTTTATTATTCTCCTGTTTATACCCTTAATATGAATAACTTTCCACAGCTTTCTGTGTCAAAATATTTGCTATGAATAAGAAGTAAGAACATTGTTTCATTGTGAAACTAGGCCCTGAGGGTCTGTAGCTTGGCACAGTGGAGAATAGCCCTCATCACAGCTACTGAGCACCCTAACATAGCTGGAGTACCCAGCCTGGGCTAGTCTGCCCACTTGCTGTCTGACTTAGTTCTCTTGATCTGGTTTGCATGTGTCTGTGGGGTAGTGGCAAGTTGCTTCTTTCACTTCAACAAAGACAGTGCACCCGATTGAGAGGGTGGCTTATACCCTCTCTAAGAAAATACCACATTTATTTTAATGGGGTCTAAACCTTGGCAAAATGTTGGCCAGATCATTTTAATTGCCTATTTCACCCAACCATAAAGGCTGGCTTGAGCAATGGAAAAGTAGATCAAATTCATTGGTTCAACAGGAAGAAAGTGACATGCTAAAGTTCCTGTGTCACAGAGTCACCAACTCCTCTTTTAAAAGCCTGACCCCCTGGTAATGAAGAAAGGCCCAGCTTACACAAGAGCAACATGGCCTCCTACACTTGTTCATACTAATTTATAGATGTGGGGAGGGTGTGGGGGAGAGAGAAAGTTCTTTAGAGAAGTATTAAAGCAAGAGTAGTAATTATAGAAGCGACACTGTCATTGACCCTTAGACTGCAATATCTGGCTGACTTGTCCCTGCCTCTGCCACCTGTCTCATTGGGTGAAATTGTATCCTTTCACTTTGGCTATCTTAAGAACATGCGAAGTATTGGAAACCATTGAGGTGTGACGTTTTCCTTTATTTCTCCCTTCCACTCTTTCTTACTTAGGAAGGTCCTTTTATGAACCAATTGGTCCCAGGAGCCCAGAGGTGAGCGAAAGGCACTCTGTGTTTAATTTAATGATTATCAGGTTCATGTCTCGCCACAGTATTGGCAGGTGTCAGGAAACAGGCAGACCATGTCTGTCTATCACCTGCCAGTCCAAGGATGTTATATCACTTGTACCTTGCTATTACAATTTCACTGATGAAAAATATCAAAAACCTTGTGCTTATATGAGCATCTGCTGAATCAAGCACACCATCATTTGTTAGTTTGAGCTCAACATGCTGTTATAGAGACTGCCCCATGCAACATCACACTCCACACTTCATTCAGCCGAGGTACTTGAATGACACCGTCACCTTATTGCAGCACTCTCCTACAGATGGGATTTGCTTTCATAGTCCAGTATTGTGTTCCAGTGACCTTTCAATGTTCGTTGAAAAAGCAGAACAGCGGCAGCTTCGTGTTGACTCCACAAAGTCATTTGACAATATGGTAATCTCCTTCCAATTTTAATCGAATAGATAACGGAAATCAAATCGAACACATATGTTATCTGCCTATCCCATTTCCTTATTTTACTCCACTGCTAGCGTGCCGTGTGTTTACTGGTACTCTCTGTGTCATTACTTCAGACTATGAAAGGCTTCTATATGCTCATTTACAGCTAAACCTTTTTATGCCACCCCTTAATCTGCAGGAAAGGAGGCAGTTTAGATTTAACAGTGCGCCACTGTGGCTCTTCTACATTGACAACATCAAGCACTGTCAGCACTCCAATAAGCTGTCCCTAATCTGTCTATAGATTACTACCAAACCTCCATTCAGTAATGCCTAGGTCAGAGAATTGAAAGTGGCTGAATCCTTCCTTTACCTAACTGCTATTTGTTTAACACATCTTTCTGAAGTGGGCTTGCATACCATTACCTTTGCATGCTAATTGGTATTCTTCTGCTCAATAGGAGGCTGTTTGTGATGGAGGGGCATTCACACTGAGCTTGATCACTATCAGGGCAGACATGCTGTTTTTTTGGTTTTTTTTGCAATAGCAACAATATGGAACACCACAGAGAATGATTCCAGAACAGTTCTGGGTGCCCTTCTCAGTCCAATTCAATATCTCACTTTTTTATGTTTTTTGCCAGTTATTAAAACATGAGTTGTCTTTATAAAACTACAATGAAGCTCCCCAAGTTCCCCTAGTAAAGTCAGATGTTTTAATAGTTGATCCAGCACTAAGTACATGACCAAAAAACAGCTGTGATTATTACATCATGACACGAGAACAATATATTTTATATGAATCCATGTTTCTACCTTGTTAGAGTGCTAATAAACCTAGAAAATAGTAACTATGTAAAAATACCCCAAGACAGCCAGCACAGCTATAGCTAATTAGTGCTATAACTAACTAGCCTGGCTACTGTGGCTACCAAGCAAGTTATTTTATTGTTTTTCTTGTGAATCATGCCAGCTAATTTTGCAGCTCTTTTGTCATGTGTACACCACACATTACAATTCTTGCATACAGCAAGGGGTGATTGCAGAAGTGACAGAGTTGAGGCTGACACAAGATTTTGAAATGGGGAGTCATCGAATGTGTCACCTCCACCTGCACTCAACACTCATTCACAAAGCCATTCGATAGCACCCACTAGTCAGTGATGCTGTCCTATAAGGGCATAAAGTATTAAATGTAACTCCACAATGTTCCAAGTCACCGAACATTTCAAGCTGCCCAACTAAATTATCCTGCTTCCCATGTTTGTCATGGTAGGTGCCTACAGTGTCTGCCCACATGTTCCCATCACAGCCTAATCAATCCCACATCTTGTGTGCTTTGTTCTAGGCAGTATCCTTAGCTTATTGCTTACATCATTTGCCATTGTAGCTGCTTTACCATGGCTCTCGTTACTTCTTACTGTGGTTCTACATGGAATAGCTTACAGAAAACAGTTGCTTGTTACCCAGTGATCATTTGTCATAGGCTATTTGCAGTCCCTCACAGTTCATGAAACCCAGTCATAGCAATGATTTGCACAAAATTTCCAGCATGAAAGAAATTCACCTGCAGCATAAAGGCACTTGCAAGAAAAATTATCGTTAATCATAAGCACCTGATTGACTGCACAGTGAAAGCAATCGAAGAGCAAGGAACAGTTTCAGTGTTCACACGCTGAATTTCAATAAGCATCATAGCAAACATACAACATCCAGAAGTTAGGGGCTAAACTGCCGTTAAAATGGTAATGTATGTTCTAACCTAAAGCTGAGATTCTACTTTATTCCATACAAGAAGCACGAGGTGACCACAAGGGTTGACAAAGCCAAAAAAGAAAGTGTCACAGGAATGTCATGCCACTTCTGACACTTCCTTTCTTCAAAATCGTTCTGTAACATACAATGCTTCTTTTCAGAATAAACATGCTCACCACTCAGTGGGTCAGTGGGGTGGGTTGCTGAGGATTCAGATGTTCTCTCATACACATGTCAAACAGACAGACCAGCTCCAGGTACAGCTCAGCAAGTTATCTGTGCCCAAACCTCTTGGATCCACTGAGGCAGAGCCACCTTCGTCTGTGCAATTATTTGCTTTGACAGCTGTTCATTTGTCTTTTCTATTTCAACACCTCCCACACTTTATGAAAATATGTAACATGTCAGAATTTTGACTGGACTTCCTGGGCTGGTCAAGAGATAGTAAAACCAGTTGTCAAGAGGTTGTTAGCTGTCTTACAGTGAGGGAAGACCGCAATGCCCAGATTTCATAATGACGTAGATGAAATTGCCAGGGGAACCTACAGTGTAAGCTAAGCATTTGGTAAACCACTTCTGTGTCCTGCTGTAAATGACACAACAAGCCTCACATCCATTCATTTTGTATATCCTTTTGTTCAGGTATTGATAAAGCAATCACATTCAATTGTAAAACATCAAGTATTTTGTTCTCTGCATCTCCATCACATATTTGTTTTAGCACAAATAAGTTGATAAACAGTTGCATGTGCACCGGTGTATAAATTGACTCAGATTTTTTAGGCTTTCAGAATGAAACTGCATTATTTGTGCCATTTTATACCCTTTAGTCTCATTTTACCTATTTTGCTGATCATTTCACCTGTGTTATTTTCCGTTGCCAAAGGAGGACAATTATTGGCTGACCCATCTGGAAATGGCTTCAATATTTCAGTCAACAGATATTGTGTGCTGGCTTGTTTGTTTTCCCCAGAAAGCATCTGATGATAATTACAAGACTGTGAAATGGCTGAAATCATTTGAAAAGATCATTTGAGAGTGGAGGAAATGCTCAATCAATGCTGCAGAACTGTGGCTAATCTGTCCTTCTCTTCAGTAATGCAACCAGCATTCCACCCCTTGGTATCGTCATTGCGTCGAATGCACAAGATGGCTCCTGTTAGTTATCATTAGGTACACAGTAATTATTATAATTTTCAGCATTGCCTAGGCTAGCTTTGGTAAACAGCAATCAGTGTTCAACACCACCATAGGAGAGCCAATAAGATCCACTAAGACCTCACATTTCATAGTGATCACATATAATTTATACAGTACATTAAAGCTGCAGGTTCAAGTTGTAAGGTTATTTCATTGTTAGGTCTTACAATAAGTCAAAATTCAATTTAGAAGTCTAGAAAAGGAAGATACCTAGTTTTCCAACTTTCGAAAAATTTCTTTGTTATTGTAAAAGAGATGGAAAAAATAAAAGTTGAAAATTTCCACCAGGCGTGGAATCTGAGTAATTGTGTTGTCATAGATGCGATGGTCAGCGCGTAACAAAGTAGTATAATGGATTTAAAAACTATTAGGTGTGGAGATTCTTTCCCTGACCAGTATAGAGTGCACTATTAGAGCTTTAACAATTCACTAATATGTTTTTTTTCCCCCAAATTCTGTTGCAATTTAACAGTGGATGGATGAAAAGTCAAGAAAATGTATTCATTTACTGTACTTTGCTGACACATATATTTACAGCCTCAACTGGAAATACCCTACCAATACATGGCTTACATTATCTTATTATTAGATGTACCAGAATCAGTATTAGCATTAGTACTACAGCTGGTCTTTGTAGTAATGCAGTTATTATTTTTATGAGCACACTCTGTGCCAGTATTTTCAATATCCTACTCATTGCAATATCTCAGAAGCTTGTCCTATTAATGTCTGAGGTGAATGCAGCGCTCATGGCTGGCATATGGCTGTCATGTCAGTGTATTGTTGCGAAGAGGCACAGGTAAGGGAGATTTATGTACGCTCCCCCTAATAAACTGATTCCCAAGGGCACACATTGTGACTGGGTGTGACAGGCAGTTGTTGGATGCAGGGGGCTAATATCAAGGCTTGCAATAATTTCACATTAGATTTTCAGAGTGTCATTTTACACTATTAAATTTTCACTGCATTTTAAGAATACGGCATTTTACTGTCAAGTCTTTTTTTATTCTAGTGTATATTTTTTCTTTTGATAAAATAGTTCAGATTGAAGATTACAGAATATATTTTAATTGTTCCATTACTTGTTGAAGTAAGACAGTTTTGTAAAATGCTGTCATGAGGTGTACAGACACAATAGCATAAACAATAACATAAAATGTGTTAGCTCATACTCAGCCACACACTAACACCTCAGGACCACTATACATATGTGAATAAATTTGAAAGTGATCTTATTTAACTTTGAGATATTTGCCAAAACTAAGAGAAGCACTATCATATGAGCCTGGTGTTTCAGAGTGGACAGAGTGAAGGAAAAAAGGTGGGAGCAGAACAAGTCCTTGAGCAATGGCATTCATAAATAATGAAAGTGTTGCACAAAGTGGGCTTGTGTTCCAGTTATTAGATTTTTCTTAGTTTCACATTCCAGGTCAGGGTCTGCTAGTGTGAGTTTAAATCACGTTAATTTGGACGACTCTGTGGTGCATTAGATTTAAATGTTGACATGTTGTAAAGACCTGCGAAGGTCGTTTTGCTTTTGTAGTTGTTTTTTTTTTTTAGTTGTCAGCCAGAGGGTAAGTTTCCGCCGGCTGTATGGTGTGTTGGCAGGATACGAGGTGAGAGCACACTGCCTACAGGGGAGAAGCGGCCTGTAGAGTGGAGCACATCGCCCCATAGTGGCCAAAAACAAGCCTGCACAACGCGCCAGGCCCTCTCTATCAGTTGTCTGCCCTTCACAGTCCCAGCAATTAATGTTGCATTTACATAAAGGCACAAAGAATCACCCGAGATCATCGGCAGTGTTTACAGTTTGATCAAATATGATTGATGCTCTGTTAATACACCGTTAACTCCGCGTATTTTCTTTGCCAAGGGACCCATGAAGAGGTTCAATTACAGAGCAATCTCGTTAATTCGAGAGCTCGTTACACTAAAAAGACAGCGCCTTTAGATTCTGGAATGCAGATGTGTAAGGAATATAATTAGTAGATAAGACTCCTAATGTGAAACTGCTGTGTGGCTGCAGTGAGTGTAGACCCCGCGGTGTTTAACAAGTTCTTATTCTTATTAAATCCCACTCATACACACACCATCACACACAGGCAATGGGGGGGGGGGGGGGGCAAAGAGAGTAGTCTATGCTGTTATCAGCAGAGGTTAGAATTTGTGTAACTCCAGCTGGAAGTTGTATATTGGTGCCTTGCCGTGGATCACTGTTCTTGCATTCTCTAAGCACTGACATTACATTTTAAATAGCAATTATATTAACCTTAAGAAGAACAGACTTTTTATGGAAAAGGATGGTGTTAGAATCCATCATTTAGAAGCTTAGTAGCTCAAAAAGTAAGACAAACTCATAAAGCATTTGTAAAATGTATAAATTCTGTGTGCTGGTGATATCGCTGGTAACACAGTGATCCATTTCACACTAATGACACAGAGATTAGGGTTAAGGGCGTGGGTGTTTGATTTTTTTTTTATTAAATACCTCCCCCTCAATCTGAAACTCTTGCTGAAAGTGGAAAAGATGCCAGTTGAATATTCACAGCTGGTTGGAAAAGGGCATTCTGAGTGAGCAGTATAGTGAAAATTCTGCTTTTTTTGTACTCTACCAGCTAACATGGTATGAAATGCTGACGACAGCTCGTGAATGCCAATGACTGGGAATGAATGAAGCAGGAAAAGGCTGTACGGGGAAGGCCTCTTGCATTGCTGGCTCAGGAAGGTGAGAGGGAGAGATCAAACACTCCTGCGTGGCTTTATTGCACTTTCATAACCCAACGCAGACGTTTTCCCTCCCTTTTTCCATGGCATGTAAAATGGCAGAATGCAGGGGGAAGGTTTCACTGCTTAATTGCCAGCTACATATCAAAGGACCAGCCACCCCTGTTCTGAGAAACAGAATCACCTTTATTGGCCATTTTAGACATCAGAGTTATTAAACCGTACCTGTCTCTTTTCCCCTGTGGGGACTTGCTGTACTTAAATACTGTAGGGTATGCCAGCAGGAAACACTCATAAAGGCCCCTCCTCCGTCTCATTGACCGGAAGACGTCAAGCTCACTGAATTCGCTGCGGTGGTCCACTCATTTGGAGTTCTATTCACAACCCCCCGCCCCCTTTACCTCTGACTCTGGGTGTTAACAGGGCTGGGGGGGGTGGGGGTGGTAGAGGGGGTTAGAGGGGAGCATGTGCCGGGTGGGAAGGGGGCTGTGGCTGCCCCACAGTCAGTCAGGGTTGACGGAGCCAGGGTGGTGTGCATGTCCGGAGAGGGGGGTGGGGGGCAGCACTGGGTGGCAGAGTGCTCCAGCTGTGCCCATCTGAGGGGAAAAGAGAGCCAAGGGAGGCCCCATTAGTTCCAGAGCAAGGCCAGGTCTGTGTGGCCTGAAGCCTCACTGGAGGAGCACCAGGCCTCCCTCACAGCCTTTCTAGATGGGGGAAGTCGTTATGCTTTTCCACATGTAGCACTATTGCATTCATTCCAAAGATGATGTTAAACCTGCTCGTCAACAGGAAAGAATCAGAATGAGGTTTAAAATAATAAATTCTTTAAATAAAACATGAGTCTCTGGTCTTAAAGCTCTGAATGTGTTGTCAAGACATTACCATGAGGGTTTACAATGGTATGCAGGGTTGTTAGTCAATGGTGTAGACTAGTGTGCGTATGGTATTCAGCTGCAAAGTTATTACCCTTCACTTTAAACATGAGAAATGCATTAAACTTTTGCCATATATTTTTATATACTGAAATATATGGGTATTTCTGTATATAAATAACATAGCTGACTTTATGTCACATTATGCTATATATTGGTGTTTCATCCAATAAGTTTCAGTATGTAAATAACACAGCTGACCTCAAATGTCATAACAATCAAGAAGCAAGGGATTAATATGTGTATTTATGTCACAATTTCTATAAAACCATGAAAGAGAAAAGAATAGAACAACAGAAAGAATCGATGGGTGCTGTATTCTCCAACCCAGGAACACAGAGTAGTGAAGCCAGTAACAGGAAGTGCTACCTGGAGCAAATATTCCAAACCCTGAATGAGGACAGTGTACAATACATGTATGTGGTGCAGTTCATGGTCAGCCAGTCCAGATAATGTAAAGATCAGTGGGCCCGCATGATGCCTACTAAGAACCAATGCCCATGGACAGCATACACAGCTCACAATACCAGAGCGCAGAGTGTTCACGGAGGATGCAGTGCAGCTGACAGTGCTGTGCTACAGCAGGAATACTTTCCATTACGTTCAAAGTGCATGCCAATATTAGCACTGTTTAGTTCATTTATAATCATTTTCATTCGGCAAAAGACTAACCGTTGGATAACAGTCCACACTTGGTTAAATGGTTTGGCACGAAATATAGGTGCATGGCTGTAGAGCTGCAATATGTTGAATAAATCCTATGGTTTGGGTAATGTGCTGGGCTTTGGTTTGTGTTGAATTTTGAAATAATCACCCTCTGTATGGCTCACAGCAAATGTGATTCTGAAGAGAACTTTCTTTAATGCCTAACTTCCAAGGAAAATAAAACAACAATGGGGGTGTTTTGTCAGAAATGTTTCACCAAGTTGAACAGAAAACCTCTTGTTACACTGTTTTGTGCCACTAAATAACTGTATTTTTATTCCTGTCAGGATTATCATCATGTTAAATGTCTATGAACACAACAAATTGTGTGCGGTATTGTGTGCTGATTTGCAATGTTGTGGGAGGGGTCTTCATAATGAGATTCCCAGCCATTCCACTCCACTGAGCATGAGGTATAAGTCGCCCAAAAACAACAGAAAATTCAGAGATCAGATGGATTTCTCACTAATTCACTGGTTATTCTAGGAATTTGTGGAAATGGGAGACAGCAGGGTTGTTGCTTTGTGTGTGGAGCCAAAGTTAAGACTATAATTATTTAATCTGAGGAAAGACAATCGGCGTCTCATCAGGCTGTAGAAAGGGAAACATGAGCACCTTTTTGTTTTTGTTTCATTCAATCACATGCCATGATCATGTGCTTTTTAAATTAAAAAGTACATAAATTTAAATTAGATGGCAGCGTTTCCATATTTGGACAGAGAAATAATGTGTGTCTTGTTTCTCTATATAGAGCATATATCTTCAACAAAGGCAGGGAACCATCACAGGTGGGCCCGTGTTGTCCAGCTACCCATATCACTATGAATTATATGAGCTGTTTTGCTTTCCTTTTCCAATCCCTACTGTGAGCCTGTTTTCTGGGACAGAATACTTACAATAAATCTAGATCATTTTCAGATTTACAACCATTCCATGTGGAAAAGTTTCCAACTCATGTTAAGTTGAATACTGTTAACGACCCATTCAAATGAACACATATCCAGTGTTTTCTGTCCCAGTGGAAATTAAGAAATTACAGAAATGAAGTAAGAATACTCTATATCTGAGTATGACTTTTTCTTTAGCTGTGTTCATATTCTGTTTTACATTTAGTAACGATACATTGTTTTCCAGTTTTCCTTGCAGTTTGTCTCCCAGTGACATGCAGGTTGTTTGGGAGACTAATGAACTGCATAGTTGTGCTCTGCTGTCTGTCACCATGGCCTCCATTGACAGACTGCCAGGGACAGGCGTGGCTCCCTTTGCTTTTCAATGAGATGTCACCAAGTCTCGCTCGGGAATTAAAGGGCAAAGTGACATCGTACAGGCACATTAAAACATCTTGGTAGAAGTTGCAGATATGAAAATGTGCTCCCTTTGGTGATACAGTTGAGGGAGGGGCAAAATCTCATACAGAAGAGTTTTACTTTTAGCAATGTAAAACAATCAAACACATTAAGAAAATAGTATTGCAGCTAATTCCACTACTTTTATATACATTAATTCTGTGGTAAATATAAAATCATATTTAAAACAAAATAATATTTGTGTACTAATCACTGCTGTCGATGGTGTGGTGTTAATATAGGGGATGTTTTATTGATGAGTTTAGTTCTATAAGATCTGAATTCAACCCTCCTCCTAGTGGTCTCTCTATAGAGAAAATGGAGTTTGAGACAAACGGCATCAAAAGATACGACTATTGAATAAGACCTTGCATGCTTGTGTTCTGTTCTATCTAAGATCTATGATTGCTGTACATCTTTCTTCTGTGTACTCACTCATGGTGTGTGTAAGGTGGTATAACACATGTATGAACACTTAAAACTGTACTGTACGGTAATAGTAATAGTATTACTATTTACTGTACTCCCAATGCTTTCTGGGGTCAGCGGTGAGGGTAAGACTGCTGACGTGGTCCTCGGGGGAACAAACTGTTACTATCCATTCATGCAGTCACGCCTCAGCAGTGGGAGAGGAATAGGAGGGAATGCCAACAGCGCTGCAGGAAATGAGGGCTGGCGCCAAAACAGAAGCAGGTGATGATGGCGTTACCCCAACAGGTGTTCCCAGAGCCCGTTCGCAGCCAGCAGTGGATGGGTGGGGGGGGGGGGGGGGGGGTGTGGAGGGGGGAGAGATCAAGGGAGTTGGAGTAAATAACCAGGAGAAACCATGCGATTTCCCAATCACAACAGAGGTGTCATTTACGCCGCGTCGCTGTGCCGATCGGGACTCTGTCTGAGGCCGAGGAGACGCGCTATTGATCCGCCCGCCAAGAAAGCCAGCTGCCATTAAAGCCATGACAGTAGAACTGTACCACATCGATCGGCAGCCGCAGGCCTCTTCATATTATTTATAGAGGCCCACTTTAAAAGGGAACGCTCCATCCAGCACTCTCCCATATCAGGTAATTGATGGCAAGTGAGGTATTGCCTCCTTCCCTGACCCCGGTGCACCGGGAGTCAGATGGATTACATCTAACACAATTATGATTGATATTATCAAATTACACCACGCACGACAAGGTGGAGCATGTCCTCCCTGCAGATCCATTGACTGAAACTGCCTGCTGTCGTTGTGTGGCTTTGGCTGAGGTCAGTCTGTGTGTGTGTGTATGCGTGTGTATGCGTGTGTGTGTGTGTGTATGTGTACATGTTTTGTATATGTTAGTATTTGAGTATGTTTCATGCACTGCTGTTTTCAAAATGTCACTTGAAGTACCCATGTAATCCCCTCCGCCTCCAGAGGCCAGCAGATGAAATCATGTAGAACACAACCCCATTCTTTTGAGACCAAGTGCCTCCAGTTTAGGGCAGCTGGACACCGCACAGATCTTTGATAATACTTTTCTTGTAAAACAGCAGTTCCAGAAGAGTTCAAAAACAGATGTGTTTGTTGGTAGTAAACAAATCATATGGACTATCTTTAGACATTTTTTGTGGTATGAGTTCAACTCCAGAAGCACTGGTTATCCTATTGTATAACTTGGAATATTAAGTTGCATGTAAAAGTTCAGATAATCAGCACCAATTCCTATCACTTCCAGATCAGGAGGTGTAAAGCATATTGGCAGCTGCCATTGCCTGACTTAATATCCCAGTAAGTAATCTAATAGCTTCCGTTGCAGTCAGTGCCAGAGTGTTTTCCTCTATCAATTTATTTTCTAGCAATATGTCATATTGTATGGATGCAATGACTGAATTGAGCATCACATATTAGGTGCCAGTTCCATACACACATTAATTGCCTGACAAATATTGTGGTTTTGTACAAGCTCTCTGCTTATTCAAAATCACTTCTTGTGACAATGCTTGTTCTTCTTCCTTAGCAAGTGCATTTTTTAAACCAGTGACAATCACTGTAATCAAGAGATCACTGGTCACATCAGACTAACAAGATTTTTGCTCCAAATAAGTCTTCTTCCTTACTCCAGAAAGACATGTAATACAGCATTTTAGTGATGAATAAGTTACTGCAAATAGACTGGAAAATACCAGAAAATAAAATGGTCTGAATTATTGGGTGATTACATGACACAACATTCTGAGAATGATCCAAGATTTTCCTTCTTGCTGCCATCCTTTAGTCTTTGTGTGTGTGTGTGTGTGTGTGTATGTGTACTCATGCGTGTGACAGTCAGTGAATGACACTGTCAGTGACTCCCACACTAATGTGCACCACAGAGAGAACATTTCACAGACTAGACTGTGTTCTGCCAATGACCTGCACACTGCTCTCAATCCATTTATTTATGTTTTATTATTATGTGGTTTGCGTTTTTCCCTTAACCCAATTATTGTGGGAAACCATAATGAAATTTATGCATTGTTTATTATAGTCTTAGGGCATAGGGTAAGCTGCAGAGGGCAAACTGCCCCTTTTCAAAGGCTTCCATTATAAAAAAAAAAAAAAGTAAGGCTTCAGCATTCTCAAGGAACTGACTTCATTCAGTGTGAGGGACGGCTTCCTATAAGCTTTAAATGATAATGACAAGCCTTTTAAAATCCATTTTCCACTCTGATTAGATTTAGCGCCATCATCACTGCTGTGTGGATCTGTGTGTTCTTTATTCATATTTCAGACGAAAAACATAAATCCTGCAAATTGGCTCCTGTCTCTTCTTATTAAACTGATTTAGAGTAATGGTTCTTTAATGTCTATAGTCAGTGCTTATTCTTTTTTTTTTGTTCTCTAATTAATATACAGTTGTAAGGTCTTTCAGAGAAGGACTGTTCAGCTGAGCTCTCTCTATGTGCAGTAAAGGCAAAAGTAAGCGCAGTTTAATGATTAGTGTGTAGTAAACGTTTTGTGTAGTATTGTGCTCTGAACTCAGCTTGGCACACGGTGAGGCCTCTCAGCCACCTGTCCTGAACTGCTGGACTGTGTTCATTCGTGACTAATAATCTGGGAGCTGGAGTTAACCCACAAAGGCTAGCTGGCCTGATTCTGGACCCCTACTGCCAAAGTACGTTTTAACACCTGGAGAATTGGCTGGGGTCTCCACGCCGCTCTTTGTAATTGGTGCAATATAAAGGCTCGTTTAGTGAGGCTTTGTGAGGGCAAGGCACCTGACGAAACAAAAGTGAGAGGTTGAGTGCCAGCACACGCAATCATGGCAAAAGATGGTGTTGGCACAGGTGGGGTTACAGTGCTCTAAAATTCGTCTTGATGTTTGTCTGCAGCAAATGGACCCACCATATGTATTTCAGTCAATCTACATATATATCTATATCTATCTAGGTAGCTATAGATACATTTTTGCATTTTAAAGGAATGCAAAAGTTATTGTACTAATTATATTATTATATATATAAATACTGCAATATATATAATAAAAACTGCAAATATTCACTCAGTGAATTTTTATAGCAGCCAAAGCAACGTTCAATTTCCTGCTTCCTGATTCTTTCCTAGTTGCTCTTCACATGATTGGTGACAAACGAATTAACCTGTTGTCGTTACTTTTTCATCTCTCTATGTATTTGTTACACTATACATACATGCCAAAAATTCATTTCATGGTCGTATATTACATATCAGCTTCATACATCATTTCCTCATGTCAGAAAAAAATGACGAAATTTTGTTTGAATAAAACTGTGAAGTTACTGGACCTTTTTGTATCTTTATAACAATAGGCATTTTTATATATTAGAGCCCAGTCTTGTCAGGTTTGGACAGTTTTAACTGGGCAGTGTTACCCAGTGAAGCCTAGTGTTCAAAGCAGCACCTGCAGTGCAGAGTAGACCCAGGAGAGCAAGTGCTGCTGGGAAGGGAAATGATAAAAGTCTGTTCCATATGACTGGCACTCCCTGCCCAGGAAAAACTCCTGTTGTAATGAAGAAACACAGATGAAGGCAGACCTGCAACATTACCACACAGTCACACATCAGCTTCTGTAAAAAGAAATGCTCTAAAATGGCAGCCTTCAGGACGCATGCACTTATACCAATGCAGGGGGCGGGTTACAAGGTGCAGCATGAAAAGCTACAACATTTCCCTGACTCATTTGTTTGTGGAAACCACAAAAAAATGATATTCCTTAAAGTCAAATAGAAACTTATTTTATGAACAGATACTGGCTTTAGAATGTATGCTTGGTTTTGATAAGTAGTTCTCTACTACATCACGCTGAAGGGAGACTCAACAGGGTGGCATTGTGTGATATGCTTATGCTTATGGAGCTATTGCAGAGACTGGTTTAAATCTCTTTTTGATCATCTCCATTTTATCTGCTTTCTTTTACCCCATTGCGTCAGTAAGACCATCCCCTTGTTTCATTGCCATTTTACAGAGCTCTGTTTTTGGAGGATTTCTTGATCTATTTATCTCAGTGTCCAGGCTAATAAGCCATCTTTTGCATACCTAAAGAGTCCTGCATAACAACCCATTATTTTGCTCAGCAGTGCTATCCTAACAGCAACCATATCTCAGTTGCAGCACAAGTCCCTCCACTCCATCCCACCCTTTACTCTGCCTGAACCATTCTGTCTCACATAACTGTCAATCACAAATGGGCATATCTCAGTTTATATAAATTAAAAAAACTGAGGTTTAAATCTAGCAAATCATAGATTTAAGATCTAAATGAAATAAATATTTTGAAATCTAGATTTAATATTTAAATTGTATTTTTGAAAGTATCTTTTTTAGCTTTATGGCTTCAGTCTAAAGACATATTATACAAAGAATACATATCTAGGCTGCCACTCGTTTTTTCGACGTTTTTCTCAGATTTGAATCACATAACTACACACACAAAAACAGCCTAAACTTACAAAAACAAATAAGTTGTTTTAAAAAAATCACCAAAGAATGAGCCTGAGCACACAGCCACAGCCAAACCGCTTGAAAAATTGTGAGCCACTCCCCAGCCAAACACATGTATTTAACTAGCCTTAATTAAGCAGGTGAGGCTTGTTACCCATGTACTGGTTCAGACAGAAGATACTGACAATCGGTCAATTAACAATTAAACATGTACCCTGTTTTGGTGCAATTGATTTGAAATGAACTCAGTTACACATTCATCAAAACAATTCAATTACCATTAAAACATTTGGGACAGGTGAAGGTTTTGGTGCTCTGCTGTATCTGACTGCCCATACACAGCTCACCATTAAATGAACTTTTTATTATTTCTTTCTCTTAGCTGAGTACCACGTCACAATGAAAAACATTGGTTGAATGATTGAACAATATCAGTTCAGATGTGATAATAAGACCCACTTTTGAATTGAGGGACACATAATTTACCCCTTGTTGCTGTTCTTATTATCAGTAGAATTAATGCTATGCAAATATCCTGCTTGAACTTTATATTCTTCAGGTAAGGCTATTCATCTTTTGAACACATACATTTGAATTGGGAAAGGAGCCATGCATCATTGCATGTCATTTTGAAACCAAATATTAATCAATTGTGAAGCAGTAATTGCTTATAAGTTAGCCTCTAGGTTGTGGTGTGGAACAGTTTACATATAGTTTCAGAACAGTTTCACATCAGCATGACTGATGATGTCATGAAGATTTTTGGGAACCGTTGTGAACTGGATCATCTTAAATTAAGTCCTTTAAACTCACATACACAATGTTATAAATTGAAACTGCATCCCTGAACATGGGATTAACATGTTTCAAATCAGTCAAATTTTCATGAGATAAGATTTAAAATTAAATTTTATATTTAAATTTAAATTTAAATATGTCAGTATGCAGGCCTGGCTTGGGTCTGGAGGTGCTTTGGGGTGCATTGCACCCCCAGTTGTCTCCTTATATCCTGATATCTACATAGTATTTATGTAATATTTTAGTTTTTTTGGTGTTAGTGTACACGTTCTTCTCACACGCTCTCATTTGAGACTGATTTGTGTCATGTGTGACTACAAATAACAATATATTGACAGTCCTTATGCATCGTCCTGCATACCCCGCGATGGAATAAAAAGAATATCACACTGACCTCAGAGTGACATAACTGTGATGTCATGAGGCAGAAGCACAGCACAACTCCATCTGTCTACTGAATGAACTGTGACTCTCAGGAGTTCCTGGAATGGACTCTGGCACACCCTGGTACCCCATTGTTCTAAAGTGATGTCCTGGGCAGCTGGTTGGCATGGTAATTGAGGGCAACTGATGAGTCATTGTGTGAGTGTGTTGCGTGTGATGGTGCCTACAAAGACTCACTTGCCAGCGGTGGGCCCCTGTGTGTTCATGACCAAGACCATATAACAGGAAATGATCCACGTACTCTAAGCAGTATTGAACTGATTCCGACACCCTTAGTCACATTTACCAATCATAAAGTCCAAGACTGCAAAAACGTCCTGCTACATTTTATAATGAATTTTACAATGTTCATTACTTATGTTCTCTACTACCAGCTACATATGCACTACATAAGTTCAAAAGCTTAAATAAACAATTTATATAAATAGTATAGTGCCAATGTAAGAGGAGAATTGAGCCTCAGTTAATCAGTATTCTTAGTTTATTATTGTGTATGTAAATGGTTTGAAAACTAAATAATGCATAAAAAAGAATACAATGTGGTTATTGCTGTTCTTTATATTATTGTGAATTATTTTGTTTGTATTAAACAAACAAAAGTTCGTATTAATATACATTCATTTTTCTATCCTCACATTTACTGAGTAATCATAGTGCTATGCCCAGGGGAAACACTATTGCTTGCATGTTAAGAGGCTAATGAGTCATTGAGCATAAAGCAGTTTGTAGCAGTTGTTCATTACTACATCAAGAAATTCCAACATTCTATCTGTTGAATGTAGAACTAACTATAACCCTAGCACAGGTCTGTTTGTCTGTACCACCAGGAGAAGCTATTGTTGCACCAAGGGGATCCTCACAGATGGGGTACATCCCACATGGGTGCTGTCTTTGAAAGAGTCATTCTGGGACAAGGCAGTTGGAGTGTGATGCTATAGAACGTGGTGTCTGTAAAGTTTATTGAGTGCAGTTACATGCTAGGGCTAAGATACAAAGAGACATATTTATCTACCAAAGATAATGTAAGATTCTCAGCCTCACGTGGCCCTTGCTTTACTTCTCCTTTTGTAAAGACACGGTATTATTAACTTCAGGATGGTTTCAGACTAGGAGCAGCATATTAGTCATCATGCTCTTCTACTGCTGTGCAGTAGCTTCTGGAGACTCAGTAGACAAGACTCACATATTGCTACACATTTCTGTGGGGTGTACTGACAAACCCTTCTCATTTTAATACCATGAAGGGAGCAGTTTGATTGATCTTGCTTAAGGTGACAGGAGTATGACAGTTGCAGTCTGAGAGGAACCAGGCCTAGCCCGTGATACATGGCCCACAGACAGATGATGATAAAGTGAGCCTCTCACGGCACTGACAGGCACAACAGGCAGAGCCGTGGCCACTGCTAATAAACTACAACTGCTTCTTGTGGCTCCCAAAGTTCCCAGAGATACAGACATCTACATCTGGCAGGAAGGCCCTATCAACAAGCATTACCTCTCTTCCAGAGCTCTCATAAGAAATACAGTATATAGCACATCATGTAGAGTTAGATTTTCAGTCCAGTATGCAACATGGCGTGTCCCTAAATGTGTTTTGCAGCAAATACTTTAAGTTAAACATAGGCACACTGTATACATCCAATGCATCAAATCTCCTGTCTAAAATGTAGCCTATCCCCACATGCACTGTATTGACTAAATGTAGTCAGTAATATGCTGTGCGTGTGTATGTGTGAGCGGTCCGTGATTGTGTAAGTGTTCATAAGGATCCTTGTTTTTCCATTTGTAACTGTATATCAGCAAGAGAACTTATCCAATCCACTTAAGTTGAAACTGTTTAATTGTAATTACCGTTGTGTAATTGTCCATATGAGGACTGTGTATGAGAAGGCCAGCGATTGACTAACAAGCCGTACCTGGTTAATTGGCTTGTTATTAGACACAGGTGTGTGGCTGGGTACTTTATTGGGAGTTGAGCAGCTGGTTTTGTTTGTGATTCTGTCAAAGGCCGTGGTTCTCCCTGATTTGTGCTGGTTCTTAAATTAAATGATTCATTTTCTACATTTGCTTCACTGTTTTTACATGCCGTGCGCTGGCAAGCATTGTAACGCAGATTCATTCTAAAAGACAAAAGTAAATCTACAAGCAAAGTTATAAGTTGGTGAAAACTCCCTCCTGTGAGCAGATAAACGAAACAATTTTGACTCTCGAAATTGGATGCGAAGACACGTTGCGTGAAATAAATAAAACTCAGGTTTCCCCTGGACCCTTCTCCAAGCCACTGTGCATTCAATCACATTCAGGTGTAGCCGGTGTTTTCTGAGGGTGGAAAAAGTACTGTATTTGATTTGAAGGAGCAATAAACGTGGGCCGTAAATGCAGCGAGGGGGAGAGGGGGCAGAAAGGTCAACCATGTAATATCAGAGGAACATCACACTTGGTTACCGCAAACAATGGCAGCAGGGAGAGTAGAACCCCTGTCCCTTTCAACATCATCCAAGCATTTCTTCTGTTAATTATAGTCATATCGCCATATTGAAGTCTTGTCTCCGCAAACATATTCTTATTTATTTTGAGGCTTTTTTCTCAGGTAATGGAATGTCAGCTCGGTGTAATTCGTGCATGTCGCATAGTGCCGATCAAAGTGACCTTTGTTTCCCCGCACTCACAAATCAATATACCCAGTCAGCAACGTCTGACACATAAAGGCACAACATATAATAAATGACAATCAGAGATCAAGATAGCAAGAGAATACCTGACAAGAGCTGTTCACTGTAGTCATTTTCAGACAATGCAGCCCGTTATGTTCAAAGTGCGATTCATTTGTCGTTCTTACAACATGCACGGGCAGCGCTCACTTTGTTAAAGAAATTCTTCACCCCCCAGTAATAAATTCTCTTAGAGACTGCTTCAGCCATCTGTACACATAGTGGATGGTATTACAGTTGTAGCTTTTTATTGTTGATGTCTTCCAGAGAAAGGTTATATTGAAAGCAATTTTCCTCTTAAGGAAGTAAATTGTTCACAGGAAATTGTCATTGCCACCCTCAGAAACCCCTTCTCGGGAAGGGCTGGGACTGAATTCATGTTAGCAGCGAGGAATAAAAGGATTTCATACATTTTGAAATAGAGCACAGTTTATATTTAAGGAGACATTTGGGGGAGGTGAGAGTGGGCGTGAAATGTTACAGGCTGGGGGGGTGAAAATAGCCACTGTCTATTAAGCATGAATGAATAGAAATAGAATTAACCTGTTCCGGTTTGGCTGGGGATTGAAACCCTGAGCCAAGGAAGCCATCTTCATGAGGCTGGCTCTGGCCTCCAGGCATCCTGGAGGTCCATCTGGACTCTGGAGTCTGGAGTCTCTTTCCCTCTTCCACAGTTTCATAGGGATACAGTGGCTTTGCTTAGCGTCCATCCAGTCACCTAGCAAACAGAAAGAGGACAGAGAGTTAGAAGGACATAAATGCAAGATTCCAAAGTTGGGGGCTCAAGATGCGCATCTTCTGCTAAAGATGTGTCAATTTCTGTTTATTGCAATGCAATTTGTGTTTCTAATGGAAGTTTTTAAGTGCAAGCAGCAGGTGTTTGAAATGAATCCCAAACATCCCCTCTGATTTTACGTGCATCACAACAGAGTGGTAAAATCCACCTCTGTTACACTATTTACTTCCCTCTCCCTGAGGCCTGTTCATTAATTCACAAAGCTCCAAACACATTGTACTCAAATGAAAAGCCCAGTCACTGGTATTAGTTGCTGCTTTGTGCTGTCTGCCTGCTCCTGGCCCTGTCAGTCCCCCTCCCTGGGATCAGCTTATTCCCTTTGGACATGAGGAGCAGCAGGTCTTTGGTGTGTCTAATTGCCCAGATACTGACATTTTTCTTATTATAGACATGATGAGCTATGAGTGTCTCTGTGCAGATTTCCCCTCGCTCTCAGCCTCCTGATAAACATGTTTGTTTTGGACAAGTCGGGCCTCATCCATTAGCAATATTGTTTTCTTAAACATCACATCGATTCTGTTTAGCTCCAATCAATTTCAAATGGTTCTGACATTCAGATATGACCTTAAAGCAGGGCGATTCATGAGCTATGATTAGGATTAAACTTTTCTTAATGAGGCCATTTCTCTTCCGTGGGGGCTTTTGACCAGGCCCAACAGGAGTGGTCAGTAAAAATGAGATCAATTAGTGTAAATTATACAGGTTAAACCTGATTACCTAGGACCCTCTAATTTGTGTAATTAATAATCCCCTTTTCACTGGAGCAGCAGTTTATTAATAACAATCTATATCTGCACTCCGTGCTCTTGGTAATGAAATGGCAGGGACAAGTCATCAGTTAGGCAGGTAATGTCATAATCAATGGTGCCAAAACATGCATGTTAATTAAAGCCCTTATTAATTGTTACAGTCAAATGTAAATGCTACATGCTGTCAGCCCTCTTGTCCCATTATTTATAGCAATCTACAGATGTAAAATGGCAAATGTAATTAGCAATTCAGCTGGCAGGCTGGGAATCACAATGAGACAGTATCAGCTCTGACAGCTGGCACCCAGCACATGGCACACACAGGGCACGGAACAAAACCTGCATTATCTGCCACACTGTGACAACAGGAAATGTATGTATTCACAAACTAATAAAGAAATTCACAGCAACGGCCTGCCATATCAAACAATGGGCTCCTAAAACGCCTGTTTGATTCCATTGTTTGCTTACAAGGAGCTCTTATGCATTTCTCTATGCATTTATGTCTGCACGCCCTGTGCTCTGTGGAGCACGATACACACGCTGTTTCGTGCGATAATGTGTACATTTAAGACAATGGTCTCAACCCTGCACTCTCCACTGCCATCTCCACACCTGGGCAATGTTGCTTGTGGTGACCTCAGTCCCAGAGAACAGTCAGCTTGAGTTAAAGAGCTAATTCATTAGGTTCAGACACAACACTGCATCGACTAAACAGCCCCTTTGTTTTAGTCTTGCAATAGCAGTATTAATATTTTATCTGAAATAATTTCCCCTGCATAGTGTTTTGGTATATAACAATAAAGATAGTACTGCTGTGCTTTTCAACCCCGAGAGCTTGCTTTGAATGATTGCTTCAGTCTTTTATGCTTTCATATGTGAAGTTATATGAATGGTGAGTTGAATCTCACAGTAACACAAACACAATGCCATCTGTTTTGGTTAACAGTATTGTAAGATCTTGAAGTTCTGACCATAGCACATTGACGTGCAGTGTCTAGCTAGATCATTTTTTCACCCTGCTTTGAAGTTCATATTTATCCCCTGATACCAAAACAGGGCAATGACATTTTGAGGGTTGAACCAACTAGTAAATGCTTGCTCCTTTTGAACAAATTTCACATTTGATACTACCTGCCTTGAATGTCTGTAGCCTTTCTGTCACTCAAACCAATCAGATAGAGTGAACTGATTATCATTCCTGTCACTTATATTTATATTATATTATATTTATAACATATTCTACACTGAAAATACTTTGGGACAAATCAGGTAGAAAGCAACAGCCTATTATAAAATCAGATTAATTGTAGCAAATTCAATTCAGATGAACCCTTTGCAATTAAATTTTCATGAAACATGAAAATGTACAATTCAATAGACATAATATAGATAATTTACTTCAAGTTACTCCAGAATGCACATGTTCACTGTAAAACATGGTATTCCTGGTTTACTTAACAAATTTGTTTATGTGTAAGTTTTGTAAGCAAAGAGAGAAATGGGAAATTTGCTTTGGGAGAGCTGTGCTTCGAAGCTGGCTGTGCGAAATTAGCTGGCAAGGAACAGTTTCTTGTCTTCCTGTCTTCTACCAGACGAGCCAGATGGTGTCGAACCCCTTCCTGTTATTGAACACGATGGGCGTACAAGGTGTGGAGCTGCAGAGCAGCGCAGACGCCCCCTTAATTTGTGTAGTGCTCCAGCGAACATCTGTAAATAGCACAGTGGTAAAGGTGGCAGTCAGAGGTGGGGAGGCACACAAGTGTGCAGTCTGTATGCAGTTTCATCAAGGGAGTCGGGGGGGTGGCAGGGAACCATGTACTTTCACAGGTCACACTCTCAACGCTACAGCTTGTAAAACTGTAAAGTACCCACACGGCTCGACTAGGGAGTGACGCGGCCTTCCGGCCCTACATACATACAGTGTGGCGATGAACAGCAAGTATACTTCACGCCCAGAGTGAAAGATACGTCTTTAAATATTTCGCACACATCTTGCCTATACAATTTGCCAGCACCTGGCTTTAAGAGGCACAACATCTGGTCGCAGTTGCTTTAGATGGCAATTAATTCTTTATCGCTGTGACTCGCATCCTGCTATTGAATATCATTTGGAGCAAGCTGCGTGCAGCTTAGGGTGTGGGAGCTCACAAAATTGGCATAAGTTGCTGACAGAACAGAAATAAACAGCTCATGTTCATGGACAAGCTAATACTGATATAACACCTAAGCAGTTTCAGACAGCCCTAGTATCCGCATTGTCCCTACATTGTTAGAAGTATACTTTTTTTCTCTTTTTTTGCAGCTGGAACTAAGTGATTGTTATCCAGAAACCAACAAATATAAATATACATATATTTGCGTATTTTTTGTGTAGAAATGTTTTGTTTTCCAGAACCACAGGGGTGACAGCTTTATCTGGAGATACCCCCAGGTCAGCTTGCTTTAATTCACTCCAATAAAAAAATCTAGTTAACTTTCTGCTGAGGTGTAAACAGGTGGGGTTTTTAGCTGACGGTTTATTTCCCACATGCAATGAATAACAATGCGACATTCTTAATGAATGTTGGTTGGTACAGATTAAACACAGCACAGCCTACATGCTGCTGATAGTTTTGTTGTGTAATTGCAAACATAATTGTTATCTGTTTAATGCTTATTTATAAGTCAGCCCTGACCCTGCTCTCAGTTATATTAGTTTTGCCTGACCATCAGGAGTTCAGAATGACAACATTATTCTTTTCCATAACAATTCCAATTGATTGGGGTCCCATGCAATTACATAGGTTGCACTCCCCAATATTCAATTGTCATTGAATATAATACTGCCCTTCAACATACTCCAGGCTCCAGCAGTATCTCAGTGATGACACTTGATATTTGAAAGGATCCATACACACACATGCACACATGCATGCAAACAATCTCACACACACACACACACACACACACACATTTTACATTACACATTTTATGGGAGCAAATCAAGCAGCAAAAACAAGAAATAAAAGTTTTGTTTGTTCCTGGCTACAGCATACCCCACATGCTCCCCTGAGAAAGCTGCTTTGCTCAGCCACAGAGTTACAATTGATTAAACAACAGCAGTGTGTATATCAATGGGTCACTTTTGCTTCAGTGAGCATCATCAGCATCATCATTAGTATCGTTGCCATCAAAGAAAAGTCCTTATCACAATATTTGTAACAGCACCAAATATTGCAATGGGTTGGGGTTGGCAAAATAGAGCTATAGTCATCTTTTTGAGGAAATCACTGTTTTCTTGTCGTTGAAAAGGGCTGAAGCAATTTATGTCAACTCAGAGGCTGGTAGGATTTGCCTGCATGTTTGCAAAATTTAAATTTCAGTTTAAAATTCAATGTTGAATTGCATTTTAAAGTATAGGCCTAAAAGCAGAATATAAATGTACAAAGGTTCTCACATGGTAAATCTCTGCAGTACACTTACAAAATGTAAAGGCACTACTAGCCTGTTTTGTAAGGATGAAAAAAAAATTGTTTTGCTGTGGACTGGAAAAAAACCTTCATTCTGAATTACAAAGCAAAATGTGAAAACTGCATCTCCATTTATCAATTTTATTGACCAACTGAGCAGCAAGAAATGTAGGGCCATAGACAGATTTCAGCTGAGGTGCTGCACTGCGAACGCATCAAGTCAGCTTGATTAGACATGCAGAAACACCTCTGCTCCTCACAACGCCTCTACATCAGTATGTCCAATATGCCAGCCTTTGATCGTAAGGGAGCGTTCTATACGGCTTTCTGCCAATATTGTAAAAACTAAGCTCCTCACAAAGTAATGGCATTGTTAACTGGCTTTCCGCTGATTTGAAGTATGAGGAAAAAAAATACATCCTTATAGATAAAGACAGTAATTATTAAGACAGATGTGGTTTATGAAAAGGCAATTACCACATACAGTTAGTTAGCAGTAGGTACATTACAAGGCTAATTATATCATTTAGAATTAACATTGAAGTCCCACCTGTGCAAGTAACCAGTCAGCCACACTCCTCTTAGCATGAATTCCATCAATGCCAACACTACAGAGCACCTTGGCATGGCAGGTCTATGCTGACTACAGCGTACCATGCCACGCTGGTGAACCCTGCTCCCAAGTCGTCAGGAAGACAAGGTGAGCAGCCTCATCACACTGGGACTCTGCCTGTTTATCGTAAATACAGCCCCGGCCCAGAGAGGTCCATCTGCTGCAATTTTATTCAGCAATTTCCCCAGGGCCTCTGAGCTGGTGCGAGAATAACAATACTTCAGCCCATCTGTCCTATAGCACCAGCCCCATCTATATTACCACACTCCCTGCCGCCAGCATATGCTGTAGCATAAAGCTACGAGGCAGCCCTGTGGACCAGCTGCTGGGTTGACAGATACATATCTGACTGTTATGAAGTCCGCTCACTAAGCTGGCTTACTCAAAGTGCATGGAACACCAAGGGAGAAGTGGCTCCCTGTGAGGAAAACCAAAGTTTAAATCCGCTGATCCATGTAAAGCAGGTGCAGACTCATGTGTCCCTCATGTGGTACTGAGTGGCTACTGGTTCCACGTGAGGGGTATATGCAATGTAATGCCACAACATTTCCCAAGAAACATGTAAAGGCTGCAGGTTAAGCAAGATAAACTATGGGGCCTCAACCCTATGAGTGTAAAGTCACGATGGTGCTTAACAGCACCTGTTCTGTTACACTCAACAAACTGAGTAGGGGATCCAACAGATGAATGTGATACTGACAATTAGTGAAGAATGCTGACAAATCTTCAAACAAGAAACACACCCACTTCAATAGTTTAGTGCATTGTTCTCCAGGAGGTAAAAACTCCTATAGTGTATTAAATGTATTGCAGATTCATTACATACACTGGTGATAGCAATATTCATTTTGGGGGGGAAATAAATCTGTAAATATTCTGAATTTTTCATACAGTACGTGAACAATATGTTCTCAGTTTCTTTATTAAGATAAGGTGTATTATTAAACAAGTTGCACATCACAGCAAGGAATCACGACACCATCAGACCATGTGCCCGTTCATATTGTCAACTAATCAAGCAGCACGCTGTAATATCATACTTATTTTGACTTCATAACAGGGTCCTTGGCTAAGCTGGCTAGCTGCATTTCATTGCTGGGTGACACTCTTTACTGTTTTCTACCATTCTTCATGGATGTAAAGGATAGGGCAGTTATATGCTCAATGCACTGGTTTCTCTGAGAGGCATACTGTGGAACTAAATTATGTTGTGTCTGCTCCATTGATGAAAATGGGATGGACAGTCTAAACATATTTTTTTTCTGAAAGCTCCAACGCAAACCTAAGGTAAATTCTGGAGTATACAGTGGCCTAAGATTTGACATGAAATAAGAGTGACGTGTAAGAATCCTACCTCCACCACAGTCCTGGAGTGTGTCTATGCTGGCATGTCACTGCCTGTGGGGGGGGGGGCTCATCTGTGCCCGTTGCTCTGTGTCCTCCCGGTCACTACCATGCTGATGAGACATACACCCTTCTGACAGGTAAGGTCACTCTCACCTACAGCAGGGCTCACACCTGCAAGCATGGTGTCAGACCTGTGGTTAGAGCAGACAGGACACTTCAGCGATATTCAGCATATTAATTATGTGAAAATTTATGGCACCAGCACTGAGTGACATGGCCATTATCAGTGCACATTAGGTTTTCTGTCATTCCCTGTATCTATCCACGCAACCCAGGAGAGGAATTGCAATGCTGGAGATTGAATCAGCAAGTACCAGAAGTTTCTGGCCACTGCATTACAAGAGATCAGTCTGAGCTAATGTTACTGATGTCCCATTTCATTGCTCTTCATGCTAGGACTCTCCCATGTTTCCAGTGCCAATGGTTCCTAAGAAGCCAGCACCTCCCTGAGTGATTCAGTTGGCATTGTAGGCTCTAGGGTACCTGACTGACTAACATCTTCATAGTGACATCTTTTCTTCAGTTACTTTCATTTTTTGGTTTGAGGTAGTATATTTGATCAGACAAGAAAGGTGTAACATGAAAAATTGCTATTTACCAATAATCAATAACATGGCAAAAAACTGTAAAAGTCACTAATGTAGTACCATTTAACAATCACTTAAAAGGAAGACACTCAATGCAAACCTTTAGCTCGCTTCTGACTGGCGGGCAAACTAAGATCTGACCCCTGGCCCAATCACCTGTGAGGCAGAGCAATGGGCATGTGACCCCTTTCTCTTCACTGTATCTCAACGATCTTGCATTTGTGGGATGAATATGTCTTAACATCATCCTGACACCAGTAGCGGAAATTAGTTTGTAGATGTTATTTTTTTCTCTATACAGAAAAATGTGGCCCTATAACCAGATTCCACCAAGTCAGTCTCGCTGGCATTCATTTTTGACAGTGTGAAGATGGCCAGTAGGTAATAATAACAGGAAGGTTTTGTATGTCTTGTAATGACTACAGCAAATGACAAACCCATAAATCAGTACAAGGTGGATTATGATGAATCTTTTTCATATTTGTTCACTTTAAATCCTTTCTTCACAAATCTGTATTTATATTAACTCTGATCAGAGGAGGATGGGGACTCCAGTTCCCTGGCCACACCCCCATGCCCTCTGGTTAATCAGTGACTCGCTGGTGCATGGGACAGGCTAAGAGAACAACCGACCCCACTGTTCTCCCATTAGGTGTGCCTTGTTTTGGTTTCACAATCCCAGTCAACCAGAGCAGAGGCACTTCCCTCCTCTCGGAAGTGTGAATATTCATCAGGTCGCTCGCTGCACTGCTGGTAGACACACCTCTCATCTCTGAAACCAGAGAAGCTACACAACGCTCTTCCATTCACTGCTGAGGACACGAGCAATGCACAAGTGCAATCTTCTTTTTCCCTCTACTCTCTAAGCAAGAGTCTGTCAGAAGTGTCTGGTAGATGTCCTTTTCCAGGGTCATGATGTGGCTGTAGAACATGTGTCATAAACCCGTTACCCCTTGTCCAGTCATAACTACATGAAGCCCTGGATTTTCTCTGGGTCCTCAAGGACTATACCTCTCCCCCATCACTCAGTCCTCACTGTTCAGGGTGACAAAAGTATCTAACAATGCTGAAGCAGTTCTGAGCCTCTGACTACAGAGGGCTGAGCTTTTTGATCCATATTTAGCATATGTTTAAAAAAAACCTGAATGGTATATGAACCAACATACATGCATAAGTAGCATTTAGTATGTGCAATTAATGCAGGGATGTCCGAACATTTCCATCATAACACTAGTAGAACTGATTAAAACATCAGTACCCTGTTGTTGTATCCATGGGCATGGTTGTTAACCTGAATCGCCTCAGAAAACTCAGGTTTATTAATGGCTGTACTAACATGGATGCAATATAAACTGACCTGGATAAGGGGTGTCTGCTAAGCAAATCAATGCTGTGGTCAGCCGTACTATAAAACAGGGACCAGGAAGACTCACCTCCCCCTTAATGAAGGCCTTGAGGTCACTGGCCACCACACTCATCAGAGCACTTCATACTTTGTCAGGGAACTTGTCTGTGTTGTCAGGCGTTGCACCTGGGGGTAGTTAACCTGCACACACACACATACACACACACACCCTCACACACACCCTCACACACACACACACACACACACACACACACACACTGAATCCCACAGCATGTGCAACAGGACCCCATGCAGATAGGTTTAATCAACACAGCACAGAAAGTTCTCAACCTTTAGGAAACAAGCACAACAGTCGCTCACAGAGTGAAACAGTGCCTGAGGATAAAGTGCATTAAAGCACTTTGAAATGACAATATCAGTCAATATTGACTGAGCTCTTGTAAATATCACAAGCAATTACTTCAAAAATAAGTACGTTTTACATTAGTTTTGCTTCTGAACTTCAGTAAGTGCTGCAGCCAGCTTGTTTTTTTTTTTTTCTTCAAGGAGGAAAGCAATATCAGCATTCCTTATGTGAAGTCACCACCAAGTGGCGATTACTGGTATTGAACCCAGTTTTTCAGACAAATCTGTCCTCAGCAACACTGATACTGTAGTAATCGTGTGGCTCGGTACATTGGAAATTAAAGGTCCCTGAGACTGGAAATAAAATGTCTGTGCTCTGTAGTGTAATTTTAAAAATTTCCTCCTCCTCAACCCTTAAGAGGTTGACCATGTGGTCAGTGACATAAAGCGGAATTTGACACATACACTCTGTCATCGATTCTTTAAAAAAGAAACAATATTCAATAATATCTAACAATTCATCACTTAACATTTATAGTTACTATCTAATTTCACAAAAAAATCTGTGTACATAATTGTACTTAATATAAAAACATACAGTGAGCAGGTGATGGTGAAGAATTACATATATTTAGTTATTTTCATTTCACAGCACTTTACAAACCTTAAACGCCAACAATGTGTAGCGCGCATTTTGGTAATATGCAGTATTTATTTTGTACCGGAATGCTCACCACACATCCGCTGAGTCAGAGAAGAAGGGATTTAGCCAATTATACTGGGGTATGATTAGATGGCCAGGCTTTTGCCAGGACACTAGGGAACTTCCTGCTATGTGCCATGGGATTTTTAACAACAGTGAGTCACGATTTTGGCTTTAATGTCTTATCAGAATGAAGCAGCGCCTTTGATGCACCAGAATATTGGTTATCTGATTGGTTCCAAAAGAAGACTGCCCCCTTCTGGCTCACTAACAGCTCTTAAAGCAGCAACTTTCTCTCCCAGGAGATCTCCAATTAAAGCACCGATCAGTATGGGAAAACACATGATTCTGACCTAGACTTTAGCTGAAACCTAGGTCAAACTCTTTCCACAGCCTTGCATTAGTCCTCAAAGCAATTCTGAGTGAAATGGTGCAAGCTACCTCCCAACTGCAAGACCCCATCATGACCTACCAGAAAACAATAAGAGTTTACTTTGTCCTTTGATAAATCTGACAAGAATATCTGATCGTAATCTATAGGTTTAAGTTCTTTGTCATACTAGAATGACAACGCAGAACAAGTCACTTGTAAGCTGTTTTAAACCCTTATTCGCAAGACCCACAGCTGACCTACTGCAGGCTCAACCCAAATGAATTCAAAGTGCTTACTCTACATATCAATGCACAGGATAATAGTTTATCAGAGATTCTAAGAGGAACCCGAGTGCCAGTCTTAGGAAACACCTGAACTTCTTAACACTGGAATCCAGAACTCAGAAGCAAGTGGGGGAAAATCTGGGAAATGCATTGTAGTGAGAACTAGGGGTGCAACGGATCACAAAACTCACAGTTAGGATCATATCATGGTTTTTGAGTCACAGATCATATCATTTTTCAGATCAGCAACAAAAAGGGAGACAAACATAACTTTGCTTTCCATTTATTATTTAAAGAACTTAAAGAACACTTAAAGCAAGGAACTTTTGCCCATGGTCTTAAATGAAAACAACATTCAAAATGTCCAATGTTTACATAAAATCTTATAATAAAATATTCAATACTCAATTGTTAAACTAAAGTGCAATGTGAGCGCTTGTTCTGCTGTTCTTCGGCTGTGTCAAAAATCGCGCCCTATTCACTATACAATGCATATATATACATTTTACACTTGATCGTTGGACTTAACTGCCAGCTAGCTAGCTAACGTTAGTTTCAACTAATTTGAACAGATGAAGCTGGGTGCTAGTTCTTTCATTAAGTTAGCTAGTGATAGCTAGATTGGTAGTGGTATTATCTAGCTATGTCAGTTGCAACTAGCTAGTGACTTTACACAAAGATGTTCATACAAATGTTCAGATAAACTTGCAAACATAAAATGGGGGACGATCCGTACAGATCACGGATCAACTACGGTCCATTACACCACTAGTGAGAACTAAAACTTGCATAACTGATGTAAACCCTTTCCACACAAAGCTTCTTGCCTTGGCAAAAGGACCAATCAGGGAAGTTCACAAACTCAGTTACTCTGACTTTCCTGCAAACAAAGTCTACAAAGTAATGAAGACACTTCCTCAACCAGAATCATGTTGTCACATTTCACAAAACTTTATGGGCAAGCAGCACTGCCAATGACTAATGAAAAATGACCATTCAGCAAGCACTCCATTACCAGTTTAAGAAGCAGCAAAACATCAAAGGCATCAAACAAGGGAGATTCAATGGAAATTTATAATAATACTATTATATCTGAGCACAAAGCCAAAACAAAACCTGTAAGTAGAAGCAAAAGCTATGGAGTCACTGTGCACTGGCATGAACAACAGTGTTTATTCAATACGCCGCCCAGACTTAGCTGCCACAAACTGTAAAAGCATGATCAGTAGAAGACATAGCTGCATAGCTTGTAAGAAGTGGTCGTAATAATTGTAGAAATAACATAACAACCACACCCTGAGGTGGTGGCACATTCTGCAGCGTCTCAGTTTCCAAACTTCTGTGGTGTGTTGGTCCTGTGTGCAACAATTCAACAGTGGCCCTCTCACGTAGACTGTCAGGTACACTTGCAAACATTTTTTTCTGAAAAATCACACTGTTTGTTCTAGGCTTTGCAGTGAGGAAACCAGGAAATTGCAACACGACACACTACCCCAGATCCTCAGACAATGCAGAACCATACAAACTTTCACATATCTTTCACAGCAATATTCCTGAGTGGTACTTGGAGGTTACATTACACTCCATTACATTGTACTACATTCATTTAGCACGTTCTAATACAGGAGTGACTTCCAGTACAAAAGAACAGAAGTATATTCATTCAAACTGAATGAGCAACAGAGTCAGCCAGGCTAACAACACTCCTAGACCAGTGTGAGCACAACACTAGTCAAGCCCTACCACAAGTTAACTTGGGCACCCTAACCAGACAAGGGAAGCCAAGTAAACTACCATACATCACAGTCACAAGATCACAAAATTAAAAACACATCATAACACTACACCTAAAATAAACAGCAAGTAATACAAGTAGCCGGTGTTAGGGGGTGGGGATTGAGGTGGAACCGAAGTGCAGTCTGAAAAGGTGGGTCTTCAGTCTGTGTCAGAAGATGGCCAGTGATTCCGCTGTCCTGACCCCATGGGGAGTTCATTCTACCACTGAGGGACCAGTACAGGGATCGACCCCGTCAGGATGGGACAGTCGACGGACCCATGGTTGCAGATCATAATGATCTTTGGCAGAAAATATGGTTTGAAGACTGATTGTAGGTATGAGGGGCTGTCCCATTCACTGTCCTGTATGCCAACACCAAGGTTTGAACTTGATGCGAGTGATAATAGGAAGCCAGTGAAGTGAGGACGGGAGTGGTGTGACTTGACTACAATTAGGGAGGGAAGATAAGCAAAGAGGGAGTTACAGTAGTCCAGGTGTGAGAGGAACAGGACCTGAAATAGGAGCTGTGTAGAATACATAGTGAGGTAGGGGGCGGATCCTTCAGATGTTGTACAAAAAGAATCTGCACGCCTCCACCTCAGGGTTATCTACATTATACTTATATGATGATTCTGATATGTGATCATTGGTGCAATAATTTCACTGCAGTTGGTTCCCAAAAATGATGAAAGTTCAATATCTGATGTGTTCTGTAGGAGTTTTTGGATAATAATAAACAGTGCTTTTGTAAGTTAAGGTATAGCAGCTGGACACTTTACATGAAAATGTTTGTTTAACTTCAATAATAGCTTGACCATGTGCATTAGTGTAAAGAAACACCAAAATTTCTTCTCTAACACTGTTTTTCAGTTTTTTGGTCATTGCTGAGAACTTTACCTAAGCCTACAAAACACTATTAATATACTGAACAGTGTCATATTCAGACTAATCATTTTTTATTAAATAACAATGAATTTGATGTAGAACTATTTAAGGAGATCATAGTTGCTACCATCCAATGGTGGCAAGACTTCCTGAACCCCAAAATGGGTGGAGCTATGGAGCTATGGAGTTATCAGTGACTCACCACCTCAGACCAATTATAGTGACTTGGGACAGGGAAGCAGGGGCTTCAATCTATTAATTCTATAATAGCTCCACCACTGCTGAGTCCAACGGAATAATCGTGTGACCTCAGTCCCACGTCCACCTTTAGAAGATCAGCCGCTTCTCCCTCTGAGTGAATTCTTCTACCTCCTCTGGGCTCAGGTCATTTCCTTTCAACCTGTAGGATGACAGAAAAAAAAAACACTCTTACAAGTTGTAAATATGAAAATATGAAAATAACACATTGAAATAAATGAGTCAAATCATAAAATAAAAAGGCCTAATTAAAGTGCAACAGTGTGGCATTTTCATTCCATGTGTTTTCATAAATGAATCTAGATGGATAAAAAAGAGTAACTTTTTAAACATAGTGTATGCACTCACTCAAGCACCCAAAAAGCAGGCATTGTGCTTTGTGCATCAGGTGGGTAATTTGGTAGTTTGTGCAACACTCAGAAAAATACAATAGTAAAAGATTCAAATAATTTCACATTTACCAGTCCTTTTCTCCTGCAATCAAATGTTAGGTAAATTAAAACAATCCTACAAGTAAATGAATTATATGCAAATGTTTTAACAGGAAATACTTGAGATTTTATGTGAACTGTGTCCTAAATATGAATATAGGTTGAAAGGCAAGGAATCTGAATAATGCCTTAATCAACAGCCTGCAACACAATCCATTCAGAGATAATTAAAACATGATGATATCATGGGTTTGTTGACTTTAAAAGACTGTAGAGAGTGAGAGAAAAAAAATGTATATAATTCCCCAGACCAGCATGGCCAAACCTGTGATGAAAACAAAGTAAATATAACATATCCAAGTACAATATCCTAAACACAAAGTACTCAAATAGAAAAATATATATGCAAACACAGCACTTCAATGACGTGTCCATTGTTGAATTTTCCCAGACCACACATGTGCATTAGCCACTCATTTGTCCAAGTTTAGCTGCAGGTAATCTTACCAGACTGACTTCACACTGGTGTTTTTCTCCAGTGCCTGCAGCAGATATTCCACCCCTTCTCTGGTAATGCAGTTCTTGGTTAACCTATTTGTGATGCCAAATGAAGAACAGAGGAACCAGAAACAAATCAAGTATGCAAAATATAAGGTACCCAGTCCCCTGGTCCAGGCATCAATTTACTAAAACAGACAGTAAAACATATTAGATAGCAATCATTCCAGGAGTCCTTAGGGCATGAGTGATCACTTGCCTCATCACTGAAATCAAATAAAATAGCACACACACCTTCAGCCTGATGGTATTCTTGTTGAATGAGCAAACATGTCTGCCAGACATGTTTCAATTCAACTGTGCATCAGCACAGCACACTGTACAAGAAGCTCCACAGTTTTTTGATATTTGATTTGTTTTAGCCCCCTTGTGAAGCCTTATAGTCTTTGAGACTGACAGTGTGTGTCCAGCCACTTACCATAGTTCCTCCAGTGTGTTACTGTTCTTGATGAGCTCTGCCAGGGCGTGAGCTCCAGTGCTGCCAATCCCATTGTCGACTAGGCTGTCGCAACAGTGTAACACAGGGTCAGCACCTCCAACATCACTTGTTCAAATTACTTTTAAAGTGTTCAAGTGTTTCTGTCTGCCATTATCAAAACAGGCAAAACGCACACAACAATTACTTTAACTGATAAAGTCCAACCCATTTATACAATAGTTATGCCTCTAATTCTTCATTTTACATTCTGGAAATGTAAGGGCCACAGGCTTTTGTTGTTGTTCATGAAATTAGTTTTTATACAGTCCATTTATCCATTGCCCTGGACATTACTTCTGAAAGTTCTTTCTTAAGAGGAAGTGTCACCCAACATCCATAGATATATAGCAACAAACCTTTAGCAGGGAATTCATGGTAACTGTTGGAATACTCAGGTACAGCGGTAGCCACAACACAAAAGATCACTTTTTCTTACCTGAGCCACACCAGACTGGAACAGCTCTGTAGAGCCAGGGCCAGTGCCTCTGCCCCCCTATCTCTTACTTTGTTCCCCCACAGCCTTAAAACAGAGGAAAATCAAAATGAGGCAGAGCACAACTGCTGTAGGCCAACATTTAAAGACATAAATTCATATAATTTCTTAACCTCTAAACACCAAAAGTTATGAAACTGGTACACTTGGCACAAAATGAACCATTGGAGAGTCTTCGAATTTGGATTACCTTAAATGTATGTTCACATTCAGACAATCCCAGATCTCAAAACCACCATGCAGAATATTTTTGGAAATAACTATTTTCTGAAACAGTATTGTCTCACCCCAGGTATTGTAGCGACTGGCACGACTTCAGCCCCTCAGCCAGATGCTCCGCCCCTGCTGCTGTGATATAATTGTTCCCCAGCCTGCAAGATAATTGCAGTCAATCAGGAAAGTTGAGGGAGTTCATCCACTCACATCTCCCTATTCTCTGTCAGCTGAGACCTTTAGAAACTAGTCAGTTAAGTCCTCAGAAAGTTGTATTTTATGTTTGATGTCTAATATTTGGTATACAGTAGGAATAACGGTTTGCTCACCTTAAGGGAAAGATTCAACTTACTCACCTTAAAGCGAGAAAATCTGGCCTCTTTTTTAGTAGTTCAGCAAAGTGCTTGGTGCAGGCATCAGTTAATTTGTTATTGAAGAGTCTGCAAAGATAATTAAATGAAAGTCTAAAAAACACAGAGCTCATCTCTTGAATGAAACTGTCAGTCAGTTAGTTATGACACCTCTAAAACGTAGTAAATAATCTTCTCACTGAGATACAAATACTCTCACTCAAAACTCAAATTTTATGATACAGATCCCTATCCTATGATCAGTGTTGGCCAAGGAAGTACAACTATGAGAGCCAGAGAACTAGCAACTGGTAATGGCCTTTCTTTTTCTTTCTGTGTCTCTTTATTTTTTGTAATTAAATGGTCGGTTTTAGTAGGTATCAACCATCTGCACCTGATTTCTTTTAAATTAATTGCGTCTAATGTAGCATCATTATACTGATGCTCTTCAAATTGGTTTTAATCATTACAGAAATCTGAAATCGCTTTTCAACCATTTTTTTTTCATTATCACAAAAATGATTTCATGGAAAGAGCACAAAGAAAGAGCTACCACATTAGACATAATAAACACATTAAAAGCAATGATCTGTTCATAGGGTGTCCTCATTTAAATTGCCATATTTGTGACTGCAAAATTATCAAAAACAGGTTCTGGATAATTATCAAACAAAGGTTAGTTCTCCCCCTACCCTATTTGCTGCTTACCACCCACAGCCGCACACTTCTTACTTCATTTTAACTGTTTAATTGGAAATGCCATTAACTGTACTCACGCAATCTTCTGAAAGTTCTCACACTGGACACCCTTCTCAATCAGTTTACAGATGCCTTCATCTGTTATGTTATTGTTTCTGAGACTGAAGGAGTATGAAAAAAAAACATTTAAAATTAATTTTAAAGTTGAGCTAAAATTTCTGAATTTGAATTTAATTGAAATGAATATCGATTGCATTGATGAAAGCATTAAGACATTTTTGTTTTGGATGTTTTGTGTTTCACAATGTACAGTACCAGTCATAAGTTCAGACACAACTTTTATTCTGTATTCTTACTATTTTCCATATTTTAGAATAATGGTAAAGACATAAAAACTATGAAATCACATAATGACCAAATCACAATGACCAAAAAAACACATCAAAACACACCAAAACTATCAGATTCTAAAGATTCTACAGATTCTTCAAAGTAGCCAAAAAATACTTTTTAAATTTTGGTTTTTTTTTTTTGGAAAGATTTCATACATAGGCAAATTCACTATCTGTATTTGTCTAAGAAACAAATTTCAAGCATTTAAGCAGCATTTAGATCAGAATGTCTTTGAATGCATGTTTCCCGCTATCTTAATCAGGTGTGTCCAAACATTTGACTGATACTGTACATTATTACTTGACAAACTGTTACATATTGATATAAAACAGAGAGCTGGGGTGTTTTTTCTCTTACTATATGGAGTGACAGACTTCCAGGCAGGGCAGCAGCTGCTCCACACCAACATCACCCACTGAGTTGTAGTCCAGCTGAAGCCCCACGGGGTTCCTCAGGTGCTGGAGCACGTAGGCCAAGGCAGTGCACTCCACCGGGCCGATGTTCAGGTAGGTCAGCTTCAGGTGCTCCACTTCCAGGTTGGCTACGGCGTCCCTAGCAATGCTGCTCTCCTGCATCTCATAGATGCACTTAATGAGCCAGATGAAGCCCGGCATGGCATGCATGCTCTTCTTCTCGCCCTTCACGGGCTGGGGGATGGACCTGAAGTGCTTCTGCATGCCCTTGGACAGGCACCTCACCACCTGCCGGCACTTCCTGTCCATGGCGGGGGCGGGGCAGACCTGCAGGAGCAAATGGCGGTGGCGCTGGGACAACAGCCCAGACACAAAAGTGGCAGTGATCCTCATGTTGGGCCTTTCGGCTTCCTCTACACCCCCTTCAGGTGCTCCCTCCTGCTTGGAGCTGGCAGACAAGCATGACCCCAGACACACTCTAGTCAGAATCGAGTCTTGTCTGTGCTGAGGGCGAAAGAGTTTTGCCAAGGTTGACTGGTCAATGGTGTTGCTCAAGACTATGAAGACAGCGGCAAAAAAGCACTGCAGAGTGACATGCAAGAACTCGTAATGTTTTCTTTCTGGGGAGGAAAGGTTATGACTCTGAATTAAGAACCCAGTGCAGATGTCCTCCTCTGTTACACCACACCTCTGCAACTCAATGCTGGAAAACACATAGGAAGAGGACTCCAAGCCGTCCAGAGCAAGCTGGCCCAAACGCATCAACGTGCCCACATGATCCTGCACCCAGCACAAGCTCGGTGCTGGCCGACGGGGTGAACGGCACTGGAGGAAGTGCTGCAGAACCATGAGGTAGATGTCTGTGATGGTCTGTGGTCTGCCGTCGCCACAGCCCAGCAGCTCCCTGCTGCACTGAGAGACGATCCAGCAGAAGACGGGGATGTGACAGAGCCCAAACAACGCTGTGTTAGCACGCAGGGAATCCAGAACGCAGGCAGCGACGGTGGGGTCGCCATGGTGCTTCCTCACAAAGCAGTCAATCCCATCGGCTGAGAAGCCCTTCAGCGCGACCTCTTTGTGGAGGTACCTCTTCAGCGAGGGGCTCACCGCCTCGGGCCGACTGGTCACCAGCTTCCGCACGCCCTTCATGAGGGACCCCTGCAGCAGGTTGAAAAGCAGAGTGGGAACCAGAGCCGGTTGGGTGGGGCAGCAGTGCCTCCGCTCGTCCGAGAAGCAGAGCCTGAGCTCGTCCATGCCGTCGAAGGTGAAGAGGACCCGGTGCGGGTGGTCCAGGATGAACTGGAAGAGCAGGTCCTGGTCCCGGTCGGGCCAGCAGCAGTGCAGGAAGAGCAGCTCCCTGAGGGAGAGCTCCCGCTCCTCGGTGCTCAGCCGGCGGCAGCTGAACGGGAAGAGGAAGAGGAAGTCCTGCAGCGCCGCCCCCCTGGCCCACAGCAGGTGCAGCCTCTGCAGCAGAGTGCTCTTCCCGCTGCCGGCCTCGCCCGACACCAGCACCGTGTCCGCCTCCTCGTTCAGCGTCCCCGCTTGCCCCAGAATGTCCTCCAGGCCGAGGGGCTGCTGGGCCTCGCCGGAGCCTTGGGCCACCTCCAGAAGGGCCTCTGTGTAGATTTCATCCAAAGACTGGGTCCCCGTGCCGCCATAAGTGCCGAGGAAGTGTGACTGAGCAGATATTGTGCTGCGGAGCTTCTTCTGATACAGCAGGCACTCTGCAACGGGACACACAATATCATGCAATGCATCTCAGGAGCGGTGACTTATGCTACAGCCTTCAACATGAAAGGGCAGTGCTGACGTAACAAAAGGGCTTGCACTAGAGGGGTGGAAATGGATGGTTGCACATCACAATTCACAAGCCAAGTTGTGGCACAATCGATGCAAATAAAAATTTGCCTACGGTTTGCATTTTATCAATAGCTTTGAGCATAAACGACATTAGCTCAGGTTGACTTAATGATGAGCTGAAAGTTAACTGTGATGGAGACTTAAAAATCCTTTATCTAGTGACTTTGGGTTAATATTTAAAAAATAAAATGGGAACAGACTCCAGGCAAGTCAGTAAGCACTTATGAATAAATATTTACATTTATTCATTTAGCAGACGCTTTTATCCAAAGCAACTTACATAGGTTACAGTTCTTCACAATGTTATCCATTTATACAGCTGGATATTTACTGAGGCAATTGTGAGTTAAGCACCTTGCCCAAGGGTACAGCAGCAGTGTCCCAGCGGGGATCGAACCGGCAACCTTTTGGTTATGAGTCCTGCTCCTTAACCACTATGCTACACTGCCGCCCCAAATATATAGTGCTGAACTCATAGAGGGGGCTTCTGTACCTGCAGGATGTTCCTCATTGTCAGGTAATGTGGGGGAGTCTTCTTTCTGCTGAATGTGCTGTAACAGAACCTCGGCTGCAGCTTCCCCTTTGGAATGCACCAGATCCAGCAGCCGTCTAGCCTGTATCATAAAATATAGCATTTATTTTTCCAGCTTTTTGAATTACTATTTACTATTTTGAATTGGATTATAGGCCTATTTACCCACAAGATCATATCATGAAATTGACTGTCATGTGATAAAAGTCTGTATGGAAATCCACTAATGCAGAGAACTGATTAACTTCACGTGGGAACCAAAGACCTTGCGGTAAACAACCTAGATGAAGAGGTATGCTCTCGATGCAGTCCTTCCATAAGTGTGTGAATGCAGAGTGGTTAAGCCGGTTCCGTTGGACTGCTTGCCTGCTGTGAGGGTGTGTAAAGCAACAGCTGCACCTCGTCACAGTCATAGGCTGTGAAACTGCCAGACTCCAGCAGGGCCTTCAGCGCAGCGGCGATGCCACCCCTCAGCTTCCTCACCAGGCTGGGCCTGTCACTCATCAAGCCCTGGGCAGCAGACTTGGGGTCTGCACCCACCAGAGGTGGGGTGAGTCCCTGCTCATAACCCCCAAAGGAGAGGCCTGCTTTTGGCGCCTCCGGGAGGACCTGACTGATCGCAGCGAGCAGCAGAGCGCACGCAGACTCTCCCCTGACGCACGCCAAGTCCAGCAGCTCCCTGACGCAGGCGCATAATGGTCGGCCGAGTGTGCGCAGGCCCAGGTATTCCTCCCACACCAGCACATCCCAGGCCAGCAGCAGGTCCAGCACGCTCTCCAGCCCCTCAGCGGCTCCACCGCAGCACAGTGCCTGCAGCAGCTCTTCCCTCTGCCCGCAGACCAGCCTCTGCGCACTCATCCCACATCCTCCAGCACCTGCCTCCGCGTCAACACTGGGCCAAAGCGGAGGGGACAGTCAACATTCACATCCACATCTGGAATTCTGAATGACATATTACCATTAAAGCATAAATATATATTTATTCTCATGTAAACTGGGCCTTTGGAGACTGAGGGAAATAACTAACTTAAATTTTCTACCTTTTTGATCAAAAAACTTGCAACAAATGGACAGTATACAAAATATTTCAACATGCATTTCACAGCAAGGGTCTAACTAATTAAATCAGTTAAAGTGGATTGAAATTGAATGGAAAATATAATACAGCTCAATGCCATCTTGGTGACAAATGTATGCATTTTTCCTTTTTGTAGCATACTTTTAAAAGTAATACTATTTGCAGGGAAATGAAACCGGAAATCTTTCACCTCTCAATTTCTTCATGATAAGAAACATATTTCTTATACGTATTTCTTAATCGTGTAATTTTTGAGTATATTTCTTAATCCTGAGGGAAATAAGATTTTCACAATACTTCTTTTACATTTACCGAAATGAAAAAAGGTCTTGTTGATACGCATGGACTGGAGTAACATTTCCTGCAGTAGCTATGAATCTGATGCTTTTGGAAATACTCGAAAATCGATCCTTGATAAGCCTACACTCTCATAATTTTATCTCTATTTAAAAAAATATGGATGTTTAATCAACAGACTGCACTGAGGCGTAAAGTATGAATTCGCTCTGATGTACTAGAAATGATTTATCAGACGCGAAAGGTCTGAAATCAGAAGAACTGAGTAAAACAGCACCTGTCTGACAATAATCAAGTTATGACCAATATGAATTAAAACCACGTGTTGTTAGTGTGTCATTGTGTAACAGGAGACAATAACTTCTCTAAGTGCATCGTTTCAACGGGACATTCGAAAACTGTAACGAATGGCGCATCGTTAAAAACGTGTTCCTTGTAGTCCCTTGAAGTAAGTTAATAAAACTAAAACTAAAACCAAAAGTGCTTCCCGTATTTCTAAGTTAAACAATCGACACAACCCACGACACGACACATTCCACAATAAAGTAAAACTCTGATGGTGATAATGATGGGTTATCATTAACTACTTACGTTCAATTTGGGTGGTTCATCTGTCATAGGAGAGTGAATACAGAACTGTCCGAACGCGATGGACTATTCGTTGACACAACTTTCCAAAAGTACCGTGCACTTCCTCATTCCAGAGACGTTAGCGCTTGTGATGGCTGAGAGTTTTCAATAAAGTACAATTCAGCAGCTACATACAAAACAAATGTGAATTATATAAACTCTTATATAAACTCTTCAGCAACAAGTGCATTCATTATGCAGCAGACATGCAGCCATATACATATTAAACTACTCAATAAACAATTTTGCTGTTGCTGCAGCACCTACTTTGCTGAATTGATTCCTGACAGGCACACTTCAGTGGCACTCAAAAAAAAATAATAAAATAAAAAAATTAAAAACTGTGCAGTACAAAGGTTTCAGTTCCTTCCCACCTAGTATGTGATCCTACAAGACACCAATCACAGCTCACAATCAGTCACAAGTGCTTCCTTCTACATGTCATTCTCCCATTTCTGTATTTGCAAAGGGGATTCTGTGTTTGTGGGGGCGGTGTCATCATGGGACAGTCATCACAAGAACTGAATGTGTGTGTTTTGCTTTCTGACCACCACAGGTACATGTCAGAGAAGAGAGGAGGGTCTTAGACCTTCAAAGCAGGCTCCTATTTTAATGTCAAGGTCTACCAAAGAGGGCCATTACCAATGTTTGGTTACTTCCCTGTTTCAAAGGCTCTTCAACCAAACTGCCTCATAACCAAACAACATCTTAGAAAGGCAGCGCTGCATTTCAGACTGATCATTAAAGATGCAACTAATGATCAGTTAAGCATTCTATAAATACTTTCTAATATTACTAAATACTTTGTTGCTCAAGTACAATTTTGTTTCATTATTTCAAAAGAATCTGACCCATTTCACCTTTCTGACTGTTGGCATACATTTTATTAACATCCTGACATTGCAAATGAAGGTCGTTCCAGTGCGGGCTAATTTGAAATATGATGATAATAATGAATATATAGATACCTTTATCTCTCAGTGAGTTTTTATTTAATTCTTTGGAAGCAGGAACCTGTCTGACCTGTCTGCCACTGAAATATTTTACAGAACACTGGCATAATACACTCCCCAGTTTGCATTTACATACCTTAGCACAGGTACATATGTATGTAATCTGCAGAAAGAGTAGTCTCTGCTCCTGTGCAACAATTTGTTATCAGCAAACAGATTAAGTCATTTCTGGTTTTACCAGAAGATGCTCAGCAAGCAAAGCTTTTATTTTCTGTGGCAGCAAACTTGCTTCACATGCTTCCTATATATTAAGGAGTGATAATTAATACAGCATGACTGCTAGCTGCCAAGCTATCTTTACATTAACATGGTATTCAGCATGCTATCTTGTAAAAATGGTAGAATTATTTCAATTAATGGAAGACAGACAAACTGTCAATATTTAAGTATTCAAAGTAATTCCAAAACTGACATGTCAATGCTTACAAGGCAAGAACACTTTGTATATTTCTAAGAATAAATATTGTAGGTATGTTTGATTATAAGTTAAAGGAGATTATATTATTGCGCTATGCCCTCATTAGACTTCATCTGAAGTACTGTGTCCAGAGAAAGTAAAAAGACTGATTCCAGGTATCAAACATAACTTATGAAGACAGACTTGCATATGATATAAGCAAAGAACATCTGTACATGGCCACAAAGCTAGAATGCATACAGCATGAAAAAAGCACAGGTATTGTGATAGATTCAGCTTTCAGGAACTAGATATTGTAGTGAAGAAACAAAATCAGGACATTGAGACATAGAAATAATTATAAAATAGGTGGTGTTCAAACTGTAAAATCCCCTGTTGCAGACCACATTTAGCATACTATGATTGGTTCCGCTCACCACAATATAAAAAATATTGTAGTTCTTCAAAATGTACAGGGAAGAGCAACTAGACTGGAAGAAAGGCATTATCTCCTTACACTCAGCAAAAGGAAGTTGGGGGTATTTGCCTGAGGACTGAGAACTTTTAAAAGAGTCAAATGGATAACGGGAACTATTAAAAACTAAGTTTGTTAAGAAGAACTGAAGGGCAGAAGTGGAAAAATAAATTTCACACTGACAGGAAGCATTGTTTTTCCACTCTCATGCACTCAGAAAATTTCAAGTGTTTTTATGTTCTTATCACACTTGCATTACAGGAACCCAGGAAAATACCTGACATTCCTGAAAATACCCAACAAAAAGCAAACAGAACAAAATGAAATGACAGGCTCTACAGCATTATGTGAATTTCTTCTGCTCTGCTCCAGAATATTGTGCATTTACAGGAATTTGCCTGTGGCCTTAGACCTTATATGTGCATAGACCTTTCATTTTGATTCTACTCCTTTTTTTAGTAACCAACAGCAGTCATCTGTATATCCTCTCCCTCTGTAACCAGGCCCTGTACAATTGAAATTTCCCCTTAAAATGGCCCCTCTTGTCTTCTGTCATTACTGATGACTCTCAGTGACACCCCACTCAGAGAATTGACACATCCCTTTTTTCTGCCGCCCACGTAGAAAAGGCGTGTAGACATCACATACCGCCTGTGAAACAGCTGGATATATATGGAGATTGCAAAGACATCATTAACTATGGTTATCAAAAGGAGTGTCTAATGCACATTGAATGATCTCCCATTCACAGTTCAGAAATCATGACCAGTTGTTGACACATTTCCTCTAAAAGGTCTGCAATGGGATCTACATTTCCCTTCTTCATCATAGCGCATTGAAGCTTTTAGTTGTCTGGTGTGGGACTGCAAGTGGGGGAGTGGTCATAATGAAGGTGTGATTCAACCAGCTGGTTATATGTCTCCTCCTAAACATTCATAGTGTGCACATTTTGCTCTTTGTGATCCTTTTGCAATTGACTTGTTTGTCACTCAGTTTAAACAGAAATGGCCATCAGAAATAAATTTTTGACGGCTGAAGTTAAGGAATAGTCATGTGATGGACTGGTTGAATGTAGCCCAGAGCCTTGAGGTAGAAAAGGGCATTATTAATGCCATTGTGTCTTCATACAGCAATTAATTGATTCTAAAATATTAAAGGAGCTGGAAATACACAATTAGTATTGGGACATTTGAAAACACTTAACATGAAAAACCCTCTACAGGTGTAATGTACCACAGCTAATAGTTGCATATAAATAGACTTAAAAATTGCATCAAAATAGACTTCAGACCTTTTCTCATAACAGCTTTTCAAGATATCAAACTCTGACTGAAGAATGAGGTCTTATTCAGAAATAAAAAGCTATTAAGTGCACATTAAGTATTTAATGCTATGAGGATTGATGTGTGGTTTAATGTGGCTTAATATACCAAAAATAACAGTTAATGGTTTTCATACAGCTACATGCATACTTCATTAACCAGCCTGCTCATTTGCTCATTCGACATATTTTTTTAAGGACATAGATGGACAAATAATTACCTAACTGCAGTGAATACAAGTAAGTCCATAATAACTGTATAACAGATACAGTGCAACTGTCAGTCATTAGTCATCTGTCTGTCTTCTCATCTGTTGTCAAAGCAGAGTAATGTATGTATTTGTATTTCAGTTTTATGTTCATATGAGGTAAGTGGTGACAAATAATCTAGCCATGCTGTTGTCCCACCAAAGGCTATGCTGGTACATTTAAAAGAAAAAGATGGTCTTCATGACCAAATATGTTCCATTGCGTCTGCATGTTTACTGAACAGCAGGTGGTTCAACCTGTGCATTTTATTTTTCAGGCTGAATTTCCCACTTTGGCGTTTTCTGGTGATATTAGTTTTAAGCAGATAAGTCTTAAATTACAAAGTAGCTAGATAGCTGATACAATTTGAGCATCTTGCTTTGTCTTTGAACATTAAACTTTCTATCATACTGTCCTTTACACATCACATTTATAAAGCAAATCTGGGGAGTGGCCTTTTGACTTTCGTTGATTTCAGTTAAAAAATTATATTAACTCTGTGTAGGTGAGCCTTGGATATCTGAAACTGAAAAATCATACAACATAGAAAAATGTATTTATTATCTGTCCACATATTTCCTTTGGGAGTCTAATTTATCTTTCATTATACATATCATGAATATCTTACCTCTAGTGATCCTCTCTGTATTTATGAAATCAGTTCCAACCTGTTGACATTCTGGTTCAGTCTACTTTGTTGCCACTAAGATTGTAGTATATTGAATTGGCCTCTGAGTCAAATGTGATCTTTGTGCTTGTATTATCCTGATGTGTATTTATTTTTGGTTTGACAGAATAGCATTAGTATGATAAGATTGGCGGTATAAATGATTTGTATTACCACTGTGCTGGTCTCCTTTTCTCCTATATAAAAATCTTCAAAGAAATCTTCATGGAATTGGTTTTGATTTTAGTTTACAAAGCCTGAAATTAAAAAGTACTTATTTCTTATTTTTTATTTTATTTTCTCATTTTTCCTGTTTCTTATTTTTCTTCTTCATTTAGTGTTCACAAGTTACAAGATTGAGTTATTACATCAATGGAAAGTATCATTTAATTAAGTAAATGACAGAATGTTCACTGTAATCACTTTAGCATTCTACAAAAATGTGTTCACACCCTTCCTGTAGTTTCGCCAAGACCACAGTGTTGTGTCTGTGCGTGCATGCCTGTGGTGTTGGCCTGAATCCCAGCTACACTTCCTCAATGTGCTCCAGAGACCAGCAGCAGCACTAGTGAGGGGAACTGTAAAATAAACATGCCATCCAAGCAGTGAACTATGTCTATATCACAAGCTGATTAATTGGTACAATATTATTAAGTAGTAGTTTTTGCAAAAATACCAACCACTTACATTCTCTAAAAAAATCCCCTGACAAAGTCCCAAATATACCTCAAAATTTAATTACAGTGTACAATAAGAAAATTTGCCCCCATTCCACGAGACCAATGAAGGTAACATTCCCTCAGCTTTTGAGAGAAGCTGATCTTTTCAGAACGTTTAATTCAAATAGGATGAACCTTCAAGTACAACATCAACAATGATGACGACAAGAGAAACAAAAAATGTTTTGTGTAATGTATTTGGCTTTTGGGAAAGCATGTTCTTAAAAAATAACATTTAGCACTGCGTGCTCTGTAAAGCCTAAACCTGTGACAACACTACACTCACATCAATGCAGTAACTGCTGTACACAAAGTGGATTAGTAGATGTTTGAGGCGGGTGCCTTCACTTTTAAAAGTTGTACTGCAAATGTATCAATAGATAAATACAGCTTTATTCAGTCTAAATCTTGACAATTAGGGTCCTTGACAGAAAACAGACTTGAACTTTCAGGGACTGCAACTGCACAGAAGCAACCTGCAGTATTCTAAAACTACCACTTGAGGGAGCAGTTGTTATTATTTACCATGCAGACCTGATTTTTTGACAGAGAGAACAAGAGCTTTCCTGACACAAATCTTTCAGCTGCCATTCACTCAACAAGATTCGTTATTCCTTACTTCATTCAGATTTACTACTACAATGAGAAGTACAATAAAATGTCAGAAAACTGAAGTTCGGAAGTAAAGTTAATATATTCAGTTCTCAAAATGTTAATTATGAGATCTGTAGTCGAATCAGTATCACCATGTTCCTTCTTGTTTTGTAACTGCCAGTTTAGCTGCGTCAAAAAGGCCATCACAGTGACCATGTCCTGATTCATTTGGCACTACATTCACCAGAAGTGGAGTTCTGTTAATTATTCTGGCAGGAGTGTTGAAACATCATTCTTGGACCACCCCATTGACAGCTCAGCTATCAATGTGGGTCTGTGCCACACATATCGGTGCACATTGAAGTGGTCTACAGAAAACCGTGATTATTTGCTGAAGAAGACTTCAGTCCATTCCTGGAAAGTTCATCTGCACTGTTGCTGACATCAGCATGACAGTGGGGCATGACGACATCTCGATCTTGACAGGTGTCGTGACTCTTGGTCAAAGGTGCAGTGGTGCCAGGGTCTGCAATCTCAATCCATCAGTATTATGCCCACCCAATATTCCTGAATACTTTTTAGTACATCCAATCTGACACCCTCCGCAGTGACAGCAAAAGGTGTGTGCACTAGTTTCAGTTAACTACTGAAAAGACAATAGCTGTTAATTAAATAATAATAATGTATAGCTATATAACATAGAACATCCACCTTTCACTGTGACATTTCAACACAGTCTAATGCAACTACACTGACTAAAAATGAATTATGCAATGTCGGTGCTTCAGCAGGATGATCGAGAATACGGATAAGGAGAATTCATGTGCATTTGTGCAGAGTAACATTAAGTTTGATACAATTTCAGGTCCGTGTGTCCATGTGTAAATGTGAGAAGAGAGGAAATTTGGAGGAGAAAGAAGAGAGACATCCATCAATAGGGGAAAAATATTGAAGGCTGGGGGTGCATATGTGGTGTGCAAAAATAGGTTGCACATCACATGTTGAGTCTAAGTGACTGAAACTTTCCAATGAATTGAACTCCTAGTATTGTAAAATGGAACTGGGTAAGATCCAAGATCATTATGCTGAAAAAATACTGTACAAAATCACTAACTACTTAAAAAGAATGATGGTAACACTTGAAGTTTTCCTGTCTGTTTACAACCTGCTTAGTTAAAAATGACAGACTGGCCACTTATTTCTAATGGTACTTTGGGACAAAAATGGTGTCAATATAGGACACAATTTGCATTCTTGCACTAGCACAGCAGAAAAGAATTAAGCTCATGGGTATCAAACATCTGCAACACATCTGAGAGATAAGCGCTAAGCTCTCTGTGTTTAATGATGAGTCAACAAATCCAAGTGGCAAAACAACTCCAGTTGTTTTCCTGAAATGCAAAAATGATGAAAGAATAGTGAGCTACATTTGACGTTTTTATGTCTCATTGAACTCTCAGATCAAAAAGCTGAAACTGCAGTTAAGCATCTAACGTTCCTTGAATGTCTTGTGACTCACGCATATGATGCCTCTCATCTGAAACACCATCTTGTGTTATACTGGGTAACAAATCTGTGTGTAGCTCACAGTCTTACTTTGAGAACATGCCCCACATATTTACTGTCTGAACCATAGATTGGAACTTAGATGACAGTATGTCAGAACAAAGTGGTGTGGATCATCTCCATGTAAGCAAGCATCATTGCTGGGGCTTAGAGGATTGCTTCCCAAAATTTCCTACATATTTAGGCTTTACTTAAGGGAGAAGGTTGCTCTTACTGATCTTCTTCTGCTGAACAATTTATTTCCATCAATGAGCTGTTTCTCTCTGTCCCCTTTTATTTGGTTGAATCTGTAATGCCAATAAAGTATAGACCCCTTTTTCCCATTTGAATGTATTTTTATAAATCTAGCATGAAGAGTGACTGGAATTAACACATATCTTATACGTCTATATGTTTTCCCTACCAATATGAATGACGCTCTATGGTTGGGATGTAAACTGTCCCACCTGGGGAGAGTTACAAAAGGATGTTGGAGGAATGGAGGAAATGTTTTGGTTGAGGCTTCTAGTTTTCAACCCATGCATTCAGCAGGATACGATGGCAAAAAAACCTAACAACCTTTTTTATGAATATGACAACTTTTCTGCTTCTCAAAGAGCAAAGAGGAAGACAGGCAGTAATTTACTGCAGTGTCTTGGGTTTATAGAGGGATAGCAACATTGCCGGAGTGGTACATTGGTACACAGTCATTTTTGTAAAATGGGTATTTAGTGAGTATATAATTCTGGGAGCAGAAATAAAATAAATAGATATATAAAAATTCTTTAAAAATAATAATATTATTGCATATTGAAATAATAAATATTGAAAAATACTGAAATACATTTCCTTTCCTATCATTTTCAATTTAGAGAAATGATTGAGATAAATGGTATGCACATGAACAACATCAGCATTACTATGTACTTACGTACTACTGTTTTCATGAATTAATGAGCAGCCTGGTTATTTTGCACATACCTTTTTGTATAATTAGCCATTACTACAGATAGTGGTTTGCTGGCTAAAAAATTCCATTTACAAATTGCTTAGTTTCTTGCAGTGCCTTAAAACCAAATACATAAACTTATCTGAGCAGTATTTTTCATATTGAACAATTCTGTCATGTCAAGAGTGCCATTGCACATAAATCTATTTCAGCAGTACTTTCCCTCTCAAACAATTCTATGGAGCGTGTCCCAAACAAGACATTTTAAGCCAGCCTTCCCTAACTGTTCACCAACTGTCTGACCTACTTGGTGATGTCTGATAATGCTCACAATGAATAATTGATGAGTACTCCACGAACCTGTTGTGGCCAGCCTACAAAAAGTAAAATAAGGTAGCTGCTAAATGCAAATTTTACCACATGCCAGGCAACTCCATCAACCGTTGCACTCGTAACACAGTAATAGTTGTCGCAACCCATCCTGGCCCTGCTCCTTTGCGTTTTCTCAAAAGGGGAAAACAGAAATAAAAGAATAAAATCAATTAAATAAATAAATATACCGTTTTAATGTATATATGTAGATTTATATGTCAGTTCATGTATATGGAAAATATTTCTGAATGGGTTAAAACTGCTTTGTGTTGTTGACGACAATCAGCCGAATTAAATTTTACCATCCTAAATTTAGACTTGATATTCCCAGCCAGCTGTAACGTAGGCCTATCTCTGGGTTAAAAGATTCAGAAGCTAGCCCATTAGATACCTTCCGTAAAAAGCCTACGAATTGACCAAGATAGTGAGCTCTTTCTACATTAGTAATATCAATCACTAGGAAGATAAAAAGGTAGAGTATCAAATCAGCTGAACTTGCTAGTTAGCTAGTAAGGTTTGTAATGAGAGTTCACCTTGCTTTGTATTCAGCAGGTTAAATCCCCTCTTTTCCTGTACAAAATCACCTCTTTGATTAAATATAGCCATCAGTGTTGCTTGAGACACCATCTACACCCACCCAGTTACTTTTATAACTTACATGTTATTTAAAAAAAATAATACTCACCATAACCAGCTTTCTACTGGGAGAAAAGTGGTACAGATGCAAAATTAGGAACATATTTGCAATATGTGAAAATGCACTTTACAGGTCGGAAAATAACAGTACATTATATTATTGCAAAATAAATATCAAATTTAATATTTTAAACACGTCACAATACTGTAAATATATACGATTGCCTATATGGAAACATGTTTTTCACTGTATCTCAAAGCTGAGTCTCCTACACAGCCTGCCTTCCTACCAGTGGTTCCTCATACAGTATCTGTGCAGCTTACTGTTGTCTTCATTAGTAATGTGATTTAATTCATGCTAATACCATATGCTGTGTAATACCTAATGAAAGTGAAAAATATGACATCAGCTTTGGATGAGGGATGCAGCTAAACAGAGAGCAGAGCAGTGAGTGGCAGCTTAACATCATGGTGATTGATTCTCCATGCCATAAATTATGGAAAAAATCTTAACACTTCCTGCTTTGTAGGAAGTTATACTAGTCCTTTTTCAACTATCAAAGCTGCTACCAGGTAAAGCCATACATGGTTCCAGGTATATTTCCATTGTCCTTTATGTTTGGCTGAACATTCATTCATTTGATGTTGACACAAGCAAAATAGAGCTAGGGGCAAGGATGGAGAGTGGTCAGTGTAATAGCATTCTTGATTGGTGCTATATATTGCCATAAAAAACTGCTTAGCTGATGTTCGTGGTGTTTATCTCACCACTTAGGCAAGTAGAGACAGTGGACACCTGAAGTTGTTCTCAAAATAGCTATCTATGTTTCTGCTCTTTGCACAGTGCCAGTAGATTGCATACTACTTGGTTAAGGAAATTTGATACTTTTCGATCTCCTCTGATTGGAAAGTAGTGGTGGTACGGCAAATATAAACCACAGTCTTGACAGATTGTTGATTCATTATTTTTGGTTAGTGCTAATGTTAGTACAAGAGGAAGGAGGTCCAGCTACAACTATTCTGACCGCATCTGAATAGACTGGGGTCTCCAGTGTTCACCAAGTATTTCTGCTGCCTGTCTATTGTCTTAAATTAAATGAAATAAGTGCATCTTTTTGAAGGAGAGTAATATATAATTATTCTTGCAGTTTCATGGTATTTAAATGAAAGGATATAACTTGTACAGTGCAGCTGTTGTGATCTTTCATAGATAGGTATATAGAAGTTTCCAACAGAGCAACACCTTTCACTGGAGGCAATGCGCAAAAACTTTAGGCCCTACTGGCCTCGTCCTTATCCCATCCTGCTTTAGTCCCCTTGAAGCTGCTTTACAAACCACTGCATACACATGCATAGTAAGAATAAAATAGCCACAACAGCCACTCAGAAATGTCATCCAAGAGAGAGCCAACTATGAAAAAGACAACAAAACAACTAAATGAATAGGGGAAAAGTTGTACTTGGATCCATGTTTCCTGTAACAGTACTTTCAATGCTTTTGAAAACTTGGAAAAGTCAGTAGCTACACCCAGTGAGTCCTTAAAATAACCAAGCAGCCACTGCTGAGCTCACTAATGTCAGTGTTCTGTATTGGCACTCATATCACTCAGGCAATTGTGAACTGACACTTATCCCCACTTTGTACCTTAACTCCACAATCATGAAACACAAGTTGTGGCAGGACTAAAATTCAGGTGTCGGTCAAACACCAGTTGGCACCGCTCATCATTTTTTTCGATCTTAGCAAGCTAGCGGTTTCCAAATTCTCAGTGGCCAGTACAAGGAGCAAAACCTTTTGTGAAAACTGATCCAAGTTTACTACCCTATTGGTTTGCAAATATGGCAGATTTTTCTTGTTTTGGTCTTAAGATACACAGCACATTTACTAATTACTCAAAGCTTTAGTAACTATTATATTAGACCAACAACTGTTCCACCCCCTTTTTGCATCATTCCACTTTTTTGCCATTGTGACATGGTCACCCTAACTCACTATCTTCTGATATAGATGCAAACCCACCTGTTCATGTCTCACCTTGATTCACATAGAGTGGAGAAGTGACATCTGATATAGTGTATGGTGGCTCTTTACAAATAATTGTTCAGCACTATGAGCACAGTAGCATTATCCAAAGTAATGTTGCTCTTCTGGACCATTGTTTGGCATCATATGAACACTATGTTATCAGGAAATGCTCTTAATTAATAGACTATGAGCTTGTTAGTATGATTTAGGGATGTGATGTGTGCATATTACAGAAACTGATACAATTTCTTTTAAGGACTACAGTGCAAGAGAGAGAATGCGTGCACTGCTTATGTGGGTATGGGAACACTGAGTTTTATTTGACAAGAAAATTAAAACATACTTATGGTCTTCCAAAATGAGGAAAGTTAATTTGTTTTGTTGTTGTTTTTTGTTCTTTTTTCTCCAAAGTAAGAAGTCCTCTCATCTCCAGCACTTTGTAGACTTTGGGACTGGCATTCAAGGTTATCAGCTTCCCCTGCTGAGTGTTCTGTTAGAAATGGGCTGCCTACTTGTTGGACATTCATTATCAAACCCAGTTTTCTCCTTTCATCTCTGCTCCTCTCCAATACTCAACATAAACTACACAGGCACCTTGCAGCTTGACATCTCTCCATTCATGCTGTACCTTAAACAGCATGCTGCCACATCAAAGAGGGAGAGCTGCCTTTGATGTTACAAAAAGAACAAACCCAATGATTTACAAAAACCAATAGAACTTTTTGGTTGCTGCTATTTCTCTCCATCCCATCGCTTTGAAAGCGATTCTTCCTTTCTCTTCCAGTGCCCTTTCTCTTTCCCCGGACTCTGCCGGACTTTCTTCCTCTCCTGTATTTCTGCAATGCAAAGAAACCTATAAAAGGTAAAGATGCAGTTTGCTTCTAATGACAGAGCAAAGCAAAGTTCTCCTCCTATACCTGCTTGGAAAGAGAGGTACAGACAGCAAGTGTGGCTATCAGTCTGCCTGTCCACTTTTATGAATTTAAGTGTCTCAGTATCACTTCTCTCCATCTCCAGTCACCCTGTGTTTGCACATCACAAAACATTCACAAAGAGGAATGAGGATTATGCAATTTTGCTGCTCATTGTGATGTTTTTTTTCTTCCAAATCATTTATTTATAGTGTATTCATCACTTGTGTAAGGTGGATAAAGCACGTGTTACACACCCAGACACCCACACACACACATGCACATAAGCCATAAGCATCTGGAACAAATCTAAGTCAGTTGTTTTCCTTTGCATCCTCTGTCATTATTTTGCAGCTTTTTTCAAAGCATCTTCAGCTGGTTATTACAAATGACAAATGTGTTTTTGGTTTTCCCCTGTCGCCACAATTAAAATTTAGTACAGAAATCAGACGGCAGTTTAAAAAGGGGAGGGGGGTGTTTTGGAAAAAAAATATATATCTTCAGTAGAATGAAGCATTTCTTTGTTGTTGTTGTTGACTGTCAGTAATGGAAAACATCACTGGAAAATGACTTGTACGCACAGTCAAGCACCATAAAATGGCCAACCCCTTTCCAAAAAACACTGTCAGCCAGACCAGGACTTCTAAACAGAGTGGGTTTATTCTTCTGTAAGCACAACCTTTTTTTCCTATCACAAGAAGTTTCCAGTTTAAAATCATTTACAAAAGCCTGTAAGACCATAGCCCTTAAGGACTCTCCTCTCTCATCCCAGCTCTAAATAATTTACTTGAGTTCATCTGCAATCAGATTCATCCAGTTAAAAAACGTTTTCATGTCCTTTGCAGTTTCATGATCTAAAGTAAGATGTAATGCATGGAGGTTTAGACTCCCAAAAGGCCTATCATGTCTGTTGAGCTCAATCACTCACCTACCCATGATAGCCTGCCTTAACATCCTGAAGTGCCAGTTCTCAGTCCAAGCTAGATTTCTAATGTTACACACCTAAAAGTAGAGGTCATTTTGACAGATGGCTTTTTTCTTTGACACTGTTGGGCTCTTCACTTTCAGTGAGTGACCAACCTGTTAAAGAAAAAAAAATGACATGCATTGATACATGAAATATCTGTTACAGTTGTAAATAATGGTAATTGATCACAAACTCTGGGGATGTACTACTGTCACTAACCTGTTAGGTGGACACCAAACGATACCTTGGCCAGTCAATTAGATGCACAAAATTCCCTCTTCTGAAAGTTCAGGAAAAATGTTGGAGTGGCGGTCCTCTGGCATACTCCCACTGTGATTTCTGAAAGGATTGTTAATGTATCTAATTGTCTTCTCATAAATCTATGAAAAACAAGCCAGGTGCAAATATCAAAAGTGAAGTGGCTGATTCACTGGTAGCGACTGCTGGAGTGGGAGGTTCGATCTTTAGCGGTCGGTCAATTTGGTTTTTAATTTAATGAACTTGACCATTATTGAAGTGTTTTATTTTTACCCTCCTTTCTACACATAAAAGACCATCACACCAATTAGCCTTAATTCTGTCTTTCTTTTTATGCTCCGAGTCGGCAGAAACTGGCGTACTCCAATTATTTGCACTGTCCCACGAATTTGCTTTGAAGTTCTAAGATGGTATAAGAAAAGGGATCCACTTATCCACCCATAAAGAAATGTTCAAAGCCTATAAATACCCTGGAACAGATGTACATTATCATTGGATTTGCTTTTTTCTCCTTGCCTCTGTATTGGTAATAGAGTAGCTCATGTCCCTCTCATCCTTAGCATTTAGCATCTCTACAGAAGCTAGCACCCCACTGTGCCAATCCACACTTCAAAGCCCTCTGCCTATCTGCTGGAGACAAAGCACAGTGAAAACACACAGCCGCATTTCATTTTCCCACATTTAAGGCATTATCATTGCCTCCGCTTTTGGCAGTACAGCAACAGCAACATGCGCCTAAGAGGCTGAAGGGTCTACATTTAGTTTGCCTAGAAATTATTTTTAACAACAAAATGGGAAACATTTTCCAGGACAATTTGGAGAAAAACAAATTCTACTTGCACACATTCAAATATGGGCAAAATCCATCAGATACTGTATGTGCAAAAATGCACTGCATCCTCTACAGCATTGTGGTGGAAAAAGGTGCTCTTGATGAAATACAGTACCTACAGTACTGTATACAGAACAGTATAGTATACAGTAGATGAAAAGTAGATGAAATACGGTACCTGCACGCTCTCGTGTCTTTAGTTACACTGGTCATTGTCTTTCCAAAGTCAAAAGAGCTTTCTGTTTCTCCTAGGGCACTAAACAGGGAGATTCCTTTGAAGGTAATGATACTATAAACTACATCTGGTGGTAATGTTCAACAATGAATGAACTTCCAGTCACTAAGGCTGCTTGCTTACATACGCTTTCATTACATTACTCATAACTAATCACAGCAACAAATTTAATAAAGTTTAATTCTAGTTTTGCAAGTTACATTACAATACCTTGAAAATAAACATTGCGGATACCATCATGAATTTCTACTCTCCATTTCAAACTGATCTGCAATCCAGCTCTAAACAGTCAGTGGGGGAGGGAAGATTTACAAATAGCTATTTATACAACAGTTGTGGGATGGTCAGATATGTTATTAAGTATAAAGGCCATTATTGAGAAAGCTTAACTGTTTCTGATGTCAAACTGATAAATTTATCATGAGTTTATCCCTGTGATGCCTTGATAATGAATAAACTGTGTTCCTTATCATTTTATAGACAGCATTTAACTCATATTAATATTAGTTGCAGTCCATATCCTCTCCCTAACATGAAAACTATGAAATAAGAAAAAAAATAATAAAATTTTGTTAGATTTTTTTACAGGTTCTTTTGCATCCTAATTGGTGACTGTAGCCTAATTGGTAATTGAGGATTTTTTTGTGTGATTGTAAGCAGTGAAAGTCCCCTTTTGAGATCAGACATCTCTTTTCTTCTTGTTTGAAAGACCAACCTTGAGTCAATCTAATATTTGACCTGATGCATGAGCCCCTCCATTTCCAGCATTCACTTCCACATTCAGCACTTGGGTGTGTCTGAAGCCACGTCCGAACAGCTAGTCCAATTACCTTTTCCATTCCACCTAGATTGCACTATTGCAGCAGATGCAGAAATGCTAACAAATTATTGTGTAAAAACCTCACGCATTACTCAATTTAACATTAATCAACACATAACTGGAAGGAGTGGGGGAGTTTCTAGACATATCCTACACATCACACATCACACATCACACACACACACACACACACACACACACACACACACACACACAAACTTACTTCAAGGCCAGTTTGTAATAACCCAGCGTGTGATGAGGATGGGGCAGGGGCTGGGATTAAAGGGGATGTGGGCTCTACTGTGGTAGATACCATGTGCGCGACACATGCTGAGGCAGAGGTGAAGCTCTTTCCCAGTCCCACACAGGAAGCTGCATGCGTTTGCCTCCTGGCTTCAGTTCACATGCTTTAACTCGGCGCCGTGAAGGATTCCATTCTTTATTAGCCCCGTTACCTCATCAAACACCCTGCACTGCAGTCATCTGCCATGAAGGAGATGGCACTGGCGTCACGGTTTTCACAACTGAAGCAGGTTTCTGTAGACCTGCTTGTAAAAGATTTGACAACTTTATGAGCTGAAGGACCATGTCACATCAGGTACTGCACAAGGACAGAAAAAACAGGAAGGGGGTCTATCAAAGGAGACAGACATGATTAATTACAACAGCATTTAGAAACATCAATGAATCTTCAGATGAATGCACCTAAATGGTGATTTTCACAGCAGTTGTTTCATTTAAAAAGCTGGCCTAAAGACTAAAAAACAACTCCAGCAGAGGAATGAAAGTCCAGTGTAGCGGCTGTCCTTGTGCTAGAATTTCAAAAGCGCCATCACTGGATGATGATAGTCGAGCTTGGCCTGGTTCTATGGTTTGGAAGGCTTGGGAAGCTCTCCTGGACCTATGGAACTGCCAAGAAGGGATTCCCCTGCAGTGTAAGATGATTGCTTCCCTTCCAGGTGCCTCACCAAGGCTCTGAGAGCTCCATGCATGGGTGCCTCATGTAGACTGCACTAGATTTGGTAAGGGATGGCCATGCTACCAGTTGTAGTCCCATACATATCTATGTTGCAATATTATATCTTGCAATATTTCATGTAGACCTTTCTGTAGTGATCAGCTCCATTATGGTGCTTAACAAGGAGAGGACTTCACCATCAGTATGTCATGATATTACAATGTGGAAACCAGTATTCTGTGATTCAAAAGGGGACACAGCACCAGTGTGGAAAGATATTCATGACCCCAAATGCACCCAGCATAGTCTACAGCACCATCAGACAGAAGAGATCAAAACAAATCTATGTTCACCCAGAGCTCAGGGTCAGACAGAGGCCAGTACACAGCACTGTGAAGAAAATAAGAAAAGCAAGCAACTTTTCAGGGACTAGTTAAAACTTTAATGAAGGGGGATCCTCTTGGCACAGTTCTATTAAATAAATAAAGCATGTAATTAAAACTGTCAATATACATTATACTATGCAAAATGGTGAGAAGAAAACACAGGCAATGATGGAAGAGCAAGTCTTCAGGAACCCAGAAATGGGTGTAGTTATTTAAACCAATCATAACATTAATCTAATAAGAGGAAAGTCTTGAATGGATTAAGAAGGTCCAATTAAAAGCACATGGTAGCTTCACTTATTACAGGGTTCAAGAAGCCTCACTCTCCCATCACCAGTAAAAACATATTGCATTGAAGTTCTGATGCTGAACAACTAAATGCTGGATATTGTTAACTCACAATATGCAACAGAAAGGAAAGAAAAATGCAGAAATGACAAGACTGCTCCTTCCTGCCAGCACTGATTGACATTGCATTCAGGGGGAATGGTGACATAGAGATGTTACAGTATGTTACAGTATGTTATCTGCAGACATACATTAATAACATACATATAGTATGTTATTTGCAGACATACATTAATCTCTTTACTAATACAAATAAGCTTCCTTCTAAAAAATACCTGCATCACCATTCTGTAGTCCATGAGATATTTACATTATTTTAAAACATGAGGATTAATAAACTTTTCCGTAAGATAAATTAGTGGTGGCATACACAAGTGAGCGGAATCTCACTTTCAATACTGAAAATCTTAGAAACTGTAGTAAGGTACAGTACAGTATCTTAGAACATTATAATACACTGTGTTTTCCTGATGCTAGAGTGTCCCTTTAAGGATGAGAGGTACAGTCACAGAGGTGGCTGTATGTTGTTGAGCTGCACATAACAGCCTTGTTTAAAAATGACACGTAGCTTGCCCTGCTACTTAGCTACATGGGAGATGGCTGGATTCACAAACAGGGGGAAAAGCACTTTTTTCCAAAGATGAAAAAATGCACATTGAATTAAGGATATTTTTTCCTCATTAGGTAAATGTATCGATGTATAGGACTGTGCTGATACTGGCATATAAAAGGTACTACTTGCTGCAGTTTCTACTGATGTTCCATAGGCCGCAAGTTAGTTACAGAAGTGGGTTGTTCTGAAGATCTTGGGTTAGAGTAACAATGAACTCCTCTCTACACAACGGCAGAGAACACCCACAATGACTTTTATTATGAGTTATGATGGATTTGTTTTATTGTCATTGTTCGTTGTAATGCAATATAATTCCAGCAGCAGATGTTATTAGTTTGTGTGACAAGATACTCTATGGATCACTGCAGGGGGTGACTGGGAGTATAATCTGAGTGGGACCACTGGTAACAGACAGCCTGCAGCTGTGTGAGTGGCCTCTGTCTTTCAGCAGTAGCATGACGTTCAGCATATTCCTGCTCTTCAGCTGTCAATTCGAACAGAGATGGTCAGTTATAGTCCAGCAGGGCTGAGGCCCCTTTAAACTGCAACTGAAGTATACCTGTGACACTCAGTAACTGAACTTTCATTATAAACCCGAATCAAACTTAACATCAGAAGCTGAACAAACACCTACCATCTCAGCAGAACACAGCCTGGAGCTACCCTTCTCCTGGAACATCACTCAGGTCAGATCTCCACAGTTCCGGTCTGCCGAGACCTGAATACACACCTGGCTTTGAGTTCCACACAACTATTCTGAATTTAGAATGTACGTTATGCAAATCTTACAGAGGTGTAGATAGGAGATGTATGTAAAAGTTTCCCCACACCTCTGACAAAGGATTTCGCCTCCCAACAGCAGTGTTGCCAAATGGTGCTGAACTCACCATGGGTCACAGCACATAGTTAGAGGACAACAGCTACGGTTCTACAGCCGGGATTTTCCATGATCAGTACCTAAGATGGGAGGAACTAGAACCAAAAGGCTGGCAGGGTTCCTGATCTTTCTGTTGTGTTTCCTTTCACAAACATGCCCCCAGCTAGTTCTGCCCACCCCCTGGCCCTGCAGAGACTGAAAGATATCAAATTTCTTTAATGAGAAACAACAAGATACTTTTACAGAAAACAGGTAGCTATTCTTGGGAAAATATCTGCTGTTAGTTTGCTTATAGTATTATTTGTAGGCACTAAAGTATTTACCTTTAATCAGTTTTGAGACTATCCAGGAAAAATATGTGCCCATACTGCAGTTTGCTTGAACTGTATTAGAATAGTCATTCAATTTCCACTGCAAGTATCTGCACTGTGCAGTTGACCAAGTATTGACATACATTTAACATTAGCACTCTCTCTTTGTGGCTTAAGTAAATGCTAGCTAAGCAGCCAAAATATTGATGAACTTTCAATTGAATGGGTAATTTAAGATAATATTGGAATATTTTTACATTTGAGTCAAAGACCTAGACTAGGCTAAGACCTAAAAACAGCTATTTGCTTTCCTGACTTAACAGCACACAGTCTGTGATTTTTTGAAAGAAATTTGCTCACTGTCATCTGATTGCCTGTGCTAGGCAGAAAACGAGACAACTATACCCATACTGCCCAGATCCTGTTCGCTAATACCAACTTCGCTATTGGCTGTTATAGGGTTTGGAACTACAGGTGGATGTAGTTCCATCCAAAGGAAAAGCATGTAGCAGGAAAAGCAGGTAGCAGGCAGAATCACGATTGACTGGTTTTAGTTCCTGGTTCTAGTTCAGACAGTTGAAAAGCTCCTACTGGCTCTCAGTAATCACATATGTGAACAGGATCAGATTGAGTCTGGTTATATCCTCAGTTTTAAAGTGCCAGGAAGCAACCACAGCCTATAAATTCAATGACCAGTTCTGGTGGCGCCCAAAGTGGTGTGAGAGGAAGGACCTGTTTGTGAGCCACCCAAAGTCTTGACAGGGCGCCTACAGAATTGAGTTATGAGCAGTCAGGAGACTGCAGGCCGGGCTGGGTATCATTTAGCACGAGTGGAATTAGACAGCTGAGTTTGTCCACCCTGCCATGTAATAAACAGCCTCCTGCTGGCTGTTTAGAGGGTCTGGTTCCACCCAACACATGGCTGCTTGGTGACAACAGTGCTGACAGCTGGGGACAGTGAGATGCCAGTGGGACTCCAGGTGCAAGTAGGTTTGCCCACCTTACCATCTAGACTTCAGGCGTACCTAGTCACCCAACTGTGATGTGCACCCTCTCAAAATTCCCAGCGTGCAATGGCGTTAGGTCTGTCAGAGGTTTGGAGATGCAGAGCGAGTATTCCCCTATTTCCCTCTGGGGGGTCATCTGTGGAGATGAATCTACAATATCTGGACCATCTGCCAGCTGGAAACCTCAGCTCCATTCAATTTAAGCAGTGACGCATGTTACTTGCAATAAAACAGAACTACTATCAAAAAGCTGCTGACCCTTTTGTTAGCTTAAGTGATTCTTAAATTCTACAAGACCAGTCTCTCCCACATACCTTACCATTAAAAAAGATATGTACTGCACCTGAGTGTATATGGTTTGAAAATATTCCTATGACCTGTCGCTTCATGTGTAACTTCCCCCCATTGTGTATCGTCTCCACTAGTAGGCAGCATTGGGACCATTATACATTAGTTACTCAAAATGTTAGAGTAGGCGGCCTTTAAAAACAGCTTATTGGGAGAACAACATTTAAGGAGTGCACATAAACTGAGACAAAAAATGCACCTTTCAGAATGTTGATATAAAATATATATCACAGCATCAGTAAAGCCTGTATTGTTGACAAATATAGCTAGTACTTTAACATGTACACATAAAATAAAATGTGTGGTGCTAAAACTTACATCACTGCAGTGTGAAAAAAGTCCTGTGTGGCATATTAAAAATCTTACTGAAAATAACATCTTAATTATAATAATAATCATAATAACACTAGAGGTAGCAGCTGTTTGGGATATTTCATTCTCAGTTATAATTTTTTTTCCCCATTTTCCTCATAATTACTTCAAAAGAATGTCCCAATATTCTTATGAAAGCCTGGATCTGATTTTGATAGCAATTGTCCAGCCTTTGACAGCAATGTCATTTCAAAAGCAACTGCACCAGGAAGTGCTTTTCAAGTGGTCTTCAGTGGCAGCAACGGGCTCAGAACAGACCAAGTCTCAGGCCTGCAGGGTCCACAACAGTCCCGCCCCCCTCTTAGGTATACCATGGACATTACCCCTTCCTTCACAAACATCTCCTAGCTCCTTAAACCTTCACCGGCAATGGGGAAAGAGAGGCCCTCCTGCAGCATGTCTGAAGGCCCGGGAAAGAGAGCACCAAAACCCTAACATCTCCCCATACTCCTTCTACATGCTTGCACCCAGACACCTAGCAGAACTGACAATTTAAAAGTGCTGCCCTGCAGGATGCCCACTAGCCTGGTGACATGAGTCTCAGGGTGCTATAGTCTGTGCAGGGCCTGCATCGACAGCTCCTCCTGCTGCTGTGGTCCCGCCCCTGTTCTGGCTCAGCTCCAGGAGAGGACAGAGGAAGGGTTCTCTCTCTGCCCGTCTACAGTTGCCTTCGTAGAGTTCTGAGGATGTGCGTGCGGTGGGTGGCGGGGGGCTGACGGCCTGCGTGTGGCGCTCATGACTGGTAGAAGTGGTGGTAGTGGTGGTGGTGCTCGTGGTGGTGGTGGTGCTCGTGCCTCTGGACCACCTGGCCCAGCCCTCCCTCGTACAGCAGCACGCTGGGTAAGTCTCGTACCTGCTCCTTCTCCAGCATGGGGCCCGGGGCCCCCAGGGAGCCGAGTGCACGGTATACCTGCTGGCTCTCCTTAGCTCTCTGCTTGTGGCGTCTATAGGGTGCAGAGGACTGGTGAGGGGGCGTCTGGCCGAGCAGCACCGGAGGAGGAGGAACTCCCCTACTCTTGACGGTTTTCCCAGTGGTCTGCGGGGGGACCGTCCGATTATGGGTTTTGGGAGAGCGCAGCGCGTGCCTGCCAGAGTCCTGCGTCCGGGGCCGAGGGCAGAGGGCCTCTGGGGCTGGGGGGCAGTGGACCAAACCTTCGTTGGCTTGCGAGCGGCGGTGGTGTGGATGAGAATGGCCATTTTCTGGCTCGTGGGAGCGGGACCTGGTCTGATTCACTGCCCGCATTTGCTGCTCTGCTTTCACTGGCTCTGTGCTAGGTCCTAAAGTAGAGGATTGCAGCAGTTAACACTCTCTTCATTCCTCCTGCTGGAAACTTGTATGAACAACTGTGTGCTAAATATATGAGTATAATTACACTGTAAACCAAGCTGCTACAAACAGGCATATGTGATTTAATTCAGTACTGGCATTCTTATGAATAACACAAACAATGAACACATGAGGATCTCTACTCTCTCTGTCAGTCTGTCCCTGATTATCTTGCTCTAAATGTCTCAGTGAAACACCTGCTTCTGCCTTTCAGCTGCATTTGTTGTATTTAGCTCTGTGAAACCATCTTTGCAGGCTCACCTGATCCAAAACGAGACGTATAGTTCTCAATGCCTGCCAGGTCCAGGTAATGGTTCCGGCGCTCCAGGTTTTCATCCACGCAGTGGCGCTGGCAGCCTTGCTGGGTGTGATGGTCACTGTGGTGGCGCCTACAGGTCAGAGGGGGCTTTATGTTAGATGTCACAAACATGCATCCTTCACTGGTCTTTGGTATGTAGTTTGGTGACAGCAGTAAATTAGCTCACCGAGCATCACAAAAGCTGGTGTTAAAGAAATGGTGGTTACCACAGTTGTGCTTTTCTGAACTTAACATTTTAGTTTGTACTAAACAATAGTAAACGTTAAAATTTAATCATCACCGCAGTTTCTTCACTTTTGTAGCAATGGCTGAGACCAGGCACACGCAAACGACCTAATGAAACAAAAATAATTGTGTACAATACAGGATGGACATATTTCAGACAGAGCTGACAGACAGAGCTGTATTCAAGCATTTTATTAAAATGTCCAAGACTGATTATTGAGAGAAATCACAACAAAATGTAGAAGGACCCCCAAACAATGTGACCTAGAAAAGTATGAATAGGGTACCTACACACATTTAGCACTTGGATCCCTTTTGGTCATAATGCTACAGTAGCCAGTGTTAAAATAGTATTTTGGCTAACCACCAAGTCACAACAGCGTAAATAAATTCCTGTTCTTTTTGCATCATAATGTGAAATCCATAATTGTGATAGTCAAACAACACTCAGATCATACCATACAAACCATTTTCAGTGTGGGTAGGTGACTGCAATCACACTGCACAATGCTTTAGTATAGTAGCGCTATATATGGCATAGAACACTACCAGTAATAATTAAAACGCAAAGCAGTCAACTGGATCACCCACCCACCAGTTTGGGCTTTAAGCACCAGGCCCCCATCCCTGGCAGCCAGGGCCCAGAGTTGAAAGGAGCTCTGGACAATGGACAATGCACTCAAATAGCTCCAATTCCCTATCTAACAGCTGTTACACACACACACAGACAGGCCCTGACACCTACTGCTTGGGATAAACGGCATGCGTTCCGCTGAGGCAGTAGCCCTGATACACGGGAGACAGATCAAAGCACAGCTGTGCAGGGATAAATAGCAGGCGCTTCCACATGCCCCCCCCCCCATTCACTGCAAACCCACTCACAGCGGAGGGCATCTTAACAAGGGACAGTTGTGTCCTTAGGCTCAGGGGCCCAACGGTTTATACAGAGAGGTGCTGCAAGGCCAGAATAAACTCCCCTGTGATTTGTGAGCATTCCACCTGTGACCATGACGACCATTATCCGGTTTGGAAAGGTCACTGCAAGGGTTTTTGATTTCTTTAATGTCTATTTTTGCTTTTTTCGCAACTGCAATATTGGAAGACATCTGCTGTTGCAATCCAGTCCCGAAATGCTGCCCTGGTAAAAAAGCATTTCCCATAGTGCTGCTGTAGCCAACCTTGTCTTTTACATTGCAGTGTAGTATTATGTGGACATGCATGCAGGGACAATAATAGCTTTATCTACAGCAACATTGACTAAACAAGTGTTAAGAAGGCAAGTATGTTGAATACACCAAAATGCTGTATTAACACTGTAATTCAGGAGCCCCAGGAAGGATTTGGAAGGTTCTGTACCTGAGAGGGGCCCGGGACTTCTTGTCAGAGCTCTTGGGGTCATCGATACACTTGTCTGCCTTTTGTCTGGAGTGGGGCGTATCTATGGGAGAACAAACCATCATTAAACTCATGGCATACTGCCTTGGCTGTATGGGCCCTCTGAAGAATAAAACCTACATTCACAGACTTTGAGGATTTATTTAAAAAAACAAACACAAAAAATGCTCCATTAATTACATTTTAACTGTAGTGCTCAAAGTATAAACTAAAGATGTTAGCAGTTGTTTACTAGTGGGAGGAGGGATGATGTGGTCGGGAATTACCATACAGACAATGCTGTTTTCCAGCGACCGCTATTTTAAATTCTGTGACTGATTAAAAATAGCCACGACAATGGGAAGCAAACAAACAAGCGTGTTCCTTAGCTCGCCCCACTTGTTTACCAAGTTTGAAAAGTTGTTTAACATAAATGCGAATATTTCCCCCACCAGCTCAAACCCATAGAAACAGCGGCTGCAGTTATCAAAAGCAGTGCGTTCAACGCTTAGGATTGTTTTCTTCCCAAGCATTTTAACATCTTGCAGACAACGGAGGGGGAGTGCTCTTGCCTCTGCTTCCATCATTAAAAAAAGGAATCCACTGCCATGGAGCAATGGACTGAAACCATTGTCTGCCAGTATGGGAGCTAAATGCTGCTGAATGTGTTTAGCCTGGCTCTCTGTGGAGAATCTGGCCAACACTTGTCACAAAAATGAACAGAAAGAACAAATGTTCAAAAATGAATAATTTATTTTAAGAACCAACAAAAGGAACCAGCCTGAGAGAATCATCTGAAAAAAGTGAGCCTCCCTCTCTCCAGCCACACACCTGTAATATACCCTTAATGAGGCAGATGCGGCTCATTAACCAATGGCTCGTTGTCCACAAGTAAACCACAATTACGATTAGCAATTAAACAATAAACTTGTTCAGTTTTACAGCAATCGAGGAGCTCAGTTATTGACAAGGTTGAAAACAGAAAGACAACAATCCTTAGACAATTGATGGCCGAACAAACAGTTGAAGGTTCTCCTTCATGCTCCCCCTCCTCAGACAGTACCTGCAGCACTCTGGAGGGAGCTTCTCCACTTCTGGCTGCAGTCGGGCGACACAGAGAGTTTGACCCGCAGCGTTTTGCTGGTGCTGGGGGAGTGGTTTACTGATGCGTCCACCACCTCATAGATTGTGTGCAGCAGGCTGGTGATGTCCTGGGGGCAGAGTGTTAGAACATCAGAGAGCGTGAGCTTGGACTATAAATATGAATTTCATATTAGCATAATGTTTGATAATCAAACGGCATTCCATAATTGGTAAGGCACAACCGGCATGCTTTCTGGGAAATCCTGGAGAATAATAGATGATTAAGTGAACGTATTAAGAAATGTATCCTGGAGGTGCGAAGAGCAAAAAAAAAAAAACCCAGGACCGTCAGAGCTGTTCTGTCACAGTTGAAAGGTGCCAATGACACTCCTCAGGGCATGTGTCAGCACTTTAACGCACCACTCAAGACAGCGCCTCCATCTGCCTGTAGACTATGGCAGATTGCCGAACATCCCAGAGGAGAATATCCAAACAACGCGCTCACGCAAAAGACGCAAGATATCAGAAGTCTGGAGACACTTAGGGCTTAAAAGCCTGTTTAGGAAGAGCACCACATTAACCTCCCCAGATCAAAAAAACCATTCGGTTTAATTATACATGTTTCAAGTCTCATTAGCGTTTTCCCTCTGAAGGTAATTACAGTTCTGCTACAAGTGCTCCCTTGACTGTCGCTGCGGAGAGCAGACCCTGCAAATGACTCTGAAATGAAGCAGTTTCTACCCCTATTAGCGAAGCCCTTTAAAAAAAAAAAAAAGCCCCAGCTTCCTTCCTCTTGCCCCATCTGCCTGACTGCAGCATAAAGGACTATTAGATGCTCTTTGGAGACTGCTTCCAGATACAGTTTCAAACAACCAACATTACAAAAAAGGCTCTGTCATTTTCGGTTTCCATTTTTTATTTGTGCGGAGGAATAAAAGCGGCACAAGAAGAAAGGCCGCCGCCTGCCGTCTCATGTGCCGCGGGGCCGGTGGCGACGCCAGGGAGGCACAGAGGACCACTTCAGTCTCTTCGCACCGTTTCAACTCCCTCCAAAAAAAAAAAAAAGAGGTTTTAAGATCTTTACAATCCGGAATCCGGCATCTAAGCATCTTGGAGGGAACACCGAATTCTCCGGATTTTGTTCCTTAACAGCGTAGAGAAGTCAGAGCTTGATGTGACAGAATCGGGTTTACTGGTTACAGAGATGTGCAAATGTCTGTCCAAGGAAGTGTGAGAATGTGTGTATTGAAACACGTGTGTTTCCAGACCAGTTTATCTGCATGTGCGTGAGTTTGTGTGTGTGGGTACGTATATATTAGAGACAAAGCATGTGTGCACGCATATTCCAGGGAAATGTGCCAACATGAGCGGTAAACTGTGAATGACTCCTACCTCTCGGGTGACCTTGCCATTGTTGTCAAAGTCATACAAAGTGAACGTCCACTCCTGCCTGTTGTCTTCCTCCAGAGAGACAGCACATTCCAGCTCCTAAAGGAGACACTCAAACATGAATGTGGAAGCCCATAGTGCCGTGTGTGTGTGTGTGTGTAGTCTGGTATCTGTGTGTGTCTGTTGAAATGAATGTATGAGTATCTAGTGCCTCTCTGGATTCATCCTATAGTTATTATTATTATTTTGTATGAGCACAAATATGTAGAAAAAGTATGAATTCAAATAACTGCCAAATATGTCTGACAGAACAGTGATGCCAAGGACCTTCTAACATTAACTGGCAGTAGACTGTTGTGAATACTGTTCTGTGGTCTCCATCACTGCTTTCATTTACCACTGCTTGTGCTTGAATGAATGGACCGTGACCATATCCCCCCCAGACTGCTGCACTCACTTCAAACTGGAGCTGTTTTTTAGCCGGCACGGGCACCTGGCTCTCCCTCTCTTGCATCTTGTCCTCAGCCCAGCAGCCGTCCGTCTTCTCTGGCGGCAGAGCCACTGTAGGCATGACATAGGTAGTAAGTGTTATACTATATATATTCATGTTAAGGGGGTCTGTGGAGAAGGCTCTGGAGAATTCTCATTAACATGAAATTAAAAAAAAGCACAAAAAGCCTGACAGGCAAATTAAATCAAAAACGCTTCAGTCATGCACCCCTGCTCTCCATGCCAATTTGACAAGACGGAAAGTTGGGCGGGACTGTATGACACATGAGGTAAAGAGTACTGTAAATAGGTAATACTAATTTAAGGGCAGTACTACCCATCAAAGGCATATGCAAAGTGCTGTGGTGTTGTGTGCGCAGTGTGATGGGGAAAGAGCCATGGTCAGTGAGGAGGAAAGAGTAAGACAAAGGATCTGCCCATGGAGATGCCTGCACACCCCTCGCTCATGGTCAGAATGAGGCTTCATGTTCTCGGCCTCTAAAGCCCGGATCTAGCATTGCCCGCTCTTCTGACCTCACCAACGCTGTGCCACACTTGCTTTTCAAAGATCTGCAATTTGTACATTTGGCATCCCCACATGAAAAGCGTGGAAATGAATATTATGGAAACTGATCAGCCTCAAATGGAAAGAATTCTAACAACAAAGCCTCATATACAAACAGCAGTCTTCCTGTTTACTTCCCGGGTTCAAAGAGGCTGCGTTTTGTTTAGTTTGCGCCTTTGTCCGTCAAGCTCAGAATGTAGACGTTAAATGGTACAGATCAGGATCAGGGCTGAGGAGTCTAGGGCTGGCTCTTGCCCATACGTGCGTGTGGCACATTAAAGGCATGCCTTCTCCCTGCTGCACTTTGAAGCTCCCTCCTCAAGCTCCGAGATGCCTTTTGGACGACGATCAGACAGCTTTAAAACAGAATTACTAATTAATTAAGCAAAGTTAAAATTTTAAAACACTGTTTGTTGTGTTAGCCAAAAGGCCAAAAACAACAGTCTTCTTTTTTCCCCGCTGTTCCCAACAGATCAAAGAGGATCCGTCCCTTCACTCAGCACAAAATAGGAGACAAAAAAAAAATCTTGGGGAGCTTTACTCAGTGGAGGCAAATAACATCAGTTCTGTCTTTTGATCATCTGAGGCACTCAAAGGTGACATTGCACACAGGCAATCTGTTATGTAGCAACCTGAATTTCCTGGAGATGGTTATCACAGGAGAAATGAAAGACGCAAATAATATTTTAATCTACCACCCCTCCAAAGCGCCCCCCACCCCCATCCCTCCACCTCCCGTCACAGAAATAGGCCCTGCCTTTGAAGATGCCCAGCAGGATAGCATGAAGGGGGTGCTCTATCAGTTGTGCTTATCAATGGCAATGAGGAGCTGGACATCGATCACAGACTGACCACTCAAAAAGTTCTGCTTTTGAAGGAAACCTACTTCAAGACTTTGCCAGCTAGAGTCGACACATGCAACACACTTTCAGCAAAAATTCTCCATATAACAGGACGATTCGGTTACTGCAGGGTAAAGCATGTTTTTAATAAGCACCATCTTTATATATCTTTAATGCTTTTTCTCAGAGGGCAAAAAAAAAACATTCAAGATAATTGCCATTTTAGATGGTTAATTGGTAAGCTGGAGTTAATCATTAGTGAACCTTTGCACTTCCAGGCCCATCCTGCAGGAGGTGACAGAGTAGAAGCTTGTGTACTCTACAGGTCATTGCGAGAGTGAGAGGAGGCACAAACACAACCCCCATGTTGTCACTTTACTTTCACATCATCCAAGTAAACACCCCAGTGGAGCGAGAAGAGAATCTAACATATGTGACCTGCATGCTTGTGATGAACCCTTATCTTTGTTGTTTTGTTGAACTATCTTTGCTGAATCCAAGAGGAAAACTTCATTTCTGCTTGTGTTCCTGTAATCCATTCATACATTCATCCATTCAAAGACAGCCTGGCCTTTATTTGCTGGTGCTTTCGCTCTATCAGAGGCAGTAAATGCTGCATCTCTCTCTCACTCTTTCATGCAGCTCTGGAATGAAACCCCAGCCCACTCCATTCTTTCACGGGAGCAGAGACACACCAGCTGCGAGGTCCACCATGAACAACAGACCTTTAACTGTCTGCAATGTAAGGGCACTTATCTCCCAGCCTGCAAGAGGCAAGAAGACTTCAAGAACCCATGTTCCCACCTCAAACAGCCCTTTGCAGTTAGGTGGGGTGGGGGATACACGCAGGGGTTTGAGAGGATCAGGGAGCATCACTGGGCTTCCAGCAATCTATTAGCAGGCCTCGACTGAAATCCGATTTGAGCCACTAGTGCTAGACAAGGCTAAATGACACAATCCCTGATTCACACATTCAGAACAGGACATCCCACAGGTTCAGGAGGTCAATGATCAGCTGATAGGCTTGGGCTGGACTGCAAAGGTCACAACCGCATGTGAGTTAACCGCTTTCAATGAAAGCTTCGTTTGGATTTCTGCAGAAACAGGCTGCAATGACTCTTGAAGGCAGCACCTCTTATCAGCCCGGTGTTACGGCTATGGTGGATGCCAAGCAGCGAAGCAAAGGGCAGGACATGAATACGCTGCAGCCCACGCGCCAAGACTGTCTCCAGGGCCGGAGCAGGTGCCATGGGCGGCGCCCGAGGTTGGCAGGTTGTGCGCTGGAGCCGCACCAGGACCGTTTGCGAAAAGCGCCATGGCGTTCTCACTGGAACAGACTTCCTCTGATCTTCCGCTCCCTTATGCCCCCATCTCCCCCTGCAGCTTCTTTCAAGTTCAAGATGCTTCAGAGGTGGTTATGAAACTGAGGCCTGCATTCTGGCAAACTAAAGCTTTAGTCCTCCACTCTCAGTAACATCTCACTTCTACATTTCATCCAATTTCAGCTCAACAGTCACTGAAACAAACTATCTTTAATAAATTAAAAAGCTAAAACCACAGGCTTGCACATTTCAATAGGAACAAAACATATCTATACCTACCTTTGCCAATGCTTCAGTTTATATGTGTGCAGGCATTTAGCCATGTTTAAGTTCTTTAAGGTTGTGTGACTGCCCTTTCCTGAAGTGAGAAGGCGTATGTATAAAGGCCTTTATACTGACCGTCCTACCCTGTCTAATTCCACCCCAAACCCACCCCCTTCCCAGTTCCTCTCTGACCCTAACCCTGCCCACAACCCCCTTGTGTTGAATTGTCCTTTTTCTGCCGAAACCTCCAAAGAAAAGCGGCCACCTCTCACTTCACACAGCCCTTAATACCAGCATAAGAGGTGGCCGGGGAGAAAGCCAGATTAAATGCCAGGGATTTACCAGACGGAGAGAGAGGAGGGGGATATGAGAAAGGGAGTGGGAGAAGAAAGAGGGAGGGAAACAAGGCTGCCAAGTATTTAAGAGTTTACAGCCAGGGGGCCGACACAAATCCCAGTGCATCGGGTGTATGCTAGTTTTCATTCCAATCAATATCCCTGTCTTAATTTATTCCAGTTTGTTGTATACAGTTTCACCCTGTGTCTCCTGGCATGCACTGCAAAAAACGTATTTCCTGAATGTAGGGCACCAGAAAAAGCTTCAGTTTCAATTCATAAAATGCAACAATTGTGAGACACATCAAACTGAGTAAACAACTGTGGAAAATGTCGTAATCACGAGCGGAGAAGGAAAAAAGCATTCACGCAGCCTTTTGGGAGCTAGTTTACAGGCAGCCTCATACCACAGTAAATCAATCAATCAATCATCTTTTATTCGGTATCATGCCCTTTAAAATTAGATTGTCATAGAGTGCTTTACAGGGCACTCTTTCCAAGAAACCAACAGAAAACCCACAGTGAGTCTGAATGGGAAAAACTGGAAAAAAATTTCCTGACAGCTGCAAAAGGTGGTTGAGTAAGTGAGAACAGACATGTTAAGTTCATTCAGTGACACTCTATCCATCAGAGTAGTGAGGCAGAATGTAGGGACTCTTCAGGGCTATAAGGGGATAGTCCAGAGAAGGGGTACCACTCCCAAACTCTTCCTGGCCCACTGGCCCTTTATCCATCTAATCAGCTCTTGCTGAGGATTAGCAGGGATGTGAACTGGGCAGCCTACCTTCTAAGCGGTAGTGTTCATCACTGATCCCCTCTCCACACACTTCATCACTGGCATCCTGCAAAGACAAGAAACAGTCAGGGTGTTACATATGAGACGCAGAGCAGACAACGCAAGCAAATTCACATCCAGCAAACAGAACCATTCACAGTGATAGTATTAGGGTATATTAGGAAAGGACATGTGGCATATCCTGGTGTGGGAGGGTCTAGGTGACCACACCTTTTTTTTTTTTTTTTTTACAGAGCTCACTGCGAAACGGATGGAAAAGTTATTTCTGTAATAGGTCTGTCGTCACCGGCAGCAGCGCTAGTCCCGGGATCAGCTCGTCTCATCTTTCCCCTGACGGCCGCTCATGAATATGAGCCCCCGTCCCTCTGCAGGAGGGGCACATACCAAAGGACACGCTGATCCGTGTGCACGGGGGAACGCGGCGGCAGCAATGGGATCAGGTGTCTGCCGGATTGCTGAACTCTGTCTGAATAACCATTACCCCCCTCTCGTCTCACCAGTCCAGAACACACAGCATGCTCCGTACTTTCCGTCCTTCATTTTGGAAACATTATTACAAGCCTTACACAGACAGCAGTTCTCCCCACTCGCAAGCTTTTTTGCTCCCTATTTCAAAGCACTGCAAAAAACATGAAACGTTCTTCAGCAGCAGCTGCTGGCCCCCTGTTCTCTGCTCCCCTCCTGACTCCAGATCTGAACATTCTGGCAGTCTCCTCAGAGTGGCGCCAGTTGCAACGAAGCTATTCGCGGTTTATGGGAGGGATACCTAGAGTCAGAGCTTCAGCCTGTGTGAAACATGAAGCTGGGTGACCTCTGAAATGGTCTTCAGCTTCAGCTCACAAAAAATGCCTCATTGCAAGGCTCACAGAAGGTTCTCATAATGAGGCTCTCATTTTACTTCAAAATCACATAAATTATCTATTCTTACTTATATCTTAAAAATCAGAAAAAAATCATGTGATATAAAAACATGAAGCATAAAGCACTAATGAACCACATACAGAAACAAATGTATTTTGGCTAAATATTCTCAAAATTAATTTTAGATGACAGCTGTTTACAGTAATTCAGCAAGATCAGTGATTAAGGAAAAAAGAAATGGCATTTTTCTCCCATTTTATTCACTTTAACCATGACACTGGCCCTACATCACTACTTGCATCAAAAATATTTAAGTCCTTTCCCAAAAAAGCATAGTTTGCCATTTCACCAAACACCCAAAGGTATCTCAAACCGAAAGTGTTTTTTTTTTCTTCTTCAGAGCAGCAAGCATTATATAATGTCTGCACTGCACACATATGCTGCTATCCGCACATACCAAAAGGAGGAGGTAAATAAATAAATAAGGTGCTACGTTTCCTGCAGAGACGTTTTCCATTTGGTTTGGCAGCGAGATGAAAGTTGCGAGAGGAGACAGACGAGTTGTGAAGGTTGCCAGGCCCGCTGTCAGCAGGGCTCAGAGGACGCCCTCTCTGTGCGTACAGTGGCGGCAGCCATCACACCTGCCACCGCAGCAAGGCCCCAGCTCCCTCCACGTATTAAGGACCATAACAGAGTTACAGAAATGTTCAAAACCTGGATTAAAAAATGCTGTTTTTACATAGAGTATACAGGGTCTGTTTTTTTTTCTTTTCTGTATGTCAACAGCAGGGGTCTGTCGTGTTGATCATGTTTGTGCAAGCTACATATGACAGAGCAATGCACATTCTTCTGCCACGGGAAGATCTGGCTTGATTGAACAGCTAACTGGCTAGTTTTGGCCTGAGAGGCACTGAGTAAACAGATTTTATTAAGACCTTGTTCAGAACAGTACATGCCATTGGAAGAAGGGAATATCCCTCTCAGATTCTGAGTGGCTATTCAAGCATTCATTCCAACTTCATAGATTCTTTCCGCAGTTACAGCTTGTCTCCACTGGGCTGTCCATTTTCTGGCCTATGACACATTCCATCATACAAGATAGGCAACTGATTTGTTGTAAATTATAAATTGGAGTTCATCTGAAATGGGTGGGGATTTCATTACACAGCGCTGAGGAGGTGGTGCATTCTTCACTATGAAAGTTATCTGATATGCAATATTTTTATTTAATGTACTGGATGGCTTCAAGGAGAACATTTTATTAAAAAAGCAAAACAAAGGGCAGTCACAAACCATGGCTACTAGTCATTGACATCTTTTGGTGGCAACAAAATGTTAAACGTAAGCATTAAACACTGTTTGCAAATAAATGACTAGAATAGGTAGAGCCTAGAGACATTGCTTCACTTTCAGCATTTTTTTAGCAAGCTCCCTTTGAGCTTTCTCAGTCATTATCTGATCAAGAAGGTACTGTATTGCATATTATGCATAGTTTATAACTGTTCATTACTGTTTCTAAACTATAAGCTTAAATATCTGGATATAGCGCCAAGTTGTGTGGCCATCTGCACAAACACTAACATTAGTGTCGTTATAAACTATGGTTTATATCGGTATTTGTTCATTACATGTATTTAAAAGACCACATATATTGATAGCTTTATTCCCTTTGTATCATGGGTAACCTAACTGTAACAGAAATAATTAATCCCTTCAACTTTTCCTGTTATTTTCAGAATATAATCAGAATGTTCAACTTAAATTGCATGTTGAATAGACTTGTATATTGTTATGGAAGGTGACACAGCCATCACTGACACGTCCACTTGAACAGGTTTGTTTGAAGAGGTAAAAGCTGTCTAGGTCATCAACATTACAGATAGGTTCAGACAGGGCTGAGTGACAATGGAGAGGGTCACAATGTCAGTTAGTCTAGAGTCAGTCTGTAACCTGACCAGTGGAGAAAAGTTATTAGATCATTTCTGTTACTAGCTAGCAGTAGTAGCAAACATTATGGTGTTTTAGTTATAACAGTATCTTGCTGACCAGCAGTTTTAGCTAATAACATATGTTGTTGCTACCATACAGATGTGCGCCTTGCATGACACAGTGAAAATGTACCTTGATTCACAATTAATTATTTTGGCTGGTGAATTTACCAGCCACCCTAGCTGGTAAACCAAAACGTTCATTTCAGGTCCTCCAGTGTAACAGGGCAACAGCCTTATATTAATCTAATAAACCTAGCAACACCCTTGATTCAGTAGCATTAGTATCATTTTTTTATTTCCCACATAGCAAATATCATTATCACGAACAGCTCTGTAAACTGTTAGTAGATGTTACATTAACCATTACTCAAAGAAAAATTCATGGTGCAAACAAAACTGAAAGCATACAGGGTGACCATCCAGGAATTCTGTTGTACAGAGACTAATCTAAGGATCTTTCCAAGCAAACAATGAAGTCACACTACATCATCCACCCATCACTTTCCATTCAATGGAGGGCCAAAGCCATCAAATACAGGAATTGGGAAAATTTGAGAAGTTTCTTTAATCAAAAGAGGTCAAGGTCAGTTTTTATTATATTATCACAGCTCCAGCTAATCTCTACATGGTCTACTACAAAGTGGGTGGCCCCACCAGCCAAGAAAACTACAACCAGGCAATTTCTTCTGAGACACTCAGCAGGCACTAGGGTTCTGAAAAGTTTTACCTTTGGCTCTCAAAAGACCACCTATTTTTTCTTACTCTGATGAGCTAATCTGTCATATTTTTCATATAATATTGTTTTATATGTAACTAGGTGCATTCATTGTGTACCAGAAACATTGTGGGGTGTTTCGTTAGACAATCCTTTGTACAGTGCTCCCGCAACATTAAATGAAATAGTTTGATTGATTACATCAGAGTACCATCGCTTCATAAACAAGACCCTAGGACTGCACGGATGCGGGCATATGGTGCAGTTTTGTGTTGTGACACCCTTTACATGGATGCATCTGACATCTTACATCTGACTCACCATGGAGATCCAACCATAGTACTTTACTCTATCTAAAATCAGCCTACACATACTGCCATGAATCTTTTAATTATACATCATGAGTTGTGTATATTTATGTAAAAAATAGGGCAAGGAAAATGGATGGCAACATAAAAATCTGCAATTGTTAAGTCCTGCTCTCTGCAGATTCAATCAGAACGCAAGGCTGAGTGAGCGAGGTCAGACCACTAACCCAGGGAGCCCAACGAGAAGTCTTTCAAGCTCATCCAGCAACCGAAGTGGCACCTTCAGAACCCGAAAATGTAACAGACCTACAACTTATTCTGTGAATCTTAGTGTGGCACCCGACCGATTTCACTGTGGATGTGGAACAATTCTGAACCGCAATGACCGGTTAGCATAAAGCCTCAACCGAGCCCGCTGATCTCCACAAAATCTCAACTATCAATTAGCATTCCTGTCGTCTAACACCATAATGTAACAAGGACCAGGGCTTTCGGCTCTCACACTCACTCCCTCTCACTCTTTCTCTCTCTTTCACACACACACACACACACACACACACACACACACACACACACAGACACACATCTCTGTCGATGATAAATGACCCCACATTATGAAGGGGTTAGCCAAGAACATGAGGCCTGGGAAACAGGAATGTGCTAATTGGTTGTTGTCTGCGGTGATGGATGGCAGCTGTATTATTAGCATCGTTTCTGGTTCTGGGATTTTTCTCTTGGCATCACTGTTAGAAGCTGAACAAAAGTTACAGTAAATATACATCTGGGGTTTCAAAACAGGCCTCAGAAAAAGCAAACTTCGGAGTTCATTTTCATTTCGGTCTGCCCTCTCCTGTGATCTCACCATGAGGAGGTGAAGAGCACTGGCCACTAAACAAAGACAAACACTGGAGACAACTGCTATGAAGCAGAGCGGAATCTGTGTGGTGTGATTTCAAAGTATTATTCCCTGTGCTCCAACACTCTGTCACGCAAGGTATGGAAAATATGAGTTCAAACAGTAACAACTGTACAACTGGCTAACTGAACAAAACAGAGAGAGCAAGCTTGCAAATATAATATTATACAGTAATATATAGTGATAAGTTCACAATCAGCCAACTTCACAAGAGATCAGAAAAGGAGTTGGAATGTGTAGCAACAGTCAAGTTAACTGTCAGTCTATTGAACAAAACCATGGAAAAATGTCCTTGCTAATTTTGCTTCTTTAAAGTACCACCCTTTGTGAATGGCTAGCCCCTTCAGTAATAATACACTTTAACACTTTAAGAGCTGAAATAACCCATTTGAAGATGGGTAAACCCTTTTTAGCAGGTGGGATCATCACAGGAGAATTAATTGCTGAGATATATGTCCCAGTCCCCTGAACTTCACTTTATACTTGCATGGCAAATTCTGCACCCTACTGCCCCTCACCAAACAACCCAACTGGTTGCACTGACTGCACTTTCTACTTCCACATGGTCTCACCACTGCAAAGCCTCAGAGAGAGAGACAGAGGCTCAGACTTGGCTCCTAGTGCTTGGCATTGGAGATATAAGCCACTGTTATCCCAACGCAGGTATCCTAGTTCAAAGACAGCACTGCTCTCCAGGCTCTCTCATAAATAGACATGGTAAAACAAAGGCTGAGGATTTCAGCATAAGTATATTGGTTAAATACGTATCCATTGCCCTGAGCATAGCCTGTTTAAGTGCAGCATGCATGCACATCAGTGAGAAGCTGACCAATAAGCAGCTTTGTACCTTGATGTCACATGGCGTAAAATATCCTGACCTAGCTTCAGGGTTGAGATTTAGTATGGTAAAACAGCTTGGAGAAGACTAAGTGTTGTGGCATTTTGGGTATTCTGAGCAAGAATTAACAGAATGATACGTATAGTACTGATCAGAACACTGTTATCTGCTTACAACATTATTACCATAACAGTCAACGTTTGCATTTTCCTTCAAGTTGCACATACACAAAACGTTATTTTTTGGCTGCCAATGTCATAGAGTGGTCAAGAAATAGGACTCTGGGGGTCACAGGGCTGAATTGTAAGTGAGCTATTGTCAGTGCACCCTTGAGCAAGATTGTTAACCTAAATTGCTTCTGTAAATTCACATCTGAAAAATCGACCCATGCAAGTGCCCTGCTAGGGAAAATAATATTATGTGGTAGCAGCGTCACTTTGAGACTCAGTAATTCAGATAGGGATTATAATGTTCTATCTTAAATCAATTTACAGAAGAATTACATTCAACATAAATGAACACAATGTGTGAACAATTAGCAGTAGGAGGCAACCAAGCTTCTGTAACTAACATGAAGACCACAATCGCAAGAACTGATTCTAATGACTTTTATCTGGAGGACAGACATTCCCTTTCTGAACCAAAACTGTGATATATGTTTGCTCCATTCAAACAGCAGCATTTTCTCATCTGTCTTTCAGTCCCTTTGCATAGTATATTCCTTGCTGATCACTCAAAATTGCATTCTCTAACCTGGTTATGACTATGAAATACCCTGTAGATGCAACACTAGATGCAAATACTGTAAAGGAAAAGATGAGGTACTAATGTCAAACTCCAGCAAGACCTTCATGTGTTTAACTGCAGAACTCCCCAAGTTCTGCTCTCTAAGGGAAGGCATGCAGTCTTGGCTTTGGCTGGAGGCTTTAATGCAACATGAAAGGCAGTTAGCACATAAACAAGCGCCTTCTTCAACATCAGGGAGCACTAAAACAATTTTCCAGACATGATATTTAATGTTCTTTGGAAGCCAAAGTATAAAGCATTTCAGTTTTAGTAGATGCCAGAATCTTCAGAGCTTCCTCAAAGCTTTAAAGACTAGGATTGTATGCCCCTGGTGTATTTTAAACTTAAGAACCTCTTCACAAACAAAAAGTCATTTATTTCTCAACCTTACAGAGGAATGTGGTGTGCAGCATTACAGCACTGCAACAAAATTCTTGGAGAGGTTCCTGGGCTGTTTGACTTGGCAGTCAAAGCAAACAGTAAATCGGGTCCATGATGTGAACATAACCAATAAAGGACAACCAAGAGCCATATTGACAAAAAAAAAATGAATAAACCCAACAATGGTAAGAGTAGATTCCAAGAGGTAATGTTCATGTGGGGCATTCATTTAATGGGAAAAAGTGAGTCAAAAAAACAAGGTTGGCAGGGTCCGAAGTGCATTGCAATAGTTCTTCTCCAACTGAGCGGGATTCAGAGCTCAGTGGCTGGCTTGACCAACCCTGACCACCACGTGGCTGTCACATGGGGCGTCTGTCGGCTGACTGCCGAGGATTCTGGGATGCGTGCATGACTAGTGAGCGCTTTGGGCTGGGCCTGACGACACTGGAGAATGGTCCTGTCACGGAGCAGTGGAGAGGTGAGCCGGAGTGTGCAGACGTGTGTGGAAAATCCCGCAAGGCTCACAGATTACGCTGCCTCCATCTCCCCCACTGTGCCACCCAGGCTGGCGATTTATGTCCCCGATGACAGCTCACACTGATCCTGGGCCAGCCCTCGTTGGAGTCGGGCCTCCGTTTGAGCCGAGGCGTGACTGGCCCGCTATCACATCACATTTAGAGTCAAATAAGAGGCACACTGGGTACGTTGTGCTGCTCCTGAATGCGGGAAAACACCTCGCCGTTTAAGAAAAGCCACATCTGATGCACAAAGAGAGGGGAAAACCCACCGAGGGATCCATGGCCACACCTGTCTGCTCCCCTGCAAAAGCAACACCTACCTCTTAACAGGGGATTATTCAAGCTGACAGATTCCACGCTCTGGCTTCTCCAACTGGATTTAGAATACGCAGCTGAACATGACGAGGCCTAGCAGCTAGTTAGTCTGAGCCATGAGTTGTCAAGGGGGTTGTTCCCACCAACTCAGGCTGAAGAGGGGAATGTGTAGGCCACAGCCAGTCAACGACAAAACTCAGCGCCTGAGCTTGCCTGGTGGATCGGGACATCAGGAGTGCAGTGACCCGTGTGCTTGTGTACACTGCGCTTGACTGGAATGAGTTAATTAGACCCAGGTCCCTCGGTTTCCTGGCGAGAACGCTGTTGAGAGGACTCTCAGTATCCTGATGAGAGGACCAGAGAAGAAAACTAAAGACCGCAGCGGGCGAGAGCCCCTCCTTCTTTTCCCCCCTTTAAACACACTGCAGCTGGGGGGATTTTGCAAGGTTGGCTTCTCCCTCCCAGCCTGGCTTCCTTCTCTTAACAACCACCCTACCTCCCACCGATGCCCTCCCCCCCAGTACAATGAGCGTACACAGCTCAGCACAGATCCTACTGCCTACTTTTGAATTACATACACTGCTGTGGTCACCTCTGTTCTGCAGCACTCTCTCAGATCTCACTAATTCTGCATCTCTCCCCAAGTCTATGCATTACTAAGTTGAGTTGATTTTACAAGTGGCAGAGAGCATTGGACTCAGTTAGTTACATTACATTATTTGCAGTTTGCAGACGCTCTTATCCAGAGTGACTTACATAGGTTACAACTTGTTTTATTACAACTTTTTTTTAATACAGCTGGATATTTATTGAAGCAATTCTAGGTTAAACACCTTACCCAAGGGTACAGCAGCAGTGCCCCAGCGGGGAATCAAACCACCAACCTTTTGGTTGCGGGTCCTACTGCTTACCACTATGCTATACTGCCACCCAGAGTTGAACCCTATTTTGTGATAAATTTTACATAAATTTATTCATGAGCATAGAGACAGAAAGTTTACACACAGGGTTAAATTTAACAACATATGCAAAACAACTTAAAGCACTTTACTACAGAAGACTCAACATACAACTTGGAAACGAGTTTCTGAGATCTGTCTCCATTATTCTAGTGTTTCTGTCATGCATAAAACCTGAGAAAATTTTAAACAGTTAAAGACTATGTCCCCCCCACCCAGTTCACTTGTCAATCTGAGCAAGGAGGCTTGACCCAGCTCAGTAGAAGCTCTATGGAATTTTTTGCCGTCCCACAGTCCATTAAGTATTTTGTAGTGATGTCAATGTTTCAAAATGCAATGGAAACACATTAAAGAGCTCGTATTGGAGAGGGGCTCAGTTGGAGGTTTGACTATATGCATGGAAATAAAATGTATTTTACTGAAATGGCTTCATGGGGCCCACAATGCAATGAATGTTATTTTTTTTGTTGTTTTTTTTTTTTTTCTGTAACTTCAGTGCAGTTTTGTTCAAAACCAGGGCGCCACATAATTTGCAGCTACTGTATGATGGGACACCTTCCTGTGGTTCCCTCAGACTTGGCTTTGCCGGCGCCCCTCAGTCACTGTGCACCCACTCGTCTTCCTCTTAGCAATAGGAATGAAATTATAACTGAGCATTTGGAATCCATTAACAGTCAAACTCAAGGAAGCAACTTGAAGACTCCATACACAAAGCAGGCTCTGCTTGGTCAGCATAAGGAGTTTCTTCTTGCAAGGCCATTCTGTATGAAGGGTTTTTCCCTGTCTCTACTTCAACAGACAAGCTGCGAAATGTTTCAACAGATGCAGCTGCCATTGGTGGTCGTGTAAATTTCTAAAATGTGTCTCGCATGCTCAGAATGTTAAACTCCACTCCTCCACAGATTAATAACCTGTCAAAAGCACCACACCCTGACAATTCATATGCATGTGAGAATCGCTTCTGCAAACATGTGTTTTCATGTACACAGCTGTGCACCTACAATGGATCAAAATTCAATTTTGCAGAGAGCCAACTGACCCTCTTCTTTGAGGACCTTGGTTTTTTGGAATGACTAAGTGATTCAGTGATTTCACCAAGGATTAACACCACTGAGTACCATTACATCATCGGCTTCAAACGCTAAATCATAAAAGCTGAATATCATTGGTGATTTACAGCCCAGTGTTTCAGCACTTCTGAGAAATGCTGACTTAATCTCGTGCTGTATTATGATATGCATTTGGCCAATATTTTTTCGCACATTTGTGCAAATTGAGAATATTAACATCTCTATGTAATAGCATAACATTGAAACCAATCTGTTCCTTCACACAAAGTGTCCACTGGCTCATAAATATATGCAAACAGGGTAATTAAGGTTAATTAAGTATCTTACATTTTTTTCAAATCATAACAGAAATTGGATGTTTTCTGTTGTCTCCTGAAATTGCTCCAGCAGTGAAAAGGTTATAGAGGAACACAAACTCCCCTTGGACAACTCTGGTGAAGACTAAGCCAGAAAATAAATCCAGGCTGGGGAGCTTCTTTTCCTACAGGACCTGGGGATTGGAAAGGAATGGAGACTGTCTGTCACTTTAACTTGATTTACAGGTCCCTTGGTCTGCCAAGAGCAACAAATCACAGCATTATTGCCATTTTAATGTGAGTGGAGTTCATTACACAAGAAAAGTAGAGTGGAGGAGAGAGCCATATGCCCAGTGCCACGCCTCATCTCTGATGGGTCATTAGTCAGCACTGTAATCAGATACTGTTTTCCCCTCGAGCACAGGCAATTTTACAGCATCTTTTATATCCATCTCCATATTGTGCTAAAAACAGCTTTTAAAGGCTAGCTTCACTGTCAGCCTCATTACAATACACAATGTTATTTACTATAGTAGGTATCCATAATGAAAACCCCTCAATTGTTTACCTTACAGAAGGTATGTGGAAATCTTTTGTAGACTTAAATATTAAGTAATCTAAGACTAGGTAATATAATGCTTATATGAAGCCCAAAGCCTACTGCTCTATCTATGGGAAATTACATTTGCAAATGACAGCATTACTCATTCTAGAATCAAAAAAAAATCCTGATCACAAACAGCTCCACAACAGACCCCAGAAATTTAGCTGAGCTGCACATAGTACACTCTGTGTGTGCTAAGGCATTTCATGTCCTATGGTGTAAAATTTGAATTCACAACAGCCAGCAATTTCACAGTGTACTCTGGAGACGAGAGACAAACAGGAACAAGATGAGATGTGGTATTGTGGGTTTCCCCTAAAATATTAAGCAGTACAATCATTTTAGTGGTCCTTGAGAAATCTGCATGGGTTGCAGAAAAAGGGTGGCAGAAAGGGTAGGGACACCTTGGGCTGGAGGGGAAAGCAACAGCTACTTTAAGGAGTTCATCATCCAGGGCATGATTCAGTCCCAAAGCTCTCTGTTCTGGTCCACAGTGCCTTCATCTACACCTCCTCTGCTTTTCAAACAAAAGTACTCCACTGAGCAAGGAAACTTCAGCTGCATTTGAAATCATAGCCACGCTATGATTTCAAAGGTAAACCCAAGAGTGTCCTCAGTCTTATGGGCTCCAATGGATTCAAAGTTGCACTGGGAGCTGGTCTCAAAAGTTGTCCACTGGCAGGATTTTTCATATTCACTGATTCACTACATGCCTCAACTTCACAGTCTGAGGTTTTCTCTACTTCACTCCATGAAGCCCACCACATCCCACATTAGGCTGCATTACAAAATAGAATTGTGATGTGTTTCATCACATTTCTGTTTTCTCCACAGTATGCAAACTCTAGTACTCTGGAGGCAGTCAGATCCATAAAGATCTAAGGAAAGATCAAAACTGCAAAACCTTTCCGAAAAGTAACTTTTTTGCATAGGGAAACCTTTACCCCAATTTGCACAACCTGGCCAGATGTCATAACTTAATTCCAGGTCTGTCACGCTGGGCGGATGGGCATCATCATCGGCACCATCTCAGAAGGGATTTCTAAACGGTGTTGTTACGTAGGGGGAGGCTCAGCTGTTCTCCCATTTCGGTCTGAAAGAAGCAAAAGCACAGAGCAGCCCGCTTTGTACACGCGGCCAAGGTCAACTCCACGGGCTTCTCTTCATCCCGAGGAATTCCTTCACAGCCGGGGGCACGGTTTCCTGCAGCGGCGCAGAAATAAACACTGCCGCCTTTGAGGACAAGCGGGGCTCCTCCAGCGCGGGCCTCCCTCAGTGCGCTGCCAAAAAGCTGTTCGCCGTCGGGACGGAGAACCACAGAGGGCTGCCTTGTCGCAGCACATACACCTCAAGCTTTTAAGCTGGACCCCTACCAACCACTTCAAACACTCGCGGCACCCGCAGACTTCCCCAAAGTCCGAAATGAGACACACGCTCGGTGACGTGTGCAGCAAGGAACGGGTATACATAAATAACTAATGATAACGTTCGAATGTACTTACCTCTGGCGCCACATTTCACAGCTGTTCTCCATGTTGAAGTCAAGTCTGTGCATTTCAATTAGGAGTGGCTGGCCCTTCGCCATGCTCAAGATGGCCACCGACAGGTTAACATGCACATGTACTAGACTGAACACTGAAAGAGCTGTACATGATACACCTACAACATAACATGTATGTCAATATGGTACTCTACATATTATAATTATGTTCAATGGAGGTCACAAAAGTAAAGTTGCTGGCTCATATGGTCTGGTGGGCATCTTATATACAGGCTGAAGACACATTGGGTACCTTTAGGCTGAGTGATATGAGCCTTCAAAATTACAACTACAGTACCAGAAATACCCGTATCTGATATATAGTTGTGCTTTTACTGACTTAAAAGATACCTGTGAGAAGTTAGTGATGCTTACCACTACAGTATGTTTTACAGACTGAGAAGGCAAAGAGATGACAACTTTGGTAGCTGATGCCTGATGCCTACTGTGTGGATAAGATTTACAATGGATATTAAACCAGATTGTCTGGCAAGAGACTACACTAGCCCGCCACACACACCACCAGACTACAGAATAAATACACGGTGAGGAATAGCTGCTGTTTGTCAGTTTCGAAGAACACCAGGAATTAAGGGATGCTTTGTAATCATAACTAAGATTTCAGACCAGCAGCAAATGGCAGACACGCTTTGACGCATTAAATAGAAATCAGCACGTAGTCGCCTGCTCCACTCCTTCCAGCCTATTATCATTTCTGAACACATGGAGAATTTTCACTTCATCGGTGATAGAGAAGAACAGTTCATGTACAGCTCAGTCTAAACACGAGAGGAACATGCAGCTAAGCTTCAAACAGCACTTTCAAGCATGGGCATTTCCATCTTAGCCACGATTCAAATCTGCAATGAAACAGAGGTCCTGTATACCACTAATACACACAATAATACACGTTGTCCATGTTCCACAGTTAGTCTTTGGTCTGGAATTTTAGTCACTTGAAGTCTAAACTGATAATCCATGTATCAACAAGTTGCATTATGTTGTGTAATGATATTTCATATTCAGTTGTGTAATATTATTTCCATAATTTTTTGTGAAACAGAAATGGAGGATCACATTTTCATAGACAATATGAATGTTCACTTTACAAATCGTCTGAAATGCATTCACACGCAAAGGGACTGAAACATGCCTTTGTTTCTGCTGGATGCCTGCCTTCAGATCTATCATCCACATTGTGACCTTGCTCACAAGTCTCACTCATTGGCCAGAAACTCCCTCTGCAATCCGCCTGAGGATCCTGTGTGGGCACTAACCTCAGTCCCCCTTATAACATGTTCTAATTAGACCCAATACTGTAAACAGCCAGCTCCACTTGGTATGCTTATATCTCCGCCCTGTTCCAAGTCACAGTCTAATTTTAACCCATAAAATTAAAGCACTCACACACCACTGTGTCCAAATGAATATTCACACACCACACAGACTTTCTAATTAAGAGACAGAAAACAGTACATTAAGACAGATCTCATTTGTCATTCTTTGGATGTCAAAGATTAACTTGATAACAGGTTAATCATCAAGGGCTGTCTTAATGACAAAGCTTAAGGACTACAACGATAAATTTATAGCCTTAAGAAAAAAACTATACATAATTAATTCCCAGAAACCCAGGTTTGCAGTGATATACCAATTTAAAACAGTTTGGCCCTTTAATTATCATTTGGGAGGTTCTTGCCTAGCCTTGGACAAAGAAATATAAGAGGCAAAGAAATGCATTCGAATAAGATGGTCACATGTAACTATTTCTGTGAGAGGTGCTTACATTAACTCACATTTAATTTGACTTTTATTGTGAGTGTATCATCTGTCAATGAGACAGAGGTTTTAGAAATACTTCCTCTGCCTAGATTACCACAATGTTTGAAAAACAACCAGTTGGCAGCCAGCTTGTAAAGGGACAAAGATGCTAAGGGGAATAGCATGGTATGTGCAAAAGGTTTGAAATCAGGTCTCTTTATCTGTCTTGTAATGCACTGTTTTCTTCCCTTTTTGGGAATTTGGAGTATTTCTGCCAGCTGGCTTCTGACTGTTTCACTCCTGAAGTCAGTGCCCTTATTAGGGTTCTGCACTGATGTCCCAGATACAGTATGTGGTGTCCTTTCCCATTGACAACAATAATCCCACAGTGCAATTTGCTTCTTGTGAAACTGCAGTGCAATCTACACCTACAGTCTACATTACAGACTGTTCAAATAATCTAGCTAACTCTAATTTGAAATGGGAAGCCATTCCTGATTGAAATGGTTATTTGCATCACTTGTTCATTCACATTCCTACTTAATATTTCAAATTCTAATCCATGAAGAAATGACTTTACCTACGCGTCATGTCATCAGCCATGTCCCTCACTTCCCATCTTCACAGAATGTAAAAATACACTGGCCCTTGCACTTCCAGCCAGGTAAAGAAGAATAATTCACTTGTGGTTTTTCATCTCCTTTGTCTCTCTCTCCCCGTTATTCTTGTCAAACTGAGACTGTTTATTCTGCTTCTTAACACTTCCTATGAATCTTAATAGCTGTGAGATTCTTTCTGATCTCAATTTTTCCACTTGTGTGTGGCCTACTGCCACCCCACCTTGGTGCTGTCCATGGTGTCCTTTGCATCTCAGAAAACAGAAAATAACAATTCTGTTGCTGCAAGTTTGTGCTCCCTACCTCTATGTTTCAAACATTAAGTGAATGAAGCACTGAAGACAATCTGGTCTTGATGCTGTGCATTTTTGACAAGGCTTTTTGGCCATGTTTATCCTTTTCTAAATCTGTTGTGCATCCTGTAATTGTGAAGAGTGGTAAAGAAAATGGCAATAAATGGACCCCTTCCACTACTGTTGAGAGATTGACATGAAGGATTTGCTCTACTCCTGCACCTGCCAACAGTAAACACACCTGGACACGGGAGTATTGCTTCAGTGGAATGGGTCTCACATTTGGAGCTTCTCAAACCCAAAACATCCCCTTTCAAATATTCACCCTTCTCACCTGCTCAAACACCTAACGATAAGCAAACAGATCAGAGGAAGCACAAAGCTTGCACATCAGTTACACGGTGTGTCCTCCCTCCATTGTCAGGAAGACAAATGGCCCATTACTGTTCCAGTCTAGAATGTATAACATTTTAAATATAAGTGATGTTTTACAACAAGCTATAAAAACCATATGCTCTGATTACACACAAAAGACTATTGCTAAATAAATAAGAATAAAAATTGAGCACTGAGTTAGCTGAGTTAGTAGTTACTTGCCAACAAAGTAAACAGACACAACTTGAATAAAATGGGCAGAATTAAGCATGTACAGCTACTTCTATGCAGACGGGCATCATGTCCTATTTATAAATCGGCAGTGACTCCAACTGCTCTTTCAAATTATGCAGCGCTTCTTACAGGGACTGAAATTCAACCCCTCGGGAAACAGGATAAACAAACAAGAGAGAATTATTCAGTTTAAACACTTAAACAGTCAGAAAATGGGCGCTGTGCTGATGCAGAAATCGTGCATGGCACGCAATGAACTCCAGCAGCACAGGCGTAGCTGTCCTTCATTTCCTTGCATAGTCCACTCCATTTCAAACACCTCTAAACTGCAGAGTCATGGTATTCTTACAGCTCAAAAGGCAGGGATCACTTCACAGCAAGCATTGCCTTCTCTCTTCATTGAAACATTCAAACTTTTTACCCAACAGGATACCAAACAATGAAAAATCAGGGGTGGGGGTGGGGGGGTGGGGGTCTTCAACATCCAGCCTTGGACAGCCAGCAGACTGCCACACGTGCATATAGAACAAACCCCCACATGCACAAGCACACGCATGCACGCACACACGCACGCACGCACATACACACACTGAGCACATCAAAAGTCAAGTCAATGGAGTCAAGAAATAACAAAGCAACAGTCAGTTTCATTAAGTCCAGTTTAACTTGACAATCTGTGTAATATGATCTGAATGCATATGCTATACATATGCTCATAAACTGCAGACCATCTGTAATCAGATGTGCTGACTCCATTTTAACACCAAAGCAAAAACAAACTCCCTCAGGAAGATCATTTGCAATAAACAGCCATACAAATAGCAAATGAAATCACAACACTCTTAACTGGTACTCTAGCTCTGCGACACTGACATGAAGCCTGAACAAACAACGAACTGAGGGCCAGGTACAAAAAAAGTACCAGAGAAAAGCCCTGTGAAAGAACAGTGCCCGGGTGCCCGGGAAGAAGACATATATTCTCTAAAATCGATCACGCAGCAGTGTGTGGATATTTTGGAAAATGAAGCTGAAATCCCAGCCGTTAATCCCCGGGGGATTCTGCGCGCATTCCCCGGGAAGGCTTTGATCTCCAGAGCGCATCCGGACAGCCCGGGCCCAGACGCGCGGCGCTCCCTCACACGCACAGGCGCCACGCTGCTCCACTCAATGCTGCCGCGCCTCAGATACCCCAGCGCTATTCTTCCAGAGCAGACGTGCGCTCATGCATACGCAAAGCAGCGCTGCGACGCGGACTGCAGCAAAGTCCCTCACGTTTTCCTGCGCAATCTCTTAAGTGCCGGATCAACTACTGTTCCGCAAGCCGCGTCGTGTTGGGGGAACAATAAAACTCGAGGGGGATCTCATAGCACAGTGATTATTTCTTTGAGTGAACAGCTTTGAAATGCGCATTGTTGATTGAGGTGCAATTGCGACAGAACTTCGCAAGTTCACCAAACCTAAGTTATCAATAGCGACTGCAACAATGAACGACCCCCGACTGAATCATTTATATGCCGTGTGATAGTGCAGGTAACAGTACGGCAATCCGCCGCTCCAGGTCCCTCCCAATCCGGCGGCATAATTTATTCAGGAGCTGCTCCCTTTCTTCTCTGGAGAAAAATCAAAGCTCTCCTTTGACCAGAAGCTGTGTCGTTCTCCCCAAAGGCAACACTTTTCTTCTCGGAAAACAAACAAAAAACTTCTCCCAGTGTTTTCAAACAGCAACAGGAGCTTTGTGTGAGGGGAGTGAAGCGAAGGATGACAAGGGGGAGGGGGGGAGAACATGAAGGAGGGTGGATGATAGGAAATTCTGTTTCATGAAGGTGATGCGTCTTAGAGTTTACCAGCAAACGCGAGGAAAAGGCAAGAATGTGGGACAGGAGCCTACATCAAAGGTACACTCGGCTCCTTGACAACAGTGCTTAGTGGGGAAATATGGGGGAGGAAAGCACAAGGCCCTGTGTTTTGTATGAGGCAGCAAAGGCAATACATGCAAAAATCTTTAAGAGCTTCCCTCCGTCCAAAAATCTGTGTTCCAACATTGCGGCTGATGATGTTTGCACTGCAGGACAGGGGTAGGGATGGCATATTACCAAGTGAAAAATAACATGTGGGAAAGCCAGACGCTTGACTGCTTCAAAGTTTTCTTTTTGCATGTTGTGAGAAATCAGATATATGATCTCCGATTCATTAACCTTTCTTTTGCTTGTGCACATCTGATAATTCAGTGAAGCACAGCTTCTCCTACCCATGAACCAAGAGAGTGTGGACTTGGAAGTTTGACCTTGGGAATTCCCAAATAATTCATGCCCACTCCCTGACAAAATCAACATGGGCACCCGGGGAAATGTGTCAGTCCAAGTGCAGGCTGAACTCTACATCACTTACACATTGCAAATTGAATTTTTGTCATGGCATTAGCCAACAATGACCAGGAATCCGCAGTGACAGAACACAATTGGCCCAATTCTGCCACTGTTGGGTGGGGTACATTGGAGAAGGTCCCCTCACTGCACCCAGCACTGTTTAACAAGAACCTCTAACAACTCTTTCCGTGCCTATGAGCTCCTCAGGTGATGTCAGTAGGAGCTGTACTTATCCTCTGTTCACCGGTTGCCCTCCACAGCGGGGCATTGTGGGACTCATAGTGTGAAAAACAGTCACTGGCTGTGAGTATATCAGAGGATTGCATGTTCTTCAGCACAGCTGAAAGCATCGGATGTTGAAAACATGTGTGTTAAGTTGAGAAACAATGCGTACTATTGCCAGTAATATAGTTGAAGGGAAAAAACTCACTACCTTCAAGAGAATGTGTTGTTGGGTACTTGTCACTTGTGAGTCATACACTGAGATACTAATATACTAATGTAGTATGTTAACTAATTCAAAAGTGCATGACAATCATGTCACCTTTATTTCTTCATTGTTGAATACTGCAAAACTGTAAAAACGTTCACAAAGAACTAATAGAACGCAATTCTGTCAGAGGCCTTTGAATCCGTATGAGATACTAAATCATTTAACTCCATTCAATGATGCAGGAAGATCAATGTAATGAATTAAAATGGAATTTATAGCTTCAGATAATGGGCCTGATGGCTAACCATAGATGATCCACTATATTGTGAAGCATGTAAGTGAATGCAAGGCTTGACCCTTACCAATGAAGCTGCATCAAAGTCACACTGCATTCCACAAACAAAAAAAGAGATTGCATTCTCTGTGTAACATAAATACTTTTATTGTAATTTTAAACATATATTTGCTTATAAGTGATTTACTAGTACTGGCGAGGGTTACTATATTCCGTTTTTATTTCTGGAATCCACAGATGATGTGTGACTAACATTAAACCACCTAGCACAACTGGTAATACATAGCAAGCTCAGAAGCTGTATAACTACCTACACTTCAGTCTGTTTTAAAAGTCTCATGTGGCTTGCTGGGCAACAGCCCCTCCTTACCAGAACAATATGTGCAAGACACATTTTAGACCATTTTCTTGATGTTTGCTTGATATGTCTGACTAAACAATTTCTGTGGAGTTCAGTTTTTGAATAGGTGCGTTTTTTTCTACAAAACCTGAATATAAATATTAAATCATAACAAGGGTAAACTCAAGGCCCTTTTTTCAGACAACAGTCCAAGATACCATTTAAAGACACTGCAGATAAAATGTAAGAACCAGACGAAGGCTGAGGCAGGGAGCAAGCTGAAACAGGAGAAAGGAGCTTGGGAGTATACCATGATTGGAAGGAAGGGGGGGTGGGGAAAAGTCTTTCAAGCTTCCAAGAGCCATACAGCTAATTGAAAGCTCTTGGGCTGGGGGTAAGTACTTATTCAATGTCAGACCACGACACAAATTTACCAAAAAGTAATGATGGAGGGGAAAAAAGAAAACCCCAAAAAGGGACAAACGGGCCTTCTGTGGAAGGAATAGCCATACTGTACGAAGACAAGGAGTGGGACAATGATGGGAGAGGTCCTGGTGGGAAAACATGAGTTGTGAACGGGTAGACCGCTGCGCTTGTGAAAGCCCTGGGAAACAATCCCGTCTCCCACGTGGTCCCCACTCCCTCCCTCCAGACGGCCTGCTGGGGCACTGCGACAGACAGGCACCGGGCCAAAGGCCTTCCCATGGTGCAAAAACATCTTTCCCTTGCTGGGGGCTGGGGATGGGGGGATGGAATAAAGGGGCTAGAGGGGGAGTGGTGGGCTCGGGATCACCTGTGGTGAACCTCACGGGACCGGCCTAATATCAGCCCTGCGCACACACCAGTCTGCTGAGGTCACAGGGCTCTCTGACTCATGGGGGAAAGCCCTGAGCTCAACATTTCCGAAAAACATTAAAACTCAAGATCACGAAACAAAAATCCCAGAATATATAGACATAGCTACACATACTGATAAACATCTTCAAAATAAATTAAAGTAAATCCTTTATATTGACTGGTAAGAAACATATGTTCTTCCTTTGCAAGATGAGACTGTAGAATCTATGACAGTATGAGATGCCAGCACCAAAAAAAATTAACTTTATGGCTGATGTTGAAATTTGTAATCTCTGTCTTTGGGGTAAAATTTATACAGCTTAACTCAGTTAAACTGATCCTGTAGCCAATAACCACTCCCACCTCCTCACTTTATTAGAGGTAATAAAAAAAGCACTACACAGTAAATCAATTATTCAAAACACATTTATTTCTCAAAATGTTATTTTCAGGAGACATAGTCCCCAACATTCCCAGTGTGTGAAAAATTTTCAGACATGCATCCTAACAGAAAATGTAATTTTTAGCGAGCAAAGAATGATCCAAATATCAAACTTGCATAAAATGTGTTCATTTTATAACTTTTAGAAATAGCAGCCTAGAAACATACCAATTAAATTCCACCAAAATATACTTTCTCTATGCAATAGCTTCATCGTACCCCTGCGGGTCCCTTGACTTACTTTAAGGTTTGATAAAAACTTAAAACGATTCTCACTGAACCCCAGACATTTCAGAAACTTTTTGCACACTTCTCTGTCTTCCCCATTTCAAGTTGAACAAAGACTTCCTTCTTCATCCTTTTCAGATTATTTGTATCAGTTCATCTGAACACATACCACAGCCTGACAACTACTGCCAGGGCTATTCCAAAAGGACTTCTAGTTGATAAAAAATTCCATGTTTTAAAACGTCTTTGTTCAAATAAAACTAGAACTGAAATTGTGTTCATATGTATATTTAAGTCAGAAGCCCATTTTGTTCTACGTTGTTCATTTTTCCATAATGCTGTGAAAGCCATTACCTCCACAGCATTCAATAATTTATAAAACAGAACCCTTGAGAGTCCAAATTGCCTAAATTGCCCAATTTTCTCAGTGGGGTTCCTTTTCCAGCATCTCCACATCTTACTTCACACCTTTTAAGAAGGGGGGGAAAAAATCATTCTCTGAAAAACAATCCCACTCTTTCAGATGTTTGTGTGATGCACTCAGCCGAGCTGAGAAAATAAATGCTTACAGACACAGTACAAAACTATGAATTGACATTACAGGGAGATAGCAGTTTGTATTACAACATCAAGACGTTTATTTAAGGGCCAGAAATGTGTGAGGCTTAACAACTCTGAGAGGATGTGTGTGCAACACGTGGCCCCTCGGCAGGCACCCCTGATACTTGAGCTGCTTTTCCACTGACCTGCTCTAGCTGCAGGTCAGCGGTACCTGAGGTGAGCCCAAGGGATTTCCACAGCAATTTGTCCGAGGCTGACAGTATGTTGGCCAATATGCGGTGCAATGGTACTTTTACCTTGAGCCCACGTCCATCAATTAGAAGTAGGCGTGCTTACCCTTGGGAATTACCACAGCCATTCATAGTATCCGAAAGTATCCTAAACATGATTATTCCTTGCCAAGTAGCACAATCTTGTTTACAAACCAACAGTGGTATATCTGGTCAGGTGCAGTTGTGATAGTGTGGCATCTCAGGAAAACTGCATCAATCGAGTTTCGTCAGACGTTCCACTCTCTCAAACGTTACTTCCATGGCCCTTCCCCCAGCCCACACCCCTTTGCAGTCTGCCGTCTCCCTCAGTCCCATGATATGCTAAGCATTACCACCACCACCACCACCACCCCCCCAGCCCCCACCCAAGCCCCTTCCCAGGCCTCTATCCTATCACAACTGGGATAAACGGCTTTCCCCAAAGCGCACCCCTTCCCAGGCCTTTCAACAGGTGGCATTAATAAAAGGAGGCTGAGAGCAGAAACATAGCACTCCGGTCTGCTGCAGAACCCGACTGGAAGTGCATTTATAGCACTTGTTAAGGATTTGACCATAAGCTTATGAGGATTTTCCTGACTTTGAAGCACTCCTGCATTAATAATGATAGAAAGAGATTCGCAATCATGCCCCTGACCTTTTTAACCCTTGCGGTCAGCCTGAGTCTGTAGAATGAGATTGAGAACTGCAATTACCAAAAAGCAAGGGCAATGGAGAGACTCAGAAACGTCTGTGTTGAATACACATCTTGGTTTTCTACTAACCAGGGGGAGACAGAAACTGAGCATCCCGTTTCACTTTGGAGCTGTGGGAGCAGTCATAAATACTGAACCCTCAAAATGCAGCTTTTGAGAAGCACTGCCAACTAAAGAGGCTTAAGTCTTTTCTGAAGCAATTCCAGAGGATTTCTTCTCTAGACAACACATCATTCTGCCCTGTTTACCAGTGCAATAAATACAAAACAGATATGACCTTGCCACTGATGCAAACTTAGAATGCTCTCTGATCACTCTATTGGCAGATAGAAACAACTGACCACATGATGAAATGATATGCACTGTACTAAATTTAATATTTTACCAAAGCATTTCGAAAGTTAGTCTGGGATATTTGTCTCATGATAACAGATTGAAAAAATAGCATAATGTGTGGTTATGAGAAGTGTGATCTATTTAGTCATAGTAAAATGATTAACTTTACAGAATGGACTTAAAATGAGCTGACAGCAAGTTGGAGAATGTTGCAGTACTTCTCCACAGATGACAGTTTTCAGATATTTTCATACCTCCTTACATATCTGGGTATGTTATATTCATCACCAGCTGTGTCTATCTAAAAGCAGAGCTTCAACTGGCAATTTGGCTTTTTAAAAAATCACTCTCAAACACCCACAAAAATCTGGATCATCCACTGTGATACTTCCTAGAACTCATTTGCATAAGCATTATCAGATAAGTATGTCAAAGCAACTGGCAAACATAAGCAAAAATGCACTTGTACCCACACTAAAGTGTGTAGCCCACAAACGCCTGGGCAAGGCTAGTTTTAAACTGTTTGGTTTTTATGTCAGAAAAACACTTTTAAACCATTCAAGCAGTACTTAACGGTAACATAGTTAAACAGCTCAATAAACGTGTCCAATATTCCTGAAAAAAGTATAAGTAAGTCTGCCTAGTTATAGGAATGCTTTTGATGTTTTTAAAAGCAGCAAACACACCTAATGACGATTACAAAGAAGACCAAAGGGAAAAGTTCCCGGGCAGCACGATCATTTGCACCGCACAGGCATCATCGTTTTATATCATGCTGTTTGCCTCGATCATTTTAGTCCTCTAAAAGTACAGGATATCGACTCCAATGGCCATTAACGTAGAAGAGCAAGTAAAATGTGAGCTCGAACTCGCCAGACACAATTTAAATGTAAGGACTTCGTTCAATACGTTGAAGTAGGCTACTTTAAATGCAGAAAATTAAATGCAGCCTACTTACATAAACAAGTATCACACTATGGGTTCTCTTTAAATCCCAGGATACTATTATTCGGAGAAAACGGATTATGATAAAGAGAAACTTAAATGGCCATCTACTCCAACAGAAACTTCTGCGTATCACTTAAATCCTACAGCGAAATCACTAACGAGTTTTTATGGGCATGTTGAATTGGCCAGCCTCACCGCAGTCGTTTCAATAATAATTGGCAATGCTGGCACTTATTTAAAAATTAGATTACAAATCTTTCTGTATGCATTTAGTTCGATTCTGAAGGCAACAAAGAGTTCAGATATTAAAAATGAAACAAAGTCGATATGACAACGATTGATGTAAACGCTAGTGACGACTGGAAATGTTTCAAAGGGACAGAGAGTACTCCCCACAACAGCATGTTAACAATAACATTCTTCATTCAATTTTAAACATTCACGTTTCAAATGGCAAGCCAGGGGAACATAACCAGTGCATGTAGACAGAACTGAACTTTACGCACCCGAGTCGACAGTCGGCAGGTAGTTTTGTGCTCACAATCCTGCTGCTCCAGACGCGAGCCGGTGCAATAGTATTTCTGTTTAACGATCCAGTCGTCGATTCCTTTCCTTGCCAAACAGGCATTTACTACAAAGCTATCACCTAAAATGGTCAGGACAAAAAAAAAACACCACACCATCACTAGATATTTCGTAATATCGGTTGTTAAAGTTATAAATTATATTCAAATTAAATATGAGCGACTTTCCCCCTAGAAAAGCACAGTGCTAAAACTCACTCGCTTTAAAGCGTTACAAAAAAACAAAGATTCAACAATACTTGGAGAGAAATGTGTTCTTTGGGAAGTTGTGGTTACAGAGATTGACATATAAAACCAATTTGTCAACTCACCTTCAGGACTCTCCCTTGGTTTACAAACTGTAGCTATTTGTAACAAATGAGGAACAAAAAGAGAAAACAAAAATACATTAGGAGTACTCAGCGAAAGTAGATCTACATTCATGAGCAAGCCACACATTGATTGCCAACCAGTACAACTTACCATGTTTAGAATGAAGTTTACCCATTTCTCTGCATTGGGTTGGAATAGAAAATCATTTGATTGCTTTTTTTAAAATCCAGAAATCTGCAATGTCCCGGTGCTTCAGCCGTCTGCGTGGAGGCAGTCTGCGCTGAGTACGAGAGTGAGAACCTCCTTTGCCTTTGATCCGCTGCAAGCGTTTCCTCTCGTCTCTCCAAAGCAGGGGAGAAGGCGGTTACCAAAACCCGCGCTTCTACCGCCGAGGGAACATGATTGACTGCTCGCCGAGATTAGACCACTTGCAGGCAGTCTGTGTTTTATTGGACCAAGTCGGCACATGAAAGAGAGCCGAGATTCTTTTGGAGTCTCCAAATATAAAGCGTGCAGCCCCCACACACCATTCCCAGTCAGCCAGACGCAGCCAGCGGAGCGCCGAGTAGTGGAGACAGGAGACACGCTGCCTGGGCAAGAATGGGGAATGCGCCTTAACGTATATTTTTGAATGCAATTAAACCACACGACGCATGTTTACCGTTTTTTCTTTGTTCCTCCTACCACGTCTCACATAATTCCATGTTGTTTATTAGAATTTTATAGGTTGAATGAAAAGCAAAAAGTCTCATTTTACCTACAGCAATTTTGAAAAGATTTGTAACAGGATCCTGAATATATATATTTTGACATAAACATTCCCTTTCAAAGATGTTTAATGTAAATATAATGGACGCTTGTCCTGAGTTTTACTTTTCCAGGAAGGTGGAATTTAAGTTTTATATCAGTAAGTCATTCTAGCATTTTGCTGGCGTATATTTAAAAATGAAGTGGTTGGATGCTCTTTACAGGACATTTATTTTATTGTCGAAACGGAAAGCCTCTTCATATTTGTTGGCTGTGAAGCATCTTAGCTAGCCTATGTATTTAGCCCACAAGTTAGCTCTGCCTTCTTTTGTTTTCTTCCTCAGATTTCTATCACCAACCGGCGGTATGCTGCAGATCTACATTATAACGATCAACAAAGGTGTCACTAACATCATGGATGAAGGCCACACTTTTGCAATCACTAAGTATGCAGGACTATCAATGCCATTATCAACTTACGTTGAATTTTACCCTGCCAATAGCTGCATGATGGTCATCCAGCTGGGTGTAGCTTGCTTGCTAGCTAGCTGAACTGATATAGTTAACTAAGTCAGCGGTAATTAAGTCATAGAGTTCATAAAAAGCTAGCATAACTCGTGTGGCTAGCTAGTTTATGAACACTAATTCTGACCTGAAGTTAAACAAAAACCTGATTTCCAGCAATAAATGACCCGCTACAAAGCAGCAAATTCTATCAACATCTAGCTGTGTCAGTCTCTCTAGCTACTAACTACACCTATGACACAAATCTTGACTGGCTCCTACAAATTGCAGATGGCTAGTGAGTAATTAGCTCGTACTAATGTAGCTGGCACGATGACAAGTTTTGAGTTTGCTAACTAGCTGGCTAATGTCCCTTGGTATTAAAAACTTCACCTGTAACAGTTGGATAGTTTTTTTTCAGAATGGTGGTTTACATAATCAATAAAGAGTAGAGATTAAATTCATATAGCAAGCTGGCAATGTCTGTGCTGCTCTGAACACTTTGCTACGTAAACTTGTTGACTTGCTAAGTACCAGGCTGCTTTTTCATTTTGTCTGTCATAATTATTTCTTTACAGACATGACAAGGGCTGTCTTTGGCATTATTTAGAAAACGTTGAGTTGTTAGGATTACACCTAAGTGTCTCTACAGCAGAAGCAGTGCAGCAATGGGCAAACCGATGTGTCTGCACACACCAATGGGCTAAAAAGCTGTCTTTCATTAGAAGTGAGATTTGTGGCAGTATCTAGTAATGGCTGAAGAAATGCAATATGAAGCATGTGGTGTTCACACATTAGACTATGTGGTCTATACAGAGGTAGAAAAAGGATTCAAGTTGAAAGTAACAAGTAAAATTATTTCTACACTTGACCAGGGAGGGCAGTGGAAAAGGGCCATGAGGGCAGTGAGGAAGGACTACTAAAATCCAGCTTTGTCCATAGAGGGTTCAGTGCATATGCAAAGTAGAAGGTTTTCCATGCAACACTGCGAGGCAAATATATCTGCCAATCTTGCCTGTGGCAACCAGAATGTTCCAGCATCTTCCAGTAATCCCCCCAGAACAATACATGTATCATTCAACAACTCAAATGCCCAAGATGAATTCAGGTATCATTTGATGCCATGAACCGTATGCGGTTTAAAGAAATCATAAAGTCACAATAAATATATTTAAAAGTAAGTATGAACTTATGACAAATGTGATTGATGAAATATTAAAATCTGAATTGAAGGGCTGTCAAGTGACTTAGTGGTTAAGATATTCATTTTGAGTTTTTTCATTTTGCGGAGTCCTACAGCCCCTGTTAGATTCTAGTCATGGCATCAGCTGACAAGGAGCCCACATCAGCAGAACAAATTGGCTTCATTACACCAGAGATAGGGGTGGTATGTTAGCAGTCGTTTCCCCATCTCACCACTCTCAGGCACCTCTGACTCATTAGGCAGTAGCAGATTGCTTGGATAATGTCAGTGAAGCCATGGCCATCCTCAAAGAGGCACTTAGCTCACTGTAGTGCGCTGGGCAATTTGTAGTGCGAAAAACAGTGAGTGGTCTGTGAGTGTATCAGAATACTGCATTTGTTACGCCCTAAAACCCCTTTATGAGTGCAGTGGTTGCATGTGAGACATGCCAACTGTATATCCAGTTGACAATTCCAAAATAGGGCTGCATAAAGCAAAAAAAGCATTAGAAAATCTGAAAAGCAGGCGAGCAGACCAACCCCACTTCGAGCTCAACAAGCAAAATGACCTGCTGTGTAAGAACTAGTTTTACAGATGTCTGCACTGCATTTAGGGTCAATGGGTGCTGCTTACAAGAGACCCCCTCCCCAGACTGTACATAGTGGCTCTTAATCCTCACTGGACACTTAACGGTTGGGCCGTCTTGAACATCACACAACCAAATAAGTAGTGCTCATCTCCCTAAGGTAAGTTAGGTTCATAAACCTGTAAGACATGCGTTCTGCTTTTGCTCCCTGAGCTGCAGGTAATGCCCCACTGGCAGGAAATGGCAAGCTCTGTTGGGGCAGATATAATCACTGGCACAGGCTTGGAGAAGCATAACAGCTGCTGGCTGCAGAATCGTGCCGATCTTCTGCTGTGTCTTAGATATGGTTCAAGAGGAGTAAAAGGGTTATCTCTGAAGACAGTAGTCTGGAGTCCTTGATAGATGATAACAAAAGAGGCACGATGGTTCGAGGTACGTGTGAGAGGGCCCTGGCTTCTCTGAAGCTGTTGAGATGCTTCTCCCTGTATTCAGCAGCAGCCAAGCATGAGCATGAGGGAGAGAGGTTCCCGCTTGGGAGGTCTCAGAGCACACTGAAATACCTTAGCAATCTGAGCCTTAAACCAGTTATTCATGCAATGCAATGTAGAAGAACACAAAAGGAAATGCACGATAACTGCTGATGGTGCACTATAGGTATGTGCACAAACGTGATAAGATCCTCTGAAACCAACAACAGTAGAGGGAAGCTTTAAAGACGTGGTGCTTGGAGCTGCATGCATTTACGCAATCAATACATTAAAGACAATCTATTGTCCATTGAACTTTGTCCCTTTTTTTAAATTTGAGACAAAGATACACAGTAAGAGAGAGAGAACAAAAGCTTCTCCATGACACAGCCCTCTGAGCACATGTCTGGTTAACAGTGGTTTCAACATCCTGAATCTATCATCACATGCTCTAACAGAGGAATCACAGGTCCCTTTGAACTTCCCAGCTACAAACACGCAGATGAGCTTGTTATTATAGCCACTCGTCTGTGCTGCTGGAAAAGGCCTGTCCCTCTGACACATTTCCCGTCCTTTGAAGCAGCCAACGGAGAGATGGCTTTGCGGGCCCTAGTTCCGAGCAGTGCCTTTGATGCCTGTAAACGAGGGTTTCTTAAACCAGAATTTCATCCAGAGGATCTCCGGCCGCCCCCACTCTTCCCATCTCCTATTGGAACACACAGCTTTCTGCCCTGAGTCACTATAAAAAAATAACTAAATTAGGCAGCTGAAATACCTAAAGGAGCATCTTAGTGTGTTATGATGCCATAATACAACATATGTATGTGGACAGATAATGAAAAAGAAGGACTGACCGGCACCCAGGCTGGTCATTTATTCATTACTGAATAGTAAAGGAGCAATTTAGGAGTCACTTTGGACTGACTCAAATATTTTACCTGCCTGGGAATTCGCTGCATTCCTTGCGCACCTGCCTTGGTGACCTGGTTTGAGCAGTAATTCAATCTACAATAATAGGAGTCAGAATTCCCCCCAGAAGCTCACAATGGGGATATTCAGCTGGAGACAGAGGGCTACCTCCCCTAATCAGGGGGATCTAATGGCTTGTCTGTGTTTATGTCCTTGGAACAATGTGAGGAGGGCTGTTGAGGGAGGCTGCCAGAAGGAGGGGGGGTAAAGCGCACCAATAGAGCAGCTGCTGAATGTTTAAAGCACAAACATGTGACTGTTGCCTTTTTTTAAGGGACAAAAGGGGGGATGTAAAGGGCAGAGGACAATGGTGACTGAAGTACAGTGTGGCTTCCTCGACCCTCCATGACTCAGCTCTTTGTAATGGCACAGCGTGCAATGTGTCTGCTGGAGTGAAATCCAGCTCGTCACACAAGTACAGGATCACATCTTCCAGCATGGACCACATCCTGCTTCATTAGTGTTAGGATAGTGTTTCTGGGCAGTTTTGTGTTAAATTCATCCAACTGGCTTGTTTCAGGGGTCCTTCCATAGTCACCATTACTGCTGATGTGCTTTTCCTCACACACAATGACTGTGAATGCATGGGATGTGCTGGACATCAGAAATTCCCCTGGAAAATTGGGAACTGGTGCCAAGTCACAAGACTGATGCAATCTATTGGACCTAGGATTGTCTTTTTGTGAAGGATGTATGTTTTACTTGCACAAATATCACATGCCCGTCATCAAATATCATACTTTGAAGTGTATGCGTATGTAAAATATATTTGAAAATGTTAGCAACCAGGTGTGCTTATTAAAACCTTATTTCCAATATATTTTACAGAACATCTCCAGAAATCCCTTAATATTGCATGAAACATTCTGAATTAACATGTACTTAACACAGAATTAATTATATAAGTATATAAACATATACTACATGCCATGATTTTCAAAGAATATGAATAAGCAAAGCAATATATTAACCATGCTTTATGTAATCACTTAATATCATTTCTATTTCTAAAAAGGAATACATGTTCCTTTATATAGATAGTTTGAGTGGGTTTTGGAGTTTGAAAAGTGACCCTCTGGAGGTTTTGGAAATAACTTTGGGACCAACCTCTTTCATTGCCTTTTCAAAAATCTTGCTGATGATGCACACAGATGTTCCTCTTTTTAACATATCAACGAGGAGAACATCAAAAGAGTCGGCAACATAAAATGATAGTGTTGCAATCTGTAATATATGCAATACCTTAGGAATGAAAGTATCTTCCTGATGCTTTCTTTTAAGGAGTCCTTTTAATTAGCTGCTGATCCCGTACTTTATATTATTGGCTTGCAGTACTAAAAGGAAAAAACTCTGGTGTCCCACTTTAAAATTCCTTTTTATCTGATAAAGGCAGCATGTAAAAATAATCTTAATAAGGCCTTGAGCCCACTGAGCCATTTTGTTAAAATCATCTGCTGTAAATGAAATTGATGGAAATTGTGCCATATCATGTGAAATGCAACAGACATAAATGATAACATGGAACCACGTTGTCAGATTTGTTTTTCCTTTTTTTCAGCCAAAACATCAAACATGTTGTCCAAATTCAGCTCCTGTAATCAATGATTTCTGCTTTCATACCGTGTGTTGCTATCTGTAACCAGCACTGGCTGCTTTTTGAAGCACTTGGGATGCAGCCTCCTCCAGAACGAACTCACAATTAGTGTATTCAGCCGAAAACAGTAGGGATCCCCCTTTGATGTGGGGATCAAATGAAGGAGCTGTGTGTTTTTGTCCAAAATGACAGGCTTGCCAGGTTTACTAATGGGTAGCTAATAGAAAGAGAGGTTTATGATGCTCATTAATTACCCAGCCTGTCATGCGCTGGAAGGAGAGAGTAGAGGAGATAGGAAGAAAGAGGGAGAGTGGGGTACAAAAGAGGAAGGGCAGAATGAGAGAGAGCAGAGGGGTGGAGGTGAAGGAGACTGGGGATACCATGAAAGGGACAATTACAGTGGCAGCATGAAAACGCAAGGTTGGAATCAAGAACGGAGAAAGGGCTGAGAATTAGAGGGGCAGGGATGGTGGTGTTAGAGTTGATGTGAGGGACAAAAATCAAGAGTAAGGGGCATAGTGAAAGCAGAGGAGAGGAAAAGAAGGGAGGAGAGAAAATAATCCTTTCCTGAGATAAGAGGAGTCACCAAGACAAGAGCTTCAAAGAGAGGGAGCTGATCCCATGGGAGCGCACCATAAACCTTCACACTGCCATCAGAGAAAATTCAGACGTTCCCAAACCCCCCCCTTTTGACACAGCCCCAGCACCCACTGCTCAGCAGGCCCCCCAATCTCCCACTACCTCCTGGGGTCTTCCTCCAATTTCCAGGCATGGCTTCTCTTTCAACCCTTGGCCCCATATTGTGCAGTGTTTGAGATCTGTCTGTGATTATGCAAATACGGACAGCAAATGAGGATGCCCACACCCCCCAAAAAATATGACTCTCCTTTTGAAAAATTCTTTGATTCATTCTACATTTTGCCTCGTAGGTTCTCTCATGAGCTATTAAACATTTGCATGGTTTCTTTAAATTATTTGCATTGTGTTGTTGTAAAAAGAAATATTATTAATATTGTGCCTTCTCATTACATTACATTGCTTCTTGAAAAAGAGTGCCGAATTTATTTGCACAAATATAAATTGTTTTAGCATTTGAATGAGTGAGTAAAAATGACCTGGACAGCACCAGCTGAGTTGACCAAACATAGTCAATACTGACCAGCCTACTCTAAGCTGACCAAGTCCTGTCTACGAAGACTACTCCAGAACAAGCAAGACCCCTTTCACACTGGAGAAGGAACCCAGGTTTTTCCTGGGATAACCTGTGTCTGCCTTTGGTATAAAAGAGTCTTTCTGGGCTAATGGACCTGAGAATGCTACACAGCTCCAGAGGTGGTCTGACCTGGTAAATTCCCAGGTCTGCTTCAGTGTAAAAAGGGATCCAGGGATTCATTATTTCAATACAGAACATTCCTATTGTTGGTTGCCGCTACTCTCACAATTCCTATCATGAATTACATCAGAATTGGTCTCCTCTGGTGTAGATATCATTACCTATTTCTAGTTCAGATTCCTCTCTTGGAGTCTCTCATGATTCCATTCATTTCATTGAACCAACACTTCTCAAACTGGGGAATGCAAGATTGCAGGGAGTTGCATTAAGATTACCACATGTATTGTACTGACACTAAGAATAAAATTTTAAAAATGTATTTTGAACAGTGACTACTGAAAAATTCTACATTGTTGCCATGCAGCCATGCAGCTGCACATTTAACAATGTAGAATTGTAGAGTCCTGCATGTCACTGTAGTAGTGTATGCTACAGACCAATAACTCAATGTTTGATAAGCCCTGAGAGCACGGAAATTGAAATCTATCAAGTTATCCAGCAAGCTAATTAACAATCTAACAAAGCAAGTCAGGTGGCAAGGTCACCAATAAATTGCTAAAATGAATAACTTTGTCCACAAGGAAAGAAAGATGATGAGGGAAAAGGAGGAGGATGGGCAGTAGGCCTAGATGGGACTTGTGACTGTAAGTATCCCCCCTCCCAAAAGCTACTTGAACTGAATTCTGACAGTAACACTGTGACAAATATCTTCAGACATTGAATTGAGAGGCTTGGAGTTCAACTGATCATCAGCATATTTTCTGATCATTTTGTACAGTCTGACCTGCAAGCCCGGGATTGGAGTGGTGCTGTGTAAACAGGGGAGCTGTGGAAATTACTCAGTTCCCAGCTTGGAATAAACAGGGAAAAACAGATTCAAGCTTTGGGTTGAAGCTGGCTGTACATGTAAGTGTTTCAGGTCTACCCTAAGATAACCGAGGCTATTCTGATTTAGGCGAGCCTGGCTGCAGGACGGCTGATCTGTGAGTGAACAGTCAGTCTTGCCTTTGCAAGAGTGGGGACCTGTGGGGGATATTTGGCTGAGTCCACCCTTTATTTAGCGAAGCTCAGCGTCTCCCACACAGAGGCTTGGATACCGATGGAATTCATTGTGTGGGTTGGTAGCAGGCGACTGTTTTGAATAGTTTCAGCCCGCTTTGAAATGGCATTTACTGCTCTGGTTCAGTTGAAAGGATTTGATCAGATTGCACAATATATTATACTCAAGGTACTGTGAGGTGCACTCCTGAAGCCCACAGAAAAACTATGGGGTTTACCACATTATACTCCATATTTACTTGACTGTTAATTAGCAAAGTGTTCCATTGTAATAACATTCTGGGGCATTGAGGGATGGGTCTGAAGGCTTTGGTTTCAGGGAGAGCTCCTCTGTATGGATCTCTGAGCCTGAGCAGAAGACCATGAAGCTGCAGACATTGGGGAAGCCAGGTAATGGTGTCTTCTGACTGAGAAGAACACAGGAGACTGAAAGATGGAGAGATGGAACAAAGGAGAGACAGTAAGATGAGGAGAGCAGGGAGGTAGAATAGGATAGATAATGAAGGTCAAAGGCAGCTGTGCTCCCAGAGTAAGGTGGTACTAAATCATGCCGGTGCCTGTAGGGTGAAGACAAACTGGAAAAGTACTGGATGTTGCGTTTGCTCTTTTCATTTTGTTAGTTCACCATACTCCTCATATACGCTTCACGATAAACCCCATACAACTGCTATTGTAATGTGACTGTTAATGCATGTTTAAAATATTCCTCATATTTTGCACTTAAAATATGAGCCTATGTGAAGATGACATTACAGAATAAAGTTGCAATGCTGTCTATATGAGTGACTCTCACATTTTATTATCAATAAAAATTAATTTTGAAACATACAATTTGAAGAAAATCTGGTCACACAAAAGCACTGTATAGCTCTATGCAGCACTGTCTGCATAATATACATGTATCAACAGGTGTATTAAAATATTTTCTTTTTTCCACTACAATAAAACATTTTGGAATTGCTGCTAAGCCATTCCCACAAAAGTTGTGTCTATTGTTGCTGGGCTTCAAAATATGGAAGACATCTTAGTAGGTGAATAATTAAAACAATTCTAATTTTCGAGACTCTGTTCAAGTTTTAATATGCCAGATTTCCCCCTGTAAAATATTTAAAGGCCAGCATGCTTCTATAAAGAAAAGGAAAATGGATTTAATGAATTTTACTGTACTATTTCTGATTCAAAGTCAAGATTATCCTATTCTATACTGCAGACATGGGCTCACTTCCAACAGGCATTATATGATTATATGCACTGGTCTAAGAAGGCATGTGTTTATTTATAGAAAACCATTTCTGCAAAAAAAAAAAAAAAAAAGCCAGCCTCTAACACCTCGTATACATGCCCTTAAAATGCTTTAGAGTCATCTTTTTTGCACAATTTAGTGCTAAATATGGCTTTGTGCACACATATATGGACAAATGGACATTATTTTCAACAAATAACCAATACACATTTGTTCATACTAATGTAATCTTTCTTTGGCATGTGTGTGAGTGACAATTATGCTCTGGTTTGCAACAGACACTGCTGCATGATCACATCTGTTACATCAGCAATCCTACCTCTATCATTTTTTTTATTTACTGCCACAGTAAATGACATTAATATCACATTTATCTGTGTTATAAAAGCCAGATCAAAATGATAATAATAGTAATAGACACAATTTTCTCAGTTTATGGGCACTCATTCAGTCAAAAGGATTAAACAAACCAAAATAAATGTCCGTGTCTATGCGGACAGGCTTTTCATTGAACTTTGAATTCTTACAAAATTTATTTTTTGTTAAACCTGTACATTTAACTTGTACAAGAGATTGTATATGTCTCTTGTAATTGCCATGTACACAGGCTAAAATTAAGTTCTTGCTTTGAATGGACAGCATCCTTGTCCAGCAATACAAGTATGAATGTACAAATATATAACATGAGAAATTGGTTTTAATGTAGTAGCTGAAGCCATTTGAAGGATGTGTGAATGGCCCAAAGTGCCTTAGTATAAGGGAAGATCAGTCTCCAGCAGTACACAGACTCACATAGCAGGGCTGAACTCTCTTTTTTACCACTGAGACAATGACAGGGTTGGCCAAGGGTTCATCAAGGTCTCACACATGCATATATTTTTGTTTGCATAATGTGTTAGCTCAGTGATTGCAATATGACTTTCTGTGGTCACAGTTTTATATATCCTGGAACCAGCCTTTTATGCTGCAACACATATAAATTTGAGTTGGTACAAAGCTACAGGCTAGCGAGAAGTATGACACTAAAGGCCAGATCCAACCACCATGCAATTCGTCCTTAACTTAAAACAACTAATCCTTGCTTAAATTGGTCACTCAAACCTAAAGACCAAGCATATTGCAGTTGGACTAAATATAGACCTAGAACATCCCATTTCCCACTGCTGTGTGTTCATTTTCAGTTGCAATGGAAAAAGGAGTAGAACTTAGCTGTAGACAAGCTGGTCCCATAATCATGTATCTTACAACAGTTTCTCCAGTGATGCAGAAAATGTGAAACTTACCAGAAATCCAGTTGTTTATAGAAAGCTACCAAAAGGGTTACCCTAATGCACAGTAACAGCTAGTGAAATCTGGAGAAACAAATAACAATAAAACTGATTATACGGATAAAAAAGCCAGACACAATAAAACTGTTACAACACAACATAAAACAAAACCTAACATAATAAAAACAGAAATGTGTTTCATGGGCTAGCTACAGGTTTACTGCATGTTTCAATTTGCGTGTATTTATTGCGTGTGGCTACATAGCTAAGTGCTTGAGACGGAGGTTTGTAATTTGCCATCAAGCTATCTCAGGTAGAGAGCTATCGTTCACATAAGATTTGTCATTTAACTTTCAAACATATTCTTAAGCGCTAACTGGGTAGTTTTTAAGCCATTTATTAAATGGATCCCTCCTAGCACCATTCATTAAGTGAATTTTAAAGGTATCTTGCTAGATAGTAATATGCAGATTTTTTTAAATGATGCAAGTAACATATGACCTATCTGTAAAAGTGGTTTCATTCTTTATGTAGCTGATGATATTGTCATTGTCTTTGCTAGTTAGACAAATAGGTAAAACATGAAAATCTATGGGTGAATATGAAATAAGAACATAAACTACATGTGGTGTTGTTGCACGTGGCTTAAAATTTTGGTAGTGTCTGCTTTCAAAAGCTATTACCACACATACCTCCACCTTTGGCATCCAGCTTATACCTGTCACCAGTTTCTGGAAACAGCAGGAAATGCTGATCTTTTGTTTTCTAATATGCCATTATTGCAGTTGATATTTTACATTTTGCAAATCACAAGTAACCATTACAGTTATTATTATTAGCTGATTACACCTGTATATTGTCATAAAAAGATGATACATCATATCATTAAAGTCAATCTGGACAAAAGCATGTGCTAAATGATTTTAAGTTTATACACAGTCAATCATACTGATTGAAGCAGGTGCAATGGCTTGAGGTTGTGGTGAGCAGAGTTCAGGAACATAGGAGAGCCGGGAGCCTGCTTTTTTTTGAGGAGGAAATTTCTGTTTCCTCCACAAGATGTTCAAAAGCAGGGCAGGATCTCGTGCTCTTTGAAGGTTCCGCTCTCCCATAGGCCCATAGTCCTGACACAGTCAGCAGATGTCCACCACCCTTGGCCTTGGCACTCACCTCTGCTACCAACAATACTGTGTGGCCGTCTGTTCTGTGCCTGTGTGCAGAGCCTCACGTCTGCAGATCTGGGTATCTGATGAGTTCTGAAGACCTTGAGCTAACACAGCCCCTGTCCAGGGCAGGCAGGATCAGTGTCAGATCCTTCCCTTTCCTGCTCCAAAACTTGAAAGGCTGCACAACCTCTGTGTTTATGCCAACCTGAACTTCACCTCTGCTATACTTAACCATGATTACAAAGACAAAGTCAAGCTTTCTGACAGACATTATATCATTTAAGGACACCATGTAGTAGAAAACAGCTCTAAGTAGTTAAGCAGGCATCCTGGCTATTTATTACTTTCACACTTCACCTTTGCTCTTGTTCGTACTGTTGCATAGGCCCCCGAGGGTTTCCAAATACCAGCTAAGCAGTCAGCGCTTTTAACTGTTACACGTGCAGAAGAGGACTATTTCTGGCACTAGAATTGTGAGACGTTTTGCAAATTTGAGTAGTCTTTATACTTGTCAATTAAATATATTTTGGTTTATTTACTCTGTGTGAAATTCAGAGGAATTCACTGTTGTTTCTGTGCATGATTTTGTGTGTGTGTGTGTGTGTGTGTGTGTGCGTGTGTGTGTGTGTGTGTGTGTGTGTGTGTGTGTGTGTTGAATTTATCTACCTAACAACATAATCATGTCGCCAGACAATAACATTTTTTTCACAGTTGGGACTACAGGATTTTCAAACCATTGACATAGTGCAGGCCTAATCGAAACAATCCCAAGCACACATTTTGATTGCCATTGCATATATTGTTACCAGTATAATTTCAACATCTATGTACAGTATGAAACTGAGTAACTTGTTAGCAGAATGCTTGCTAACAATATTTTATTAGCTAATAAGTAAGCTGTAATTCAGTGCTGGGTACAGCTTATATTTGCTTACAAACTTTCTGATTAAGCATCAAGGAAGATAGCTAGCTACCTGAATTAAGCTGATAGACATTTCAAAGTGAATTTCTAGTAGCTTGCTAAGAACCTTACATATTTACACCAGTGTATTCCAGGAAGATAGTCATTTTACAATGAACCTTGCATTTCCCTAGGGAAATTTATGCACATAGAGAAGTAACACATGAGTGGACTAAGTGACACCCAGATATGATGATGTGCTTCAGCAGATACACAATGTCAACTTTGCTCTCTTTATGCTTTTAATAACCTGACATGGACCAAACCCTTTCTGGCAAAATTTATTTTTTAAAAAATCCCTACCTGAACTGCTGTGGCAGCATATCACCTCAGCTCTCTGTGAGGTAATATTGCTGTTCCATTCCATCTCAGTGATGTGATTTTAGTTTCTTGACAACTCAGCATGTATACACACCCATTTACCTGCCCTGTGAGTATATTTAAAGGATATTTTTAGAACCAGAACACTAAAATACCCTCCAGCGGCATACCACCAAAAAGCACTTTTCTAAGTACACATGATGTAAAGTTTTTGTTGCTTTTATCATTCAGATGAAGTTGAAACCACATAGGTTTCTTTGTCACATGCAATAATATATGCTTTAAAAAATTCAAGTGCACTTTTAAAGGTGCATGCTCTCTCATAAACTTCACCAGCTCATGGCATTCAAGTTCTGGGTACTTTAAAATGTTTATATTTTGTCCAGTGACAAACAGCAAAGAGAGGAAAACAGCCTGCAAACAGCCTGCGACGTAATTTCATTCTTAACTCATTCTTACCCCCCAAAGTAAGATAAAATACGGACTAAGTCTTATACAGTCCTTGAACTGACCACAGAAGAAGGGGAGCTGCATTGCATGGTGCTCCAACCACTAGAGTTCCACTCTCTCCTCAGAGCTGGACAGTTATGCAACAGGGGGAAGCAACTTGCATTCACAATGGGGCATTTCATCTTCCTAATGAAGCAGAACACACAAAGTGGAACTAGCACTGTCTGGGCAGAAAAAGCAGCATTTGCCTCCCTTTGTTCAGGCCTGGAGGTTGTTGGGAGGGGGGGATGGGGTTTGGGGGGCGTCCTGAGAGGCCAATGATGTCATCTAACTGAATGGCAGGCTTTTTGTTGCCCACTTGTGCCTGGGAAAATGTTTTAGGGCGGAGTGGCAGAGCTCAGTTGATTGGGATTAAACAATTCCACATGAAGTGCTGCCCAAGGCTGCTGCTATGTTCACTGGCAGAGAGAGAATGGAGGGCTGGAGAAGGGAATAGAGACTGGGAAGGTTTGGGTAGAAAGGCATTCTCCTTTGGATGTTGGGAACATTCCGTCCAAATGACAGGATTCATTTTCTCAGGAATATGTCTCACATTAGCCCTGTCTTGGTCTCAAAGCAGCACCATCAAACTATGTCACTCAAATAAACTATCATCCCTGCATTTAAACAGATAGAAGATCCCTGCATGACAGTCATACAATATACCTTCTCTGACATCTCAAACATATAGTCCTTTTCCACTGTAGTGCTGGTGCCAGGCTGGCTTGATTAGTACAGGTTGTGGGTGGCTTCATTATATTTTTGTTGTGTTGACCCATGTCAGCTGAGCCCTCGAGTGCTACTGGTGTTGGCCAACTTAAAAGCAAGCTGTAGAAAAACTTGGCAAGCTGTGTAACTCTGTGCTGCTTCTATGGTTTGGATAACTTAGGGGACAGACAGAAGAGAAAGAAAGGAGCATGCCGCTATTGCTGTTCATTACAAACAGCCAGCAGTAAATAGAAGTAACGGAGTAATGAAGTCTTTTTCAGGAAAACCTCACAGACGCCAGAATTCATGTTAAAACTCTAGTTGTGGGGAATTAAGTAAAACAGCAGTCATCCTGTTCTGGGTCATCTAGCTTTGTCTCCAGCTCAGTCTAGTGTCTTTCTATCTCAACACCTTAGAAAAACATTTCTACATCTCAGCAAAAACAGACATAAAATTATGTATGCATTTACAACGTAAGCATTCTTATAAATGCTCTCAAAATTATATGAAAATTCAGTTATATATTTGCTTAGATTTTATTTTCTCCTTGATAGTTCAGTGGCTGTCACTGCAAAGTTGTTGTTTCGTGCAGTTCTGTAGGAATTTAAAAAGCACTGGAATACACATAGAAGAACTAAGGAATGTGGGGCCCAACCCAACTTAAAAATCTCCAACTGTTTCTGTTTACAGCAGTAGTGTGAGTAAAGCACTCTGCGCTGAGGGGAAGGGGTCAGGGCAGAAGGAGGTAGGGAGAGAGGGCCTCTCTCCTAGCTCATCCCACCTGCGTGTCTCAAGCCATCTGGTGAACGTATGGTTTTACACACAGCCAGACGAGGAGCCAGCTAGCTGGAGGGTCTTCGTGGGGCCGTCTCGCCAGACGACATCTTCAATTGCATGCAAAGCACAGAATATGTTAGCCACCTCTAGGTGGAACAACAGCTCGCACATCAATCACACTTAGAGGCTGCTGCATTCCGCATATACCCAAAGTACTATGCTCAAGTATCTTCAAATGCCAACAGTAAAGCTGTCATCCTTGGTTCAAAGTGCAAGTGCGCAGAAGGGCAGCACAGCTGTATACAATGAGTATTGTTAATAGATTTATGCATTTTGCTGGACTTGTATATGGGAGGCTGCTGCTGTTATCTATGTGAACATGAAGTCAGCCAGGCCCTGTGTGGGTGTGAATGATGTGTGGTTGCTCTGTACCCCCCTGAAAAGAGCACGCATTTAATCTCAATACCCTTGTTCCAGGTGACCTAGCCTGGTAGCTGAGAACAGGATATGTGGAACTTGCTGAGTATCATTGGTGCTTCACATCACAATGAGTATATTATATCATGTGTAGCACCAACAGATTACAATGTACTTGCAAATCATAAATTGTTAAGAACCATTAACTGCACATACACGTCATCTGTAACTGAAAAATTCAAGTGCATTGTACATGTCCATTCTATACCATCATAGTACTAAATGGCTTTGTTTTTCCATCATTTTCAAGTTCATAGACACTTTCTGCCCTTATCATTGATTAAGAACAACAACAATAGTTCAGGCATGAGAGGGACAGAAATGCAATGCAGACAAGTCATGTTTTGTTACATCCTGAAAACTTGGTGTGTCTTTATTGATTTAAAGTTATTGTATAATATAGTTATTGTCTAAAATTACATTGTCTTGAGAGCAAGACTTAATTTTAGTTGTTAAAATGTATTTTTGTAAAATTTATCTATTGGGATTGGAGCTTAATTTAAACAGAAAGGCCCATGACTTCTAAATGTTAGTGCATCATAATACAAAATGAAAACTGTTCTGTACTGTACTGTACTGTACTGTACTGGCTCTGTACATATGTCTTGATGCATAATCTGATGCATGCCTTTAAAATGCTGTTGGCTGCCAAGGAAAAATGGGAGCCAGGCAGTCAAAGGAATTATGTATAAAACATTTTGGTAAAGATAAAACATGTAAAACACACTCAGATGCAAAAACAAAAATGAACAGCTTCTGTGTTCTGCAGGTTGTGGGCTTTCAGGCCTACTGTTTGCAAATTTCAGTGTGCATTTTATCTGTTTCTTTCCAACAGGCTGTACAGGTGTGCAACCTAAGCTTAAGATAACCTCTTAGTGAGGTTTTGATACCACAACTACATGTGGTGCCTTATTTCATTGGAAATTTTTTTAATTAATCCATGCTATAGACCATGCAGGTGCATTTTCTTTGATCCTGTTGGCAGTATTTTACATTACACTCTTTTGATTCCCAATGCGACACACCCACAGATCTCTACTCTCCATGGTTTCAAGAATATTGGATATGAGATACTATTGCACAAGGGACCTATAATCCCATCCCTTCAAGGCAAATCCGCACCTATCCTAATTCAACCCATCCTCTTTTGGTTTCTAAACACCTAATCTCATAGTCCATTTTGAATCTTCCATTACTTAACCACATCAATCCATCACTGTCGGCTGCACTAATAAGGCTTAGCGGTGGTTTGTTTTCGCAAGGTTTTCGGTTTTTCTGTCATTGTTTTTGTTTCTAGTCCTCCCATTACAGAGCACCACTGGCAAATCATGAAAAACAGTTACAATTGTGACTGAATCTGTCAGAGCCAGTAAATCTCCACATTAAGTGAATTTGAAATTCTTGCTGTTCTTGACAAGACAGATGTTTAACAGTGCTTTATCACATGTATCATCCCCAAGTCCTATGCTCCCCACAAAAACGCTCCGATTGAAAGACAACAAAACGGTCATATTCCTAATAAGTACATGAAAGTATGAAACTCACCCATCCATAACAAGCCATGAAACAATGAGAAGAAGACACTGCTGATATTAATGCTCAAGCGTTTTGACAATGCTACATAATCACTGAAAAAAGTTGACAAAAGACCAGATTGCCTCATATGATAAAGGTAATCACTGAAATATGACAATATTCAGCTCTGAGGGCATTTTTGATTCTTTTAAAATTTGCCACACGTTGCATTTTTAACAGAAACAAAGTTCTTACTGACTGGTATAATTAATGTTGTCATATTTGTTAGCTTCCATACATTATTATGTTTTCTTTTAAAATTACTTTGAAACATAGTGTGAATAATTTCTTTTTATGGCACATTTTCAATGGCATTTTCAAATGTCTATCATTTCAATGCCTTCAAAATGACAAAAGTATGGCGCATCAGACTTGCCAGAGTATGCCACTGTGCATGTCTTCCATTAATTCTGCTTCCCGCTTTGTATGATGAATCAGCCACACACCTCCTGTAACTTCAAGTGACTTCCAGTAATTGTGTCTTTTGGATGAGCAAAAACTGAGAGGGCCTCCGAGAATGGTTTGTTAGGTCAAATCTATAAATCTGCTCTGCTTGCTCCATGGCATAGCATAGCATATGTGTATAGCATGTAAAAATGATTTTTGGTTTGTTGGAAACCTACCTTGATTCCCTTTGGAGTACGTGCTTATAACTGAGACCAGATGAGAACTTTGCGCACCACATTCTGGACCTGCATACCTCCACAGTGATGTCAGCGCTGGCCCCATGCCCTGCAAGAGGAAACAATGAGATGCAGGTGGAAGGGTGGTGGGAATCTACACAGTCTGACAGAGAGGCAGTGGAGATCTGTGCGTTGGGGATGTGTATGGTAATTGGGGGGGGGGATGTGCGAGGCAGGGTTTTGGGCGGTGGGAAAGTGTGAGGTGGGGATGTGGGGTAGTAGGGGTGTGTGAGGGAGGTTGGGGAGTAGTAGGGATGCTTGAGGTGGGGTTGTGGAGTGGTAGGAGATGTGCGAGGTGGAAATGTATGAGCTAATACAAAGGAAAGTAGGAGTTGCCTACTGCACAGGCACAGTTCTCTCTTGGCTGACATTGACTCTGTTTGTACCACACAAAAAAGCAAAGACAGAACCCACACAGGTGGGTAACAGTTCATTTGCAGATACCAAAGTGCAGCAGAATAGAGCAGCAGTTTTTTCCTCCATGAGTCCACAAGAAAAACATTGCAATGTGCATTTTTCCAGGTATGTGTAATTCAATGGAAAAAGCCCCATAGTAGACGCTATGTAAAGCCATTGAAGGCATGCTTATTTTTCATTAACAACAGTAACAGTTACTTTTTCCAGCCTAATGTTTTACATTTAATAAACCTTTGTAAATGCATAAGTGATGGCAAGTGGTGGGGGTATATAATATGCCATACCTGCACCAATTCAAGGAGTGTCGGTCTCTGGAGGCTTCACCAACAAACACAATCAAAGTTTTGGTGTCTGTGCCGTTCTATGAATTTTGATGCAAATTCTTCTCATTAAGCACTTTGCTCAAACCGGCATAGAACATAGCTGCGTTCACACTGAGCTGTCTTGACCCACTTCGCTGTATCCAGGACATGAGCATGAAAGGATTGGAACTGGGTGCCAAAGGAAACATCAATTAGAGCTGTCATCCACCCCCAATAACAGCTGTGGCTTTAAACACCCAGCAGCAGGTTTCAAATGCACACCAACTATAAAGGGCTGCCTCACAGATACCAAGGACTCGACTGAAATTAGGGCAAGCTGGGGTCAAACAAAAACATTTGCAGGAATAAATTTGGGCAGTGCAGGGCTTGAGATATTCTACAAATTGTAACAATAAAGGATAAAATGTCAAGAGAGACAAAATTAGAGAAGAGAGAGCCTTTGGTCTTGGTAGGGAACAAAGGGAAACATTGCTGGTCTCTTCTGGTTTTGTTTATGAACTGCACAGTTGGATGTTAAAGGGTATCCAGTATTGTTCTATAAAAAAAATCAACATTTTTCTCCCAGTTACTGGAGAATCTGAAAAGCAGTTTTTAGACAATTCACATGTAATTACTACAAACTGTCTGCACCAGGATTATAAGTATAAAAGTCCCACGTATTTGCACTCTCTCATGCCAGCATTTTACAGCATTCCAAACTTGTTCTGTCTCACCCACAATCTGCCCACTCTCCTCAGTTGGCAACGGAGCTCCTGCTGTTTGCTTCCAGTAAAGAACTGTTTTGGTACACCCCTTCCACAGCTCCTGCGCCCAGCCAAACTCCGCTGCCTGCTGTTTCTATCACCTAGAGTCAGCTGCAGTCAGTGATCTATGCACTATTTCATCACTCCTCCTCCAGGTCAAGAGTGGTTCCTGTGTGCTCTGCTTGATGGCTACACTGGGAACACTTCCCCAGCCTCTCCTGGAGCCCTTTCCCTGCATGGCCTCATCATATGACGTTTCTCCAGGCGCCCAAGCTGCTTTGAAGCATCCCTCAATAACTGGACTGTCATTTGCACGCAGTATGTTTTCAATGTGTCCCCACTGCCAGGACAGCAAGAAAATGTGATCTATTCAGATCCCACTTGTTTCATGTAAAATAGCCTGCTTCTCTTGCTCTCCCAGTGGCTTTGGAGATGGTAGCACCCCAACCCCACAGACTGGTTCGCTGCTGCTGGATGACCAGTAAATCGAAAGCTGCCTGCCTCACTACCCATTTCAAATCCTGTGATTTTATACCTGTTGTCCCTTAATTCATCTAATACTACTACTTCCTTCTTCATCTTTTTCCAGTCCCAACTATCTCTGCAAATTCTGCCTTATATGTATTTATTTCCTGACATTGATGCTGTTAATGATACCGCTGCCCCCAATGTCTTTGCTTGCCTTCCCTGATCTTCCTTCCGCTTCTTCCTCTGTCCCTGGTTCCTATATGGGTATATGTAGCTCATTCCTTCCTGACCTCCACACTATCCTGCCCCACCTGCTGCACTGTCAGCCCCGGTGTCCTCTGTTTCAGGCCTTAACACCTCTCTTTCACATTCGTTATAGGTGCACTATCAATTGTAGTTGTTTTTCTCATTGGACCCTGAGGCCCACACCATTCAAATGTGATCATCTTATCCAAATTTTGTGTAGCAAACATGCAGACTCTTCAGTCTTCTGTTTGTGGTTCCTCTGACTGTGCCTTCCTCCTGTGTTTCCTATATGATTCCATCAGCCCTGCCCAGTCTACATCAAATGCCTCCATTCCACAGCATCTCACCAGTACATTTGACTGAAATTTTAATGTAAGCTACATGAAATATGCAAATGAATCCTGGAAAGGGAAAGTGACACATAACATACAGAAACCACAGCAGTGTAGATAAATGTTTTATTTTTCAACTTTCAGGTGTTTTCTAAGAACCCCACAATGCCAACTTCTTAGAGCACTTATTGGGATGTCTTATGTCTAAGTACATTTACTATAGCTGAGAACATGAAGAAAATAAACTAAAATGGCTTTGTTATGCTGTTAGCCACCAGTGTGTGAAAGAGAAAGGGTTTCCACACATTATCAGCGCTCTCAGAGAACAGGGCAGACAGCAGCTAGAGCCATCGGCACCACACTGAGACAATGAATCACTTACAGGGGTCAGGGGTCACCCAGAAGTGCATGTTAAGGATCTAGTACATCAAGCCAACAACTCCCGACTAAGTGGAAACTCTATGGACTACCCCATTCATCAGGACAAATTAGCATTTTAGTGTCATTCAAGATGGACAGTTATTGCTACTGGCACAGTCCTAATGCGTCCTTCCACTAAGTCTGTGAGAGAGGAAGAAAACTAACAAAGATTAACACAAAATTAGCAGAACCAAGCTACTATTTTTTAAATGAGTTTACCTTGTTTCCCTTCATTTTTTGAGAGTAAACAAAGAGAACCGCATTTTCCACTAATTAGCCATGCACTGGATTTTGCAGAGCTCTGAATAACTTTCACAAAACAAAGTGGGCAAACACCTATCTGTTGCATGTTCTGCTTCTATTTTCTTTCTGCTGCCAAGGTTTGAATGCCCCATCCCCACTAGACATGTCATTGGTATTGCCTAAATTGGTATTCCTTAAATCTCTGATTGGATCAATAACACCTGATGAGTGTTCAGGATACTTCACGTAGATTCTTTGCAAGGTGGGTCATGCTCTCTCCCATTTCACTTTCAACTGCTCTATTACTTTGGCAGGTCATGTCCAAATGATCTAAATGCACAAGACCCCTTAGGAGCGTCTGTCAGGACTGGGAACTTGGAAAGTAATGACACCCCAGGAGTGATGGCCTCCTTCTGTTTGGGGGTCAGTGGGAGGATGCCACACATCCCTGCATGTCCTTTCCATGTGCAGGTGAAGACTGCTCATAGAAGCATTGCTCTTAATCCCGCAGATAATGAACATGATCTCTGGGTGGACCAAGGTTTCATAAGGGTCAAGAGATGAAGGTATTCTCACATGTCAGATTATGCTTTGCTAGCTAATTACCAGTATACTCCCTGATGCAGTTTTCTAGCAAAGTGTAGCCAAAATTGTGTTCCACTTTTCATTAAGGAGCTGGTGATGTTTGCAAACATGACAGGTATATTACTCCTTCGTTAAAGTTACTAAACCTATACTATAGAAAAGAGCTATTTACTGGTTGTTCATACACCACTTGTGAGAAAGCGGTTACAAACTGTGTTTATGAATTGTAACTAAAAATAAACCCAGAAAACACAAACAAATATAAAAATTAATAAAAAAATACATTTCTAAATAATTTCAGTTCATTGCTTATTCACTGCATGATTAAGTAAGTGTTTAGTCTTTACAAATGACACATTGTATAATTAACGTATTAACTGTACTAGTATGAATATGAATATAACACAGAGACCAAAAACCAAGCTATATAATGTGTACCAGTGGTTGGTCAATAGCACTTCATGAATACAGTGTTAAGGTGTGATCTGAACAGCTATTTCTTAATCACCATCACCCACAATAGCAATTACCGAATTATTGTCTTTCCCTCTCATACACCTGTGTGGACAGGCTGCCTGGAGAGCTTCAGATGAGTTGTTCAGCTCCTGAAAATGCAAGCACTCACTCAACCCCAAAATCAATGCAACAGTAGAAAAGATCACGTCTCTGAGGATGGGGTGAGTCCTGCAAGAGTCCTTCAAACAAGCTAGCGCTGTTCTCTCCCACATGCAGGTGCGAGGCAGGGAGCAAGGCCAGCTCCTCTGGGAGGAAACGCCTGTGTTCTCTGAATGTATGATAAACACCTTCAGACAATCGTGACACACAGCGTCTGAAACTTGTACAAGCACATCTGAGGCCATGAGGGGAAAATTTGTGCATCTGAATATGCAGAGGGCCAGAACTAACTGTTTTTTGTTGTTAGATTTGTTTCATTTCAAAAATAAAGGCTCTGTAATTTTTTTTCAATCACTTGAAGGTAAACACATTTTTGCCCTGCCAGACACTGGGGAAAACTCCAACTAAATTACCAAATTAACATCGAGCCAGTACAACGGGAGGGGAGGAAAAGCATGGAACTGCTTTGATCTGGTGTCCTTGCGAGGGATCTGCTCTGCAAAATGTTAATCCATCCTCCATATTGCAGATTAGTTCCCCCCACTTCAAAATATAGCTGTTCTCAGATGGTCAAGGTAATTCTGACCCACTTAAGCTGCTTTGATCCGAAACCCCTTTTCACAGATCCTCTGAGCTTGAGTCCAAACTGATTTTGTCATCACGGACCAGAGCTCTTTGCTAAGATCCCAAATCTAAACTAAGCTCCCCCACGCTGCCACAGCCACTGACAGCCTACGGAGTTGAAAGCAGTCTCTAATTCTAATGATCAGCATGGATGACTGACTGCCAATGGGTTGCACTCTCACTTTCCCCCCCCTCTCTCCATCTCTGCTTCAGGGCAGGGATGTACTTTCTTTTGCCTTAAAAAATGACAGAGTCCTGATCCCAGATGATCTTGTTTGCTTCAAAATTCCCGTTCAGACAGGATGACAGGCCATTTTTCTGTCATCCCCTTAGTCCCTCTTGCGAACTCTCCCAAGAAATTCTGTGTGTCATTTTGCGAGATGGAGAGAGGGGTGTTGGCATGGTGGCAGCATGTCAGAAGCAGCTGTCAGCCAACAGTGAGGTGAGGCGAGGCACAGCAGTGCAGTGGTTAAGGTCATGGGCTCACACTCGAAGGTTGCAGGTTTGATTCCCAGGTGAGGCATTGCTATCGTGCCATTGAGCAACATACGCCACCAAAATTACCTCAATAAATAACCAGCTGTAAAAATTGACAATGTGTAAAAGATCCATTTGGTAAAAGGAATAAAGTCATCTGACAGGCAAATGAATAATTTAATATACTGTTCCCTACCCTGTCACCTGGGCCCTGTTCCAGCTTGCTTGCATTTGCAGTTAGATTGAAATGGAAGATAACAGAATGTTTGGAGCTGTTTTGGATCTTGACATGAGAAACTGGTGAAACTGGTTCAGCAGACACTGAATGTACAGCTCAGTGCCGAGTTCAGTGTTGCTCCTTATGCAGACTGTGTCATACAGTTTGAGGCCTAACTGAACTCCTTAAAAGTTCACAGACCACTACCTTTTAAAATCATTTTGATTTTAATATTTGGAATTGATTCCTAAATTCAAAAAATTCATTTCATATTTTGTCTATGAATACATGATTACATGGATGATAGATAGATCTATTATCAGTAATCTATCCCAAGAAACCTGCTGTCTGTTCCCTAGCTGCACAGAACAGCACCCGACCACTTTTCATTTTTGTGAAGATGACCTAATTTTCACTAACACAGACATTCCCTCCATTTGTGCAATGTATAAATAATGATTTATATTAGGGGCCCGGCACTTCTTCATCATTTTACAAACTCAGTTGAGCTTTTAAGATGAAAGTCAGTTTCATTTTGTATGGGCATGAGAATGTGTGTCTGCGCAGGTAATTAGGTAATTGGTCACACCTGGCCACACCTCTCAATTAAAACCATGTAGTATAAAATTGAGTGGAAGTTTGTGACAATGGAGAGCAAGGGAAAAACTGGAATGCCTTTATCCCCCTTTTTTACTTTTGCCTATTTGCATGTTTTTATCCCGTTGTATGCATTCTTAATAAATGCAGCTTCGTTACAACTTTAATCTGTCAGAAATCAAAAGGTGTAACAACAAAAAACAAACATGTGACTTTCGTGCTACTTTTTTTTTTTAAGCTTCTATGCGCACTTCATGGGTTAACACAAGCTCTGTCATGATACTTCAGCTTTATAACACCTAACTAGCCATGTTTTCTGGCTGGCAAGTTAGCTAGCTCCTAGTTACAGTATGTAACTGTATACCATTTGTACCTGTAGCCAACTTGCTGAACATGATTTGGATGATGGAAAATCAGATGTTCTGTATATAATGACATTTCTTCATAGCTTCATAGCTGTCTTCAAGCTCAAATAAATTAATGTAGCTAACTAGCCAACATTAATCTGCTTCTATTTTATCCAAAAGAGCTCAGCTTTTAGCTAGCTCAATGTGATAGCTAGCGAGAGAGCAATCAGCAAACTTGCTCTATGTTAGCAAGCTAACCTATCATTACTGATGCCGCCTAGTTCATGTGAAAAAAACTTCAGACATGTAACTGTGTTTAATCAGCCGTTATTTAAAAGTGTAAATGATTTAAACTTATACTGATAGCCTGATCTTTTGAAGTGCTTCAGTATTTCTATTTAGCAAGCTAGAGTCTAGCTAACAGTATTTTCCCACATATATGGCCACACTGTACTGCCTTTCCTTCTTGTGAACAATCATGCTGAATGCTTCTTCTCCTGTGGATGTATTGAATGGTTTAGACTAACTTTAAAGGTACATTATGCCACACAATCTATCATAGCTACAATACACTGATGTAATTAAATGAATATGCCTCAAACTATTGCATAGAACTCAATCATTTCCCTGCGATCAAATATCATTTTCCAATATCACCCAGTAACCATAAACAGTTATCTTTTATTTTGAAATATCTGGAAAAAATGTTTGTTGATGGGTAGATTTTACTATCAACAACCATGCTTGTGGCTAACAGTGAATTATCATCAGATTTGATATATCCCTAGTGTATATATAAAATAGACTTGGGAAGGCAAAAAGAAAACACTGTGTGCATGCTCAATGGCATTGCTTACCTATTTCCACACCTAAGTAAATATAATAACCTACCCTGTGTGTTTCCTCTGGGTTTGCCTCCAGATACTAATGTGCAGATCAGCGGCTGGTCCTCTGCCTTGTAGGTGCACAGTTTTTGTTGGCGTCTTCAACCTTTCAAAATGGAGGCCAGTGTAAAAGCTTAACACAACTTTTATTATCACACTTAGCATTAGCAAAATGAAATATTGCACATTTCAATTGATGCTTAATTATTGCATTCCCTTTCTATCCTCGTCAAAGAGCTCCTCTCTGAAATTATTTCTTAATTCTGTGAGGAGATAAAAGTTAAAGTCATCAGGGACTTTTTACTTCAGAAAATGAACTCATTTGAATGTGCAATGGAGTGTAACTATCATCTGTCTGAGACCATTTTCTAGAATCATATGTATCCAAATTGTGCTAGATTTGCTGGCTTGAGTCAGATATATCAGTCTCTTTTTTTCCCCACAGTGCTTCCCCTCCAGATTCCTCTCGAGGAATGTTCCGACTTTTGCTGCAGAGGGAGAAAACACTTTCAACCTCCACGCAAATATGCAAGAAATCTGCAAAGAATTTACATTTCTCCTAAGGGTCATATTTGTTGCTAATGAAACCATTTGGCATGATTTTACTGTGCTTTGTAGTGGTCCTCATTGTAATTAATTAATTCCTAAGACAATGGTATGCAAATTGTAACATTTCTGGAGCAAAATGAATGAGGCTGCCAACAAATACTGTGTTAATAGCAAACTGTTTTTAAAGAAGTGGCCAAATTTGTGGTGACTTACCACAGATTCCCCATTATCAGAAATTTATTCTTAAGGGAATCTTTTAGTATTAATTCCTGTCTTAAATAACAAAAAAAAATCTTTTGTGTGAAAAATGGGAGAATGCCAAAGACGAGTGTTTAGAGTATAATTAAGTGTCCGACATTCTTTGTATGAGAAAAGAAACTTTAAAAGATGCTTTTTATGCTAATGTCAAGCTACATTGGCATTAGAAAAATTGCTTTGGCATGCTGCGGGGCTCCAAGATTAACTAAAAGAGAGAGAACAAGATAAAGCCTTCAAAAGGCCCATTTCAGAGGAATTATGAATTCCTTTGAACATCTTCCAAGTTTTAAATACATTAAAGCCTGTTGGCATACATGTAAATTAAGCGATACCAAAGCATTCCAATAAATTCACCATGAATCAAACCAAGGATGTGAGGACAGGGGAAATGTTTTTCCAGAGAGCAGGCGCAATTTCTACCATCCTTGGAACCCCCTTCACTCTCCCTCTCTGTCTCTGTCTGTATTATTTTTCCCAGGAGCCAAGTGGCTTTGCAGATGAAAAGAGCAAGGGTTTTGAGTTCCAAAAGCAGCACTGCCAAAACCAGCATGCAGTGCTAGACTGTATCACACACAAAGCTCAATTCGCACCACTCGGTAAAGAGCCCCAGTGTTCCCACGGATCCCTACAGCCAATAGCCAAAGTGCAGAGGGTCAGGCCAAGGTCACATGGCAGCAACGATGGGCAGCCAACCAACGGATGGTCTTTTACTGGCTCTCAATCTGATGTAAACCATTCCAAAACCATCTGACTCATTCCAAATGGTAGATGACAATGTTGGGTAAAAAGTAATGAAAGTTGTCAATGCCCCGTTCATAATAAATCACAGTAACAGCTGTCATCCTGTTGCTGAAATGGCACCATATTCTCACCAGTCACACAACATTCAAACATTGCTATGACCTTGAGGGACTCAGAGATGTTTGGAGTTGCTTCCTCCCAACACCATGCCCGGACATTCACAAATACAGAGCCATTAATATTACGTGGGAGACTTGGTGGTCTCAGGATTGTAGTGAGAATGTGTGGCAAAAGGAGAGCCGTCAATGTCCAAGCCTGCATTCCACTTTGAGTCACATGGAGTAAGCAGTGATGATGTCATGCGGTGTGAGGTCCATGACCTCTTCTTTGTGTGTGTACAGCAGAGGAGACACCTGGCTGCCAAAGAGAGGAGAGTCTTGATCGCCATCAGCCATTGACAAGAATGTTGGGGGCCTCCTAGGTCTTATGAGGAATTAAGATGTTCTACTATGCTTGGTGAAAGATAGCCAGCTACCTTCACACTTAGGTCATTACATTAACAGCCCAGCTTGAATTTGAGACAACAATAAATAGACAAACATGTGAGATCTTAACTGATCCCCAAACATTTCAGCCATTAGCGTCCACTATATTTATCAATTCAATCAGTTAGTAGTCTAAGCTCTTCTATGTGAACACTGTAGATTTACACCATAAGATTACAATTCATCCCTGACATTCTACGTTTCTGCTCCCCACCTCAGTTAATCTAGAAGAATACTTGACAACTACATGAAAAGTAGGTGAAAAAAACTCCTATCTTCACCCACTCCATGCAGTTTACAGCATGTTCGCTACTTGCAAATATGCTGATGCCTAACAGATAGGGCCTCAACGGTGATGATTTCACCCGTCTATGATCAAATTATTCATTTTCCATGAGACTTTATGTCTAAATAGTAACTTGAAAGCCTGAATCTTCAAAAGACCGAGGCACTTCGTTTAGAGTTAAGAAGATTTAGATCAAAAGGTTAGAACAGAAACATTCAAAGGACACCCTTATGAAAAAAATGTGGACCTCACAATTTTAAGCTGTGCAAGTTCACGGCCGTTGTGGGACACAGTCCATTACTTCGCTGCTTCACAGAGATGAAAGGGAAGATTGCCTGCTTACTGAGGACAGCAGAACTTCTTTTGATTCAGCTGAGAATCAGCAATGTCCAAAGAATGCCTGGCAAAGTTTGTTCTCTGAAATCCCAGAGATGTTTTTTGAAGGTCCCCATTAAAGAGGAGAGAATTTGTGTGATGTTAATTACTTTGGCTCACTTTTATGTGGAGTTCTGAGCTCAGCACAACATTCTTCCCATGAAGGGAATGAATCCAGCTGTGCTTGGACACAGTGATTAACATTCCTTTATAAACTGTATACATTATTCTCTACTGATATTTAGCAATTCCCAAACGTGCTCCTGTTTGTCAGAAATATCAATAACTTGAATACATCGCATCGAGACGACAGGAACCACATTCATACTTATTCCAGTTTCTGTCTGGGTCATACACCTGTTTTTTATCACCACCATCATCATCTGAATTACGAACAAAAATGTAAGTGTTGATACTAAGTTATTTGATCTACTAATCCCATAAAGTAAAAGTTACACATAAAAGTAACTTTGATAGTATATGTGCAAAGATTCAGGAAGAAGAGAGTATGACATTCTGATGGTGTGGCGTTTCAGTGGCCTTACACTGAAGCACAGTTTACTGTTTTTTCAAGCTGTAATTAAATAGGTAATCCCCTCCAAACATCTTTGACTTGGTTCCTTTGTAGATGTGTGGAGCTGGGACTGAGGCCCAGAAAAATGTGTTTACAATGTATCCATGTTCCTTCCGTGATGTTATCTCCAAGTTGGATCAATCTCCAAGATGCCTTCCGTTCCCAAGACAAAAAAGTAGCTTTTCAGTGAATAGAACCCTGTTCAATTGTTTAGTTTATCTGCCACCACATATCCCAGTCGGATGGTGTTGGAATTTATCTCATGACCTTATACCCATTCTGCCCTCTTAATTGTTGTGTTGAAAGATTTGAACACACTGAATTGCACAGAAGAGCCTGGCATGTCCTGCACTGTTCAAACACCAGTCCACTCAATATCAAACCCAACAAACTGTGTCAGCCTCCCCTTTTGTTTGCACACACTGGCCTTCCTGCTCCAAAGACTGCCCAAAACAGGAGCGATCACAGCTCTCAAGAGAACACTATACAGAGAAACAGTGTAAATGTTTCTCTGCAAGCAATCAAAAGTTTGTGAGTTCTTCACTTGCTCCGTCACATCAAGATTTAAGATATGAATTCTGCTCCATAAGAAAAGCTAACATTTTACATTTGGAGCATATTAATTTCACGGTGTGGTCATTCATGGGAGATACTGACAGAACAGGTCTGATGTTAATGACATTTGCCAGGGTCCATGTGCTGAGACAGTGGGCACAGTGCCCTGCAAGGCAGCATGCAGGGTGCAGTGTTGCATGTCTCCTTACAACACTCAGCAATTTTCTGGAGCACTCACACTAATCGTGGCGGACTGAGGCATAGCTCGAGTTTAATGGAGGTGAAAGATGATAAAAAGGACCCAGACATGTGGAAATGTTTTGACAGGCTAGCTGGAAGACAGAGTACAGGACCTGAGGGCATCAAGACTGGACATGGTATTCTCAGCCCCTGAGACTGATCTGATTGGGCCAGGTGTTGTGACAGACAGCTAGAGGAACTATATTGCAGCTGGATAGGCCCATCACTCATTCTGATGAAACAAAAAAATTAACAACATACACTACCATTATGTTCTGTGTTTCACATTTTACAGGTTCAAAGTATATCAGTATATCCTTTGTTCAAAAAAGTATTGCTTCGAAGACTTCCATTTGTAGAGGAAATTAACAAGGACAATCTTATCCAATAAAAAAGAGCAGTGCTTTGACTAAAATGTCTTTGGAGACATTGACTGGGCTGGCTTTATTTCTGATTTTACAACAATCCACCTTTTCCATATTGTATATGAGTCTAACCTCTATAAGCTTTCTCCTTGGGGAGTCATTAATGAAACATAGCCCCTCGTCTCATTTTTATACTGTAGCTGCACAGGGTACAGACATATTGAATGCATCTGGAGAGTAAAAGAGTATCCAAAACCAAGCGGTCTAATTAGTCCCCTGGTTCTGCCCTGATGTCACTGTTTAAAGCCAGTGATCAAAATACAAGACAGACAGAAAAAAGGAGAAAATGTGATTTTGAAAGCCTTACTAAATATTTACGAGGCTCTTTGAGCATGGAGAAATGCAGTGTACTTACTAGTCAGGAATCTCCTTTCCTTATCTAGCTGAAACATAATGTCCCTTCACATCTATACTTATCTTCACCATCCTGCTGTGCTGAGGTTATTAAAAGATCCATTTTGAAAAGTGATTCTTCATTTACTATAAAATGGTGTCGGTTGATTATTCTTCTTTTACTAAACACATCAGATCAGTTGTCCTTTCAAGTTCAGATTACACATCACAAATGTATATGTAATGCTTTTTATAATACAATATGAATGGGCAGAACAGCAGTCCCAGAGGAAATTAATATTTCATTTCACTGTGAAATTCATCTGATTTTCCTTAATTTGATACACTATTAATGAGACTGCTCACTTGTTCACATTTCTATGCTGCCCTCAGCCCTTCAGAGCACTCATGTGAGCACTTGGGCTGAAATGTGGATATGACAGTACATTCTGTTGTATTTACTACAGTGCGTGCTGTTACATTGATCAATTAAAACTGTAATTGCATTATTGGAAGACGTAATCGTTTTGGTCATTTTAACGTCTCAATTATAAGCACAAAACAACTCCCATAGAAAAGGGGTGGCAGATTTGTCTAAATAGCACCACCCAGTGATATTAAACAAGCAAGCAGGCAGACAAGCAGATTGAGGCTGTCTTCCATCCGACTTTTAGCATTCAATCTCCCATAGACTGCTGTGCTACTTGTGACATCACAGGTGGTATCTTGGCATGCTTTCTTCTGAAAGGAAATGACATCATGAGTAGAATATAATCCCTCCAATCACAGTGGTGTTCCCCTCCATACTGAATGGGATACTACATAGCTGCTTTCTTGATTTTTCCAGCACGAGATGACTAGAATAAATACACAGTGTGAGGTGAGATGCTGCTAAGCTTTTTCTTCACTCCTGGGAATAATGCTAACTGCTTTTGCTTTTACACCTATGCCTGTGTGTTGTCTTTGAACATACTGTTTTGTGTTAAATTTGCCAGTATGAATGGCGTCCTGACTAAGTCAACAGAAAAGCTCCCAAGCTGCTCAGTCAGCAAAAGGCTCATCTTGCAGCTTGAGCCCCACAGCCCAGATTCAATCCTAGCAGTGTCATCAGAAAACAATAACTGGAAGCCTACAAGAATGGAACAAACTGGCTTCATTCCACCAGGAGTAGAGGTGGGTGGTCAGCCAGGGTTTTCTTATCTCGCCACTTTTTTACGCAGCTGTGATTTGTCAGTTTCTTGGATGACACTAGTGAAGTAGAGCCTATCCTCCAATTTGCACCCACTTCACTATGGTTCACTGTGACTTGTTGGTGAAAAATAGCGATAGACTATTTCTCTGAGGACTGCACTTGCCTCGCTTGTCTTGTGCTCAGGCACGATTATGGTTTCACAGTGAGACATGTCTAATGTGAGAGCATGTCTTGAGCTGTCCAAGTAATTAACCATTTATATAAATGAAAGCTACGTCACTCTGGATAGTGTCTGCTAAAAAAAAAACTAGTTAATGTAAAATCAAACACACAAGGACTTCCAGCAAAACAACATGTTTTTCACAGTGAAGTGATTCATACTTACCAGTCTGCAACCTCCCTGTAAGTTAGGTGATATTTAACAAGACACCTTAGGCTCTTTGTGTAGGCTGCACCATATCTTAGGGTCATAAGGGACAGTGTAGACAGGCCTTGTCCTTAAAAAAAGCTTTGAAAAGACAGACGAAAAGGCCACATAATTAAGAAGCATTTTCCAGTTTCCAAGCATAAATATAACGTACACACATTTCCAGTAGTGCATTCAGCCCAGGAACACATTCTTTACATGAGTTATTCATGGCCAACTCCTACAACAGGGTCGTAGATCTTTTCTGTTGTTTTTGTTTGCTAGCGGATTCAAGCAATCCAAACAGACGCCTGTAAAGCATATGATGTCTCTCCATCTTGACAACAAAGGGCCTATCCAGTCACCCAACAGCAGCACAAAGGGAATACAAAATAAATGCCTTCGCAACCTGAATGGTATTTGCTCTGGAGAGAAAGACAGCAACAAGAGAGCTGTGATTGTCCCAATTAAAGACTTCGCTCACCCACAGAGAGTGCAGACAGACAGTCTTGATACAGATCTGGAGCCATCAGGAGAGGGACAGAGCCACTTCCTTTCTGCTGGGTGACTTTCAACAGGACTTCTTCATTTATTTATTTTTCACACAGAGTTGATGAAGACAGGAAGATCCATTAATCCTGGAATTTCAGTCCAATTTGTCTTCAAAAGAAGGTAAAGGAGCTCATTATATGTGCTCTGCTCTTTTTTGACTATTAGATTGGCCAAAAAAGAGAAGTTAGTCATGCCTGCTTATCTCACAACCTTATAAGTACAGGATTAAAAGATCAAAGGCGGATTTGGTTTAATATTATAGAAAATGTAAGCCCTTTATAGACGCTCTTTAGACCATGCACTTTTCCACTTTCAATGCTTAGATCAAAATACTGAAAATTCATATTAATTTCATACATTATCCCATGTGAAATTAATGACCAAACTTCTCATCAAAGAATGGATGACAGCAGTAAGCAATGTGTTTCCAAGCAGAACTTCAGGGAGTCAATACACTGTTGATTACTCAAAATTCCAGACAGGCGTTTTAAATATATACTGAAATATGTTTGAAATGGTTTCAGGGGGTAAGACAGAAATCCTGCATTAATATGGAGAAAGGTTCATTAGTTTAGAACTCTAGAAAAGCTCCAGTAAGCACTGCATATACTTAGAAAGAATTAATGAATACACAAGCCCTTCACACAGCGAAGTGACTACTTTTCCTGTGTCTCTTGGCCATTTTAACAAGGCGCTGCACACTAGTATTCACTTCACTGAGCAAATTCAACTCTACTGTCATTGGGGTTCATGCCCATTACTCCCGCATCCTCCTCTATGACAACACAGGGAGGTACCACTCTGCCTTCTCTCTTGATCAGTGGTGTTAAACCACAGTCCTTTTTAACCACACAGGACTCTCCTAATGGCAGCCTATGGGTTATTGGATTTTTTTTTTTTTACTATGAGCCAAACTACACAGGATATATCCATTTTGTGAAAAATAGAATCTCATTATAAATATTGGCTTAACCTACCTCTCTGTCTGTCTGGGGTCTATATGCCAGGCATTGCACTGCTGAAATGCATGACAAAATGTTTGTTGTGGATTAACCCCTTGGTTAGCATTTGTAACCCAACTCACTTCACTGGTTTCATATATTTCTTCCACACGCTTCTCCTTTCCTGCAAAACGCAATACACAACAGATCACTGTAGCATCTAATCTTAAAACACAGGCCCTGAGTAATCAATTGGAGAAGTGCAGAAGCACCCTCTGATTTATGGCTGATGTGATAACAAATATATATCAGCACAGAACCTTCCTTTACAAGCATAGCACAAATTGTCAGTGAATGCAGAAGGTAATTGAATAGCTGGACATCAGTGTGTTCTCTTAGCAGTCTTGTAAAAGGGCTTGTGTACCTTCTTTCAATCCCAGCTGCTGGGTCTTTTAGAATTCATAATAAACAGGTATGTGTTTAAAAAGCAACTCCAGTCCTATTTAGATAACAAGACGTTGGTGTTGGAACATTAACTTCTGTGCTTAAATGATTGATCCAATAAACTGCATATTCCATAGATCACCACTTGTGTCAACCCTTCAGCTGAATATCTCATGTTTCTGGTGCACTTTATTTAAACATACTATCTTACACAATTGACATGTGGCCCAGTATAACCCATGTCCTCATAGTAGATTTAAAAGGACCTACAAGTGTACTCAAACATAATCATCAGTTTACCATAAAGACATTGTTTTATATGTGTGTATAAATAAAAAGGAAACAATTTCAAGTGTTTTCAAGCGTTAATGCAAAATGAGTGCACATCAGCATGTCATATGTTCAATAAAACTTTCCCTGAGCTGTATTTTCACATATAACAACCCAAGATTCTGTATATTTTAAAGGAAATATCATCTTGATAGCAGTTGAATCAAACCAAAGATACCATTGTGTGATCTTCTAATCCATCAATGGCTCCTTCTCTGTGAAAATGGATGGGTCAATATTTCTTGGCCTTATATCGCAAGATTAACCCTCCTGTTATGTTCAAATTTACTAACATCCGTTATGTTTGGGGTCAATTTGACCCCAGCAATTTAAACCTCCAGAAAATGGTGGAAATTAAAATTGCTACCCAAATGTATGTGTCAGGTACTTTATGTTTCTTTGTTGACTACGTAAATAGGCTTTAAATAACCCCCCACCCCCCACCCCCCACCCCTATACATGTAGAATACCTATTATGTGACTATGGAAAAACATTTCAATCACCATAAAATCTCACTGATTAACATAAAATTGAAGAGAAAGATCTTTTTGGTATGTTAAGGCCTTTATATTATTTCTAAGTACAGATTTTTTGTTATTACGAAATGCATTCAGACATTCATCCACAGTCATGTGGGGGCCTGGACTGTAAAGAAAAGGTAATCGCTGAACCCACTTGTCCCACACATCCCGTATTGCTGCGAGTTTATCACGCTCTCTTCGGCCCTGCCTTGTTTCTCTGTCATCAAAGCGTATGACACAGGAGAAAAGATGAAATTTCTGTAGAGACATAGTGGCTGGAGATATTGCCATTCCAGTGTCAGCATTCCAAAGGCTTGCTGTTGCTTCGCCTTTTGACTTGTAAACTCCTGATTTTATGATTTTATGTCTTGGGCATGGCTGACAGCGTATCTGGTGGGGCCTGAAACCATCCTGATAACATTGGCAGCACTAAGTCTATCCTGTCGTTCAAGTGGGGAGAGGGACCATAATAACTTTCTATTTTTTGAAGGTAACATGCCTTCTGGTGGTTGAGAAACAGGAGGATCAACACTTAGAGTCTCATTCTCATCAGAGGAGGATGTCTCATAATCAGGGACCTCCTCAACGTTATCCTCTGTCTCATATACAGTCTCCTCTATGTCACTCTCACTGGCAAAGACCTGTGACAAAACCTCAATGGCAGAAAACCTTTGCTTATAGAGTTCATTTTCAATAGAGAGAGAGAGCACACAGAGCACCAAGAGGAATGGGTTTGAAGGATGCTATGCAAGCTTTTATATGTTTGCTCTGCCCCTACTGTCATGCGCAGACACAGATGTGGGAACCATAGTTCCTCTCCCCCACAGCGCAGGAATTATCAAAGTTCTCATGTCATGTGAACTGTCAGTGGTTCTCACACTACTACAGGTATTATTATGTTAGGTAATGGCCCTAAAAGGGAAGGGAAGTCTTATATTATATTATAAAATTATATTATAAAATTGCATGTTGCAGTGTCCTCAGTATCATCCAAAACAACCAAAACAAATGTGTGTAAAATGTTGATATTTCTTGTGTGTTTTATACAGCTAAAACAGCCTGGGGTCAATTTGACCCCAAACAACACCAATGCGTACAACATGAGTACAGGGCATTGAAAACATATCATCATGTTAATTTTGTGTTTACCTAGTTGTCCCTATTAAATTAGAAAAAGTCATTAAATATGAAGCAAAAAAAATGATGTTGAGCATTTATTTAGAGACGTTAAACATTGAATGGGGTCAAATTGACCCCAAACATAACAGGAGGGTTAAGAGGACAAGATGTATAGACAAGGGACGTGGTTGAATAAAGGCATTGATTTATGGTTGGCTTAAAAATGTGAAAATATAAGTCAAAAGGTAAAACAAAATTAGCATCATCTGAAAAAGAAGCCCAAAAAAACAGCACATGTGCAGCTAGGTCACCCTCTTTTGAATAGTGTGCTTGGCAAGATCAAAACTGTTCCTCTGCTACAGTCACGCTGATCAAAGTTCTTATAATCAGAAACTTTAACAACAAGCTGTTAGTGGAGCAGTTCTAATGGGATAATCTGACTCTCATTGTTGAAATAATTCCTGTGATGAGGTTTTAAAAGGTAGTGGGGACTTTGAAGGCGATCCAGGGAAGGCCTGGTTCAGCGCATATTAAAGTGTGCTCTGTAATTCTTTTCTGCTCAGTGATGTGAAAAGAGCAGACGGCCACTCCAGCAGCATGTACAAGCTCCCAGTGGCACTGTAGACATGCCTCTACACAAAGATTAAACATTTTTAAGGAAAAATGATTATAATTACAATATAATCATGCTATTCACTGACTGTTTCATTGATAAATTACCAACCATCACTTTCCTTGCTTCAACATATGAGGGCAGTTCTGTGTAGAAAACACCATATTGTCCTAAGCCATTGTTAACAGATTTTTCACTGTAAGACAAAATACCATGATGTAAAAGACAATATAAGGCAACAGGGGATGCTAGGATGCAGGAATGTGTGAATAATATGTGTGTGGACTGGAGATAACTTCCAAAAAGGCTGATGCTTCATGGCCTGAACAGGCCTGTTATGGTAAACAGGGAAATCACATTCTCTCTACATGGGATCAAGATAAATCCGGAGTGTTCTTCAAATGTTCTCCAACAGTATATTGAAAAATAGAAATCTTAATCTGAAAGGGAGAGGCCTGTACAGAACAAAATTTACAGCTGGCTAGCTATCTCAGACATATTATCAGGGGAAAACATGGACGTATGGTGTAGCTCGAGAGCCTGACAGCATTGAAAGCCACAAAGCTCAAATCCAACCCAGCCCTTCAAAACAAGATTCACCAAGCACTGCCAGTACAACCACTCAAAAGCTACAAGACATTCATATAAGCAGATAATGCAAGGAAATAGTGACTGTTTTGGCGCTGTTGATGAAAGAACAATGCAACAACTCCTACTTATCTCCACCACACTTGTTTGCTGTAGGCTGACACACAAGGTGAGTTGTCTCCTGAATAACATGATCCACTGTTTGGCACTTCAGCTTGTGCACAGTCAGGCAGAACCTTTCCTACTCCTACAGCCTGTAAATGTATGTGGGGGTGCAAAAATATCTGACCACATTGTGAAGGAGTGCCCTTTTCACCACTTTGCCTGAAGGTGGTCATTACTCAGCCTCTTGGCCAAAAGCACACTTGACTGGCTGAGTTTGCCAGCTTCAGCAGCTAAATACTTCATTGGAACCTTTTATTGCAAGCTTTTCACTTCATAGAAGACTAGGACTCTTGCCAGCATGCACTCCTTGTGCTATGGGCAGCAGTGTAACATAGTGGTAAGGAGCAGGACTAATGTTACAGGAGGTCAGGGTCAGCTCTGCTTCTAGGATGTTAGACAGTAATGTTAGCTTATTGAGGGAAGATGGTAATGACACATGATGTCAGTTACCTGAGCTTTCAAGTCATTTCATCCTCACATAGCGCTCCCTTATTGCAGATCAGAGAGGTCAACAAAACACAGAGAAGAGAAGCAAAGGCAGATAGAGGCAAGGAGGAGGCGAGAGAGGAAGAGCCGTCCAGCTCTCTGCACTGCATCTCCACGCATTGAGGCCACCCCCTGAACCTTCACAAGGATACTGATATAAACGTGAATTTATATACACTCAATGTAGCAGAATCAAGTGTGAATTTAAATCACGAAAATATATCAGGAAATAAATAGATCCTATCACGCAACCCACAGAAAGGACTTCTGGCAGGATGTGCCAATGTGTGATGTTCACTGGTAAGGATAGGCGAGACTGGACAGATTCCGCTGTGATTCAGCAATAACGACTCCTGATTGGGTGAATACAGCATTGCTCCAGGAACAAAAGGCAGTAAGATTTCTCTATGTGTTGGCAGTGTATCTAACCCCACACCTGTCCACAGACATACAGTAGTGACAGACACTTTCAACACAAAGTCACTTCAACCCACAAATAGCATCTGAATCACACATCTCTATTTATACAAGCAAATTAATCTTTTGCAGCTTTGACTGGTGTCAGCTCCTGCCAGGTCTCCGAACATCATTTCAACCTCAACCTCCGACTGCAGCGTAAATGTGGGTGATGCCCATAGAATGCCACTGCCTCTTTTCTGCCATACTGTGATGCCTTGTGGGAAGGCTCGTGCCAGATTTGGAATCGGGAGACCAACGACGGAAAGGGCACCAACAACGGAAAAACAATTTCACCTGGGTGATGGAGTCAGTGTTAGTTGTGTTGATAGGAGTACATGCTGAAGCAGATGGAGAAGGCAATCATTTGAGCTCATTAATGTCCCTGTTCCTTTCTCTCTGTTCTCTGGCACAGGGCCTCCCGTTTGAGGGCATTTTGTACAGCCCATACTGAGCCGAGGGGGATCCACGGTAATTTCTGCAGCTCCAGGGAAGTCTGCATGTCTGCAGCTCCCTTTTCATCTGTCTCTCGCCCAAGTCATTAGACATTTTAGTGGGGAAATAGCTGTTAAAATATAAATCTGTCTCTGTCAGTGTATTTCGTGCCTCCTTAATCTGTGTGCTGTAAATGTGAGCGTTTAATTCAATATTTATAATGCAGGCCGTGATCTGCTTTCGAAGCGAGTTCTTTCTACCAAGCTCTGTTTTTTCAGGCTGACTGAGGGATTGGACAGACAATTTTTTTGTTTAGATAGAGAATGATTAGCTGATGATGTTCAAAAGCAAAAGCTGCCTGAAGAAGATTCTTTGTTGAAACCTGTTGTGTAGTTTTGTGGCAATACAGCCATTCTCTTCTGCAGACACAACCATCATTTTTCATTACTCTGCTATGTTTTATTCTTTCAGCGCTGTGTTTCAGTTAATGTTTCCGCACTGCGCCTAAAAAAGACTATTTGTTTACACGTATACCGAACTCGTCAGTATATTTGCTGAATGTTCATGACTGCTCACTCACGTCCTCCTTTTTGAAACTGAGAACAAGCAGTGCCAGTTTGAGTTTCTCAACAGCCGTCTGGAATGAAGAACTCTCAGCATGCGATGTCAGTTTAAGAAAGCCGCAGACAACAGGCTTCAGGAAATGCAGAGGTGATGAAACTGTTTCTTGGTGTCTGCTTAAAACCTTTGTTTGCTTAGACCAGGTAAGGTAAATGGGTTACTATTATTTCATCAGACCACCAGGTACACCATTCCCCCCGATGGAAATTGATTAACTGATGGGGCTGTGTGTCTACAGCGAAAGAGACGGAGCTCTCTAAATTTCTTGGTTGCCACCCCGCCAAATTGGAATGAGCAGAACTCCGGCTCTTTCAACATAGTTCACTGAGAGACAAGAGGGGGGCCAAGGAGCGCTGCCTCCCTTCCCAGTGGGATCCCTGCTTCTCTGCTGGCATTCCCCGTGGCAAGGGGGGGAAGATTAAAACAAATAGGAATTTAATCAAGGGATCCCGCTTTTCTGGGGAGGCGGCACCTCCGCTCCGCCTCAAACAGAGGGGCCCCTCTCTGGGAAGAGCTGACGCAAATCAAAGCTTCCTGCTCTCCACTCGCTGCTCTGCCGATTCATATCACAACAACAGAACCAGCAGAAACAATTATTTATTCCTTTTGATGTCAGTTTTGAAGTAACCCCCCCCACATACACACCCCGTCCCCCGCCCTCCTCTTCACTGCTCTCCATTTTGCTGTAATGAAACAAGGTCGAACAAGCTACTTCAGAAAGGTCTTCTTTGAAAGAGCAGAAAATCTAGTATTACCAGTCATCCTCTCATCTTCCTCTTCATTTTAATGTAGTACGGGTGCCATGTTTGAATCCTTCCTTTTCCTGGCCCCAGGACAAGACACAGGCCTTGCTGGACTGCACAGCTTTCAGGCAGTTTGAATGGACTTGCTGCTGGCAGCAGAGAGACAGTTTATGTGGTGTGGTGTGTGTGGGTGTAAGCGACAGTGTGCATGTGTGTTTACGTGCTGTGGCACACTGATGCATATCCAAATGTCTGAAATTTTATGTATATTGCTTTCTTCAAGCATCCTCATCATGTGCATTTTCATGTACTTTTGCTTTGCTAAAACCCCTGGACAAGAGCATGAATACATGTAATTGTCAAACATATCAAACATAACAGGGGAACATATCATTCTTTGCAACAAGCAGGCTAGCTGATATGAGAGAGAAAATATCAGAATCATATTTTGGGGCATTCTCAGAGAATGGAGAGATATAAAGTTGATCACAATTCCACATCAATAAGAATTGAATTCACTTTTGCATCATATTGTTTGTGTGTGAGATTCTGAGAATGTCAATGTTTCTGGGACGTTCCTATGAAAAGGATTACATGTCAGTGCTGTCGCATCACTTTTCAATCTCACTGTATAACATCTGCTACAAAAAACAAAACACAGAAAAAGTGTGTGTAGTCTCAGATGGCCTGGAAACAACTCTTCTGAGAAAGTGTTACATGCAATTTCCTCACTGAAGGTTTTGATACAAATTTTGTGCAACACGACCAAACATTAACAACTGTTTCATTTACAGATTTTTTGGGGTTAGAGATTCAGCGCCAAGGTAAACATCATTGTTGTAAACAACAGAATGTGGTTTCAGGTCTTTATATCCAGCCTGGACAAATGTCAAAATGCCACAGTGTTTGATGGTTGGGTGAATCTGTATAACACTGGCACCATGTTCTTGATGAGTCTTAGGACTGAGGAAATAGAGAAAAATGAGGGCTGTATCACAAGAGAGGGACTAGCTGCGTGCTATGCATGGAAATGTGAACCTCCAGAAGCTGTATTTAGGGAGCGGAGCTTCATTTGTGGTTGTCTCCTTTTCGCCAATGAATTTGTGAAACATTAAAGCTGTGATTAAAGGAGTTCTGAAACATGAAGTACCAACCAGATTGCCAAAACACTGACTAGGCTCTGAGGCCCTACTCCTAAGTTTGAATGAGAAATTTGTTTTAAACATTTTATGTCTTAAATTCTTTCACTGGGAGCAACTCAATGTGTTCTATTGTCAACTATTGGTCAATTTTCCCCTTTAAAAAATCATATAATTGTATGAAGGTGATGATGACATTAATAAACATAAACATAAACATAAACAACATTTCTAATTTTTCAAGAAGTTTATCACAGAAGGGAGTCATACCCTTTTAAATTCCCTCAGATGGTGCTGAGAGCTGGAGAGGCCATCCTGACTGATAACAAAGGAGCCACAGTCTCCAATGACAGGATTTGATGCAACGGTATGCCTTGCATGAGAACACGATCAAACGGCCAACAACAATATGAAATATGGGAGCTGGTGTGATCATGACAATAACAGCATGCCCAAAGGAGAGTGAGGTGCCAGCCGGCCACTCTGCCAGGCTGCCCTCGCTCAAGGCCAAAGGGCTATGAGGATCAGACATTTCTAAGCACGGATGCTTTGATCTGGACCCAAGGCCCTCAGCTCTGCCCGCTCCCACATTCCACAGCAGAAATCCCTTCCCCTACAGGGCATTGCGGCACTGTATGAAGCACTCTGTGTAGGTGTGTTTTCCTGGAGCCTCTTCCCTGCGTCCAAAAAATGTCATCTCTGCTCTTCAACTCAAGTGAAAAATAATAACATTTAGATACCTGTGTAGATCACTTTCAGACCAAAAGTTACTGTAAAGCAAGGTACTGAGAAAACCACAATTCCGAACCAGCACTTACCGCAGCAGATGTCTGAAACACCACACACACAAAAACGTACTCTAAAATCACAAAATGTATCTTACACAGTGATGAATTGTTGTTTGATGTTTTTCACTTCTCAATGGGCGATGAGCACCTTAACTCTCCAAAAGGTGGTATTATATGTGCAGATAAATTTTCTTATTTTGCAATTTTTTAAACATTTTAACACTTAAGACCAACATTTTATAAGCTTCACTACAAAACGCAATTTTTTTGATAGAAACTACTGATTTCATCCACTTATGCCATTCACTGCATATTAATGTATTTTAATAAATTTGTTTTATGAAAATACCCCCCTCCCACACCCTTTCACAATGGCATAATAAAAGGGAGACCGGCAAATGAGAACAATGTTTCTTTTCTATTTGACCTGATGTGAATTATCTGTGTACGCTCATTACATGAGGTATCCTGACAGCTCTACTTGAAATACAGCTCCCAACCTTATGTCATCTACCTTATAGTATGTGTCTTTGCATAGCAGGGTCAGGTATGCATGGAGAATGTTGTCATACACCTGAAAGTAGTCATGAATAATTACTGATATATTGTAAGATGGGGGAAAGTATAAACAATGTGTGATGGGAAGGACTGCTGTCAAATGAAAGACTTGCAGACAATAAAAATTCCCTGAACAGTTCAGTGATCAACATTATGCGGCACGCATGTCTACAAAGCAGGTGCGTTTTTGATACAGACACAGCCCAACAGTAAGCCAAACAGGAATAACTGGAATACCGGAGGAGATTGCCAGACATTTCCACTAAAAACCCACTCACCCACTTTCAAGTCTGTTTTTCTAGTGAAGTGTAAGGAAAGTGTGTTCTGCACTGTTGGCCCTGGAGGATGGGGATGGGAAAAATCACACAATTTAAAATGCCCCAGAGAGGTGAAATCATGACAAACTTTGACAGGCTGGCATGGTCCAGTTACTTGTCAAGGACTGCAGGGAAACTGGTCACACACTGGAATACTAAGGAGTGGAGAAGACACCCTTTAAGAAGCATGGTTGCCTAGCCGGTAGGTAATGAGTCCCCCGGTTCGGCCAATGTCATTTACTCCAACTGCAGGCCTGGCTGGTTACATTTGCCTACCCCCACAGTCTCTGCACTGGGAGGGTTACACACCCTGCCAGTCACATGGCAGGAAACAAGACAAAAGAAGATGTTAAAGCATATGCTGATCTCAGAACACAGTGTGCCCTGCTCAGGGGCCATATTCACAGCATTTCTCTTAGAAATATAGAAAAATAATTTCCATGCTGAAGGCTAAGTGTAAACCTTGAGCTAAGTATAAGAATCAGCCAAAAAGTGATTCATAAAGCCTTTGAGAACTTAGAAGTCTTCATCAGTGCTCCCAACTTTTTGACTTTTTTACTCTTAATTCTTACAGGAATAACTTGTGAGTCTGGACAGAATTGATGCCGCAGGTCATAAACAACCACAACAAGCTTACCATTTCCATCCATCCTAAAATGTCTTTGAGACATTAACAATGCTTTTTAAAATTCTGGTTCATTTTGGCAAAGATGCTATTTGTAACAAACAGAGCCAGCCGTGACCACCACAAAGAGATAATGGAGACAACATGGTGAGGCCTCACAGACATATAGCTATCCCATGTCATTTTGGCTGAACACATCATTTTATCAGACATGGCAAATATGGATTTAGGCAGCCAATTTTAATGGGAACCGATTACAAAATTAGATTTGTTTATACTACTAACAATCTACATTCCTCTGTATGTGCATATGCATGTTTGCATTTATTTATCTGCCGTTATTAATGGTATTTGTGAAGATGAATGCCAATATTCCCCTTGTATAGACTGTGGAAGAAAATCTGCAAAATGGTAAAACAAAATTACTACATCCATGTTTGTAAAACAGCATCAGTATATGCATTCATGAACAGCATATGGCTTCCCCAACAATGATGTAAGACACCTTCTTGTTTATCCAAATCTTTGCTGTAAGTTACTCATGCAACCTTTATGAATCCGTACCTAGATGCAGCATCAAGAATATCTAGGCTTAAACCCAGTTTTCAACAGTATTTTTATTAACACAGGCCCAGGTTTCATGTGCCTCACTAAACTACTCCCTATAAATACCTTTAGGGATATTTAGAAGCAAATTCTTTGCAGAGTGGATAATCATTTTAGTGCTGTGCCATTCCCTTCTCAGTTTAAAAAAAAAAAAAAACTTAAAAAAAATTCATCATGCTTTTAAAACTGAGACTTCAATTTGCAGAACAGGTCAATTTTAAATTGTAATGAGACCAAAAACTACTAGATTTAAAAGTAGGATTGTTTCCTATCATCCTTATTTTTTTAATAACACAAAGGAATTACAAGGGTAATTGATCTGCCAAGTCCTGAAAGAAAAGACCAAAAAAAAAAGGAATAATCAATCCTTGCTCTTTTTTCACAGTTCTTCCTGTTCCTGCAGTCGCTTTATCTGCCTTTCATTAATGTCTCGCTCGGCCTCTTAGCGGGGAAGGCTTGTGGGAGCCAGTCACTGTCTCAGCCCCTGTGATGTTCCTACAGATTACAAGGATGCTTTGAAGCCGTTACTCTCCTCGCAAGCCCCCGTCGGTATAGGACCTCAGAAAGACCTGCGCCATCTCGCAAGCTGACATGAAGACAGCGGAAAGTGATTGAAACGCTGCCTTCAAAGCAAGCCACGGGTAGGTTTGCTGATGCTGCTTTTGTCTTTCATGTGTCACGTTTGGATGTGGTGCGGAAACCCCGTGCCTAGGTAATCTCGGGCGGAGCAAACCCGAGGGTGAGTCCACGGAGCCGTGCATGCAGAGCCAGGGAAATAATGGCCTTCCCTAATTACCTTCACCTGTGGGCATCTGTCTGGAAGGTAGACAATTAGCAGAGTCCCCCCGATGACATTCTTTCACCCTTCTGGCCCCGCAAATATAACGGAAATGAGAAAAGCTGTATTTACCTGCCTTCTACTTCTCATCCTAAGACTGACTCAGATTGTGCTAGAAGCACACAGAGGTCTGAGTAATTATAGTGTTTACTTACAGAGACAGCATGCTTCAGGCTGCTCATTCAAAAAACTGAACTTGTTGGCTTGCTGTCATCTTGACAGTGAAGAATGAGGTAATATTTACCTTGTAGTATTTCTAGGATTAACATTCATTCTTGAGGTTCTGGATCACTTACGGTCCCTGAGACCATTGGTAGAAAGAGAACCGGAGAGGCTTCCTGCGTAACAGGTCCGCTGAGCACTTGTTTGCACTTAGGTGTGTGTGTGTGTTTGTGACATGCTTTTGTTCCCTGAAAACTTTCTACCTGCAAGAATTAACCTGTAGGTGTTCCACAATTAGTTGGAGTGCAGTCACATCAGGCCGCAAGACCAGAGAAGAGAAACAAAACGTTACTATTATCTCTGTGAGCCGACGATGATCCACATTTTTTTTTTCTCATTTATGGGGGGGGGGGGGGTCGAGGTGGTTACGGAGGGAGTGATAGTTCTTGCTGTCTGCTCGCTTCTTCTCTTTCACCTATGTTCTCTCCATACATGAGTTTTCCCTTATGTCACTGTGACTGCAAGCATATTACACCCCTTAAGCATGGACTGGGTTGGGGAACAGGGGCTCTGTGGGCAGGCAGGTGTAACCTGTATTGCATGTGTGGGTAACACCGCAAAACACAGAAAGTCAGGCAAGTGTGCCATTGCCTATACATACTTAAGCCTGCTATTAACATCCCCACTTGCAGCATCCAGGCAGGTAGGAGAAGAGGAGATAACATCTTGGAAAAAAGGCAAGATGCAAGCAATGGGATTTCTACCAGGCTATTGCTCATTTATGTAGTAATAACATATGAAATAACCATCTCCCTCTTAAATTCCATTATAATGGCCTTTGTGGTCTGGGATCTGTTTGTTTATAATGCAGTCAATCATTTCTTAGTCGAATCCTGTTCTGTCTTCTCCAAAGAACAAATGAATCCTAACTGGTAGGAATCACATCAGATTTCTGGTGTCCTGGTCAACCACCAAGAAGCATACACTGTCTCCTGGAGTGTTCCTGATGAACTTATTAACTCCTACTAATGTCCTGCATGGAGGCTACAGACACTGTAGACAGCAGCACTGAATTATGTTAGATTGAATGTCAAAGGCAAGTGATGGATCACAGACAAAGAGCAAAATGTCAGCTTTTCCTTTCAGAGTGATAGAGACACACAGATATACACGGTCAGATGTTTTGATAGGCAGATTCTCTTTTGCTCATTTTCATCTCGGTTATCATTGTAACTAGATATGCATGCAGATCCTCACTGGCTGCTTAAAGGTATGACCCAAAAAAGCTGTCTTTTTATAGAATATATTTCCATTAATTTGTCTTTTCATCTGTACTGAATGGACTGAATCTGCTTCAGTGCAAGTTTTTTTTTTTTACCTGTTTCACGCTAATCGAGTAATGAAGAGTCTGCCATGAGACAAAATACAGGAGTAGGTGTGAAAGCAAAAGTAATTACCATATTGTGTGCATACTGTGTAGTCATCTCAAGCAGTTCCTTTCAGTATGCTTATAACAAGTAGTCTCTTATGGTACTCTCAAAAGGTACAGTATGACAGGACTCAATGCCTTAAATTGGATTGTACATCCACACTTTTTATTACAAGTTGACAGCTGTGCTGACTCTTTTGTTTTCTTCTTTATTTACATGTTTCTGGTCACTGTTGTTTTCCACACAAGAGAACTTTCTGTAAGACAAGAAATGCTTCTGATGTGTATTTCCATTGAGTCATCTGAAGATGGAAGGAATGACAAAGACTATTTTGTCAATTATGAAACAACCAAGAGAAACCTTGTCTGCCAACAAGATTAGGAAAACAAATGCATGAGCCCAACAGATGAATATTTACTAATGTTTTGTGACACTGCAAGGTGAACAGACATTGGGCATTTAATCAATTTCTCCACACTACTGCTTCTCTCCTGAAGTTTCCACTGTAAAACACTGTATGGCAATCTCATTGTAAAAGGTGTCATAGAAAATAAAGACTAAATAAAATGACTAATTTAAAATATAATCATCTTCTCAACAGAGAAACCATTATATGCAACTGCCCAGTTGCCTGCAGCCCCTCTGTTGTGGCAGAGCATAATGAATTTCTCAACATCTGACATTTGTTTGCCTTGTTTGGTGTGACAGATCTCCTTCTAATGCTGGAGTGTTCATGGACCTCCATAGTGCGTACTGCACCACAGCTGAAACGGAGCAGATGGATCACATGGGGGCTGGGAGCAAGAGGCCCATGGAAGGGGGCTGACACACAGATGCTTGTCAGGCTGTGGGCGTGGGAACCGTGAGCAACAAGCTACCCAATGCTGAGTCATCCTTCCTTTATCGGGACACAAGGACAGACACTCTGCAAAAGTGGAGTGAGTGAATGGATGTACGGTCTTTTCAAGTGGAGGACACACTAAGGACACATCCAAGATATGGAGGTGTATGGCAGTAACAATAAATATCTCACCAGATTTGGGGTCTCACCATCTCTTGAGCTATTGTCAGGCATAAACAAAGTACCTAACACTATGCTTCTGTTCAGGAATAAGTGAAGAATACTTTCTATGTTCAGACCTGCTTGAAAGACACCTCAGTTCAAAAAGAGGATAATATTACAACACAGCGGTATCAGGGCTTGGAGAGTCAGTAAGATGAAATCCACCGTGACCACAACCAGAGTTCAGATTTGTAGATAAGGAAATATGCTAATCATTCTGACCTTTAGTCAAAACCTAAACTTGAACAACACTAGAATACACTGGAGAAGTAATATTTGTTCTTTCTAGACTTTTAAGGTATATTCATTAGCTAAAAAAGGCCTTGATTTTGATTTAGTTGTTCAGAGTGACTCGACTGTTACATAAGAATGCATGGTATTCAGGGAAAACATATAGGAATTCCCTAAAGATTCTTCTGCATAACAGAAAAATGATACATTAAGCAGAGCCTCCAAATCACCTTTTAATCTGAGACCAAGTCTGTGAGGTATGATTGGAATGAGGGCTTCTTTTTTTCCCTCCAATGGGTTTGGAATATGAACGGATTCCCCAGTCCCCACCTCCCCTCTCTTCATAAAACCAGGAATGTGCTTCAAAGAATGTACAATATCTTACGTCCATGAATAAAACATTTGTCATTCATTGGTCTGCACAATGTGTGCCGATTGAACACAGAACAACAGCTCTGAAGGGGATATAAACAGAAATCAAAACCACGTCCTAACAAGTCACAGCTCAGTTCTCCATAGCAGTAGACACTGAGCAGTTAGCTGGTCTGGGAGCTGGGGAGGAGGGCCCCCTGAGCTTTGATTTATAGTGACAGGAGGATTTATCATATGAGAAACCTTTAAACAATTTAAAGAAAAACAAGTGCTTCTCTATAAAAATAAAATGAACTGATTCAAAGCATGCTCTGAGAATGTGCACCATGGAACACACAAAGAACAGGCACTGGGATGTTACCTGAAATTGATTGGAAAGCCAAATATTGTGTGAATCCTAAAGTAAACCACAGCAAGAACTGCCTATGCCACACTGTCTTAATGAAGTCCCATGACTACAAAAAGAGACCAAACTGCAACCACCATGTGCTGGAAGACAGGCATCACATTGCGCTGTCTCTGACTCTGGAATGTCGACAGCTCTCTCAAGGAATGGCTGGACAACAGTGGCTAACGATGTCTCTGTAGAAGGACTACAGCATAAGAACCTGATACACATGTGGGGTTACACTGTTTACAATGTTTATAGTCTGTCCCACACAAAGAGATGGCGATTCCAAAGCGCTGCAGCCACACAGGGTTCACAAATTAGTTGCATTTACAAATTTCACCACTGTCTGAAATCTTTGAAACAAAGGTCTATGAATCTGGACATTAATAAAATAAGGGAAATTGTATTGGCACAAAAAATGAAAAGCCAGTGGAGCCCGTGGCTCAAATCTCTCCAATCTTTGGACTCCAAAATTTTTTGGAACCATACTCTAACAACCAAAGAAAAGAGGGAGCAGGTCCCATGAGAAGTTTCTGTGATGTTGATGTTGTGTGGGGACTCAACAATACATAAAGAATGTATTGAAAACAGCACTGCAATCTCACTTTCTAAAATGGTGCATATCATTGTGCGTATACCTCGAGGCACTTTTTCCAACTGTAGCCAGGGAAAAACTGAATCAATCCACAGTACATGCAGTGCTTTTAATATTTTGACAGTAGTACTGTGATTCAGGCATGTACATTTTGATGTTCGATATCGCCTTTGAGACAGAAAATGATTTTATACGGTGGCCATACTGACTTGCCAGTTGCTCACTCTCAATTCAGAGAAATCTACACTGATGAGCCAAAACATTATGACCACCTGCCTAATATGCTGTTGGTCCTCTGTGTGCCACCAAAACAGTGCCAACCCACTGAGGCATAGACTCTACAAGACCCCTGAGGGTGGTCTATGGTATCTGGCACCAAAACATTAGCAGCAGATCCTTCAAGCACTGTACGTTGCGAGGTGGAGCCACCATGTATCGGACTTGTCGGTCCAGCACATCCCACAGATGCTCAATCGGATTGAGATCTGGAGAATTTGGAGGCCAGGGCAACACCTTGAACACTTCATCATGTTCCTCAAACCATTCCCGAACAATGTGTGCGGTGTGGCAGGGCGCATTATCCTGCTGAAAGAAGCTACTGCCATCAGGGAATACCATTGCCATGAAGGGGTGTACCTGGTCTGCAACGATGTCAAATTGATGTCCACATGAATGGTTGGACCCAGGATTTCCTAGCAGAACATTGCCCAGAGCATCACACTCCCTCCACTGGCTTGCTCTCTTCCCACACTGCATCCTGGTGCCATCACTTCCCCAAGTAAACGGCGTACACGTACCCGGCCATCCATGTGATCTAAAAGAAAACGGGACTCATTGGATAAGGCAACCTTCTTCCACTTCTCCAAGGTACAGTGCACTGTGCAATGCACTGTGTGTTGTGATACAATCCTCCCGTAACTATCATTAAAATTTTCTGTGACTTGTGCCCCAGCAGGCCTTCTGTTGGTTCAAACTAGACAGGATAGCCTTTGTTGCCCTTGCGCATTGATGAGCCTTGGGTGCCCAACACCCTGTCACCGGTTTGTGGTTTGTCCCTCCTCGGAGCACTGTCTGTAGGTACTCACCACTGCTGACTGGGAGCACCCCACAAGCCTTGCTGTTTCAGAGATGCTCTGACCAGATCGTCTGGCCATAACAAGTTGGCCCTTGTCAAAGTCACTCAGGTCTTTACTCCTGCCCATTTCTCCTGCATCCAAAACGTTGACTATGAGAACTGATTGTTCACTTACCATCTAATCTACCCAGACCTTGACATGTGCCCTTGTTTGGAGATGATCAACGTTATTCGGTTCACCTGTGAGTGGTCATAATGTTTTGGCTCATCGGTGTATATGGCTAGTAAACCTTTAAATTAATCAAAGCCAAAACACACATTTGGTTTTGCTGTGTTTCTTCCCAAGTCAAAGCATCACTTTTAAATCAACAAACAAGGCCAATTGAGTTGTCCACCTCTGTTGAGTAACTCCAACTTCTTACTGGAGTGGACTATACATTTACATTTGTTCCTAAGCAGGCCTGAGTTTTTAGGTATAGACCGCTTGAGTGTGACAAACCTTAGCTTCATTGAACCATTTTTCTCCAATGTTGCTTTCAGCTCCACTCAGGCCATGACTGGCAAATCCAACATGTCTCAATATTCCAGCATGGTCATTGGATAAAACAATCCCTAGACCTTAATGGCTAGCACAGATTTCCATAAGGAAAGACCTCTTGAAGTCAGCAAATGCAGACACAGAGGAACTCACCAACGCCCTTTCCATCTGCTTGAATGCTTCTTCATTGTGATCTGTGCTGTCTGCTGTGATCATTCCATGTAGTGTCTGTCGCCCTTTGTGTGTGTGTGTTTTTTTTGCCATTTTTGGCAACTAGATAAAGGTTGCCACCTTTCCCAATCCTTGCACAAATCTAGTATAAGTAATGAAACCAAGAAATGAGCAAACCTTTTGGCATTTTCCGTAGCTGAGAGCTTGTCTGCATCCAGTGACACATACTTGATGCCTCAGAGACTGCAGTTCCTGCTGGAAAAAGTGACACTTGTCTTTCACCTCCTCCTGGAGCCAACTCAAGATCATTTCCATGAACCTTTCCCTACATCTACACCTAAATTGCCACTTTTCATGAAGAATTTAATGGTGTATATCCCCTCTGATTTTGGAAAGTACTGGGATAATTCCCACCCAAGCAACTCAAGGGACCTTCTCTCAATTATTGCCTTTCTTACTGGCACTTTACTGGCAATTAAATGTATGCACTGACTTGTGAAAAATATTGAGATGGGCTAAACCATCCCCTCTTTTTTTCCATCAATGAAAAATGTGCTCTAAAACCAATTTGATCAACTAATAAATAGAACATTTTTGATTTAGAAACCACTAGAGTGAAGCTGTGTGACATGAATTGAAATGGGGCAGAACAACAGGTTACTGACCAAAGGCACATGGAGCGATTGAGGCCACTGATTGGTCACAGCAAGTGGGCTGTACTAAGAACTTGATCATTTAACCAGTCTAAGTGATTAATTTCTCATTCCCAGGAGTCCCCAAAACAACTGCTCTAAATGGTGTAAGATCTTACACATTAAATATCTGGAATAATGAGCACTTAATATTTCACAAACATTGCATCTACTAAATCCTTGAAGGAAGACATTTTTGGAAAACCATTTCAAATGAACAAAGTATTTTGCTTATTTTACTCCAAGCCATAGAGCTTGGAGATTCCCCATGATCCAGATAAATATATGCCTTTCTTTAAAAATAAAGTGGCCCAGTTTTAATGTGCTCCAGCCTCCTCCTTTCGGCCCTTACTTCTGTTTCTCTGTCCTTGGCTCCTAAATTTTGTCTAAACATTTCATCTACCTGTGTTACATCAACAAAGCCATATACAGGCCCATGGATTTCCTCTAATGTTTATTTTCCCACCATCTGATGTTTTCTTACTGGTGTCACTATTTATTTATATTTTTTCTGACATTTACTGACATTTTCTGCCTTGTATCTGGAAGATGGAGTTCAGACAACTTCCCATTACTGCAACACCCTGCTATACTTGGTCAGAAGTGCCCACTGCTCTCCTGAAATCTTTACACCCCCACCAAAAGTAATCCTAACATTCTGATTATTTGACTTTCCTCCTTTCGTTTGTATTTCGTTTGGTATTTGTCATTGGTGCACCTATTTTGGCATTTTTACCCAGGGTACCAAGAATACTCTATCTTACCCCAAATATATTGTTTCTAAATTGCATTTTCCTTTTCTGTCATCTGGCTATTGAAACAAGCATCTGTGGCTGCCAAGCCACCACACCTTCATCCATCAGTTACTGTCTTCCAAAAGTGGTTTTCAGAATGCAATGAAAGAATTTTTCACAACTGAAGAACAACTAATGTGTGAGCACTCCAGCAGCTTCTTTTGAAATATCTTCGTAGCCACACTCAGCCATCTAACTAGACATTGCAGGCTTCCTTTAGCTAATGAACTGGATTACCATAGGTGAATAGCTACAGTATTTAGCTAAGTAGCAAGCGCAGAATGTGAAACTTATTTTCCCTCCATTAGTTACCATTCTTTATCACAAACAACAGGGAAACTGTTATGCAGTTTCTTATACTCTTCCATAATTTGAGAGACACAAAATGTATGCATTTTGGAAAGTCTACAAAGACCTCATGCAGTCTAGTTGCCTCACAAATGGAATTTTACCTCAGAGAATATAATTAGTTAGATAGACTGTAGTCCAGTTGTACAGAACAGCACAGAGAGTAGAGTACAGTGTGACAGTGTGAACAGCACTGAGTAACACACATGTATTGGTGTGACACCTGCTCTAAACAGAGTACAGTGCAGCATATAGCAGGACACAATATCAAAACAGTGGAGTACAGTATGGGGCAACACAGTACAGTAAAACAGTACATGAATCTACATGATCGTCCACATCCATATCTATAGGTTTTTCCATCCCAGTCTGCATCAGGACTCTCACACTAGAGCTCTGCAAGGCCTAAAGGCTGAAGAAATCAATATTTTAGTCTAGGAGTGCCCTCTTGTGGATGGTCACATCCAAGCGTAATCAATCCACCTTGTTCTGCAGAGCCTGGGGAGAGTCCAGTTAGTCTGTCCTGTTCCTGTGATGAACCATTCTCGATAATGATTCTTCTACCAGGAATGTGAGGACTTGGAAACCTATCAGCCTCAAACACAGCATGCTTAAGGTACACAGAGACAAGCACCACTACAGAGTGAGCACTAGTGTTGAAATATTCCAGTTTAATCGCAGTGCTCCCCTCACCAGCCACCCAGCACAGCCAGTCTCACCTGAGGTACAGTATTACATTTCTTTGTAATGCTGCTTTCTGAGTATTCTGGATCTGCTATTTATGATTAGCTCAGTCACATATGTTCTCATGTATTGTTAAAACTGCAAACTACTGCTTCAAAGAAGAATTACAATTAAAATTGCTTGAAAGTTGGCTCTTATAAATGGTTTCTACACACAGACACGAGTCCACTGTCCCTCGTGTATTCCCACTGTTTGAACTATCTCCCTGGAGTGGGTGAGTGATACTGCCTTTTCTGTGTTTACTCAGAAGTTTGGACCATTTAATGTGGAAATGAACAAAGCTGCTTTGAACACTGGGAACCAAAGGCATATGGTCCCAGTCAGAAGCAGACCCTGATGTCACTCCAGTACAATCCCCTTGTTGAAACTCTCTAGAATAGAATAATCAGGGCACAAAACTGTTATGGAGTGGTTGCCTCCTACAAACATAAAAGGTGGCAAGCCAGCTGTGAAATTGGATCAATCATTCATAGGTCTTTAGAATTAATATGACATGTTGAACAGACTAAGGCATGCTGTTTATTTATGAGCTTATTTATGCTGTATCATGTAAATGGGCTCAAAAATGTGAAGCAGCTTTTAAGAAAGGGAAGATCACATTTTGATCGTTTGTTTGGTTGTGATGGTGCCCGGCTACGGAGCCAGTATGAAATGTGTAGGTTACCAAGAGCTCAACGGCTACACAGCACAGACATCTTTCAATTCAGCAGCTAAAGCTCACTCCAGCAAAGCAACGGTAGCGAAGACACGGACTTAAGATGACCACAGGCATGTACATGACTGGCTCGACGCCTACAATGTCGACAAAGTGTGCATAAAAAATAATATTAAGAAAATAAAAAATAAAAACTTTACCTCATGCTTTATGTTAGTGACTGTGAAAGTATGACGTCTACAGCAGACAAAATTTCCACCGGTGCTGCAACTTCAACACAGCAAGCATGGTATGAAGTTATTTTTGTGTCTTTTTAACGCAAGCATAAAAGACAGTTTTGAGATAAAATTTCTGGCACTGCAATCAGAAATCACGTTTGTCTTTTTGCGTCACAAAAAGCTTTGATTGCAAATCAGTCCTCTGGTTGCCAGTCAAAAAGTTTTGGTTGCAAGTTGAATCGATTTTCATGAAATTTGGTGTGTTATAAACGTGAGAAATTGAACATGATACTGATTACTTGTTGAAATTAAAAGAAGTTACTGGGGGCGGATCTAATAAGCTCTATGCCAAAAAATTAACCTTCTGTATACCCACAACTTCCTCTGGGACATGCAGGCTCTGATCTATGACTAGGCAACATCAAGTGTTAGCAGCTGTTGCGTTTTTTTTTTTTTTGGATGGACGCTGAACCTTCTGTTTGCCTACGACTTCTTTTTTGGGAACGTAGAATACTTTGTTTCAACATGTCACCACTCTGTAATTGCTCGTGGTAGCTGTATGGCTGGGTGCCGCCATGGGGCGAGAGAGTGGGATGTAATTTAGTTCAATCAGATTCAGCTATTGCAAAGACGAGTATGCTCATATGCTCACAGTTCTTAATACAATAATACGTAGCATGTGATGAAAGCTGATTGGTACTACAGCCTTCACCCCACATGGCTGCTGTGTTTGCGCTTAAGTTTTTAAAGCATTTATTTGTTTGTTCTTTTTGTTTCAAAACAGAACAAAATGTATTTGTTTTATGTATTCCTTGAGTAATATTTTGAATTATTTCAGTGTTGCTCTGCAACTTGATATCACTGCGTGGTCTACAATGCTGGACTGAGTAAATCAAAAGTGAAAAAACTCGCATTCATATTATTTAGTATTGTGTAGGCTGCAAGTTTGAAATGAAGATTTGTTAAAATGAAATGGTGTTTTGCTATACAGTGTTTCATTTCATGAACCCAGCTCTATGGCTGTTACTACCACTGCTGATCTTGCTACATGAAGTGTTACCTGCAAATGTGACTACCAGACCAAAAATCCTTCCTACCACAAATAATAAAAATACTTTATCACTACTCTGAGGCCATACACCTCATGGCCTACAAAGTTGAAAAACAAGGCCATATGAACATATATATATATATATATATATATATATATATATATATATATATATATATATATGAGAGAGAGAGAGAGAGAAAGAGTATGGCACTTCTGATTTTTTTTTTCTCAGGGACCTTAAGAATATGCAGTACTTCCCCAGAACAGCCAGAGTCTCCTGTATTTGCATTTGTGAAGGTTGAGAGAAGCACCAATCTTTAACATTATTAATGCTCAATGAATTTGATGAAAGCTGTCCAGCAGAGGGCGCTAGATTTAGATGGGATCCTGCAGGCATCGGCAAAGTTGGTTTCATAGCACAATATTGTTTGTGATTTGATCTATAATAAAATATATTTGTGCTTACTTTGTTTGGTAGTTCTTTCCTTCTCTCTGCTTTAGCTGGAATTTCCCAAAGTGGCCTTGTTTTTCAACTTTGTAGGCCATGAGGTGTATGGCCTCAGAGTAGTGATAAAGTATTTTTATTTCTCAATTATGTAAACTTCTAAACAAAAATTCATATTTAAACAGTATGGTTTGTACTTACAACTTACAATCCATGCTTATGAAATAAAATGTTGTAAATTCCAATAGCTCTAAAGCTCATCTTGTGCCAGCAGATAGCACACTCACAAGCACTGCTTCATTAAATATTTCTTTAAATACTACCCATTTGATTCAGGGTGAGATAAATGGTTATGAATATGATGACTATTCACTGTTCCACTTACCCAGTCACTGACTTTAAGTCAGCAACAGGCATGCCAAACCTTTTTCTTTAGATGGTCACTTTCGCTCTGCTTGAAAAGAGCAGCTCCAAGTCAGCCACATGTGTTTCGCTAAAAACTCTTACAATCAAGTCTTTGTGTTCTTACCATTTTTGCAAAGACCATGTCTTCTGTAATGTCTCAGTTATCTATTACTCTTACATATGCCTATTAGTCAAGAAGATGCTTCTTTGGAGAGATGCATACACACTATCTGGACAACACACTGGCTCTATAATAGTTCATGCCCGACAAGCGCATCAAGGTGGCCAATGAAGGAACTAGGAATTAACTACTATGAGTCATGGATGTTTCATAAGTTGATAAGCACAAGCAGTGAACAATGGCAATATATTTAACTTTTGATAAAAAATATTTAACTGTGTCAAAAGTCACGTAGTATACTGAAAGAACACAGTGCAGTTTATTCTTACCACTGTGACGCACAGGTTTAAAGGACTGCAGGTGGAGGCTAGATTTCTGTCAACACCCCATTAACTCATTTGACACCGAAATGACATATCAGTTGAGAATCACTGTGTTACTTCTAAGTCCGTACAGCACACACCCAAATGACAATGGCTTTGTGTTCCCTCTACATCCACAGGAGAGAACTTATGAGAAAAAAAAACAGTGCACACACCCAGAATTATCCTTTGTTTGCTGCATTAGGCTGCCATGTTGTGCCATTGCCTTCATTCCCGTTTTGGGTGCCACTGCTTTGTTGCATGGCTTATAAAATTGAAAAGGATGGAAGCAATCAGTGCATCAGTCTTCAGCAGTTGTATCAAGCCTTATGTAACTGCTCCCCCTTCCTCTGGCAGGAAATCGCTCCCCCTTCTGTCCCCCTATCCTCACAGCATCAGCCTGAATCTCTGTTCCGTTTGTCGACCAGACTTGCCCAAAATGGCCTAAGGACGTCCTCCTAAATTACCACTTTGGATGGTTCTGTGAAATATCAGAGGTTTCCTATTTGTCATGTACAGTACTAGTAAAACGTTTGGACACACCTGATTAATATACTGACAAACATGAATTCAAAGACATTTTGATCTAAAGACTTATGCTTAAATGCATATTTGTTTCTTAGACAAATATAAATGGTAAAGTCGGTGCCTATGTATGAATTTCTTTAAAAAAAAGATTAACAATATTTTTGGCTACTTTGAAGAATTCATAATAAAGAAAAACGCTTATCTGAGCGTTTACCTCAACACACTAAGGACACAACAAGCCAACACCTTCCACAAGGTCCATTCATAATGTTTGTAACATCCCACCAGAGATTTCCCTGGGTTTTGTTTTCTAGTAAGACCACCCAAGGTATCTTTTAACTGTTGATAAAAATGCCCATCTCTGTCTTTGCTCAATCTGCAGCTGAGAGAGCAACAAGACACCTGGAGCACCTGGCCAAGGATGATATCTGTAGTATATCTGGGTGTAATGTTTCAACAGGGCTGAGGGAGGAGGAGTTTCAATGATCTATCATTGCAAGCTCACACACAAAAGCACATGCACATGCTGGAAATCTGCTGGGCAGAGAGCTGAAATAAAAAAGTAAGACTGAAAGAAATGGCACCTAAAATGCAAACCTTCCACTTCACCTGGCCACTGTGAAGTGAGACACTGTGTGCTGTAGGAGATGCTGTCTTTTAGATGAGACATTAAAACGAGGTTCTGACTCTCTGAGGTCATTAAAGATCCTGTGGCATTTCTCACAATGAGTAGGAGGTTCCCTGGTGTTCCAGCTAAATTTCCAATGAGGCTCTTTCATTCTAGCTATCTAATAATCCCCTTCCTAATTCTGCTAATGTGTGGTGAGAGTTCTGCTGCAAAATGGCTGCCATGTCTCATCCAGGTGAGTGCTACACATTAGTGGTGGCTTGAAGTTAGTGCCCCCCTCAATTCAAAGAAATCTGAGAACATTGAAAGGTGCTATATAAATTATTATTATTATTATTAGCAGTAGTAGTAGCAGCAGTAGTAGTAGTAGTAGTAGTAGTAATATTACTTACATGGGAAAAGATCCAGGGACATGTTCTAAGCTAACAATGAGCTAAAAACCTTTCATTAATACTGTGTAAGAGGATGAGAATACCTTTAATAATCTTGAGTGATTACTATCACTTACTGATATGGTTATTTTGATCACTGAACATGTGCTGTGACCTTTTGCAGAACATTAACGCTACTACTAGTCTAACTACTATTACTAATAATGACAACTAATACGCTACTAAATAATAATACGTAGTGCTAGTACCACTGGTAACAGTGTGAGGTTGTATAAATAAATACTTGTTTACTACTGCTGTCATGATAGGCAAGGCCAAAAGCTTAACTTGTAAAAATGATTTATTACATACCAGGACTGTGCAAAATGCAAAAATGTTCATTCATTTGTTCTTAAATTATACTGTATATCAGAAAGGCCACATGGTTGGTGATGATGAGGAGGGATTTAAGAGATGGTGACAGTAAATTAAGGTCAAAGAACAACACCAGCAGTCTTTCCACAGTCTTTTCCTCAGGGCACATCCTGTCAAGCACTGAGTTTCTCATATACACTCAGTATTTCTTCACAAGTTTCCACAAGTGCTGAGAAGGGCCCATAAGACCTCTTTGTCAATGTGGACTACATGAAAAGAAAGACAACCTGGCATGCTACATTCTGCTGCTGGACTGACTATTCTCCAAAGATGAATCTGCAGATGGCTACGAGAGCCCTTCACTGCAAGCTCAGAAGCACAGACATATCACAAGTTTATAACTGGCTAATTAGATGAAGCAGATTGCTTGTTAGTTCTAAGGCTGGCTCTTCCAGGATTGAGGATCCCATATATTTGGCATTGATATTTTAAATGATACTGTTTGACAAAAAAGCCAATGTGCAAGAAAAGAGAAATACGAATAAGGATTGAGAATCATGACTAACCTTTGATCTCACATTTTACCTTGTGTCAAATATATATAAAAAACAACTCCCAACATGTTTATTCATAAAGAACATTTACAGTAATTATGTCATCAAATGCATAGCCCATTTAAGTCAATAAGGTAGGCTGACTGTCCAAAGATCACCACTGTACATCTTCAGAGGTACAGAACAGCAGCGTTCTTTCACCTAGACCAGTTCATCTTCAAGGTTTTAGTGCTGACAGAGTTCCTCAGTCACAAATTATCAAACCTTTTGTGAAGGGACATCTCCTGGCTTAAAGGCAGAGCATCTCCGTGAGGATAGTTGCTGTGGCTTTGTGTATTCAATTTCAGCTTAGTGCCATGCCCGGGGACTTGATCATGTCAGTGCACACAAAGAAGGTCTTCAGCTCTCCCTTTCCCTTCACATTGACCAGGCCCCTGCACTCGCAGGAGTAGCCCAGCCCCTGCAGTATGCTGGCTGTCTCTTCAGTCACCTGGCCAGGACACAGAGGGACCATGTTAACATCAATGAATCCTACTCATCAGTACAGACATTACTGAATGCTCACCACCACCACCACAGACACAAATGGATGAATTTATTTCAAACATAAATGTTGAAAGAAAACTTCATTTGTTATTGTTACCCCTTTTCATCACAGAATAAGAGTAACAGAAAACATACACATACACATGCGTGTGTGTGTGTGTGTGTGTGTGTGTGTGTGTTTAGACAATACAAATATTGACTTTTTCATATGAAAGTTTCCTGCTTCCAATGTCATGAACAGGAAACATGAACAGAGGCTGTACCTGGATCCTGCCCTGCTCTCCTGTGCTCTCCATCCTGCTGGCCACATTCACTGTGTTTCCCCAGATGTCGTACTGAGGCTTCCTTGCCCCAATCACCCCAGCAATCACTGGACCGTGGTTAATTCCTGGCAGATGACAATGTGGTGAGAAAGCAGAATGGCAATTGAACACCTGACTTTCACACACAGCAGGGTTATTACAATTAACCTGCATTCTCATATTTTATAGAAAGCCAGCCACTGTCAATAAATGCCTAGCTTGCTAGTGACTTACCTGAGTGCAAATGCATGGCATTTCATCCCATCTTCGTGATCAATAGACCATTTTAGCTTACCATGTTCATGTAAGATTTTAAGAGGTAAAATCAGCATAAATATAAGTACCAGGAGGTCCACCTCTGTAAAGCAGCAGAAGTGTGTATGTATGTGTGTCCACGGCCCATGGATTACTCACCCACACGCAGGCGGAAGCTGTTGAAGGAGTGCCTGTTGATTCCGTCTAACTTGCCCATCAGTGCAATGGCAAACTCCACCAGGTTACCAGTCTGTGCCTGCTGCCTCTCTCTGTCCTGAATTGCATGACATGGGGTGACACAGAAACAGGGACACAATGCTGTGGGAGCATTCCAGTGCTCTAACAGGCTGCGTTTTCCAGACAGCTGACAATGTGCAGTAAATGTGTATTTTAATTATATTACATTATTGTTATTTAGCAGATGTGTCTACCCAGAGCGACTTACAATTTTTACGTTATCCATTATGCAGCTGGATATTTACTGAGGCAACTGTGGATTAGGTTACCATGCCCAAGGGTACAGCAGCAGTGCCCCAGCAGGAAACTAAACCAGCAGCCTTTAGGTTACAGGCCCTGCTCCCTACCACTATGCTAAACTGGCACCTAATTATATTAACCACATCTTGGAAAGACATTTTCAATGTGATATATCTGAGCTCACATAGCTTGTGTTAAGTGTTAAGCTTCTCTTAACACTGCATGGGTATTGTCATGTAATGTATGACATCAACATAGAAACGGTTTATTGCCCAGGTGTATGAGGAGCAATGAGGTAAAATTTCACTTTTATCCTCCCCCTCCCCGTGACCTGGGACAAAGACGTACCTGGTTGTTCTCCTGTCCTGGTGTTGCGCTCAGCCCTGCGGCAGCCATATATGTGCTGCCGATGGTTTTGATTTTCTCCACCCCACTGAATTTTGGCTTGGACAGCAGCTGTGGGCAGGACACACAGGGTTCAGACAACACCTCATCTGACCTGAAGACGAGCTGTTCACACCCTAGTGGAGGACGACCATTTCAGCACGTCCGTCTTTTCCTGAAAGTGGGAATCTGACCTCATCAAAGTCGGCGATGATCTCGTTGAGCAGCCTCAGACACTCAAGGCCCTCCTTGTTGATGTCACACTCCGTGTAGAATTCTTTGAAGTCCGGGATGGAGGCAAACATCACGCACACACACTCGTATGACTGGTAGTATAGGTCCTGAAAGAGAGACCAAGAGACACAGCCCATACCAAGGGATGCTGCCATATTTCAGCTGTCTGTTCATCTTATCAACTTCCAGATTCATGCTACCATATTCATTCTTTGATAATATTGTTATTGTTGAAAGCAACTAAGTAGTAAAATATGCTATGTTTGGCGACAGCTGCAGAAGTTGGGTAGAAGGCAGCACAGAACAGGACAGTAACCTTAACAGTTTCTTCCAACAAGAGTAGAATTCACAGCCAAAACACGTCTCCACTGCAGACCAGCCATAGTAATGTCACAATTTAAAGAAACAGCCCAAGAGGAAAGGGGAAAAACTTGCAAGCAATTGCCACCACCTCTCACACATGTATTTAATAGTTCCAGAGGCTGGCAAAAAACATGTAAGAGGTATTCAGACAGGATTTCCGGAAAGGAGCTAGAGACTCTACAGGTGACAGAACTTACACAGGGTTGATGTACACCATAACCACACTGCCGCCCAGTATGAATGAACCACTGACCACAATGACAATCCATTCATCTTAGTTTTCACCATGAATTTCAACAGAATGATGGAAACTGAACCCCAGAAGTGCATGGAGGGGTGAGGTGGAGCGGATCATAATTTGATGCCTTAGATGCAAGACCGCTGTATTGTGTGTCTCAGTAAGTATAGCATTTAGGGAGAGTCGTACCTCGTTCTTTTTGTTCTCCCCAACAAACAGTGTGGCCACATGGGCAGGCAGCACGTTCTCAAGCAGGATCCGGTTGAGGTTCTCTCGGGTCTCGATCTCATCCTGCTCGAAGTGGTTCTTGTGCTTCAGCAGAAATTCCAGGCGGCAGGAGTATTCGTTCTGGGAGAGGAGTCATAGAATAAGGATAGGGAAGACGAAGAAGAGGAGGAAGTGGAGAGCTACCAGCGTTCTAGTGCTCGTTAGGGCATGGGAGGAAAGAGGGTGTGGCCTCACCTGTCGTATGATGATGAGCATGGTGATGAGGAACCAGGTAATGTGCATGCAGCTCATCAGCTGGGGGTCATTGATAATGTCCTTACTGAAGAGAATCCACAAGGTCAGGCACTGGTTGAGGGACAGGGAAGCTTGACATGCAATGTGTCTGACCCACTTGTAGTACCTGGCATTGTGATAGGACAAGATGCAACCAAAGCACTGGAAGACGTGGCGCTCCGAGCTGAGGATGATGATGTAGTAGGCGGTGGAGGCCAGGGTGAGGAAGGCTAATTTGAGCTCAAAGCTGACCCTCAGAAACACTCCGCATGCAATCAGAGCCAGGATACAGCTGTGCACTGAATACTGAGGGAGAGAAGGTTACAGAATGGGTAGTGAAAGAGCAGGAGAATGGAAAAACCAAGACAAGGTGAGGGCAACAGAGAGGAGCATCCATAAGTAATGTTGCTGCCTCTCTGCCTGCTGACTCAAACTTATTTGCCAGATTTACAAACAGAAGAATGGAAACGTACAGGGTGGACAGATGTGTGATAAAATGTTGACACGGTCGACAAGACATGGCATACAAACATCCTCTAATAAGCTTTTTTTCTGCACCGTGGACAAATTTCCAATTCTCTCACTTATTTTTGCTAAGAAGCTAGAAGATGGTCTTCCAGCAATTTTCCAGCAATGTTCTATCTTCCAAGTCCCAATATGGCAGCATTTTTTATCCTGCAGTGTTCAAAATGATTTACCTACACCAACCAAACCCTCCACATCACTGATAAATCAAGTCAGAGGTAAGCCATATGTCATTTTAGGGAATACATAAACATCAGCTGGTATTTGATCACAAGAGTAACAGTCAGACACAAGAGTACATAACTTACACAAGGGTAACAGTTCAAGTATTTCAACATCACTCATTTTCAGTTCTCCATTTTCCAGGTTTATCTTTACACTCTTGAAGCTCTTGTTTTCTCAAGTCATATCTTTTTGAAAACCATGCCATAACCCTGGCTGTTGTTGTTGGATAAGAACGTTCTTAAATTGATTTAACAGTGAGTAAGACATATTTCAGAGTAGCCCTATGTAGTACAGAAGTACACATGATACTCACAGGCAGGTAGGACATCCGATCTATAACTGTCCAACCGGTGTCGTTTGAGTGGAAAGAGGTACAATTGTGATCACACACGGTTGGGGTTGGGTTGTCGACAAAATACTGCAAAGACAAGGTGTGACTGAGAGCCAAGACCCTTCATTCAGCTTTTGTGTCCTGGACGATTTTCAGATGAGATGTTACTGGGCTGCAATAACTAATGTTGTGTAACTAACTGGATAACATCATTTGGTACAGTGAGCACAGGGCATATATGACTGGTGCACCACATTGCTACAGTGGGGAGTATGTGAGGTGGGTTACCAGGTTGAACACAGCCAGGATGAGGATCATAGCAGTAGAGATTATGGCCAGGGGGAGGCGCACACACGGCCTCTCCTCCACTGCTTCAGACACGGCAGACAGCCACTGACATGGCGCCAGCCTCTCTGGAAGCCACCGCTGAGAGGTGAGACAGGGAAGAAAAGAAACATGGAGAAAGAGGAGGAGAGACAGGATAGTCAGTGGAAGAGAGCAAGACAGTGCCAAAAACAGACAGAAAATGAAAAGAGCCAAGGAAAATGGAATGGGAAATACAACAGCATAAAAGGAAAGCATAAAATTAAGGAGAGAGGAGAAGAGCAGAAAGTTTGAAAGGAGAACCACAAAAATACAAGCTTGTGAGCTGAATTCATATTGCACAACAATATATTGCAATATAGTCTATAAATTTATCTCCACCAAAGAAATATTGTATTATCCCTGCTACCAGGAATTATTGTTAATGTCCTTTCAGCGAAGCAGTCTTTTTAAATATACCTACAGACTGTAACACTGGTTTTGCCCAAGAATGAATTTAAGGAAGACACACACCAATTTTGTGTCCTCCATATGTGTTACATTTGTTTTACATTTGGTCATTCAGCAGACACTCTTATCCAGAGAGACTTACTCGTACAAAAGAGCATACAGAAAGGTTACAGTGGATCTGTACAATGACAGCCTCTCACAGAAAAATGTTTTATTGCTTCACAGAATCTCATGCAGTCTGTGCACCAAACTAGACTGTGCTCAGGAAACCACATGGACCACACTATTTCACTTTAATTTCAGGGTGGGACACTTACTTGCAGGTGACTTGCAAAACAGATGCTCAAAATCAACATCAAGACACATGTCAGCACTCCAAATGACAGTCCCAGTGTTGCGGGCCTGAACGAGGTTGACAGAAAGTAGGTCAAATATAAATATAATATATCAAATATAAATACTGCATGTAGTTGGATCCAATTCTTTCCATTCTGTCTGTATAAAAAAGTTTATGTTGGGAAAGGGGTTATGGCACTCACTCATTTGTCACAAACATTTGGACCATAAAGATGCAGACGAAGATGAAGGTGGCACAGGCCATGTCATATTTGAACCTGGGAACATCAATACTGCGGTACTGGAAAGGAGGCATGAGAGAAACAGCACATATTTCTAAAATTGAAATAATGTGCAATGAGACTGAATTTCTAATGAGATTTTATAGTTGACATTTTTAACATTCAATTTTTAATTAAGGTCCTTTTACCTAGGCAAAAACATCCAGTCAACTCTCTCAGGTAAATGAACTGTTATCCCTACTATTCACGTCTCATATCTCCACAACAGACTTACAGTACCTGCTTCTCCATCTCTTTCTTAGTGAACCATAAGGTGAAGCTCCTGATTTCTTCTGGTTTAACCCACTCCCTGTGTAAAAAAGCAACAGAGGAGCTGTACTCCCACTAGGTGGCTGAATGAACCTCCACCCCCCAAGTCCCCTCCAAACGTACCTCTTTCTGACTGCTTATCTTTCCCTCACTTTGAAATTTGTAAGCGAGCTTACACTTAATATGCTCTCTGTAAATGAAATATTTATCCCTAACCCATCTAACTGTTTTTTCTGACAAACTGAATGAGGTGTTTCTGAATCAGGGACAAGACAAAAGCAATACCAAAACGCTTGATGAAAGTTAAAGGGGAGGATGTATACGCACTTGCTGTTCAGTTCATCAATGGCCAGGGTCATCTCATTGCACAGCTCTTCATCAAATTTGGTCGTCTGGACCTTGTCCCTGCAGAGAGGCGTGCTGAACATATAAGACGGAACAGATATGGACAGACCAATGGAAATGGACAGAAAGAAAGATCAACAGTGATGAACCAGATGACCTAGTTCAAGGCCTTCCAGCTCCCGTTTGCTGATGATGCTCAGCTCAGAGGGGTACAATAATGTATGTTAAAAGGAGCCATTTTGAATCAGTGCAGGAATCACACCCAGTTTACCCATTACAAGCTGACATGTGTACAAAAATCTACCTCTCCCACTTGTTAGATATACAAATCACCAGCTTGCATATGACATTGAAATTTTAACCTGCTTGATGAGTAAATTCTGGTATTGGGTAGTACTTGGACGGGAAACCTGGGAAATTAGGTTACTGCTGGAAGTGGTATTGAAGAGCCAGTAGGGGGCAGCCTTCTGCCCAAACCAAACACATTATGTCTGACATTCCAGTCATTCACTGAGATGAAAACCCTTTAGGCCTCCCAGCTATCTCTGAACACTTATCACTTGAGATTTTCGTTTACCTGTCAGACGGTTTGGAACTGGAAGCTGACTGCAGAGGTATGTCCTGGAAAGAGGAATAAAACATTTTTTTCATGGCAGGAATTCTCATGTAAGTTCAGTCTCAGAGAATTCCTTGAGCAAGACTCAAAGGCCAGTCTATGACTTGGTTCAGGATACTGAATGCAAGTTAAGGTGCAAGTGCATGCTGTGCTGATATGAATAAGCACACTTTAAACTTTATATCATATTTGATGCAGAATAGCCGATGCAAAGTCAGCTCCCTCCTCACCTTGCTGCGGGACGTGCCATAGACTATGGCATCAGTGGCATAATCATCGCGCCTCTGCAGGTGGGCAAAGGGCTTCACAGCGCCCCAGGACTCCAGGTATCGGGTCATCCGCATGGAGGCCCGCATCTTCAGCCCGTCGTTCATTTGTGGCTTGCGCCTAGTCTGTCCCTGGTCCTTGGACTGCAGATACACACAGAGGAAACACACCAGCGCAGCCCGTCACTTTCAAGAGCACTGTCTCCTGCCTGACTGGAAGGATGAGTCAGCCTGGCTACATTTACATTTATTCATTTGGCATACGCTTTCATCCAAAGTGAGGCAGAGTACAACACAAGCAAAAAGCCATATAAGGAGTCAACAATATTAGAACTGTTGCATGACCAAGTTTCTATAGTTGGGTAGACAAGGTACAAGCTAGCTCACAGAAGTACAAGTGCATGAAACCATAGATCTGAAAATTTTAAACAAAGTTAAACAAAGATGAAGCAAAGTTTAAGACATAAGAAATTGTTTTAGGTGGTCGTGTTTCAGGTGTTCAGGTAATGCAAAGAGCTGTCTTCAGATGTTTCTTGAAGACAGTGAGGGACTTAACAGAACGGATGAAGTATGGAATTTCATTCCACCATCAGGGGACAACGCTGGAAAAAGTCCTGGACAGTGATAGTTCTGGATAGTGAAAGTTCTGTATAGTGTCTAGGTATAAATAAATAATAGCTATAAATTCACCCGAGGGTCAATGACAAGGTATGTTTGGACATTCTGCTCCTTGAGGTAGGGGTCTCTCAGGTGGCCGTTTCCCTCCTCCACTTCGTAGGCCTTGTTGAGGTGTTTGAGTGTGGCTTCCGTGATGTGGACACGCCTGTCAGTGTAAATATATCACCACAGCATGTCAACACCGTGGCTCATACAAAACAAAAACCTACCCTGTGCCCTAGAAAGTCAAATGAATTCTTATACAGGCAATCCCCAGGTTGGCTGGACTTTACGTAAGCCCCCTTAAAAATATCGGAGGAAGAAGTGCTTAATGTATTCATGAGATAGGTAGTGTAAAATAACAGTGCAGTATGAGTACACCATGTACCAAGACAGGTGGTAGAAGACATTTATATAACACATGAGTTTATGTATGAATTTAAATAACATGAGTTATGTGTTGACTTCCAGAATGTACATAACTTGTGGACCATCTTCATGTTTTAAAAGAAAAAGAAATACAGGTGTCACTAAGCAGTGGTTTTCTGAGAAGCTCTGTCTGTCAATTAATGCTCGCAATTACGTGACATCCCACTGGACTTACCCAGGCAATCCCCCCGACTCCATGTGATTGGCCAAGGTGACATCATGTGACCACACATCAAACTGCCACTTGCGGAGGCCAATCACACCGCAGAGCACATTCCCAGAATGCACACCCACTCTCATGTTGATGTCCACACCCGTGGCATCTCTCACCTGCCTAAAGGGACAAACAGTATGAGGGGAACCATGAGGAAGTCTCAACAGCAATCTCCACAGGTTCTGTCAGACAGAATTACACACACCTGCACCAGTTTGATTTGCCCTGTTTCTTGCCACAGTAGCACCAGCATGCTGTGCCAAATTTGATCCTATGATGATATGGTAGTAAGTTTTCTTTGTGAGTTGCTGTCGTTGTACAATATGACCTCCAGGTGGCAGCTGTAAACACATAGGCTATTATAACATGGCCTTCACAATTTAAATGAAGGAACAAACATATGCTATCTAAATTAAATAGACATTTGCTATATTTTGCCATTAACGGGATACATTCGCAGTGGCTTGCATCTTAAAGATACTCAAATGTCACTCTGTTGCTACCCACAGATAACATACCCAGATGTGAAAGATAATGAAGAAAATGAAAGAAAACAACTATAGCCAGTTCTGTAAATTGCTGTAAAACTTGGTTCTCACCGGTGAATTTTGTTCATTGCAGTATTTTTTTAACCATAATACCACAGATATATTAGTTTAAACATCTCCCAAAACCAATTAAATATATATATATATTTTAAAGAACCTTGTCAGCTACAGCAGGATACCATTAAGCTCAGATCCATGCCATAAAATACAACATTTAAGGCTCCACTATTCTCAAAGGCACTAGCAGACTCTACAATACACCCCATACAATAGGTCTCCCTGTTCCATTACCACTGTGTGTGCCAAGGATCCCAAGCCCAACATTCTGCCGCTCATTCAACTTATTTCATAAGCAGGGTTTGCATTACGCACCGGCCTATGCGGAAAGTGTCACACCATAAAATTCACATTCATTTGGTCCATTCATTGTCAGATTTATGGTTTGGATCTACTGCTTCAAACATACACATTTTACGGGATTTCATTAAAATCCACAGTGTAGCCTTAGCCTATTCATCAAAAATATGGGCAGGATTTAATTTTCACATTGTGTGACCAAGGAAAGAACTTCATGTCCATAGAATGGCCACAGCCCTAAACTCTATCTAAATCCCCCTTTCTTCAATAACAGTAAAGTGTATCAAGCCTTTTATAATAACCCAGAATTATTCATCAATTGTTAATTTTATTACAACTGCAATGATTAATTAAACCAGTCTTAATTAATTAAATTATTCAGTTCTGATCCTGGGACATGGGACAATGTGTTCTGTGACAGGCTGTAGATGGATTGGCATGCTCTAGTTTATGGCTGGCACACAGTTGTTAAGTATACACTTCCACATTAATGCAGTAACACACAATTGCTGCTTTGTCACAGACTATCATAGATTAAATCAAAGACAAAGAAAATTATGTCATATTATGTACATAAGAACAGCGAGTGGCAATTATTGTCACTATGAATATGTGCAAAAGAATCAGTGCTGTGTAATGGCGCACAGACGATATCAATCAAATCAGGGCACAAGGATGTTCAGGCCATTTTCATGTTATTTCCTTTTATGGATTTTTAATTAAATGTTACCAAACTTCAAGTGAAGTAGTGAAGGATGACAGCCATAACATTTCTCCTTCATTACTTTAGTTTTAGCCACTACATGAATGAATTATATTCATTTAATAATCTTTTAAATCTTTTAAAAATCTTTTAAATTCCATCTTGGTAGTACCCCTGATACTCACTTGATGGCCTCGCACATGTCTAAGCCCATCTTCACACAGTTCTTTGCATGCCCAGGTAGGGAGACAGGCAGCCCAGACACACAGTAGTAACAGTCTCCTAAAATCTTTATTCTCATACATTCATTCTCCTGAAATAAAAGACAAAAATGAGTATTGTACTCTATTAAATATGCCACCTTCACCTGAATATTACTGCAGGACAAAGAAACATATATACAGAATACATATACGATTATGATAATGGTGATGATTATTATTAATCATAAGCATAACAATAAACATGGTTATAATATTAATTCTAACTTTATTATTGATGATCCATTATAATATCAGATGACCTTGGCAATTTGATCAAATTTCCCAAAGAGCTCATTGAGCATGACGACCAGCTCTTTGGGTGAGCAGTCACTGGCCAGCTGGGTGAAGCCCACGATGTCAGCATACAGGATACTACAACAGAGAAGCACAGCCATCAGGACTACAGTCTAACACACACCCACTAAACTGAAATACAACTACTACCTTTGAATCTACAGGTGCATGAAAGAAACAACCTATGAGAATTCAATCACTGTGAATCACCCACTTAACACCATGGGTGCATTTGTATTTTTACATTCTGGTAGCCATGTCATCAGTATGGCCAAAGTAGGTCTGATGAATCATTTGATTTCATAACACCTACAGGCATAAATCACTGGGCAAAATGGAGAACACCTGACTCAGGCAGTGAAATTTACAAACAAGCTGCAAGTTCTCACAAACTGCATGTATGATATCTGCTCCCTTTTCTCATCGAAACAACACACATTTTCATGCTTTATATATAAATATATATATATATATATATATATATATATATATATATATATATATATATATATATATATATATATATATATATTCATTGCTGTGGCGTGCACCACAGGCATTGTATTTGCCACAGAAGGTGCTGGACATACCTGACATTCTCATGCCTCTTGACATACAGGCTGTGGAAGTTGTCCTTCACCAGGCGCTGCTTCTCCTCCTTGTCTTTGCAGTCCTGCAGTCGCTCCATGATGGTGAACTTCATCTTCAGGGATATGTAGACGGGCAACACAGACTGAAGCAGGTCCTCCTGGAAACACGGGGGCAGTGAGACAGGTCTGGACACACTGCTGTAGCTACTGTGCGGTCCACTGTCCACTCACATTTCATAAGGACCACAGGTACACAGGTACACAAGTACACAGGTACAAGGAGGGGACAGCCCAGCTGTCTGCTGGAGTCTACCCTTTTGTTCTGGTTTTCATGTCTTAGTTGAAATAATTATCTGCATATGAAATCACCTCACCTTGTGTTTCAAGTCTATATTAATGAAAAACACTCAAAACTCTGCCTACCTAGATTGAAAATGCTGGACATTCTCTATTGTACATCCACTCAGATTGTAAAATGATATCATATCAAAGTTATCGGTGATATCAGTTGCAAAAGTAATAACAATGTTTTAATTCAGACTGGGAGGTGTGGGTGGATCTGAAATCGGCCTACTCCAAATATCAGGAAAGGTGATTGCCACATTAGAATAGAACAGAATAGGACTGAAATATCTTTTCAGGAATTTGACTGGCACTTCCAGAGCTTCAATCCACATACATTTTATAACTAAATGCCAATAATTGCCAATAATGTTTTATAAATGTTTAACAAGAAACAGACCCACACCTGCTGAAAAAGTGAGAAAAATACATTTCAAAAATGAGGACAAAATTAAAAAAAAAAAAAGGCACTCTTGCCTGATCTGCTTTTTTTTGTTTTTACATTTACTTTCCTCATTTCTTCTGCTTTGCTGGTTTCAAACAGAGGATGTACCCCAGCAGTGGATTTGGCCTCACATATTTCTACACAGATCATATCAAGTTTTATGTGGTTTTTGTACACTGATGTTGTGATTGATCTCATATATCTTATCAGATATTCTTTCACTGAAATTCGGAAGGATACTCTGTACTCAGAGAGCTTTCTGTGGTGAAGGTACTATGCACAAACTGTGCAGACCTAGGGTTATCGTTATAGTTTTTGGCATTAAAGGGCATAATTCATATTTATATTTCCTTCAAACATTGGTTTAATCTGCAACATTATTGTTCTTTGCCCCTGTGAAATTTGGCCAAGAGGGTCCATACCTCACTGGTAACACTATTTTCAAATACAATATTGAGCACCATATTGACGTGTATACCACTACATTCTGATCTGCTGATTTGTCTATATAATCTTGCTCTTTGATGTCCCTTCCCTAGCAACCTTCAAGATAAACTAAAAACAGTAGCAAAAGAGATAACTACAACTTATTTGAACACAGCATACACACATATATACTTATCCTCAGTAGGAATAAGATGATGCATACATTATTGTAATTTGTGACATTTGGTGTTAAGCAAGTACTTAAAAGGCAACCAAGCTGAAACTCAAGCAGTACAAATTTAATATCATTTACTTAGATAAGTATACCTGCAATTCTACATTATTCTTTTCTTACAGTAAATAAATTAGCTGTTTGCTGGAATGTTGGGGGCACCCCAAAATGGTGATGAGATCAGCCTCTCCAGATAAAGCTGGCAGAGTGGGAGTGAGTGGTGTACATGAAGCACAGGGCTCTGACCTGTTGCCTTTTCTCGATCTCCAGTTTCATGCGAATGCCCAGGAATCTGTGTATGTCCTGGCATGTCTGCCTCAGTGCTCTCTCCATACGCACCTTGTGGAAGGCCCCCACCACGCTGCCACACAGGAACACCGCTGCATTGGACAACAACTGGAGAAGAGGGGCTGCATCAGCAAAGCACAGGGCAACACAAATACACACACATATAAACACACATAGGAGCGCACACACACATATACATACACACATGTGTGTGTGTGTGTGCGTGCATATAAACATGTATATGCACACATGCACGCACGCACGCATGCACACACACACTCAGGTATAAAAAACCTGATTATTTGAAACAGCATACACAGCATGTCCACACTCCAGGATTTTGAAACACTGCTGTGGGATCCTGAGAGTAATAACCATTTAAAGTTATCTGTTCATAGAAACCATAGGCTGTACCAGTAGGTGTACAATCAACAGAGCTTCAGACTCATAATTGTGGAAATACAAATGGACACTAATTATACAGTATTCTACAGACTGGTTTGAATGTGTGACTGTGGTCATTCCCCAACATGTGTATATGTTGGCCAGACTGTTGTGTCAGCTATAGTTATAATTTAAAAGGCACTGATGCTACAGTATAGGGATATAATTACCACACACCTTATTTATATGGTCTGATCTGCAGTCTTGCCAAGTACAGCAGGCCATTGCTTCAAGAGTCTATCTACAGTGTATCATTCACTTTGAGCACAGACTACTTTTATGGCCTTTATTATTTGTTTTTTGTTTGCTTTATTATATATTTGCTTTATAATATATTTATTCTTTTGTTGTTTTTGATGTGTGCCGGTGCAGTTGTGACACTCAAATTTCCTTCGGGATTAATAAAGCATTTCTTATTCTTATTCTTATTATTCTTATATTATTATATTAATATACATTAACTATAATACGTGGATGTGTGGAACAATACTGAACAATGTTGAATGGTTTATTAACTGTTTGATGGTCTTTAGGGCCAAGACGTACAAAATAATCAACAAAATATTGACTTGACACAGAATATGATTTTCATATAGAAAAAAAAAAATTGTTTAACAATATTTTTACCCCAAAAACAATCCAGATCACAAAATCACCACGGTGGAAAAATGGGTGTTATGATGTGAGTGTTATATTTTCTTTTCATGGAGGACTTAATCATTTTAAAAAATCTTTGCAATGTTAAACCATTCTATGTCCAAAATATTTTGTGGTTTATATTAACTTCACATTTTGCTTATGCGCCTGTTGGTAGCCTAACCTGCACCTCTGATCTGCCAGCTACACTGGCAGAAGTAGCAAATGCACAAAACAGGAACATGGAAGTGCGAGAGTTGCGATGAAAGGAGACAAACTGATGGTTTGTCTGATTGAACTGGGTGGGAAGTTGTCCAGGATGTTTTGTACCAGACATTACCTGTCAAGGGTGTGGGGGTGAAATACCAACATGTCTAATGTCAAACATGCCTAATGTATGCCAAAAATATATGCCTGGTAACATGAAACCTGCAGGGTTTTTAAACATTTGTAATTTTACACATTACACACGAGTGCTCTTTTCCTAAGAGTAAGTAAGAACAGAAAAGGTTACTTGAAGATTACCACTACAGCTTTCTCATCTTTGGAACCCTAAAACCCACCTCCCCTGCCAGATCTTAAAATACGGAAATGGGGCCCTCAGTTCACCAGCCAGTTCCTCTCTGATGTTTGTAAAAAGTAGGCAGTGACACAAAAAATGGCAACCATCTACAATCCGCAATTCAACCTCATTTGGACAATCGATTATACCATAAAAACCATGATGGTTTCATTTGTGACTAAATGCCATCAGGAGTAGGATATGTGCTTGTTTGAATTTATGTCTACAATCAAAAACACAAAGCATGAATCCACAAATCGAACATTATCAGAAGGCCCATTGGAGAGACATATTCAAAAAGTTCCAATATCTCCACAATCACAAAACACCTTACAAGAATATCAACAACAAATTGTACAGGATATTAGTTGGAGAATGGTTGTGGTCACACATAGATGAGCCAGGAACTGCAATGTTCACAGGAGAACAGTATAGTTCCTTTTGAGAGATTTGGTATGGATAAAGCCTCCGTGACGTTTTTAACCAAGCTGGTACCAAACTGGACAAGTCCAGCTCAAGCGATTGAATGGCTTGCACTGAGGACTTTTTTGTATTCATTTTTCTGCTTGGTTGAGGACTCATTGCTTTGGGTTCCATTTTGAGCTCTTCTTTTTGGGAGAATTTTTTGTAGCTTGTAGGTCTTATGGACTAGTTGAGTAGTTACTTTGCTTTTGGGACTCCATTGTAAATACAAATATATTGTATTTTATATGTAAGTGGGGTTGTTATTCAGGGGAGTTGTTTCTCCTGTGCAGAGCTGAAAATAAGTTGCACCATTACTGTGGGTTTGAGTGTGGTTTGTTGTTTTTGCGCTGCTTACAGATCCTTATCTGTTAAACTGTGCACCTCATTTTTTCCCTACAGACTGCTGGTTTGCCAGCTTGATTTTTATAGTTTGGCTTTAGAGATACATGGTGAGCTACTCATCCCAAGTAAAAAAATAATTTTAGAAAAAACACATGCAATATTTCATGAATGTAAAAATGTACACAGTTTGTTTTCCAAACCAAAATCAATGGTAGTGACATCAATGAAACAAGAAACCCTTGGGATTTTCTGAAAAGGGGGTGTAGGGAGTGGGAAGAGAGCCAAATTTTGGTAGTTTCCTCTACATGGTGTCATTTTAAGTTTATGTATACGAGAAACAGAATGAAAATGTAGGAAGCCATAGCCTACGGAGGGGTATGAGAAAATTTCCTCCACTTCAACTCAAGGTGGTGGTCTAGGATTGTAAGAACAAGGGGTGAAATACCTGATTGCTCGGAAAACTGCGCTTGAAGATGTCTGGAGGCATCACGGTGAAGATCACGGCAAGCACAATAATGTGAGATAGAGTGGAGGCAGTGCTGAGGAGGACAGCGTAGCGCATCCGGATGGGCAGCATGGTGTACACCACAAAGATGATGAAGAGGAAGAAAGGCACCTGCGGACAAGGGAGGGAGACATTTAAAGAATCTAACAGCTAAACAGCTATCACAGTGACTGTCAGAGTGCATCGCCCCCACATGGTCACCTAAAAGCTATACCATCTCCTGTACATCCTACAGACAGTGTGAAAGACATGTGAAAGACAATCATAGAATCAAAGAATATTGTCAATTGAAAGGTGACCTGGTGAAGACAGATCCATATGAACAGCCTGGACAGCATATACGACTACGATAAACTGATATACTGTACAGTATTCCTAAAGGCCAAGCATTGAAAAGCAGCAGGTGTTTCACCTGTTTTGTCAATAGTCACTGTACAGTGGGTGTCCCTCAGTACATAAGGGGTAAGGGAGTAACAAGCATGGCTCCTTCCTGCGGCTCTTTCATAGTTATCCCAGATAAGTACACATCAGATGACATCCACACATGGCTTTGTAACACTGGCTTCGCAAGGTACAGCCATCCTCAACCCATCAACAGAGGGGTTAAAAGAATTCATGCAATGGCAGTTCTCAACTTGTAGCCCTATTAGCATAAAGGTGCTATAAGGTGGGTGTGATCAAAGGAGGGGGAATGTCAGGAATGTGCTGTAGTATGAGGCGAACACAGTGTGGTTACAGAACAATGAATACCCTGTCATGTCTTAGACTGAATCCATCCACAGCAAGTGTTAAGTGCACTTAACTCAGATTGCCATGGCAGAAATCACAGCTCAGGTCATTTATATACCCAGTACTAAGAGCACCTAAAGTAGCACCTAAGCCTGAATAATTGGCCCTAAGAATTTTTTCATTTGGTTGTACAATTTTTCAGGTGTTTTAAATAAAATAAAATGAAACAATGCTTTATCATATAAATGAGACTTATTTTAATCCACCTACAAAGTAGGGTTGCTCTTATAAAAATGTCTGTTAAGTTTCATGCAAGACTTGACATAGAATGCATAAGGAGAAAACATTCAGGGGAAAAAAAAAAACTCCACCTTGTGTCTTTTGGTGTGACAATGTAGATTAGAATGTACATCTGCTGATGGTTTCAGCTGAATCCTAAGCAACAGGGATGTCTACACAGCTCTGCAGAAGATTTGAGCCATTTCCAGGGCTGCTGCTCAACAGACCTCATGAGCCATACCCTTCTGTTCAGTTTGTAATGAACAATGAACCAATCCCACACCACAGACCCACCTGGTGATCCCACAGCACAACTGCAGACGTGATGCTGCTTTCAGTTCCCAAAGAATACCAGGTGGAGGTTAGTAGTTAAGAACAATATGTAAATGAATTCTGTCCCGTTTTCAGAACCTTTATATTAAGATGGCAATGTTGATTTCTGGGACAAAGGATTACATACTGTACGACATGCTGTTGAATTTATTAGGCCTACATTTTAAAGAGGCCCAAGACTTGTAAACATTTATCCACATTTGGTTATTGCCATTGCCTTTTGTACATATTTCATTAAGTAGTAGATAGGGGTAGTAGATAATTTTCTTCTTCTGAAGCATGACATGTCCCTCATACCTGCGTACCCAAATAGAGCTGGCCGTGAGAGGGGATAAGATTTGTGGGGGGGGGGGGGGGGCCAGAGAAGGAGAATAGGATGAACTGTTGAAGATGCAGGTAAGTGCATTACCTGGTTCCAAGGAAAAAATTCTCCGCTGAAGATGAAGGTGAAGCCCATGGTGATGAGCATGGACCACACCACCACACCCAGAGCTGTCATCCACTGCTCCGACAAGGACTGCGTGCACACCACCACGAACAAGGCCAGGAACACACACAGCCCACAGCTCACCACACCCACTAATGCACTGTACTTCACTTCAGTCTGTGGGGAAACGTAATGGACATGCTCAGGGGGGGACAGACATGTGCAGGCACACTTACACAGTGTGAAGGAGAGCCTTCAACTCCCCCTTAGTTAACAGTGTGTGATAATCATTAACGTTAAATGTTCAAGGGCCCTTTTCTTCTATCAATTCAAACTGTCCAATAACAGATCTTATTTTACCAGTTGCATCCAAAGCCTGTTAACTGTTTTCATGTTTGTTTTCATCTGTCTAGGAACCAGCCTATTGTGACACCTAAGCAACACCTGCCTAATTGAAGGCTTATTAAATACAGATGCGTGGCTGGAGAGTGAGGAAGAGGCTCATTTTGTTCCTGCCATCAGTTTGCTTGGGCTGATTTCTTTGTCTGTTGATTTTTAAAATAAATTATTGGGTGTTTTTTAACCTTTGCTCTTTTCTGCTCATTTATGTGAGAAGTGTTGGCCAGCTTCGCCACACACTCTAATGCATAAAATCAGTAACAGACAAGGTCAGCTAAGACACATACTAACACAACACAAATGCACAACAAGGAGACACAGCATGTTGCTCATTCAGTCATTTCAAATATGACACACACCCACAAAATAGCTAAGAAGACACAGGGACAGTGGAATGTGAGCTACTGAAAACAGGCAGATTCATGATACTTTTGATTTCCATCTGAGTTACAGTATAAGTATTAAGAATTATGTAATACTTAATATTATACTTAATATGTATGTTTCTGTTCAGATAAATCAAACATAATGTAAGCTACTTCTACTTCTGCATTTTTAAAAGCATATCTATCTGAATGCGCAGCAATAATTGTTTCACTTCATATCTGGCATTGCGGTCAGTCATTCCCCACCCCATCACCCAAACACTTAGTTAAGTGTAAAGTGTATATATATATATATATATATATATATATATATATATATATATATATATTTATAAATGTGTATATATATATATATATATACACACATCTTGATTCAGGAAGTAGGAAGCCATAGACTACGGAGGGGTATGAGATTAGCTGGATATGTACTTTCACTGTGTCACTGCAGCATTTCTCACCAAAAGGACAGCTACTCTCCATACTGTTCTGTCTGAGTTCTTAATCATTGTATAGATTATCACTGAGGAAAAAGTGTCATATTCATTTAAAGGGATTCTCAATTAAAAATATGCACAATGACGCTTCAAATACATACTGCAAGTACATTGTCAGCTAGGATGATGGCTGAATGCTCACTTCCATTTGTCTTTCTCGCACTGGGCCTAGTCCTGAAATTCCTATTCTTTGCCTTAGATTATCTGAACAAAAACTGCCTCACCCACAAGACTGTGAAAAGGTTCATGGGACCCTGTGTTACTGAAGTCCTACAATCGTAACATTGATCAAGCCTGGTAAATGCTGCCATTCAATCATACAGTACCTGTTCTACATTCATACAGACCTTTGCTATAATCATAGGGACCTGCTCTTCAATCATATGGTCCTCCTGTTCAATCATATTGCTCTAGAATCATACAAACCCACACTACAATCATAGATCTACTCTTAATCATATAGACCTGTATTACAGTCATTCAGACACAATCAAATAAGCTGTATGTATCATCTCTTCGCTGGTTTTTCCCAATCAATAATTTACTGTGAATGAAACACTGGTTTAATTCTTAAAACACATTGCCCTCATCATGAAAACCACAGTCTTTTTGCACAACTGGAAGTATTTTCTTGTTCATTTTACGTATTACAAAGCCCAAAGAATTGTTCTGCAAAACATGTCACATGTCCACAATTAACACAGGTCTACAGTTAACACATGATCCAGTTGAGTGTCTTCTGTATGCACATATACTGTGTATTAATTGCTTTGAATTACAAATATTTTCAATTGAATCCACTGCCACATCTCAGGTTCAAATGCTATATCAGTGATAAGTAAAAAATAAAAAGGGGTAGAAATATTAGAGAGAACTGGTATGGTCTTACAAAGTATACTCATTTGTATTTCAGGACATGCATAGTTTTATATCTACTGTACAGATTGTATCTATTGTACAAAGTTGAAAGACGCCTGTCTGGTAGCTACAGATGTGTTTTAATTGGACAATAAGAAGAAGCTGTTGTAAACATGGTAATTCAAAACAAGTATGTCTGCCTAAAATACTTTTTGCTCTTGTCTGAATGTATTTCAAAACTTTAGTGTTAGCTTTACAGCTGTAATTGCATCAGAGAAAACTAAGTGTGCAGGTTGTCACAGGAAAGGAACAGCAACAGGGCGATCTTGTATCGGCATGATCAAGGAAATCATTTTCTGTAGCGTGTTGTTATGAGAGTTGGGCTTGACTCCATTTTGATTCAGTCAGTTCAGAAAATGAAATGAAGTTCACCTAATTGAACTGTCCATCAATTCAAAATTTCCATGAAGTTTCTATTAAGATTTTTCATTTACTGAATTGAATTTCAATCCATTTTCCATCTCCTGTACTAGCTGCCTCGCTACAGGTAAAAATATTTGTCAGCTCTCCTTCTTCTCATATTGTTCTGATACTCTCAAACTCTTTTATCATCTTCATTGGTGATTGTTAATTATGACATTCTGAGTCACGGGCAAGGTATGCAGTATATTGACTGACACATTTAAAAAAAACACTAAAAGCATGAGACATTCTGTGATGTTTACATATAATAAAACATGACAATATCTGTGCATTTTTGAAATACTGCCACCAAGTATCCAACACTGCTTTGTTTATGCTTGTGATTGCTATTAAAATGATAGGCTTTGGCCAAGTTTTGGCTCAGCCCTGAATGCTTTCAAACCCTAGCAACACCCCTGCTTCACACCATGGACAATGAGAGTACCAAGACTCGAAGACCGATCCAAAACAGGAATAATTACAACTGCTGCTCAACTGTGTTGATTGTACCTACCCAGTGTGGTTGAGAGACGTGAACAAAATTGAAGAATGAGCTAACAAGAGTGAGAATGAGCTAAAACTAGATGCTCTTCTCGTAGACTGTCATTCTAGATACAGTGAACTTCAAACAGCCTGGCCATACAGAGCATGCTCATAAAATTTGAGGTTCCTTTCAAATGCATCACAGCAAATAGTTAACTAAGGCTATTCTAGGCAACTGAGTAATCACTGAGAATATAAAATAATCACTAGCTGAAGCCTCATGCATTTTTTAAAATATAATTTAAAAGGAATTGTTTTAATGTCTTGTCAATTGTTACTTTTCAGCAAAAATCCCATGAATGCTCCTTGACTTTCAGCAGTATTTTTCTTAGCAAACACCCAGCCCTAGCCATTACTGCATCATGTAATTTGTTTTTAAAATTGAGCCCCTACCCTCCAAAAAGTCTGTGCACAGCCCTGCACCCAAGAAATCTGTCTGGGTGGACAAGATTGCATACCAACTGTCTGAAAGAAGGGGACATGGACATGTCATTAGCATTAATTCCACAGCTCAGACAACACAAAGGTCAAAGAGGGTTAGGGTTAGAGTAACATCCCAATGTCATGTAGGGGAGAGATTTGTGTAAAAGCAATAGTAGGCCAATATAACAGCATGATTACTGATTATCTGGTAAATCTGCTATGCCAGGTTTTTTCCCTCAGGGGTATTGGAAGAGTGTTGTGTGATGTCAATGACAACTTGACAGAAATGAAGGGCAAGACAATGCAATACACAATTTCATGTTGTGTGTTACTTTTGTGAGGTACTCAACAGTATAGAGAAATGCTTTCAAGTAACTGGGAAAAACTGTAAGGCTTTCCTTCTGTGTCTGCATGCCTACATGGGCTTCAAGAGGGGTGTGCACAACATCCGTGCTATGCCTAACTTGCAGCCCTCACCTTTAACAACACTATTTAATTAGCCTCCCCAGCAGACAGAAGTGGAAATTTAAGAAGTGGATCACCCTTTTCCAGATTAGCCTATGACATCAGCCCTGGTTTTTTCTAACACATGATTGGACTGTAGTTACAAGTCATTCTATCTCATCAACTACATGACCCCATTTATAACAACACAAAAATGGTAGGAAATAACAAAAAAACTGGAATAATAATTTTTGCTTTTCTCTGTCTTTGCCCAGAGGCGAGAACCATGATATCCACAAGGCGTCCACCTCCTGACATGAAAACACTTTCTCTGGACTCTTGTGAACCGCTGGCCCAATCCTGTCTCCTCAATCATTATGTGTTAGAGGGAGAGCTTTACTTTAATAACCAGTCGAGGACGCCATATGGTCATGGTTGTCTTCCAGCAGCACAATGACAGGAAAATTAAATGAGCCCTTCCACTTGGTTCAAGTAAAGAAATTTGTTAATGGATGTCACAGATGCTGTTTGGCAGAGGCTTTAACTGAGGACAGTACTGCTATCTTGGCCATGACTATGCCTAATCGTTCATCTCAAAGTCCAACTATTATTCACACGCCCATGTAGTGACTCATTTCTCTTTTTCCCAGATTGATAGTACTGAAATACCTCCATTCTCACGTGTTCCACATATTCCTCCACAGTCTCCAGCACCCACTCATTACACTTGTCCAAGACATGATCTCCTCTTTCTCCTCCTTTCTACCTGCATTCTTACTTTTGTTCCATATGTTGATATGCTTGGTGTGCCAAGCTCATCCATTACACTGTCAAGCAGCCCACTGCAGATCCCTTGCCATGCCTATCAAATCCAGTGTCTTTGCATAGATTACCTACTGTAACTAGATATTGTAAAGGACATGGGGTGGCTTGGTACTCACTTGCAGCACAATGAGGATGAGCAGGGTGATACAGGAGGGGATGGAGAGACCCAGGAGCATCACCAGCAGCTGGTACTGGCTTTTGCAGGAGAACCTGTGGTACAGCGCCTCCTGCTTTGGCTTCTGGTCGTTCAACAGGTACTTCCCTTTGGCCGGCATGGTGCCCACTCTTCACGTTGTGTTAATGCACAAGCACACACACAAACACACACACACATACGCGCGCGCGCACACGCACTCACACACAGACAGTCCAGTGAAGTGTCTCTCTGCTGTTGCAAAAATATATATCTACACTGACATTCCTGCCATAGTATCCAACAGATGTTGCTCAGGTGTAGGTGTCTTTTAGCTTCCAGGACATATTGAAAGCTTCTGTTTGTTTTCTCTCTTCTCCTTTCTCTCTCTGTTTTTAAGTGGCAGCACTCTATGTCAGACACACACAGTTCATTCCTGCCTGCTGCAGTGCTGTGTTCCTCTCGGTGGTATTGTGGACTGATGAGAACAGAATGAATGGGAGGGGAGGGAGGGAAGGGGAGGGGTAGATCCCACCAGGATTTTGGATTTCCCACCAACTTATTTCAGACCTCTGTCTCTCTTTCTCTGGCTCCCAGTGTCCTGTGACAGCCCCTCCCAGAGAATGCTGGTGCTGTCAAAGGTTTAGCCTGAAGAGAAGACCGAGAAAAGAGGGTGAGCCAACTTTGGAATCATTGTCGGATAGAAACACAAACAACATGAGCACTGAGAATTCAAGTCCACTCAACACATTGTCAGGCTGGACAGATTACAGCGGGTGCCAAAAACTGAGGCTTACCGAAATGACATCCTTTCAAAACAAATCAGACACAAAAAGACAAGGAGATAGGACAAGAAAACAAAACAAACAACAACAACGACAAAACACTTGCTCATATCCATACCCACAAACGAACACATGACAAGGCCATGTGAGCCAAGATAACTGATAGTATGCCAAACCCCTGTATCTTGTGGAGATTTTCAGTGACTCACAGGCACTTTGTCTGTCCATCTCTCCACAGAACCAGTAGGCAACAAATTTTAATTCCAAATGACACACCACTAATTAGAAATTACAAGTAATTAGTAATTACATCTGTACATGTGATAAAAGGGACCAGTGATGACATGCTCAGTAATCTCACTACTTACAAATACAGAAAAAAAACAGAACACCAATGGGCTGGACAAGCAACAGACAATGAGGAAACCAGAATCAATTTAATCTCCTACAATGATTGTGAACACAGAATACACAATAACAAGTCATCCCTCTGAACATTGAAGTAACAGATATAAGTTTGACGACTACTTCCTTTCTAACTGTTCTTTCTCCTTTTGCCGGCACTGTGCACTCTCCGAAGCCGATACTGAAGTAAACCAAAGTTGTTTAATTGCCAACAATTGTGTTCATGTTCCAAATAAAGTCCAGCTATAATTATGTGATGTTCTGAATCACACACGATCAGCGATGTTCATACAAAGGCTTGCACTGAGCGCTAGTTTTTGTTGACAGGCCATAAAACTCACTGCTCTTTATGCTTAACACCTCCCACCTACCACCCCTAACCCCAACCCCAGACACAAACAAACACATTGACTAAAAGTATTGTCACAAAGGGCGAACCTTCCAATGGTTCTGGCCATAAAACCAGTCGTAAAGCTACAGAGTAGCTGAAAAGAAAAGCGCAAAAGCAGCAGTGGATGTATTGTGTCTTTGTTTTTAATGTGTGTGTCTGTGCCCCCTAAGGTCCTTTCTCTGACATAGACCCAAAGCAGTCCAAGATGCCTGTGTGGCTTGTTTTGGCTAAGGGCCAGCTGCTGAATTAGGCTGATGCTTCCACGACTTTTCGTTCTTCCATTACCATTAACACAACCACAAGCTCCCTTGTGTAGAGCAATGGTGCTTCTGATCCAGAAGACAAATTCCTAAATTTAGAGCTGGTCATCACTGTTCATTTTTCTGCGTGGATTGTTTCTTCGCAGTGGCACTGTGATATATTCATGATCAGAGAAACACAAAGACATTTACATGGATCTTCCATAAAGGAAACCATCATCACTCAGCTGTGTGTGAATCCCATTTCACTAACAAAACAATATTACATACTGGGCCACATCTATGCACAAATGACAGTGTATGTGCTTACTGTTACAGAATTGTGATTAGCCATTAACTTGTAAGCATTTGCCCAACTGCTCAACTTTTTCAGATGGAGTGGCTTATATACGTTTTTATGTAAATCTGATCATTTTATCTAAACGGTATTTATCTAAACAGCTTACACAGAAGGATCAGCAGGTCTAAAATCTGCAGTTGCTCCCACAATCAGTATGCTCCACGTATTGATCGTACTGAGATCAGTATATCAGTAGATGATGATCCTATTCTGCAGATCATTTTCTTTCTGACCTTTTTATTTATCCAAAATGGATGCGAAGTTTGGCTTTGACCTTCATAGAGCAGTAACCTGAATAAAATCTGTGTAGCGTGTTTTCACTGGAATCTGCGTCACAGAAGAGTAACTCTTGCTCTAAGCCACTTGGAGTTTATAGACCACAGAGGTCAGAGCATCGGTGAAGTTCTTCCACTGCTTCCTGAAAACATTACTGTGCACGAAGGAGGGGATCATTGTGGAAAAGCAAATGGAAAGATACACCACCACATCCATGGGATGGACAAATGAACTGCAACATGTAGTTAAGCTATGGTACACAGCATATTTGCGAGTGGTATCCAGTCAAAAATTTATCTTTTGTGAAATCTCAGGTTTTTGTCATTAGTGCCTAATCAGTAAGCCGCTAGATTATAAAAGTTAGACATGATGTTAAAGAATATAAATTTGAGACATCAATAAATGAACAGAAAAAAAATACACAAGGTGTATATTACAAATTCTCAGAGGTCATAACTTCATGACTGATCTAATTCAGGAGTGTTTTTTCCTTACGTTTAAGTCTATAAATACATAAAATAAAATTCATTTTAGAAAATGTTTTATAGAACAGGGAAACAGAATATACAAAAACCTGAAATTATGAGTATAAACTTTGGATATGTTATGAAATATCTTACAGTAGCACATTTATGTGCTTGTCCATTGCTAATTAAATCAGTCCATTAAAGCTTACTAACATTCTGTGAGCTACTTCAGTTCACAGTGCCTATCTTGCTGACACACGCCATTTTTTTTCCTCTTTGAATCAGGAGAGAGATTATATTCACAGATAGGGAAAGAAACCCGTCCAACTTTTTTGTAATGGAACAAGGGGAGAGATTCAATCGTTCTTTGGCTCCCTTCAAAATCAAACATTACCTCATTCAGGGAAAGTCTGCCACCAGTTCTAGTTTTGTCATTTGTGAGAAGATGGATGAAAGCTTATTCTAACTCACGTTCCCACGAAAGGATAACAGTACCATATTCAGTGTTACAATATACTTATTAAGCTATACTGTAAGATATCTTACGATATACTTAAATAAACAGAAACCCAACTGTGGCAGTTGTTTGGATTCAATACCAAATTGTCTTTCTGTAGACATTAAAGTAGCATTATTCTTTTCTTGCCCTGGGCATGTAAACAGTAAATGATTCTACATTCTTCTTTTTTAAAATTAGGATGGTGATTTGTACGTAAATGGATATAAATGAAACCCTGAACTGGAGCAGACTGAAGAACTCCTTAAAGATATGCTTTGGCAATGCTGAGCCAGCTTGAATGCTCGGGCTCCACAGATCTGCTCTCGTAATGGTGTGCTTGTCATCAGAATGCAGAGGAACCAACCTCCCCTCATCCCAGGTCCTTCGTATTTCAGTACTGGCTCGCTGGGCCTGCTGCTGTGGATACACTCTGACACATGCCCCTGGGTTCCAGCAGAGCTCTGACATGAGCAAAGCTGATGGGGACTGTGTGCGTACAGTCATTCTGCAAGCACTTTAAAATTCATTTTCAGCACAGCAGCTTTCTTAAAGGCTGGTTCTTGTTTCTCTTTCACATCGCTCCCCAGCTGATCCCCCAGCAAATTCCATCCTTTCTTTCACTGCTTAGTCACCAAATATGGGGTTAAGTACGTAGAATCTGTATGTGTATTTTTTAAAAAATTGAATAATGTAGTGGTTGGATCAAAAATAGACATTGAGTGCAATCACACAGTTCACAAAAAAAAAAAAAAAAAACTTGACCAGAGACATTTTAAGCCCACTGTCTCAGCTCTTGTCTATTTCACAGCAGCTTCAGGTGACTGTACTGAGCCCAACAGTGCTTTATAATCCAGTTCAAATGTTGCCATGGTGAAGAACGAAAGCCAACAATTCTTAGTTCCCTGTGTTGAGAGGTGCTGGAACTGCAGGCCACCCTTCATGAATAGACTGGAATTCCAGCAAAATGGTGAATAGTCACCATACAACATTCAGTCTTCGACCGCTCTATTAAATGACATCTCTGTTGAGGCTAACCCAACGGAGTTCAAATTAAACACTCTCAAAATGGCAGGTGACATCTCAAACCATCATCACCCAAAATACACACAGCAGACTAAAAAGTCAGCTTCACATTTAAGCCCTGAAACTGACTTCAATGTGTATTATGCACATAGGTAGAATTAAAGAAATTGTGTTTGAACTGTAGTTTAATTTGGTATAGTGTAACCTGTGTTATCATGGGTCCCAGGAGTACAATCCATGAAGATAAAACAACAATGTATGCAATACACAATGAAGGGACAGTATCAAAAAGACACAGATAGGGAAATAAACAAACTGTGAGCCCATGTGTTTTAAGCTAAAATGTTCTGTTGCGTATATGTTGTGATATGTATGCCAGAGTAGTGCCAGAGGTGACTTACATGGCACATATGCCACCTACAGACAAATAAAGTTAAATAAAGAAAATAATTCAGAATTTATACATTTAGAAATAAGGATCTGGCAAGCACGTACTGTAGTTAAAAGCCACGTTCTCTGTAACGAGTTATGACTCACCACAGCAGTACCTCATTTGCTTACCCCAGTCAGAACAGAAACTACTTCAACAAATTTGCCGCTGGAGGTGGTGAACTGTAACCTATGCTGAAGGATCTAGTCCATTTATAAGAACATATACAAAAGTTGTATGCAAGGCTGTACGTTATATGGAGCCCATATGGAGTCGCAGAGGAAATGAACATAAGACAGAGGAGAAAGGGTCAATGGGGGTTATTCCTGGGAACAGCAGAGCAGGCTTCTGAGATGCTACCCTGGGGGAAGGACAATCTCAGTTAAACACAGGGTCATAAACCTACATCAACATGATTTACAATGTGAGCAAGCATGACGAAGCAAAGAGCCATGTGGATTTCTATGACTCGGCACTACAGCACATGGAGCGTGTTTCTGCTGATCCCTCAGTGTCACAGGATGGAATCAACGTGCTCTCTGCGTCCAATCAATTTTGTGTATTGCTTTGCAAGAAGTACTACAACAAATTCTTGTTAAGTTCTCTGCCATTCATCTGTATCAGTTGATAAACATCTTATACCACAGCAACAAGGATGAATTAAGCATTTTTCATCTCTCCCACAGTACTGTCTGCTGGCATTTAATTCACCATGTTCCTTGAGAACAGCTTAAAGATAATCATATAAACATCTATCTCTGGTTGTTTTCATTTCTGCCCCCCATGCCATGTTTATAATGAACACAGGATGTGCAAGCTTTGGGCATGTGGCTTGATTCGGAGGAAGCAGCCCCTCCATATAAGTGGCTGTTTCATTTCCTCAAGAACGTTGTTACAAATTCACAAGTGGGGCCTTCAGTATTTGTTTTGTATGCTTAACAATGCTGCACAGACATAATAATCCTTACAATATAATAGAGAGATAATTAATGGCTATCAAGGTATTGTATAAAATACACTTGCACACCTTCCTGATAAACTTCAAATTATATATAGGTAGGTGTTTGGTTATATGGATTTGTCACTGTATTCTTGTGGGCAAAGTGGATTTTGAAACCGAAACTTGTTTAGTCTAGTGCCTAGCACTAGGCTGAAATTTGGCACCCAAGTGTATTCAGTCTCTATTCATAACTTCATATCTTTTTTGGTCTTGTTACTCCTCTCTCTACTTTTTCAAGAGCTTCTTGTGGTGTCCTTCTTACAGAGAGCTGCGCACCACTGAACAGTAGACCAAATGGGGTCTGATAAATTGGATAACATCAATATAACCTGTTATTTCAAACAGAAAATTTTTGTTATAAACCCCAGCATCTTATTTGCTTTTTTATTGAAGAAACAAGCATCATTTCACATTTTGCTCCACCATTGGCAAGTCTTAACAAGCTGTCCTCTGCCTCCCCTATTATCTGATAACTGACTACAGTGATGGTCTAATATCACTTCACACACATATGAACACAAGCAGCAGCCCCTAAACATCCCTATAGCTGTATTCTTTTTGGAATAGACATCCACTTCAGATAATCATAACTGATTATCTTATTAACTGATGAGCGTATTAATCAAATGCACTCAATCATAACTTTGTGTTTTTCCTAATGTTTCTCCATTATGTGATAGATCTTGTGAGTTAACCCCGTAAAGCAGCGCGTTGTCCAGTCAGAGCAGTCACAACTCACTTACTTTTAATTGGCTAAAAAAGACACGCTTCAAAAAGTTAATCAATTACCACTGAGGGGAGTTGCCCTAACCCTTTAATTATAATATACAGTATTTATGTATGTTCCTAAAGCATATACATAAAACCAATGACTTTAAATTGTGAACAACTGAATGTACTGTATACACTATGGCTTTCTGCAAAAGCCATGTCTGACTTACATTCTGGGAACAGCACTTGCGTTTTCCTAGCATATTATATGTATAAGTCCTCCTTCCTAACTGCAGTACATTACTGACCCTTGCAGGCAGCAAATTCACAAGTTGTCTTATTCAGCTGGGATCATCATGGAAACCACATTACAGGAATGGGGTGGAGGAGTCATTTGGGGGAAACCCTGGTGCTGTTTGCTGGATCTCCAGTTATCTGTTTGTTTCCACCCAACATCTTTGGAACTGGTCCCAAGGTCACTGCACCCTTTCTCTCTTCTTTAGTGTTTCTTTCCTCATACCACAGGTCAGGATCATATGTTTTGTTGCCATGATTTATGTTAGTCTAACATAGGCTGATCACAAAGGCTATCCAGTGTTACAAAATGCAATGTTTTCCTCAACTAAACAAACAATGCTTTTTACTTATATAAGTACTCATAAGAGGAGTTGTCAGGCTCATAGTAATAATAACTGTGGTTTGAAGTAGCAGAGGGAAAAGTACACCACCTAGACAGGACACCAGTCTGTACCAGAGATTTTACTCCCAAACCATATCTTGTAATTCTGATTACAAAATAAAGAGGCCATAGGTGTCATTTTAAAGCTACGGCTGTACTGAGGATTTAATTCTCACACGCCTCTTCACGCAACTCTTATCACTTATAAGCTCTACAGCTTCTGGAAATGACCAATTCCTGTTACAAAATGTTTGTAGTACTGGGTGTACCTGGCTCCTCATTAATATCAAATTAACATCTGTAATTCAAAAGCATGATTTGTAATACTACACAGGGGTAAGGTAAGGATAACCAGAGCCTACTTACAGTAGTGCAAGGTACAGCAACTTCACTGTATGAGCCGTTGACAAACGTCCCATATTCCCTTGCATGCAATGGTTTGGGATGTTCAGAAGACAAAACCATCGCATGCAAAGGAATATGGGACATGTATGTCAACAAGTAATGACTATCAAGGCATTGTATAAAATACAGTTGCACACTTTGCTGATATTTTATTATTTCAAATTATATACAGGTAGGTGTTTGGATACAGATTTGTCACTGGCTTCTTTCGTAAAGGAAACTTGTTTAGTCTAGTGCCTAGCACTAGACTGAAATTTGACACTCAAGAGTCCTAAGCCTCTATTCATAACTTTATGTCTTTTTCGATCTTGTTAGTCCTCTCTCTACGTTTTCAAGTTCTACACATATGTATATATATATATATATATATGCATGTGTGTGTGTGTGAGGTGTTGAATTGAAATTTAATTACCATGTGGATTCTGCAAGTTTTAAAACAGGGTAGAAAATACTAAATTCCTACATTCAAATCAAACAAATTAGATAAAGCTATTGCTGTTAATGCCAAGGCGGCCCACCCAAACTAAGAGAAGATCCTTGTGGTAAGGATATGTAAATTCAATCCTTTTGTTTACTATTCAGGTATGTACAGGAATTACACAAACAGCCTGCAGCCTTTACACACCATCCCTAGAGCACTGAGACATGGTTGACGTGACAAATGTGCTCCTGCCATAGACACAAATTGTACTTGCAAACTGCATGAGCTTACACGTCACCGTGACACCACATTGAGTTACCCACTTCCTCTCCATAGCACAGCTCCACTCACCCATAGTCACATGGCAAGTTCGAATGCAGCCTCTCACAACAACCACCTACATTGTGGTAATACTTCTGTATGACGCCACCACAGGAAGCCGAGAGTATGTACATCAACACTTTATTGAACAAGCAAGCAGAACAAGCAGGGCTTGAAATGAGAAATTTGGCCTGCAATAGGTACATTTGCTAATCTCCATATCACATTGGTGGATGTGGCCTTTTGTGTTTAAAATAATTAGAACACTTCTCTATAGATCAGGACACATACACGCTGTTTACGTGAAGCATTATAAACTCACTCACACAGGTTTCGAAAACGAAAACTACTGAATGTCCCACAAGCTTATCTCTGTACGCACACAGGATATTAGATTGAGATTTACTATCTAATTCTAATGTTGCTAAAGGTTTCATTGTAGTTCTGAAGTATGTTTCTTGTCAATAAAGAATCTAATACATCTGGCTGATTTAAATTACAGAACAAATGCACAAATAGTACTTTCTCTACCAAAGGTTTCAGAGTAGGCTAGGAAGTTAAGTTGTCCTTACTGTGAGTCAAATGAAACCATGTGCATACTGAAGGGGTTACTGAGAAAATTAAGGGAATTTTGGGAATTAAGGGAAGAAAAAGAATAAAATGATGAAAAAAGTTAAATACTTTTAATGTGCCCATGTGTAATAATTATTTGTAATAACTACAGATTTACAAATATGATCTTTTTTCTAGCATTGTTTTAGCTCATGCCAGTTAATTAGTTAAATGAGTTAGCACAATTTGATTATCTTGATTTTGTTTCATCAATGGTAATTACAGATAGTAATGCACATAAACGTGTTTTGTACATGACAAGAGACGTACTTCATTCCTTCCACACACTGGCCACAGAACATTTCCAACTGTATCACTTGTTAATATGCAAGAAGACAGCTATGTAATTCACACTGGTAAAGAAAGAAAATTAGTAACATAATACGTAAGAATGTGACTGATAACAAAGCCTTCAGAGGCCAATACTTACACATTGAATGATCTGTTTGAAAGTTGTAAACTTGCCATGATATACCTGAAGCATAAACCTCTACTGGTCCCTATAACAGATTTTAGGACCACCAGCAGCAGAACAGGGCCCTAAATACTCACTAGACAAATGAACAAAAATCTCCCCACCCAAAAGCCATTGTATGCATATCTATTAAATGAATTTAATTGTCAATAACAGCTATACAGGCAATATTTCTTGCAGACTTTCCCCCAAACATATACCACATGTGCCTTCTAAGCTTATCTAAGTCTTACAATGGTCCAATTTAAAGCTGTAAATTGGATTTAAAAATTCTTAATTTTAAAAGTTAAACTTCTATTATATTAAATTAGATTAAATTTAATTAAACCTCAACTAAATCAGAGCCCATAAATGTGGAGGGAGGGAGGCACTGCGGGCCAGCCAGTCTCCCTCATACAGGGGCCATTATGTTGGATGGTAAATCAGAAAGCTCAGTTAAATCCATTAATTACTCCTGAGGGAGAAACACAGAGGGTATATCATGTAACAGAGTTGTGCGCCCTGTGCCACATGTGCTTCTGCTCCTCAGCTGCCCCAGGATCACTACTTTGACCATCACCGTCAGGGTGAAGAAGAGTGTGTGTGTGTGTGTGTGTGTGTGTGTGTGTGTGTGTAAGCAACAGACCTTTATGACTCTCCACATGGGATTGGGCTAACTGAGTTTATCCACTAGATTCATCACTCGTCCCAGCTGCAACCCCTCACAGTTTGACAAGCGCCTGTTTGGCCAGCTGCTGTCGCAGTGGGTGCGTAAGCTGCGTTCACGCCCCCATGGACCGAGGCAGGTCCTGGCAGGTCAGGAGTGCAAGGGAGGACGCCAGCGCATATAACAGCGCATTAAAGCTCCTTCCTGTCAGGGATGCTGTGCCTCATCTCTAACAGCTGCTGTGGGGTGGAGTTATCTTATGGAGACAGCATGGTGGGTGGCAGCGCATGTGAACTCGTCTGCAGGGCTACGCAGCTAACATGACGCACCCGGTCAGTCGACACTTGTCTCGTCGTACACTGTACAGACCTTGTATTAAGCCCTGGACAAGAACATCTGGTAAATGATGATGTACACTTTAAGCAGTGTATTTGGCACAGGATGTGCGACACCAGGAACCCCGCAATCTGTCTGAGGTAGCGTTCCCAGACCGAATAGCTTGTACGAGTGGCACATGGCTCATCCTGGGAATGTGGACTTCTGGGTGTTCTCATGGCTATTAGGATAAAATGATTCCGGATCAAAGCACTCTCCCATTCTGCTTGCTGCTGTCTGGAATGCTGATCTCCATCCCCTTGCTATCATTCATCTGGGACCTTGTATCATCCCTCCAGTTTCTGACAGTATGGTCCATCTCTGCTCTTACAGTGCTCTGTTGTGTGCTGCTTGCATCCAGGGGTCTGATGGACTCAATCTAAAAATGCCCACCTGTATTCACCACCATTTCCCATAGAAGAGTGAATTGCCAACCAAGCACACAACTGGGAATGTCTGAAGAACCCAGCACCTCTTCCAACGGTTTCCTTCGCATAATATTGAGCTGCATGTCCAGCCTAATATTCCACTGGTTTGGCTAACCAGACTTTTCAATGGACCCAGTGATATAACCACAACTCTTTCTACTAATCAGAATCAATATATGGGCACCCATTTACATTGCAAGTCTTCACAAAGAGGATCCTGACAAAAAAAAAAAAAAACTAAAATAGAAACTTGTGGCCTCATCTGCTCATGTGAAATGTGAATGCTAAATTCAAAAGCATTTGTCCTGGCTTAACATGGGATGGGATGACTTCCACCATGTCTGAGTGAGATATCAAACACAGCAGCTTACCTCACTATGCCTGTTGCCAGATGTTCTCTTCAGAACTGAATTCTCCACTACAAGAGGCAGTTGCAATTCTCTGAGAAGACATATGAATCTCCAGGCAACTGCTCCAGGCCTCAAACTATGGGACACTTTCTGAATCCATAGGACAGCCCTTTTCTTTTCAAGAAGGACAGGGATTTCAAAAACCTCAAATATTCCCTAACAGTGCAGGGTAATTACACAAACATCCATATTCACATCATAGCAAACAAACATTATTTCCTCAAGAATAAGCAGGACTGAAAATTAACATAGAGTACTGGCATTTATTGTCCTCATGTATTAATGCTTCACATATGACATCCGATATGAAAATATGACATATATATGTCTTGCAGCACAGCACTGAATAAACAGAGGGACATTGTGACATCACTCAGCGGGATCAGGAATCTCTAAAAAGGCAGAAACTGAGAAAACAGGACAATATGCAAAGGCGCTACGCACTGCAAGTTGCTCTAGTTTGCTTTCAGTTGGCTTTGTGTTATGCCTTTCCTAGAGTCTCCATGTGGACTTACAGGGGAGAGATACTACTCTGCAGAGGGAGATATGACTCTGCTTGGGTCATTGCACAACATAATTGAATGAATACAAAGTCTGGCTACGTGCTGTATATTCCAGACAAAACCAGATACTTCACTGTGCAAGACAGCTAGGTTGTTCTAAAACTGCATCATAGCATGCAAGAACATGCCATGGAAAAGTGAACTGCTTCACAGGATTTTAACTGACATACTTGCACTTGGGTTACAAATACTCCAGCCTGGGTTCTCCAACAGCCTGAGATTGTGGTCATCTATTTTTTTCTTAACACAGACTTTCTGTGGATAATTAACACACTCCCTAATCACTGAGGCTAGCATAGTCTTCGTCTGGAAGTGAGCATGTTGTGAGTGTGCTCATTTGATTGCTAAAGTGCTACTTTGACTGCTCAGAATGCATGTTTGATGAAACAGACTTCAGAAGAGAGCTCAGATCAGCGTGAGTCAGGGGAGAACACCCTAACTCCTACAAAACACAAAAACAAGAAGTGACATCTGACAATACGGGGTATGCAAAACATAACTTCTGTAACCAGGCATATTGAAAATGCTCCATGTATAACAATCGTTCTCCAACTGGCACAGCTAATTATTTAAGTTGGAAAAAAAAATCAAACCTTGTTACTCATTTTGTAGCCTCACTTATCAAGAACATGCCAGATCTGTTTCGTCATGTGGTGACATTTGTGCTCAAAGATACTTAGAAGGTGTTGCCCCGCTGCCTTGTTAATTGTTCACTTATTATTCAGTTATTTCAAAAATCACAAATCATATAATCACATGAAAGTGCAACTTCAAGCAAAGGATGCAAGTTATGCCAAAGGATCAAATTTGTGTTCCATGTTAACAAAGTCTTATATGTATGGCTAGAAAGGGAGGTTAGGTAGGCAGCTACTATACAATAGTTAGTTAACTGGTTAGGTAACAAGCTAACTACAAATGTTTTGATTCATCATTCTGATAGCTTGCTGGCTATGTACAGCTTCAACTGACAGCTACCTATCTACATTTGTGATATGAAAGATTCCACAAACAATTGTAAAATCCCTTTCTTGACAAATATGCTGGACAAATTCTCTTTTCACTTAACTTCCATTCTTTTCCCTTCACTATGTGCTGAGAGGGCTAAGCCATTATTCGGTGTTTCTTGATTTGTCAAATATTCACCCTCATTATCTCACTGTTGGTGGTTGCAGTCCCCGCATGCTTAGCCTTACATGCATGTCTAGTAAACAAATCAACTAATTTGGTATTATAATATCTGCATTGACAAAAAGATCTGCAAAAGAATTAAGCCTATCTTAGATCTTAGATCACAGCTGACAGTCAGAGGGCAAGTACTTTAGGTGAGTACTTTAGGCAGTAATTTGAAGATTCAGTACAGTAACAGGGAGGAGATGTCAGATTCACTATGTGTGCAGCACCTTCTTGCTTCAAGAGATAAACTCATACAGTACAACACATAAAGCCTGCACTAGCATCAAGGCTATCCTTAGAGCGATACAAAAATGCTGGTGGAAACCACCCAGTCTCATTTCCCTAGTAACACGTATTCATTTGTTCAAAACCAGTGTAGCAACTACAAGCACAATCATCTCATTTTTCCTATACAAACACTGTGGACTTCCTCCTTTGGTGTGCTTCTCACTCTGTGGTACTGCGTGGGTGAGCAGGCCTTGCCTGCAGCCTTCTTCCTCTATTCTGGAGGGAAAATAACCTGCTTTCTTTTTGCTGAGCTAGAAGTATTCTGAAGAGGGAAGCCTCTCTGCGCCCAAGTTATGTTTTCCTTTGTTCAGGTCATGGACCCTGAGTTGATGGAACAGAAGAATAAAGTCTGCTTGAATAGAACCAAAACCAACGCCCCTCCATGAGCTGAGCACTACAGACACACCGGACTTTCACTCTCACATTCAGACACTGTTGAGGTTGCTGAATTTAGCCAAGGACAGTGGAACATGTTCTTGCAGCTTCTGCCACAAACAGTAACTCTGAGAATTCTCCGGTCAAATTACTGCCATGGAGAAGGATCTGTTGTTTTTGTGTAAACACAAAAGAATATAGCTTTTCAGTCTGTTATAAATGTGTAACTTTGCGTGCTGTTGTAATCAGCAAATGATATCAAATGTTACAAAAGAATAGTCATAGTCTGATGAGTCATGTGTTTCCTTCATGGTCAGGCCACGCTGTTAACCTGAGCTTGCTCTTTACTGAAAGCAAGCTTAACCAGAGATCATTCCCTGGGTCGATCCAATGCAAAACACATGGAATATGTGAAAAAAAGCATGACTTGGAAACATGTGAAGGATCTTGCACGGTAAAGTGTGACTGTGTGCACCTCTTTGTCCTATGGATTTGCTACAAAATCTACAAGGGTCAAGCTAAATTATTGCTTTGGTGTCAGAGGTATATCCACATACAAAAATGACCCAGGAACATGAAAACAAATATAAAACACAAAATCAAATGGACTCAGGCAGTGGGAACCGGACCACTATCCACAGACTAGAAAAAAAAAAAGTGAGCAGGATGGTCAATAAGCGCATCTCAAACTTGTCCTGGCCTCTATTAAACCACTAACATCTTATGGTCTCATCCCACCCTCAATAAAATGCAGCCTAACAGCACACAGTCTAAAAAGGTACATCTGTCTGCAGTTTGACACATTCAACACATTTTAGCAAAGCTCAGTATTTTGTAAGATGTGCACACCCCAGACATAGTACACAAAAGTATAAAAGTTCACACTTTACAGATGTAAAGTTCATCTGTACTGTGGAAAGGAAATGTTCCAATGTTCCAGTTCCAATATAAGAAAGATACAGGTTGTGGAAAAAGGATAGCCTCATTGTTGTATGTTCATTCTTCACACTCATTCCTCATGCCTTCCAGCCCTCAACACATCATGGCCCTTCTGGACTAATTAACCTTAACAACGGCACGATAGCCACCAGACCACACAGAACTGATGGACATGACTGCTCTTCAATTCTTTGCAGGCAGGATAAAACACTCTGAGAGAAAAAATCTGCTTCTACTACCTTCCACTCTGCAAACAATAGATGTAACAGTGACAGCAGGGGAGAAAATAGGTGTTAGAGGTCTTCTCAAACCTGGTTGGACTACAGAGGAAAATTTTGAAATTTAGGCTGACTGACAGAGTAGTTCATATTTGCTTCCTTTCATTTTTGGATAGTGAATGCTGACAGCCCTGCCTGTACCTTTTCTACTACAATTCTACAATCATAATAATGGCATACATAAACTCAAACTATCCTTAGGTCCCACCCCCTGCACTCTGATTGGCTCAGTGGTAAAAGGCTGCATTCCTGCAGGTTTTCTGAGCCAAATGCCTGAACATCTGTAGTTGACTTCATGTATAGTGGCCTTAATGCAACAGAGATCTTTGTGAAGTATTATTTAGCCCTCACCTAAGCCTTATAACAGGAGAGAGAGGAAAGAAGGCCCATTCCCTATCGTGATGAGCAGGGGAATGAGGAGGAGAGGAGCAAGGAGAAAGTATCTGAACTTCCACAGTTTACTTATGATACCAGCATTTTCAAACAGTGACTCAGACAACAGAGCAGAATATGTGGGAGATTTCAGCTAGCATTGACTTCAGAGGTTCTTGTCTCCAAGCTTCCTTATGAGTGATAAGGAAAACATGAAACTCTGGGGGAGTGCACAAGTTTCCAGACACCAGGAGACCCAGTACACATTGCCAATCCTTTCTTACTCAGCTGGCTGTCTGAGCCATCCTCCACTCCAGGCCATGTTGGGCCTTTTCTTCCAGCGTGATTAACTTGGTTCCACTGGCCACACTCAGTTGTAGCTGAGCCATATCAAACCAGTAAAGCACAGTTCAATGTGGTTGTTTGTGTTTCGTTGTAGTTTTTGATCCTAAACCTGATAGCAGAGTATAATTTCCGTTTGTTACATTCAGTTGATTCTCCTGTATTTAAAAAATAACAGCTATATAGCCTACATTTGAGGAATAGAGGAACATGTAGATCATTGTATTTACATTTTTAACATTATACACCGGACAATAGTGAAGTTCCTCAAAAGGCATTTTTCCTTGAAACACAGAGATAGTCAGTCATAAACTGCCATCAGGGAAGACCCGAATCAATTTCTCACTTGATCCAGTAAAAGATGAGTAGGACAAATGCACAAGTCTAGCTGGTCCACTTCTGTTCCACACATACGAATTAAATGTGTCTTTTACCACTCTTGGGGATAATGCACTCATATTTAAAAGCACCCCGGAAAGCTACAGTGATGCATTGCCTGTAATTCATATCTTTTTGGCTTTCGCTGGTGATTTACATACACTAGCCATTTTCTTTTCTATTATTACTTAGTAAGTTAGCAGGTGTGAACAGGGTGAATACAGGGTATTGAAATCTATAAAACTCTATTAAGTGGATAGACTGAAGGCAGAGGTGGAATCAAGTGTACAAGCCAGATGTTCAGTCATACAAATATCTGATGTAAACAACAGTGCTTTCCAGGCATAACTGGTCAGCTGTGTAATTAGTAAAATTACCTCTAGCTTCACAAAACAACCTCCCCATAATGGCAGAGCAATAAACTATCTAATAAGATTACACATAATTCAACATCGTCACAGTAGAAGCAGAAGCACGTCTTGTAATTTGGTTGTCCTTTCCTTTGGAAAATTTCATTGGAGTTCTGTCAAAGAACTAGATATAATAATATTAGTTTCATCGAGCAATCCAACCACCACCCAGCCAGCCAGTCACATATAAAATGTCAACAATCCTATAAATAAATGCTTTTGTCACTACTGACTGTTCATCCACTGAATAAATACCCATATACATGATGAGAGAAAGACTGCCATAACATGTTAGAACAGAGCCACAACATTTACATAAAAGTGATCCAAATGCTACCACCCATGGATGCACAAAGTTGTTACAATGATATTGGCACAGCATTTTAAAATCATAATGTATCCCTCATTTGGAATTTTATTTTGTTTAATGCTTCCCATTCACAAGGTGCTCACAATATATTATAGCCCCCAAAGCACACCGCAAAGCGAGGCATATTTTCTACAGATGAATTTCTTATTTATCTTTATCTAAAAAAAAAAAAAAAAAAAAAAAAAAAGATGCACAGTGTGGTTTGTTATTAATTCTGATGTCGTAAATTAGTTTTCCCGGAGGCTACATGCTCAAAGCACACATTGTTACATTAGCATATATGGGGCACTAGCTCAGACAGGCAGTGTAAGGTTCATCAGACGTGTACTTTTATTCAGTAAAAAGTCGCAATGATTGTTCATGAATTCAAAAGTTCAAACAGACATCATGTGACCAACGCTATGGCTCAAAATAATTGTACAAGCACTGCAACTTCCCGTCACGATTGGTTTTCTGTAACACGTTTTCTGTATAAAACTCAAAGTAAGGCGCACTTCCATTGTATTTTTATTTCCTTGCCAAATGCTACAGCAAAAGTAAAATACAGTAAACAATTTTATGCTTTTACAAGACGACGTCTTAAATGTGTCAACAGTCTGTTCACTAGCTTTCGAAAACTTAAAGATAAGGGAAGTAGGAAGCGCATCATGTCGCTAGTTACCTAATACACTTTCCACAAAATATAAAAGCATTTTGCAAAGCCCTGAAGCATATAATTTCAATATATTCATTTCGAGAGACAGAAATGTAGTTTTAACAACATTCAGTTTATTACTTGGTAGCCTACATACTTCGTGGTTGGACGGCGTGCGCCGAATTATCTATGAATTAGGCGAACGGTTTGCACATCTATGTCAACCTGAGTAGATCAGTAGATCAATTTCACCAAAAGTATTGGTGACGAGTTTGCATGTCAGTTGTAACAAGGTAGCCTTTCGCAACGTATCCTTTAGCCGACACCATTCCCTATTTTGTATTATCAGCGTCAATAATCGGGATTTTTACGGTTCGGATATATTTAATCTAAATACCATTCACGGTAATGGCATAATCGTGACTACTTCCAATTTAAAACGAAACACAGTTGTTCATAGCATTAACCTCAATCAAGAACTTTCTTTCCTATTCAAGCATTTCCTCTTAAACGAAACGTGTCCCTGGAATTTAGCGACTGTGATTCAATTCAATTCGGTGATCTGTGAGGCAATTCTCTATGAGCGCACAGTTGCTTACTGATGCTATTCCTATTGAAGGGCCATGCTGCTCTCCATCTGAACTCGCTAATTATAGGCAACAAATATTATTATTAGTTGTAGTGCCAGTAACAGTAGTAGTTCATTAGAGGCACCATCACTATTACCACAACTAAGCTTTACAGTGATTTTAGATGGGGATGATCATGTCAGATTACTTCACAGCTCAGAATGTATTACAAAAATGCTCATGCTATTGAGATAGCTAACTGTCACAGCAATGGATGAATACAAACTCTTAAGTATTGGGTATTGGTAGACTATGCAGGATCTGCTCTTGGTTGAAAATGAACCTTTCAGATCTGCTCTGTACAATTTAACTTACGCGTCCGAAGAACAAAACATGATTTTCAAACGCTCACCAGTACGTGCGTGCCAAGATATCTTGCCGTGTAATTTATCCTGTGTCCACAATGTATGCTGGCTCTGTAAAACTTAAAAAAAGAGCGTTTCACTGAAAATGTCTCATGTTTTCAGTCACTATACTTTTTCGACAAATGTCAATTTCTATTTTCTATATTGTTCCGTTAGTTAGTCCTCTCCTTCCCTGTCCAACTGACAAGCGCGCAGCGTACACTATGGGGTGCAGAAGAGTGCTGTTCATTTGCGGAAACGATCAGCACAGTAACCGGGCTTTACGATGAGCATGCACGTAAAAAGCCACAGCTGCTACGAGCACGTGGTCTAAATTCATTAAACTGTGGCGTCTAAATATCACAATGCAATTTCCTCTTTGTAGCATTAAAACATTACTGCGAAAGTTCGTAAGATAGACTACACGTGTGTGCATTACGCTCCTGATTTAGGCTAAACAGAATCATGTTAGAAAAATGCTTCTCTATGCTTTTCATTGGTTGATTGTAGTAAATTGCAGGTGAATATTGTTACTTCAATAATGCTGCAGTGCAGGCCTTTCATGAAAGAAACTAAAAGATGCAAAAAAAACATATTGTAAAAGGCACTGATAAGCTATTAATATTATCACTAGGTTGAGTTCCTTTCATTTATAATACTGAAATGTGCCATATTTTTGAAGATGTGTAAAGGAAATGTCTAAGCAATGTCAACTGAATATTATCCTGTGCCATCAGACAACAAATCAATTACAATGGCAAGAAAAATCAGTAATTCCATTAATTTCAAATTATCATTTGATGTGTATTATCAACACAGGAAATATTACTGTCCAAAAATGTTGGTTCAATTGTTGGGAGTAATTTACCCTTTTTGAAATATGTAAGACATAACACACTGCAAAATATTTAATATTAAAGTGCTTTTTAATATCGAAAGATACAATTTTAAGTTCCTTTTGATTTTAAATCCATGTAACCCACAGGGCTTCAACACTTAAATCAAAGTTTTATTAATTCAAATACTCACAAAAAATATAGTTTGCAAAAGATCTTTGTATCCTCCAAAAATACAACTAGAATGCAAAGATGACAGGCAGACAGTGATACATACAAGGAAACCACAAAGAAAAAGGACAGTTCAACTGTTCCCAATATTTAATAAACAAGCTGAGTTTTGTCTAAAAAAATTATGCTGCGGTTGAAGTGAATTTTTCATGATGGATTTTTCTTTCCTTTAATTTTTACTTGTGTCCTGAATACAGCAGTTCAAGTCCTACGTGGATAAGTATGTATCCAATCACATGTTGGGAACAACCCACTCATCAAATGCTGGTATAGTTTAGTCACTCATTCAAGCCAAAATTGCACAGGTTTGACAATTTACTGTAGGTGTTTATGAAATGAAGCAAAAAATATTTTTGTGCATAAATTTGATAACATTGAATAACCATCATTTTAAACAAACATTTTTTTTTTACCCCTCAAAGAACAAGTGAAAACATGCATCATTGTCTTTATATTCAATAAGATAAGGAGTAGTCATCTTTAGCAGCAACAATACTGAAGAAATGAATGCACCTATTATAATAGACAGATGAATACATTCAAAGTGGAGGACAAAAACCGGGGAGATACAGTGATCCCACATTCTTATTTCATATTACATACAGCGGCATAAGCTGCCATCTTATTCTAATCACTAGCGCCCCTCAGTGTAAACATTTCCTTCATTAGTAATGGGTAAAAACAATGAAGGGGAATGACAGCTGCAAACACAAATATCAATATTTATGAGCAAAATCAGTTCTTTAAATGTTGAGGATTCAAAGCCTATTCATTTGCATGTACCTATTTATTTTATCACTTCAATCAAGAGGTGCATTCAACAAATCATACAATAAACATAACTCCTTGATGTAAGTGTACACCCCCCCCCCCCCCCCACACACACACACCCAAAGACAGATGGACCCATTTAATTCTCCAATATAAATACAAAAATGAGCCTACAGAGTGTGAGTTTGGGTGATTCAATTCACTGTGGTTGTATTGTTAAGCTTGGCCATGGTCATAGATAGCACTTTACAGACTGGAATAGCATTGTTAATGGCACAAAAAAATATTGGGCAGGTGAAATTCTGGCAATTCCACAGCAGTTTTGCCTAGGTCAGCTTTCAGATATCAGATGTATATTTAGGTGTATATTTTAAATCTGTCTTGAAGCTATAGAAAGGAACAAATCAGTGGTCACTAGCATATTTTGTAAACTTTCACAGATACAAGGTGACACGGTGTCACAATATATAAGGTCCTCCCAAACTGCTTATGACTACTGTTAATAAACTGCTGTATAAAAAATACACCTCATGACATGTTTCAACTGTTGGAGACAAAAAAATCACAGGTGATATAAAATAAATGTACCAGTTATTCAGTAATTGTCCTTTTGACTTTATTGCATGTATTTAATAATCTGAAGTAACTACAAGTCAAGCAGATCAGTTTCATTGTGATTATATACTTTAACAGTAATAATGTGGCAACAGTTAAATGTGTGTTTTTTTTTGTCCATTGTGTTATACTGCCATCTACAGGTTAGATGCAGTGAGTCCCATACTGAGATGAGAGATTTAAATTTGTACTTCAGGCCACTGAATAAAAATTATGATGCTAACAACCAAAATCCAGCTCCCTTTTAAAGTAGATGCTCCAGGTGCAAACAGATATTTTCATATTATGACTACAAAATGGTCACTCAACTTTCTTAAGTAACTTGGTCACTTGAACACAACGGTCACTTAAAGGGAAAAAAAAGAGACATTGAAAGACAAACACTGAGATGGTGTTTGCTCTGTAACTGACAGTTTTCACTCCCCCATATCCCAGCTATCAATCAAGTAGCATACAAAGATATGGACTTTGACATATTTATATTGTGTATGTATATCTATACACACATAAACACACATACACACGCACGCACGCACGCACACCTCTGATATAATAAAAAATAAATACATTAACAAATACAAATTATTTTGTAATTGGTAAAACATGGGGAAAAGGTACTGACTATTCTCACAAGAGAAAAAAATGCAAGTTTTTTTCTTTTTTTTTGCCATATCCCTACTAACACTTTCCTATTGTAAGCCTCTAAATCACTCGTACAGTATCATGATTTAAAAACAGAACCATTTTCTGTGAATCTGTTGGGCTCTGTGAGCGATTTGGCCTGCTGCTTGTGCTTACACAGGTGGTCACAGCAGCCAGGTACAATAGATGCTGATGATTGTTGTTGGCAATAGAACCTCCACTTGGCTTTGTCAACCAGCAGTGAAAACGCACTCTTTTGTCCCACATTAGAACATCCGGTAATAAGTAATACAAAACCTTTATTTTCCCATTTTGATTTTGAGGCTTGTTTCCACATTTTGCTTTGTAGTTTTGCAACAGATCATTACATTATCTGTGTATCTATATATCTATCTATATATGTATACACAGATACAAAAATCCTCTCTTTTCATCAATAAAGACAATCTTCATGCATAATGTATATCCTTATACTTTTTTTTTCATTTTTACTTTATAAATTTTTCATAAATACATTTTTTCAGTTTAATACTTTTTTGTTATTTTTTGCATTTTGTATTTTTTTTTCTTTGTGTTTCTTGCTGTAGTTGATTGTAGGGGTTCAGAATTCCAGGGATTCTGTTTCCAGGAGCCATGCTCTGCTCCTCTCAGACACCAGGGGGCGCCCTGCAGTGGCATAAGACTAGTTGATGAGGTTGGGAGAAGCTCCACAGAAGGGCAGTGTGTGTCATAAAAACAAAGGTCTTTCATTATCTCAGTTCAAATCAAGGAACGTGTGCCCTTTGTCTATGTTTTTGTTCCTTTCAGTTACAAAATAGCATCCCTTAATAAAAATGCTTACTACTACCAACAATCCCATAAGAAAGGGTCCTGCAGCAGATTTAGGACAGGTTGGCAGTCATATGGAGGTGGCGGCGCCCCCTATCTGCAGAGGTTTGTATGCACAGCCTCACGCTGGGGTTTCCTCTTCTTGCCATTGCCCTGGTGATGTGGCTTGTTGCTTTGGTGGGCCTTGCTGGTGGCGGAGGCACTCTGCTGTCCCTGAGCACTTTTGCTAGTAGGGCGAAATTGTCTGTTTCCTGTCTGAAAAACAGAAACATTGCTTCTAATTAATCTAACAACACGACAAAACTTCAGGTTATTGCCTCTATCACCAACCTGGTTTGTCTTGGAAAACAGCAAAGTGAAGTCTCTTTAGTTTAAAAGGGGAACGATTGATTTATGGGAATATAAGGATATGTTTTGTACAAAGGGCTAACGGCTATCAAGTTTAAACATAATGCACTTAGTTGTACTTTTTGTAGGCCACTGAATAAGCCTGTGATAAATGGCTAAATGACAATATGTAAATGTAATAAAAAAGGTTTTTGGTAGTGATTTTTTTTCCAACAAAAAAAGTCAAAACTTCCAGTTCTGCTTCATGGACCTCAAACTTAACTCTCATGTCAGCTGAAAATGTCCAAATGAGCATGCTGAAACACTCCATCCCTGGTCTGGGGTCCCCTACCTTGCTCTTGTTGATGTTGCTGGTGGGGCTGCTGTGAGAGTGGCCCTGTGCTCTGTGTGTGGACGCACCCCCGGAGGTCTCTCTGTGTGAGCTAGAGCCCCGCCCAGCCAGCTGCTTCACCGTTTTACAGGGGGTTCCATCAGAGTCCTGGGGAAAGCAAAACCCCCAATCAGAAAAATGTAATGATGAAAAATGTAAGGATTAAAGTCAATTCAAAAGTATTGAATACAACTGGTCATGCAATTACTCTCACTGAGTCCACAACAATATGTATACCTAATTGTAATAAATATAATTTATAAAAAATAATTATAAAACATACAGTGTGGCCACAGGTCTAGGCATCGTCTCTGCAACCATACAAGCAAGCTAAAAACAAGAGCTAGTATGAGGGTGGAGAAGGCATGTAGATCAGTCCATGGGTAAAGGAGGCGTGTGGGTGAGTGTGTGGAGGTGGAAGTCTGGTAAACAAGTGGTGGGATCGAGGTGGAAAGAGCTCTGAGGTGAGAAAGGGGCACTACTCACAGCGTCACTGGAGCTGGAGGCTGTGGAGGAGGGTGATGAAGCCGAGGAGGAGGAAGAGGAAGGCGAGGAAGGGGGCGGGGACGAGGAGTTGGAGGAGTGGTTGCTGCGGGAGACCTTGGGCAGCACCACCACTTCCTTAGACAAGTTGTTGTTGCACTTGTCCAGCTGCCGCGGCTCCACAAGCAACGTCAAGTCATTCTCTGCAGCGGAGCAAAAACACAGAGATTGAGTGAAGATCTGCTCTTTTCCTCACAGGGACAGTAATAGTTTGTATTTCCAGATTCTTCAAAAATGTCAAGATTTCATACCATTAAAGGAGGGGTCGTTTTGAGACTGGGCCCCCCAGTGTTTAGTGATCCAGTCCCTGTATTCTGCCACTTCCTGGGTTACTCGGATAATACGGCCAAGTATGCTGTTAACAAAGCAGAGATGTTGGTTTAATTTTTAAAAAGTACAAAGAGTAGGGATGTTTAAAAAAAAAAAATAGTTGATAATGACAATATTCCTTTACCACACAATACCCCGGTGTCTCACCTCTCTGACTCATTGTTGGGATAGTATTTGGCAATGGGGGACACCGCGTGGCTAAGCACTACGTAGGCATAGTCGAAAGCCTGTTTCACTTGCATGGCACCGTATGAGCTGCGGCCAACATCATTGCCTGCACAGGGAGAAATGCAGATGCACGGTTAGTTGCAGATGCAAGAAGTCGCAGAGAAAAAGGGGGGGGCGGTGGAATTACACCTAAACCTTGTCCACAAATTGGTTTGGTTTAAACACTGGTATATGGTGCTGACAAGATCCAAAACTAGGGTTGTTACAATATTAGAGTTTTGAACAATGTGAAATCAGATCAGTTTCAAAATATTCAATACCTTCTCAATACCACAGCAAAAAAAAGCAAAAACACATCTGAACTCCAAATAAGAGAATTTTATTGTAATCAAAGTCAGAATTGTGGTTAGCCAATCTGATTTTCAATCAGCACTGAAGTGTGAGGTCTGTGTATGGTGGCAGTGTATGGACATAAAGGGAAGGTTTTTGCTATTGATTGACTACGATTGTTACAAGAATGCAAGGATGGAATTTTCATCAAACAAGAACAGATAGCTCCAATACTTTTGCCATTTCAGTGCTATTAAATGCATAATGAAGCTTTTTTGAAATATAGAATCTTGGTAGTATCAAAGTGTCTAGATTTTTGGCAGCCTTATCCAAGACAATTAAAGCTTTGCTCTGAGATTAGCATACAATGTACGCCTTTCTTCTCAGTTATTGCCAATGGTCTGAGCAGCTTGGTAGGGAACCACTTGCCTGGCTGCAGGGGATCTTCAATGTAGAGCATTGAGGGGCGATAGCCATCTACCATGTTCTTCTGCACCTCATCTTTGGCCACATAGCATCCGCCATCTTTTATCCGGATCCCCGTCTTCAGGTAGTTGAAATGTCTCCCATATAGCTCAAAGAATTCTATCAACAGAACCCCGATGTTGGTGTTGGGGCTGCTGGCATCTTCTCTGTAGTGCAGCTGGGGGATGAGGGACAGGCAATCGTTTAGATTCAAGTATCAAATTCTGCACGCATATCACACACTGTACGCATCCAAGTCATTAGATACACAAAATACATTGAATTGCTTCTTTATTGTACCAGCATAAAAAATGTCTCTGGCACCAATTCTGTGTTCCTTGTAGTCATGATGAGAGCTATCAGAGAGCTCCACCCTACACAAACTAAAATACAGAACAACAAAACATGCACTGTCAGGCCCTCCCCCTCTATAAATACTACCAGTATATTATTACAAAAAGGGTTATAAAAGATGAAACGTTTGCATGATTATTTTTAAGTCAACGAAGTTGCATCTTGCAATCTTGCACTTGAATTCAAGGAAGTCATGTTACTGGACAGATAAAGACTTAAAGTAAGTGGGTGCTGTTTTTCTAACCTGAAATTCTCCTCCCAGACAGAAGGCTGTCACCAAATGACAAGGCTCACTGGGTACTCTTTTTCATAAGTAACACCACCATGAGGTAAACATTTTCAGACATAGCAAACAATGATTTTGACACTGCTTATTCATCGAGCAGTATCTAATCTCTTTCGCTTCTCCACTCAGAGCGAAAACCTGACCCCACCTGCAGGAAGCTGACGGCCATGAGGAAAAGGCTGTACGACCCGATGCCTCCAGTGAACACTTCATTCAGGTCCCTCTGCAGCAGGAACTGCTTCAGCACCAGAACCAAGTAGGGAAGCACAGGGTATTTCTGCACAAAGACAAGTACCGGACATGATGTCAGCACCCCCATGTGGACGATGTTTTAGACACACACATAGTCATTCGTCTCCTTGTGTTCTTTCAGTGGTGGATCTGGCGCATGTCTGTCCCTGCTGAACCTCATGGACAAAACAGCTGGCCATTTACAATCTGAAAAGAGGCAGCTGTTCTGCACTGAAGAAACACACTGAACTGAGGTGCACACTACTCGGGCATGGCAGACGTGCAACGCATACTATCCCTGGGCCACTTGAGACATGAAAGACGGAATATGCAGTAGCAGCTGTCCCAGCTACTTTTGCAAGAAAAAGCCTGTTACGAGTTCTGTTAATTACATATCAAAACCACACGAACAGACAGCTCTGAAACAGGCTCGTTTTCACACCCTCCATACTCCGGGTGTCCTCCCTCACCTTTTTGAACTCTTTGATGAGGACAGCCGCTTTGACGCCGTTCTGCACGTTGAAGCTGATGTCCACTTTGACTTCGGTGTGTAAATCCGTGAGCTTGATGATAGGCACCTGAAAACAAGGTTAACACACACACACAGTACTAAATACAAAGTGGGGGGGGGGGCCCTCACATGCCATGCACACTCCCTTTCCCGGGGCACAACCACATTCGCAGTATTCGGCAGCACACTCGCAGCACCACCGGCACCCACCGTGGCCTTGTCCAGCACTTTGATGGAATTCTCGTCGGCCACGTTTCGCTTCCGCAGGGCTTCTTCCAAAGTCCACAGGGGCAGGTTGTCCCACTTCCCAAACACCACTAGATCGATATCACTGAAAGCAGAGCACGGGGGGGATCAGTCCAGAGTCCCAGCGAGCCGCGAAGCCATACACACACAGATTAATTACACTGATCCCACTGACGTGTCCCGTGTTGTACAATGGTGACGACAAATTTAAGTCTTGGGAAAACAGAGAAAGGGATCAGGATCAGCACTGCTAAAATTACAACACAGTCTTAATCCTGGAAAAAGAGACCTGCCAACAGCAATATTATCTGTGTATAACCATTTCATTTGTCCTTTAAAGCTTAGATATCCCCTCCACAACCTTTGTTTAGTCTAACAGAGTTTACACGAGCAGGTGTACAAGAAGGGTATTCAGATAAGATGCCAGGGAGAACAATGCATATTAACCTCATGAACAAGCACACAAACCTGAGGAGTGAAAAAGGCTCACCTTGTTGGTAAATAGAGTCCAGTGCTAAAACTTCCAAACACCTGAACCTGAAAAACAAAATGGCATTTCAATTACGCGCTGTACACCAATTAGCTTTAAGTGAAAATGAAGTATGAGTTATATAAAGCACTATGTAGAAACATCACATCTCATGTGGCATTTAGTGCTTGATTGTAGAGGAAAGGTGAAAGCAACAAAAAAAAATACCCCATCTGGCCTAATCTCATACTTCATCTCAGCTTGCGGTGCCAACGTCACAACATGAGCGGCTTCTGCCTGTGGACTCATAGTCTTAAACCTACCTCTATTCACTTAAATCATGGTTTACCACATTATAAGAGTGGGTTAAACCTTAAATCTTCTTAAAGACAGCATGTGATTTGGATGTAAATGAAAAGAATGGTAACCGCATCTCTGGTGTTGCTGCTTTGGAAAGCATATAGCCATGGGACCTGAGGTGAACCTATTCAGCTGTAGCTGGATTCTAATGTTGTTCTGTGCTTCCGTTTGCTTTAAACCTGTTTCCAGAGGACCAGCAGGCACTGACACAGCTAGCAGGACCCCATAAGGAAACATGGGCAAGAGGCAGAGCTCCTCCTGAGGCTCCTGGCCCCAGGTCTCAGCTCTGTTCACCATATACTGCACAACAGTTTCCAAAAGTAGGGGTACAGAAAACAGCATCCTTATCAGCAGGCTGGCTTAAAGTTGATGGAAAAATGGACACCTGGCAGATTATTTTCCACAGGAGAAGCTGATTGAACCACACAATGCACCACATGAGACAAGGGAGATAAGACAACTGCTTTGAAAACTATTTTCACAGGGCCTGTGTCATGCAGATTCTTGAGATTTACACCTCTACCCTTCAATCACCATTCTGCAGAGCAAAGCTGAACCACAGTGAAATCTAGACACTAAATAAATCCTCAAACAAAGCCATATAATTTCTCCTTACAGTAAAATTAAAATACTTGATTTTGTCTGGTTAGTTGTGAAGGGGTGTGTTGTGAAGGGGAAATAAAGCACATGAGAAACTGTGGGTGTGGTCTCAGTGAGAGGCCAATTAGGCGACTTGTATCTAATGACCTCAGTGACCACCTACTGACTGAGTGTGGCCTAACTGAGCACAAGTTTTGTCAGCGTAGGGAGGACCCTTACATCAGCACTGGGCCACAAGTCCTTGATGACCCCCTCAATCCTCTCCACCACCTCCATCCTCATCCTCTCTTCCTCTGGCCGAGGGGACATGTATTCATAGAAGTCCTTGATCTCCTCATGCAGCCTGCAGAGAAGAAAAGAGAGAGGGACATGAGACGTGAGAGAGGATCACAGACCCAGACAGAAGCGAGGGGGGCCAGGAACACAGGACTTCTGCCGTTAGACATCCACCAGTACAGTGGAGACAGTGGAGTGCGGTGGCATGAAATTTCATAGACACTTCCACAGAGGCTGAAAAATTAAGTAAGTCAGCCTACATTAAATAAGGCTGTATCTTGCATGCCGTCCAGTTATACACTCTAAAGTGATAAGGATGAGACGCATTAAAATGGTTCTCACATCCACCACATAAGCGATAAGACTTAATCAGCCAACAATGATTATTACCTGCCAGACTCCCAGTGCAATGAACATTGCTTTTGAGTTGAAATGCAGCTCTCTCATAGGATGCTGATTTTATAAAATATATTTCATATATAGATGAAATATATATATATAGATGTACTGTGTGAGTAGTTACTTTTCACATTGATTGCTGGAGGCAGGAGGAGAGAGGTAATGAAATACTTGATGGGGTTACAGGAGGGTTGGAATCACGGTGCAAACGAAGGCAATTCCACATTTCATATCAAAAAGTAGAACACATCCGGACAAGCTGACCACACAGCCCAAACCAACCACACAGGCCACCAACTTGCTGCAGGATGAGGCTGTACTTAAAATGTAAGAAGTAATATTCGGAAGCATCCATCTGTCATTTTGGTGTAGTTTGGTCCTGTTCAGCTGAAATTGCAAGTACACATTTGGGGCTCTTTAACACTATCCAGTCTATGTCATGTTTTACTGGAGAGTTTATAGTGACCACAAAATGGGGTGAACACAGCTGGAGCAGTGGTCTGTTTTGACTTTCAATGTAGGCTGGGTGACCTGTTTCACAGGCAGAAGTAATATGCTCCATAGCTATGCTGGACCTCTCTTGATCAACAGTAAGCCTGACAAGTTTGGAAAATCATACTTTACATAAATAACAAATATCTCTGTAGCACCCTAAAAAGTGGGGGGTTGAAGCTTACAATGAAGAGAGTACATGCTGTTCCCTACTTCCATTCTTTAACATTCTGGTTGTGAAACTAGATAATGAACTGCAACGCCTGAACGCAGGCTAGCTCCACATTGTTGTGGTTGAGGGCGGCTTTATGAGTTTGCCACAAGTGAACATAATGTGCCGGGATGTTCTTATTTGGCCCGGGTAGTGTGCGGTGGACGGGAGGCTGGCCGCAGCGCTGAGTCTCCACAGCACGGGCTTTCACGCTGACCACATGTGGCCGTCCACGCCTGGCCAGAATCACCAGGAGGCTTCTGTAAATAAAGTAGGATTCCAATGGCAGCCATTCAGCGCCGCTTCCCCTGGCAGGAAATGCAGAAAAAAGCAACTTCTGCCATTTAAATCATTTTTCATGTGAAAACAAACATTCAGGAAAAAAAAAATGGATGCATTTCACATATACATTTCTAACGGGACACTGAAGGCTGAAAAATGAAAGAGTGCAGACTGGCTGTCATTTATTTCTTCTACTATATGGAAGTATGAAATAAAGCAAGCAATAAACCATTTTCTGTGCTGTATAAAAAGCCCAGAGGGTGCAGGCGATTGCTTTCTAACTGTTCTGTCCCCCATCACAGTTTAAAGTGTCACATTTTCCTAACAACTACCCACCATTGAAATGTTCATTTGTGGAACCATATTGAAAGGATTAGGAAAATATTTTACATCATTCTCATACAATGAGTCTATGATTCTATCAACTAAAGGTTTGACTGACAGATTTTCCATATCCGTTTTTTAGACAAAGAGAACAGGAAGCTGTGTGGGGTGACAAAGATCACATTCTGCATTCTGTTGGTTCTCTGCACTGATTTCCAAAACCTAAGCATCACTGAGGAAAACATCTTGAAAAGGCTTATATGACATTGCGTTTCACTTGGTCTTCCAGTAATCCTCACAGTCTGATAAGGTCCAGCTAAGAATAGTAAATTATCAATGTCAGATTGAAAAAAATCTTCAACTTGGCAATTTCACCTCAAACATCATCAAGGTGTGATAGGCAGCTATGAGTTTATATTAGCCACTGCTTACATTACTACTTACATTTCTGTGTTCGTCTGACTAGTCTGCAATAAACTTTACATACGAAGCAAGCCTGCACTCACATGCTGGACTGCCACCTTGATTTCAAAATACTAAGACAGATTGATAACATCTGTCTTCCAAAAAACTATGACAGCCCAAACTATGACACTGCATGCCAAAAAATACAAAAAAAAGACCAAGTTGTCAACAAGATCTACCAGTCTATCAACTATCACCAAGGAAACACAAATATGAGCATTTCTGCAAATGAAAAAGCTTTCTATTGTTGACTCAAAATGAATGTTTGTATTAGGATGAAGTAATTTGTGGAAAAATGCCAGAAAAAGCTGAAATTCCAGCTGGCTTTTCAATCCCACAAGTCAGTACAAAAATCAGTGACAATTCAGCCAATTTGGCTGAAAATAACTTCAACTTGGCAGCCCTGCTCAAATATCACATCAAAAGCCTTGCATGCATCCAAACAAAAAGTCTGTACTTCTTCAAATACTATGTCGATTACGTCAAGCAATTCACTATCCTTACTGAAGTCAGTATTAGAAATCGTTGTGCAGACTGCATTCTCTTAATGGCTAGAGTCAGATAAGCGTGTAGAATGCCCACATATGCAAGAATGCATGCCATATGTCTCCAAGCAACAGATATACATCTTAATATGAATAAAGCATAAAAAGAGATGAGTTGGTTTAATGGGACACAGTAAGGGACAAGAGAGTCCACCCTAATTGTCTAGGAAACCAGCTTATTCATTTTAAAGTATGTTATTGGATATAGTGGACATGAATACTGCAAATGAAAAGTGCTGACACCAAAATATGATTGGAACATTTAAATATTTTTGCATATAGTATGAGAATGTCAGCTCATTCTGGAAGGAACTGGAACTCACTGCGTCCTGTCAGATATATTTTTGGAAATTATGTTCCCTTAAATCCAATTCTCTGATATTTCTGCTTTTAGTAACTACATAAAATTTAACTTGTTTGGATGATGAAAGCAAATAATTTAATTGTTATTATATTTTATATATTTAGACTTATACAGTGTTTTACTGGGACTAAGTATTTTTAGTCTGAAGCATTGTCTAACAGTACCACACACAGTGCTACACTAAGAAACACTGTGAGCTGCAGTTGTTCTTTTACTTAAAAAGAAAAAACTTCAGGTCATTAAAACATTGAACTGAAGAGGAGCTTTTAAGTCTCCAAAGAGCAGTAAATTTGGGGTACTTTCACACTCTGTCCCTATGTAACCCACAGCAGCTCAACTGACAAAAGACCCAGTTCCTGAGGTCGACTGGTTCCAGGCGTATCGCTCATGAAATGGGGCAGAGACCCACAGGCACACAGGCTCTGCAGAAGCGATCTGTCGGGCCTCATTACCGCTAGTCACCATGATGGGGACAGCAGTGGACTGAGGAGACCAGCAGGGGTGAGGGTGCCGGGCAGGGCACAGGCATGCTGAGAGGGGCTCGCTACTCTGGACATTGCAGCCACATCGCAACATGGAGAGGGGTCTGCCCAGGCACTGTGTTAATGTCACCCTCCTGTACCACCGTGCAAAAGCTTGTCTTCTGTCTTCTGTGCTGACATTGAAAACAAGCTAGCGAAAAGGGGGAAAATATCGATGCCAATACAAAGAGTTTCATTTCAGAGCCCACAGCCAGGTTCCATCGGGAAAAAACAGAGCAAACACAATGTCATTTCAAAGTCTAGGCCCGTCCTCTTACAGAGAAATGGTGTAACTATCAGTTTCATTTCAGGGCCAATGAATCAGTGCATAACATGAAACACAGACCCGCACCGTGACTGGAGGAAGTTTCATTTATGCTGAAAGGCCCAGTGCACACTTAGCTCCCAATAAAAACAAGGGACAATAAGAGTTCTGCCCATCGTAACAAATTCAAAGTGCACAGTCACAGCTGAAGAACACAGAAACCCCTTTACCCCTGACTTGAGAATCTTGAAGCCTTTATTATTAAAAATTATGTAACACTCTGAATGCACAGCATGACAGCCAAGTGTTTTACTTGACACCAAAACGCTATGCAAAGCACAGATGAAAAACAAGTTTGTGAGCAGTGAGAGAACTCAACAACTGTTCAGCAAAACCGAACAAGCGACCTTTCCACTCAGGAACGATAAAGTAAGTTTACCGAAGGGCTTCAAGGAGGCAGTGGGTGTGGTCCTTCTCTTGTAAACAAACAGAGCAGAAACTGCTGATTCAGCATGTACAAGTTCTTAGTGCGAGAGTTCCACTCTACTCCTGCAACAAGATATCACACAAAGTACACTATCGGACACATCACACGGAATTTTAGCCCTGCTAAACCAGGCCATTTCTCACTAAAACTACCCACACCCACACTAACCCCACACCATACCATAAATGTTTAGCCACAAAATTTCAGCACCCTAAGCCATGCAAAGCCTTTTGTTATTGAGGCACATGCACAAATAAGAACTTCACGTTGAAGTGTAATTGCACAATATAAGGAATTCATCCTAGAATTCCACATTAGGCTGTTTGGAACCACTCCATTTATAGACGCAGAGGAAACTGCAGAGACTCATGCATTTGCCATAACTTTATTAAACGGGAAGAAAAACAGTGATGAACAGAGGCGATGAAGTGTTTTACGATCCTGCTGCTGTTAAGTGGCTATCTGCACCCACAAGCCAGTGGAATCCTTGTTTGTAAACACTCCCAGCATTCCTAGAGCTTAGGAGCACCATGTGTAACCCCAGCACAAAACACAGCTTTCCTGCCCTGAAGTGGCCAGAAGGCTTTTCTAAGCATTTTCCTTGTATCTTCAAACAGAACAGTGGAAATCTGATATTAACTCAATTGGTCTCATCTAAACTTTAATCATGCTACTTGCTCACGGGCAAGCACCTAGCAGACATTGCAAACACTGATATCTGAACCTGGGATGATAAGCCCTTTTGTGTTATGTTAATGTTATTGACAAAAATACTGACATTTTCAGCAAATGTAAATGATCAAGGTCAAGCTCTCAGGCATTTGCAAGGGCTGCTGTATGAAATGACACCAGAAATATTTTAACAGAACTTACTTTATGCTGCATAAATTCTCTAGTCTTTATTAAAAATAAGTTGAAGGTATTTCTGAACAAGACAGTCCCCGTATGATTTGTCGAATTGTATCCAATGGACTTCATGAAATCTAATTATTTCAAAACAAATTATAACTTTTTTTTTTTTTTTTTTTTTTTACACACAGTCAAATACCGCTAACAGTAAACTATTTATTTTGATATTTAATGATTATAATGGGCCTATGCTGCAAAGTCCAATATGTATATAATTCTGTGTTCAAATTTACCAACAATATGGTGACAAACAAGACAACTTAACCAAAACTGTCCAATGTTCACTTCAAAGGCAAGCTCGTGCATCACTACGTTACTCAAGAGCAGGAGCACCTATATGTTCTTTGGTTGCAGACGAGACTACTTTGTTGACAAATTGCCCTGCCTTGCTAAACACCCTTTTTCTTGGGGAATCCTGGTGGAGTAAACAGCAATGAAACATTTAGTGCGCTCTGCCTGTGCTCGGTCAATGAAGTGGCGCACAGACAACAATATTTCAGAAGTCTCTGTTTTTATCGTTTTTTTCCACATGGCTACAATGTCTTATTCAGCAGAGGAAATTGCTGCTACATTTGTATGATGATCACATGCTCTGATGCTTATTGTAGTGAACATCTGTTCACACAGAGTAACAAATGTATATCAACGCTTAACAGGATTCAGTGGAAGCAGAGACCCTTAGAGTGTTTACAATGGCGCTTGACAGATTGCTAGATACAGTCTGCAGACTACAGGCAAAATAAGTCAAGCTGGACTGAGCAGCCTCCTTATTAAACTTGTTAAGTTAGTAAATTATGCTCATTCTGGCTTGGTCTCTGAGAAAGCAAAGGTTGCAGAACAATGGATCAATGAAAGTAGCAATTCAATACAAAATTTAGGTACATTTTGTTACTGAACACAAAATGTCGATCAGATATCCAGAAGGCACAGCCAACATAACATAAATCAAACTCCTTATGCAGTTAGGAAAACAGGAACTAAAACAGAATTAAAAAATGTATTTATAAGGAATAAATTACTTCAGAATTACATTAACTCAGCACAGAATACAAATCTAAAACCCATGCTAAATATTGAATACAAAACTGCAGTGAAGAGAAAGCATTTGTGTTCTGTACAAAATTATATCAAATGTTTTTCATAAAATGCCAGCTGCAACAAGGTCAACGTCAATGGTCAGTTCCAGTATTTCCTTAAAGGCGGCTGAAATTTTTTCCATTTCTGAAAGTACTTTTCTTAAAGTCTTAACAGGCAGCACAGACATTTGCAAAAAGAAAGTGTAGGTCTAACAAAAGTGTGGTTTATTGCAGGGATAATGTTTAAAAATCATTTCACGTCCCTGGTCCCTGCAGAATATACAGTGCTAGGATATGGAGGATGCCTTCTACTCATGGGTTCCTGCCTCATGGCTTGCATCTCTCATCACAAAAACAGGCTGCCATCTCCTTGGAATCATATGGTAGACAGCTGCAGGAGCTTCTTCCTTCTGACTCAATCTGCCTGCTGGCTCTTGCAGTAGCAAGCTGCTACTGATACCTAGGTCCAAAGACACTTAAGCAAAGAAAGAGAATAACTCAGATTCCGGTATGTGACAGCTCTTCAAGAGACCAAATCAAGAACAGCATGGTGCATTAATAACACTCACACATTCAGAAATAAGATGATACAATATATCCTATTAGAGTTGTGCTGGTGTTCAGCAATATTGAACGGTAGTTTTGAAACAGCACCACAGTATATCTGTTGTACCAGGACACCAGCTATTCCTCTGGTTTATGCTGCTTAAACAATACAACTTAATCAGCCATAATCTGGCTGATTAATTTATTTTCTAAAATAGATGGCAACGGCATTTAGTCTGATAAATCTAATACATTTCTTTTTAGGCTACTTTGTGAAATGTTTTACGATCACATAAATGCTTTGAAACAGCTGGAGTGTGATTTATCTGTGCTTTTATTGTGGTACAAGTAATAATTATCATTTGTAAGATGACCAAAAACTTGCTGGTGACACAGAGAACTGTGATGTTTTCAGCCTTGGTATTTTTATGTGAAAATTTTTGAACCAGTACAAGCCTACAAACTATGCTTCTGGTTGGGACTGAAGGAGCCAGCCCTTGAAATAGTAGTGCCCCTCACTCACCAAAATCAGGTAACCACATCCATATGCCCTGCACAGCATGTTGCCATCTTCAGTTTTTGACATTTTCTTTTCCTAGATCACTCACATCAAAGAAAACTACTGCATTAAAATCATATGGCTATCTGACACTTGCTGTACTATTATTGCAGGAGATAGGAAAAAACAGGAAGCGAAATATATAACCAGTGAGGTTAAATGTGTGTTGGGCAGGGGTGTGTTCTGTGTGTCATGTCTGTAGGAGGCAGCACACATTCAGATGGAGGAGGACAGCAGATAAACCATAAAATAGGCCTATTTTTTAATAATGGAAAAACATTTTTGTGTCCGTCACAATGCTGTAATTTGCCCCTTACTCACTCATTTATTCCCTCACTCACAGGCTCACTGAGAGAGCAGGAGGGACAGCTCTTCTGCGTCATGTATCATCCCACCCTTGGGCTTAAATTTAGTCTGTTCAATAAGCTGTACAGTTCTAGCTGTTAAATTAAATAAAGCTTTTGCTCCTCACATTGACCAGGAATTTTCAACCACAAACAGAGATAACAAAACAAGTGTAAGAACCTGCATTTCTGCTATAATGGAGATCTGCATTTAATGGTTTTGGTTTCTCCCTCTAATGTAACATAAACCATAATAATAACCTCCAGATACAATGTGATCCCATACCATAAAACACAGTTATGGTTAAAAAAAAAAAAAAAAAAAAAAGATGGGGCCACACTGCAGGGAAGAGAATGTCACATTGACCCTAAAGTGTAAACACGGTCCTGTTTGCATTGCTTTGGCTTTCAGCTCCTTCCGAGAAATCCTTGAATGAAGGATTTAAACTGCTGGAGCAAAAAATGGAAACACATTCCACTCCGCACATGCTGGGGCTGAGTTCATGAGGGCTCTCCACACATGTGACTGCAGGTTATTTTCCACCACGTTCCTCCCACACCCATCATGCACTGCTCTTACAGCAAACACAAAAAAAAAAAAAAAAAAACCCGGCAGTGTGCAGCCACCCCATCCCAGCCTGGCTGCTGCCCAAGGCATGAGACCCATCACCTGCACACATAGCTGATAAAGAGAACTTAGCGCTCACTACCCTCTTTCTTCTCACTAGCCTCTCTGCTGAAACCCAGAGGGCAGACAGGCCTTAAATGGATTATTTCAATTTTTTTGTTTTGACTGAACCACTATGAAGGGATTACATAAACTTCCACTGGGAAAAAGTGCCGTATAACTCACAGATAATTTGTGAGTATGTAAATATGCATTTTATGACTGAGATGGACGGAAGATGCATACTAAATTTTAAGCCTGGCAATTCTATTGTTCACAATTAGCCTGTACTAATTTTAATCTTGGGGCAGCCGCAACCACTCCTTGTAATTTACTGGAGGTCTGCTGTTTGTCAGTGAAGAAGAGAGTTAACGTGTCAAAAGCTGTGGTATGATACTCCTAACTTTATAAGGAATGGTAGTGACCTATTCCTTCTTTGGTGAGCTTTCACACATTCTACAAAACCCTAGACACACTTAAAAAGATTAAACCACATGAAATATCTACACAGTATACAAGCAGACATTTCTAGTCAGTATTATGCATTCTTGCACAATAAGAGGGGGTGGAAAAACAACTTCCACTCTGAGGCCATTCAGCCAATCAACTGCATGGCTACAGAAAACACAGGAAACCCTGCCTTTAAACAAAAATGTGTCAAGAATCAAATGTCTCACTTGAAGGGTAAAATGCTACATTACACCAGTAATGACAAACACCAGGAATCAATTTCCATTTTATTCACACCTTTCATAACCTAACCATTAACCAATCACTCTCCTCAGTCCAACAATATCCATTATTACACACTATTTATAGAGCAATTCTTTCAGTATAACAGCCTAGTAAATATTTCATGCTCATTGTGTTCCTGATGTAATAGTTAGCTCTTTCCCATTGTTGCCACCGATAATCAGCCTCACAGTATATTTCTAATGTGGAAAGACTTAAACTGACTGGATTGCGCTTTTATCTTTATTTTTTACTTATTGGCAGAAGCCATGTGGCTTTGCTTTGCGCTGAATGTAAAACAGGGGCCTGGTCAGAACTGCAGTGCACTTTGTCTCATTTAGACCAGCGTAGTAGCATGTAAAAAAACCAGGAACAAAGTGTCTTTTCCCACACAGAAGAAGCACGTCTTTCACAACTGCTTCTTCTCATTAGAACAGCTGTAGCACAACCCCTCCAGTGCGGAGAAGTGGTTGGCTGACTGCTTGTGACTTCACAAAGCCTGGGATCAGGTTACACTGCAGAGAGGGGCTGGGTTTGTTTGGGAGAGCAGGGCAGGGACACGTCCAGCGTGTGCAGCATGTAAACACAGCCTCCCCCTTAAAGGCAATGAATATAACTCCCTTCTCTTCTGTGTGCATTCTTATCACCCGACTGTACTAAGAGATCTATGCGAAGGAACAATTTTGCATACTTTCAGACACATAATTTATTTGTAATATTTTTAACCTAATATTTACAAAAACGCGCCTTATCTTTTTTGCCTAAATGCAGATGTGTCAAACAATGTTTTTAATGTCCACGCAACTCTCTCCACAGGATTCTGAAAAAGGCATAACAGGCATACTTTACCAGGGAATGGGCAGTTATGTTAGAGGCATTGTTCTCTTGCATAGTTTTAACACAAATAAAAAAAAAGTACAGCCACATTTGCAAAAGAAAATATCTGAAAACACACACTGAAATCATGGTTTAATAGCAGACCTATACATCATGGTGTACAGACCAAATAGTACACTTGTGAGACTAATTCAATGAAACTGAAGTAGCGTTTTTCATGAATAAAATGGAGTTAAGTAGTCTGTGTTATTTCAAATGAAAACACAATCTCAAACTGTGAAAGTAAATTCCTTTGAGATCACAGCCAAATGTAGCCAGGTGTACTTCAATACAATAAATGAGGTTCAGCCCTGATCTCAGACTTTGCTAAAGGGTTTGCGAAAGCTTGCAATGGCCTTGGGCTGGTCTGTAAACACACTTTTACCCATTTTTCTGCAATCAAACACCACCCAAAATGCCTCCAACAACTTAGGTCTGAAACCTAACAGAATAGAGATGGATTTGCAAGTTTTCCTTCTATCAGTGACTTTTGCGACATCCTTTTTTCTGGTTGGTGGGTGTCCTTGCATAGATGCGACCAATGCTCATTTCTGGACAACAGATACGGCCCAGTGCTATGGGGTTTTATTTTTTTCTTTAAAAAGTAGAGCATGTAGGCCTTTTAGTTTTTACGTTTACTTTAAATAAATGGGTGAAAATTAGTTTATAAAATCAGACATGCAAAATGAAACATGAAAATCTGAGTTTAATATATTACACTTACATGGAAAGTGCATAAAGTCATAACAACTACCACCATATTGTCACCGATGAACACAGACCCATGTAGCAACAAAATGATTTTTTTTTTTTAGCATGCCACCTGTTGAGATTTCTCCAATAGATGGGCCTGTTCGCTAACCTAAATTGTAAATCCAGCTGTGAGGTTCACATACTGGTGCTCGAGATCACAAGGGTGAAAACTGTGGAAAACAAAGCAGGACAAAGTGAAAACCAGAGTGAAAATTAGTTTTTGATTTCTGAAAATCTATGGATTTTTTCTGAACATCTGTAAAAAAAATTAAAATCCTGGGCTTTAACAATGGGAGTTTAATTTCTCCTGACTACACTTCATGCACTGACAGCTGCAGTATCTGTCTAGCTAGCTACATGGTCAAATAAGGAAAAAAGACATTTCTAGAAAGAAAAAAAGGGGGCCTTGACCAATGAACACATAACTAAAGATAGCTAGCTGACTGCCAGAAAGCTTCACTATTTAATATTGTACTTCACTATGCAGTAGCTGTAAGATAACTGTTAAGTGGAAAAATACAAAGGAAGGCATGATTTGTGTGCAACAAAGGCAGGTAAGTCTACCTTGCAAGTCAGCCCCATACCAAGAGCTTTTAGACCCAGCTAGCTAGACTAACACTAATGTCTCTTAACATACATGTTTTTAAATTACAGCAAAAGTATAACAATATAAAATAGCTAATTTGTTGAACTGAGCTTTCGTTAAAAACATGAACAAAAGAACTACGAAACTGAAAATTGGTAGCTACTATAGCTAAATTCCATATTCAATCAGTCAACATCTGAACGCCACAGTATCCACCACAAATTCAAAGCTAATGTAAAAGCAGATCTGCACAGGTCATTAGCCCATTTACTTTAATTAAATGTAAGGAAATGTTAATCCTCTTCATTGTTTTTCATTGAGTTCACATCTAATTGATATTGCCTACACATTTGCTCATGTGCATCCCATACATTTTAGCAAGACTGCAACTTGCACCAAAAGACATAGCAATTGTGAGAGTGTAACTTACAGCATGTTACATGTCTATTTAGCATGATCAATTCCAATGAAACAATCTAAAAGTTAAAACCTAAAGTTCCAATCCCTGACAATTTAACAACTGCAGTTCACAAGCTTGAGTGTCTATATAAACCCCTGCTAGAGAAGGTGACACTAAAGTTCACAGTTCATAGGCACACACTTCCCTTAACTGGGGACCTTGGTCTTTAGCTCTGCATGCAAATCATACACTGCAGTTCACCACAGAGGCCAGACCTCTCCGGGGGTTTTGATCCATAGCACCTGTACAATGAATTACAATAACTGATAAAATAAGAAAAATATTTTAATATATTAAGCTTTACTGGTGTACTTATTAAATGTATTAAGTACACCAATACATTTTTACAAAATGTAAAATTATGTATGTATTCATTTTAAACCGTACTTTTATCGTGTAAAAAATGAATCTATCAACACAGCCAAAAAAAGAAATGCAACCTGTTTTTCAAATTAAGGCTAACTTCTACTTGCGTGTTACAAATTCACTAACGTTAACTAATATTTATGTCACCACCTAGCTAGCCTGATAGCTACCTAACTAAACAACCTTAACTGCATGCTAGTTTAAGACATCCCAGTTAGCTAGATGGCTAGTTACTTTGACAGGCGTCTTAAAAAACATTCTGTGATAGCTTCATTCAAGAATAAGGAGGAGCTCTCGCCGCAGAAATACCAGTAGATGACAATTAACTTTTAGCTATTTGGGCTAACTTAGCTTGCGCTAGCATACTAGCATACTATCTACGCATTATTGTAATAAATTGCATAGTCTACACTACTAACACCGTTAGAGAATTAGTCTGACAGATATTAAAAACCTAGATGACCAACACTTTTATATGGAAATGAACTTGCTAACTACTTAGCTAATGTTCGTTAGCTAGCGAAAAAAATCTCTAGCTAACCACTAGAGTTTGGGTGCACTAAAAGAGCTTAAAAAACTAACTGTCCATCATCAAATCTACCTAACGTTAGCTAACCAAGGATATCGGCATTTTCGTACAGATTGGACTGCCTATCTTGTATGTCAAACTAACGTAAACTGTCGTAAATTACCTAGCTAGCTAACCTTAACTAGCATTAGCTAGCTGTATCACGTGACAGTATCAGACAGGGGAAAACGACCAGAATGCTTAGCCAGAGTGCAAGTCAGCATGTGCATGACAGGTGATGTTTTAGGTAGGTAGATCGCTAACCAACCTTTTAGCTTGCTAGCTAGTGAACAGTGGTGTTTCAACAAGTTAGCTAGCTTGTTAACTTGCCATGTAGCCAGCTAGCCACTTACCCCAAAATCCCGTCGGAGTAGTTCCTTGCCTTCCAAGGCGTGCCCGTGTAACCTCCACCGCCCCCGACCTCATCAGCTCCGGGGCTGTTGAGCAGGAGGCTACTGTTGAAGCCGAAAGTGCTTGCCTTGTTATCTCTTTTCCTTTTGTTGCGATGCCCGTTGTCCGAGCCCCCTCTCCAGCCACCAAGGACCCCACCACCACCCACTACCCCTCCTCCTCCGCCCATCCCCACCGCTCGGTTGTTGTGGTTATTATTGGTTTCCAAAGGTATAAAGTCTCGTTGCTCCACGATTTCAGTTTGGGTCCTTGAGTTTGACATCCCCTGGTTCGTGGACTCACTGGTGCCTGCACTGGCAGCCCCGGTCTTAGTAGGCGTGATCACGTTAATCGTCCCCCCGTTACTGTTCTGTTTCGGACTTGACGTACCAGAGCCGGTGCTGTAGTTGTTGTTAAAGTACAGATTCCCCAGACCTTGCGTCGTCTCCCAAATCTGCATCCACAGGCTGTTTGCAGGTCCGAGCTGTTCTGGCTGAAACCAGGAAATTCTCGGATCCATCAAACGATGCTGCACTCTGCCTCCCGAGCAAGGCTCAGTTCGTATGCTTGTGTAGCTAACTAGTTAGCCAGCTACTAGCTGTGCAGGACTATTTTGCCTTGTAGTTAGCACAAATGTATCCAAACCAAACACTGCCAGATGGCAATTCATAAATAATGAAAAATACAGTAACCGATAGACTACTATAGTAATAAGACACAAACTGACAAGTTCAGTTTCCAGGATTCCGAGAGATGGTAGCGTGCGTCCGTTCACTGTTGCTGCGTGTCTGACCCCTTACTTCGAGTCGGGTCTCTCAATGGCGGACCATGCAGCTACTGCGCAGACTCATTAAGAGAGAAGAGGGGGCGGAGGGGCTAAGCTGGGCGGAGACAACCGAGGCCATTAGGCAACGAAGCAAAAACATTTGTCTTGTTACATAAGGACGACACTTTTCTTATTTGATACATTTGAAGCCACAACTGATATATCACTTGCTAACTAGTTACCCAATTCACATAGTGCGTTATTCTCCTTCCAAGCCTATCGAATCAAGACAGGATTTTTTTTGTCAGAAGACAAGTCCTGTAAAATTTTGATTCTGTAGCTCAATTTCAAGAAATGCCAGTCTGTCCTACCTAATGGTTTGTGCTAATGAATGTTTATACAGCCACTTATATGGTTATTTTTATATGTTATCGCTATTACAACACAGGCTGTGGTTCTGAGAAAAGTCTTCATAAAGATACGCATATGCTTGATTTGTATTATGGGCAGTAAGGTCATGCATTCAGCTATTAGTCAGCAGCTGAGTTTTGCAATGCCCATATGCCTGACTTTCAGTGCTGATCAACCAGTTTGCCTTTAGGGCCAGTGGTGTAGGTGCCCCTTCTTTTATCCGGCAGTCTCTTGTGAGGACTGAGTATGGGTTGTATAACTCTTCATGACAGCGTCATGTTTTAATTTACCATAAGATTAATTACATTTCTTCACAAGTCTTCATTTGTGTTGATGTGTGCAATTAAGTCATAAGCTTTAGTAGCTGCACTTCGCCCTTGAACCCATCTGCTTAATGACAGCTGTAACAATGATGATGCTGATAACTATAACAGTAACGTCTACAGTACATTATACGTTAAGATTAGTTTAAATGACTCTTAGCTGAATTTTGTGAACTTTTATATCATTCTAATGCAAAGCACATGCATGTCATACCAGCAATAAAGACCCCAAAGACTCAGAGCTTCAGGGTGATAATCCTATAAAAATACAGACTTAAGTTTGTACTCAAAGAGGAATTCCACACTGTCAAAGTACATAATGCAGTAAAACCCATTAATCTTAAAATCAAGATATGCTGACATAGTCCAGTTTGTCTTATTAATGCTACATGTTTTACATGTTAAATTTCAGCATTTTGCTAAAACCTCAGCATTCAACAAAGAGATTTTTGAAATGTTTTCACTTTGTATGTGCATAGTGCATTTTATCAAAGGATCTGAAAGTGTTTCATAGCTGGGTGGACTCATCTCAACCACCATATGTGTTACCACCTTGGATGACACACAGCATTTTGTCAGAGCACTCACCAAGTGTTAGATGTAATGAAGGGTCAATGATGTACTCAGCTATCACTGAAGTTGTGGATTAAGAAATCGGGAACATTGGAAGAGGCAGATGAGTATTTAAGCCATGGCACCAGAATACACACATACTCTTTGTCATAAACGGGAAGACTACATCCAGTCAATCAGGCACTCGATGTGACCTCTTTTCTAAAATACATCACCACGAACAGTACAGCATTCAAATCATTGGACAGCGGCAGTTTCATGATTTGTGCCACAGGGAACTCTGCTCCCAAATGGCTCACCATTTCCAGTGGCAACACAATTTTACACAGAAACTTACTAAGCCAAGGTCTGAAGGTTTACAGTAGATGTGGCTACAGATTGCTATTCCTTTAAAATCCTGCAAGTTCATCATAAATGACGTCTATCTTGTGTGATAACACATAGCACTGTTGCTGTAGTGCCTGTTTTCAGAGTTAGTAAATCATTAACTCTGGACAGCTGTAGCTACAGGAGTACTGTACTGTAAAGTATTGTACTGTAAGCAATGCAAAGTTCTTTTTTTGCTGTGGTTTATTCCCAAGCTGAATAAAACCAGGAAAAAGAAATTGCCATGTAAAGCCCTAATGGAAACACTGCCAAAAGGCACTTTGACCCCTAGAAACAAGAGGTCAGGAGATAACCTGCTTAACAACTAAATTTTCCATGGTAACATGAGTCACAAGTTCCATGACAAGCAAAGGCAGCCCTCTGAGTGGCAGTGTTAGAGAGAACATCTGACCCTGAAAAACTGACATGTTGGGAACAAGTCTTAGCCTTGTCTATGGCACTTACTAATTCATTATTAATTAAAATGATTCAAAACATATTTCACAAAAAACAGCTAGGTCCGTATCAATGTCATTTTTGCAGCAAAAGATGGTTACATGACATATTAGGAGATCTGTAAATAATTTAAAATTTAAAAACTGTATTTCAAGGGAAAATATGAGGTTTTTTAAACATATTGCAACCATGCCATTATTTTAACTGTTACTCTCCTTTAAGTAAACAAATTGATTTCAAGTCCTCTGAATAAAAATTGGTATTTTCATCAAAAATAATAGGTAAAACAAACAGAACAAAATCAAACACAAATATTCTTATTCTTGTCTTAAGCACTTTCACTTAAGTGTTCTATCCAGTCCTCTGAAGTATCCAATCTCAAATCCTTTGGCTGTTGATCAGTCTCATACACCTGTGCACTTCCCCCTGTCAGTTGGTTAGTCAGACTGTAGTGCTGCAATCATAAGGTATGGAGGTCTACTCCAGCGTCTCCAGATATCCAATGAATCTTCTTAGATTTATTTTGATGTTGTCCAGCACACACAACTGGTCCGGGCTGTACTTTCCCTTACATTCTTTGCGCAACTGTGGGATGGAAAGAACACAAGTACAGTCACAGTCACCAGAAAGCTGCTTTAGACAGACATACAGTTGAAACTGGAGAAATAAAACCTTTTGTTAACTTGAATGTGCCAGAAGAAACTGCAAAAATTTCTTTTCTGGTATATGTAACCTCTCTAAGACCTGCTAAATAGCGCTAATAAGCAACAAGGGTATGTTTGACCACGATCCAGGGGAGGGGCTGCGTATTACATGAGAACTACGCACATATCAAAATGCATCTCTTGAAATGTGTAATTGTATGCAGCCTACACAGTCGTTTCCTGCCCACCATTGGGTAGCTGTAATAAGGACTCGTTTATTCCTTCTAGAGAAAGCCTCCCCCCATCTGCTCAGGATGAAAAAAAGAAGAGAAGCCGTTTTCCAAACAGTACACACAGTAGCGTATAGTTTGTCAGTAGCCAGCATGGATTCTGTTTGAAAAACTCAGCCATGTTTTCTAAGAGGAGCTTATGCAACAAGTAAGACACTGATGTCAGATTTATGCCCCCTAGTGGATAGAGAATCACCCATACACAGTCTAGTATGCTGGTGATGAGCTTGGTTGGAATGGCATAGTGATGTCACAGAATGCCCCGTGAATCAAGTATCTGTGAAAAATATTTAGTGGCTCTAAAGGACATGGAACAAGTGGCAAGCTTTTTACTGGGGGTATAAAAAATGTCAGGCAAAGTAATATCTAATCTAATCGAAGTGTGATCTTCAGCTTCAAAGTTTTGAATGCCACAGCTTTGCTGCAGCAACTCTGCCTCCAATTGCTCTATTTCTGAAAAAAAAAACATATTAATCAATAGCAAGGCATTCTTAATTCATGGTGAGGAGCTCTTAAGAAGCCACAGAAAGGCATTAGGGAAAACAAGCGTTTCAGAGGGAGGGGAAAAAACAACACCCGTTCCAGATGATTCAGAATTAAACTTGATATCCTTGGAAAACAAACTTTGAGACAAGAAGTGCCTGTGCAACCTGCAGTAGACAGCTTTGTATAAAGGAGTCAGCAGCATTTAGGAAATATAACAAAGCTTGTGAGTGTGCACAGTACAGGACCGCTGTACCTTGGCCTTGAAGACAGGCTGCAATGCCTTCAGGGAGGGTAACAGATGGATGTTCTTCGCAGCTTTCTCTGCCTCCTTTCCATCGGCAAAGACATCAAACAAGGCATCCAGAGCCTCCCCACACACAACCATGTTGTGATCCTTTGAGGCTACCTGGAGCAAGGCATTCCCTATCATCTGGGGAGAAAAGAAGATTGTACAGTGCCTGTATCTCCTGTGAAGTGAGGTTATTCTTACTATTTAAAGACGTTACATTACGTTATTGTCAACTAGCAGATGCTCTTATCCAGAGCGACTTACAGTTTACAATTTTTACGTTATCCATTTATACAGCTGGATATTTTAAAGAGCCAGATCTGGGTTAATACCTTGCCGAAGAGTACAGCAGCAGTGCCCCAGCAGGGAATTAAACCAAGCAACCATGCTTGGCACCTGGCACTTTATTTTTGAAAAATGATCTTTACTTTGTAGTTACTAGAAGGACTGCAGATTTGCATATCTCATATTACACCTGTAATAACAGTACAGTACCTGGAGGCTGTCTGCCGTGCCCTGCTCCCTGGCCAACGTGCTGCCTGTGATGCCAAGGATTGCCAGTGCGTTCACTCTCACGCTGACTGTGTCACAGCGCGTTGCTGCCTCGCTCAGTCTCATCAGCTGCTGGGCGCTCATACACTGTCACATACACAGTCACATGGAGTTAGATAAAGCAAAGACACTATTGGTGACACTGGATCTTAAAATGATCCACTGCACACCTGATTTTTAACACCTGGATTCTGCATCTTCTTGCATTAAATCAAATTATCTAAATACATTGGACGAGTTTCCTAATTTCTGTGAAATACTATATTTACTGACTTCTTACATGCCAACATGTGCAGTCTGGTGTACACGTACCTGTTAGCAAAGTTTCTTGACATTAACCTTGATTATTTTGCTGACCTTGTTTTCTTTCCCTACATTTTTCAGTAAACTTTAGTGGACTGCTACTGCCGCTGTATTTGATAACATTGTATTCGTTACTGTATCATTGTTGTTTCCTATCACACATCTGGGTGAGTCATGCCTTAAGTGTCACATGATCAAAGTCACGTGATGAAACACGCATAACTTTGCTAAAGAGACACCCACATAGGTACAAATGTTAATCCTAGTCAGTGAGATTAACTGGGTTGCATTATCAGTAAAAATATCCTGGGAGGGCAGGAAAACAACTCTTGTGTGGAGGGGGGAAAGTTCATTTTTAAAATCATCACTTCCATAAATATGCATCATAATATTTCAATCAAAATATGTTCTTCATGCTGTAAAAAGGGGACACAGAGCTGCCGTACATTTATCGTTTGTAGACCCTAAACAAATGTGAGATAAGGTGAAGAACAGATGACTTCTTCAATCCATCTTGAATTACAAGCCAATTCTGTATTCAAACTCAATTAAGAAATAAGCAATCATAGGGTAAATACAGGATATTTACACAATTAAGTTCTTTTTAAATGAAATGATATGTCAGAAGGAGAATTAGCTGTTTGCAGATCAGCTGATTAGATTCTGAACTGTCAGAAAAATCATCTTACCTGTGGGATGTTTTTGGAGGCCATGATTTGTAACAGTGACCTCACCGCACTGGTGACTGCCTCCAAGAACTCCTCCTGTTTGGGAATCTCTAAAGATGCAAAAAAAACAAAGCATGCTGTCAGGTATACAGATTTGGGACATGGACTCACTAACAGGAGAGGTAGAAACATGTACTTCCCGTTTTACCTGGTTTACTGAAGACTAGTTTGGAGAGATGCTCTGCCAGAGCCTGAAGAGCAGGCTCTCCCCCCAGGGACTCGAACTCCATGGCAGACAGTATGTTGTGGAGGCATGTGAGGGCCCGGCATTGTACCCGCTGCATCCTGGGAAACACAAACATCTATCAGCTGAAGGACACACAATCCCACTGCACAGCAGCAGAGCTGTATAACACACATGAAGCATGTGTTGATTTTTTCGTTACAACTGCTTCTTAGTTCTCTCAATACAATAAAGACAAACCCTGTCATGTTACAGCATAACCAAAAGGTAGCTTAGCCTCCATGCAACACTAAAAGGACTTTATTATCCCTTGTTCCATTAGGGGAAAGCAAAGATGTCAAATTGATTACTTTTTTATAAGGCCTTTCCAAGCTGGACTCTTGCCACAGACTTCAATGGCTGCACTGCTGGGGAATTCTGTCTTTTTAAGGACCTTAAGCGTGACAAAAAAGGACAACGATGATTAGGGTGCTGTCAATCAATAAGAAAGACAAAGTGTAAAAGAGATGATGTAGAGATAATTGGCAAAGCTGACAGGCAGAAAGAGATCAACATGAGAAATGAGTCTGACATGAACCCCATGAAATTAGAATACACCTGTGAAATCCTGAAAATTCTGTATCAAATATGAGCACAAAAGTAGAACTGAAAACACATCTGCAAATTTACAACAAGCTTATTTGTTTTCCAATTTATCTTTGATGTTCAAACTACTGTTCCTAATGAGTTAATCAATCATACAACACTAGCTGCAAAGCAAAGCTCTTGTGTAAACCCTTTTCTCTGACTAGATTTCTACGCATTCAGCTTGTAAACTTATAAGTTCCTGTGCTAAAATGATAGACCTCACTACGATATACCTTCTCTGGGATGCTGTGGTTTAGCAGGGCACTGTGAACTTCAGCAGACAGACAGAGGGGGGACAGTAAGCTGGAGTTGCCCTCAGAAATACCATCAGGACACATTTCACTCTCGTCACTGCTGGACATCTCTTCCCATTCGTCATCAGAGGGGTCTGCAAACACATGTACACACACACGCACATGTACACACAAACACACACACAGACATGATCAGCATTACAGCAAATCGTGTGGCTTTGCCTGTCGTCAAAACTAACACATTGGCAATTTCTCAGCCTCCGCGACAAATCCCCACACCAGGCGTCCCGGGATAACGAACTCTTATAGACGCTGGTGGCTGTCATATTGGAGCGAGCGCTGGATGCTGCTCTGTCAGCCTCTATCACTGTCACCCCGCGCTGTGCCGCAGCCTCTGCCCACAGCACTTACCGTCTGAGCAGCACATGTTGACGATGATTTCCAGGGACGTCTGCTGCGCTGCCAGCAGTGCGACGGCTTCCCTCAGCTCCTCCTTCCCTGTCTGGGTCCAGCATAAACAGACGTCAAGTAGCAACGCATCTTTATTCCATAAGGCCAATGCAAACCAACCAGATTTCTGCACATCCTGTCCAGTGATTACTGACTCTTCTGCTGCAGTCTTTATTAAGTATTTTCATTTGGTCATTTACCTGAGACTTTTACCTAGAGAGACTTACAAAGAAAAAGAGAACAAAGTGCATCTAATAAAGCTGATTGAAAGACATCACATACAAGACACAACTGACCATGCCTGGATCTGCATCAGGCGCTTACACAGTGCAGTGATAACTAGCGAATACATGTTTCAATACACAAGTACAATAAATCATACCAATAAGACTACATAAATAAGGAAAGGCAAGTCATGCTTGGGTAGGGGAGCCAAGAAGCAGTCTGAACTTGTCTGCACCACTGATCTAGAATGCAAATATTATTCCAGGACATATAAAGCCCTGTTTTTTTCCATTCTTTTTTAAAATAAATTTTCCTTGAAGGGACCAATGTAACAAAAACAGAAACTGAAAATTATAATATAAAATCTTAATTATAACATACTGTAAATGTAAATTGCAGGCTGACGAGTGTAAATTGGACAGATTCCGCTCATAAAAGCCTGCGAGACATTTTGTTCTGCTCCACATTTTGGGGTGGCTCCAAAAGAGTCACCCAGAATTAAAGGGAGTGTCCCTTGCGGTGGCTGCGGGGGACAGCTCCGTCTCGTCAGGTTGGCTGTGGGTTGAAGCCCTAGAGTGTATTACTGCTGCAGAGACGCTGCCAGGTCCCAGTGTTCAGCCAGCCTCTGGGCCGAACGGGGCACATTTCTATCAGTCTCAAGCTGCTGACTTTTCATGTTGGTTTGAGGCCAAAGGGACTGCACTCTGGTCAGTGCAGTCTCCAAGGTCAGAGCACAGATATGTCTGCACCCTGTACAGCCTGACCTGTCCTTCAAGTGACCAGGTCCTTCATAGAGGGAAATCATGTCAGTTTGAGGCATGTTTTACATTACAGTGAGGGGCAGCTCAATACTGTAATATTAGATGAGACATTAAACTACCAGAATAGTTTCTGAGACAGACGATCAGTATGACGTGATCAGTCATGTAACTAAAAAAGATGCTCCACCAGTTGATATTCAGTGCTATTTACAGTGACAATGACTAGTGTGACTCCACAGTTGCTGCAAACGCCATTAGACACAGCAAAGTAAAGCTGTGGGAGAGTGGGAACACGATATCTATGACATACCTCAAAGAGGTAAATCTAATGACCACACTAGTAAAACAAGATAACCAATTCTTTGGCCAAAAAAAGGAGATTACAGAAAACATACTGAAGACGACAATGCAGCGATTAACTTATTCTGGTGTTTCAAGCAAGTTTTTCAACACTGGTGTATACTGGCCTTTCCAAAAGGTAAAAGTGAACTACAGTTCACACAGAAAAATCATATTTGCTAAACATGTTAGTACATTGCTTCTAAGGTTGCACTGATTGTACTCGGTACCAGGCCTATACTGCATTTCAGGTACCAAATCCAGTATCGCACAAATTAGGCAGATATCAGCTCCAATGCCTGTGTATGACAAGTCTAAAATGTGACATGTGGCAGGCAGATGAAACATTTTGATACCGAGTCCAAATGTCACGCATATGGACTTGTTTTACAATAAATAAGAGCGACATGAAATAAGCAGTAAAAGCATCTCACATGGAGGAGTTCAAGTCATTAAATAACACAATGACAACAAGCACGAAACGAAAGATGCAGTTTAAGTTAGAAGAAATTCAGAATCATTTGATAGCAAGTGCATGCCTGTGATTTTTCTGTTTCTTCCTGTATTTTTAGTTTCCACATATTAGCTCACTAACAAGTTGCAAATTTTACCAACAAGGTATACGTTAAAAATTATATTTTTGAAAAATGTCATATTTTTATTGTTATTATTATTATGTTTCTTTGGATTCAGCTGTAGCCTAATGGGTTGAGTGCAGAATCGTGGCATAGAGTTCTGCCCAGGGGAACAAAGCAAGTAAAAGCATAGGCCTAATGCTTTTTTAAGTTTACAAGTTAGCCAGCATTCTCTGAATGGAAGTACTTGATCGGGACTCATTATCAGCCAGTCCCCGAGAGAGGTACTTGCCATTGGACTGGCAACATAAAAATGTCATGAATGCAACCTTTCCTTGTAATTTCCGTTTTGAGCTGGACACATAATTTTAGTGAAATTAAATAAGGCATTAACACTACTCATACACTGTCCTGACAGCCATATTTTCTTCCTTTATTGTTTTCCCCACAGGGAGAAGCAGTACTTACAGGAAGTAGATCAGAGATGTCATCATCCCTGTTGGTCGTTTTCCCATTCTTCATCCCCACGTCTCCCTCCTCCTCCATCTCCTCTGCTTCCACGTCCCCGGCCGCCCGCTCTGCCATCTCCACGCCGGAGGAGACGGCTGTGCTCCGGGCCGCCTCAGCCTCTCGCAGCTCTGGGATCAGTGTGCCCGAGTCCAGCTCCAGGCTCTGAGAGAGGGTGGCCACGAGAGCGCTGAGGGTCCGCGCCTGTCGGTCTGAGGGCAGGCAGCTCTTCATGTTCCACACCGACCCTGCATGGAGACAGCACCACTAAGACAGCACTGGGCTCAGTCTCTGTTCTCCTATTCAAATCACACCCATATTCTTTGTTAGGTGATGGGAGTCAGAAAGTGAGGTAATAAGTAGTGGCACTGAGGAACCACATATACTATAAAGGAAACACAAGCACTGCCAAAAAAGAGAAGCACATGACCTGGAATTAATCAAGGAGAGTCATTGGTTCATACCAGCAGCAAGTGTCCGCAGCAGCATGTGTGCCATGCCTGGTTGTGTAGACAGTAGCACAGACTCCAGCCCAGAAAGAACGGCCGTGCTCAGAGAACCCAGGAGCTCTGTGTTGTCCTCAGTCACTGTATGCAGGCAGTGGGCTGTGAAGACACAGACACATACAGGATCTTGTTACCTGGTCCATGGGAAAAAATATCATATCCTTCGCGAAAGATGTAAAAATGGACTTATTTGTAGACAGCAGAGTGAGACTAACCAGCAGACAAGGCCAGCTCGATATTGTGCGGGTGTCGCTCCAGACATCGAATCAGCATGTCTAAGAGGCCCGCTTTATTGAACACTGACAATGCCCTGCTACAGCTTTCACTGCAGAAAGTGATGAAATAAAAGTTTAAAAGAGCATCAACAAAAAACATGACACACGCATTCACAGTAACAGTCACTTACGATAATGCATATGACAGTATTACAGTAATGTATGAGAGCAGGACACATGCAGATGTGAACAGGTCATATCTTTGAGGAAAACCAGCGTTGACATTTGATATTTGACCTTCATGACTAATCCTAAAATGCCAGTGTAAAAATCTCAGTAAAAAGGCACACAGGGTCTGTGCCATTCCAGCTGACATTCATCGTGGTACTGTTTCCAAAGTACTCATTTTCAAGCAGCAGACATCCACATTAAAAGACACTTGCCTCCTGAGATGGTATTCAAGTGTTGCTGTTCAAATACAATAATTTAAGATGAACATATTATTTTAAACCCTGGGACTGAACAGTTCATATGGTCTAGTTTGAAAAAGCAAATCTTGGTACTCTGTGTGCATGACCAAAGTGCACCCATTCCACTGCTTACCAAAGATTCCACAATAGGTTCACAGCTTCGTTGGCTACATCTTCTACTGGGTTCTTTGGATTCTTCTGGTCCTTCTGGGACTTTGGTGACAGGCCAGAGCCTGAGTCAAAGCCTTTGCAGCACTGTGGAAAAACAAATACACCAAGTCCACATATAGGAAACCAACTCAGTTAAAAAGACACCCCACCATCTAAAAACTCAGGCAACTAAGTTTAAAGTTGAATAGAAAAAAAAAAAAAAAACGGTTTCATACCTTCCCTTTGTGCTCATGTACGAATGAAAAATGGGAAAGTAAAAGAGAAAATAAACAAGAATGCACTCTCACCTCTATCAGCAAAGCAGTCAGTGGTGTTAGAATGTCCTGCTTCACCATGTCTTCACACACCTCAAACCCTCCACAGGCACTGAGGTTCCTATCATGACAAATACACATATTCACCAATTAAAACACTGGAACACAACAGTCAAGGTGTGCACAATACCAGCTCTGAATGGATGAACAGAAGTTTATACTGTACCTTTCAACTGGCACCAAATTTACGCATTCCATGGGAATGACAAGTAATTTCATTTCTATTCCAAATCAATTTACATTTAATATATTAAGACCTGTAGTGGCATAAAAGTCTAACCCGGGATGGAGGTCTCTGACGATTCCAATTTCCTAGTCCTTAGGAGAGCATTCAAATGGATGGCATCTGAAAACTAGCATAATCAGCCCAAAACCTTATATTATTTGGTTTAAATGGATTAATATGTAAAATTGCATCAATTCTAATTTCATTTAAAGTTTTTAGCCATTTCTTATAATGTATAGCTGAATGATAGTGTGTGGAACAGATGTTTTTTTTTTTTTAAGTCTGATAAAGTCCCTGAACTATTTAAGACCAGGTTAGCTTTTCCAGGTTAGCTATTCCAGGCCATCTTAGCTAGGCCAGGTTAGCTATTGTGTTAGCTTGTGTGCTTGCAGATACTTTCCAATGCCTCGTCAGAGGACTGCTGCAAGCTCCTTCCCCTTGCATGACCCACCTGAGTGCCCCGGCCGCAGTCTCCCTCACAGCCAGACTACGGTCCAGCAGCAGGGGTCCCAGACAGCGCACCGCATCACGCTGCAGGAAGGCTGGGATGGCCTGGCTCTGCTGCACCATACGGGAGATGCTGGCACATGCGTACTCCCGCACATCCGGACAGGGACTCTGCAGCTGCACAGGCGCGCAAGTCAGGCATTTTTTCCTCTACAGTGACTCTTTACAATGTAACCCTGCATTGCTCCTCAAAACACAGTATCAGGCTTATGGATACCTGGTGGTGACCTGGTTATGAGAGGCTTATAAGAAGGCCTCTATCACCACCTTGCTCCTTTGCATCACAACTGTTTGCGGAGTGTTCATTATGGAAAAAGTTTGACCTACACATTTTCTTTCATCTAGACTGGAAGATGAGAACAAAAAAAGCTGCCTTTCAGAATGTTCATTATGAAGCACATGCAGCAGATTCAGGTAAGCAACATTGGTCCTGTATGCCCTCTATAGTAGTACATGTTTTCTTCTGCATACAAGTCTCCAAATGTGTGTATCTCCATAAACTTAATGTTATGAAAAATATTACAATCCGAGCGCTACAATGACAAATCTCCCCATCTTAGTCTGTCAGACCCAGACTGGATTGGCTCACCATAGGTCTGATGATGGACAAGTGTCGTAAGTATGTTGCTTGTATTAAAAAAAATAACTATATATTCAATTTTGTAATATTCAATTTGCAATTAACTATTTAAAATCGTCAGATTGAAGATACATCCATCATGAAATAGTTTATACTAATATTTGGATCATGTCGACAAAAACGTCTGGTTCTAAACTACATAAGAGACACCATAGCTAAAGCATTCGACCAGAATTGTACCTCAACTGTTTGCAAAAGTTGTTGCTGCACCAATACTTGATAGCAACTTCGTAGATGCATATTTCGATAATATTCTGAAAAGTTCTCACACCTTTGTAAATCGTTGAGGGGATGAGATGTTACAATGACAGCTTGTGATTGGGTATTACATAAGATTTTAAAAAGTAGTTTAACGATAAGACTTGCTTTTTATTTAGCTTGTTAGCTAGACTAACAGTAAAAAGTAACGTGAGCGTCACCACTTGGCTAGGTTGCCACCTTTAATGGTGTAGACACGTGTAGACCCTTTACGAACGTGAAGACGACCACTGACACTTTGCTAATCACATTAGAGAACATGTATATAACTGTAATAAAGCCGTCACAACTACTACCATATCAAAACGTACTTTCTCTAGTAACTCGCCGGCAGGAGAATCAACTTCTTCCTCGTCTTCGACATCCTTTGCAGCAGATGCGGGTAGCCCCTCGGCAGAGAACCGGGGATGTTTAAACTTCTTGTTCTTGCTTTTTCCCATAATGCTTTTACTAGAGTCAACAACGGCAAATTGTGTTCTGCCTTACATGCAAAAGACAGGCCCGATTCACAAAACTCGAACGCTGCTGCTTCACAGGCCAGTCTGCTCAATAAAAGTGCATTAACATGTGGCTACGGCAAGGGAATAGCATTCGCTGCCGTAAACAAATCTGTGCGCACGCAAAACTGAGCTGCTTTACGTGCGTCGTAAAAGAAAAATAACACGAATACCACAGTAACAGTGATCTGTGCAGCAACCCTGTGTACAAGGGTAAAAAGATTCGGAAATACTGTGCGCTGGTTAGAACCTTATTTTTAAACATTGAATAAGCGTGACTTCACTGGTCTTATTACGTATCAAAACGCATATTTACAATACATTAAGATTTTCGTTTAATATTTAACCCAGTTTAATTTTTTAAATTTGTAACAAAGTACCACAAGTTATTCTCTTTGGAAATTTTTAAATCTGGACATAACCAGACAATAACATAATGACACAAGTATATCTTTCTGTAAAATATCTCAAAACTTTTTTGTTAAGTACCATACATTTCCATGACTGTTCAACAACATAGTTTACATTAAAAATAAACAATTGTTACAATTAATTGTTGGAATTATTACAGTAACTACCAACAGCAGTGTCATAAGAGTAAAAACCTTACACACGGTCATCACAGCAGACTTTGTCAGTGTGCCCTTTTGGCTTGTTTCACCTTTTTCTGAGCATAAAAAATGTCAAGTTACAGATCACTTTCCTGAAAGCATTTTGCATGGAATTTGGTGATACAACGCGAGTCCTTACATATTGCTGCCGTGAACACACTTACACCAACACACCTGGAATTTATTTTTCATTTATTTGATAATCAGCCTACCTTTGTAGCTTACAGTGCTGGAATGGTCATATTATTACAAGTTTAATAAATACACAAAGAACTGTTTTTCAGAGCAATATTTAAGTTGTGACAACAATGAAGACCACAGATGTGGTAGCAGAAACTGAGGATAATAGCAAATCTAAAATTGCTTTTAAATAAAGTCTTTTAATACAGGAAACCGAGACTCCCATTAATCAAACCTCAACAGACAACAGTGAACTCTGGTATCACTTCTTCCTGGATTGAATATGGCAACAAATACTATCAAAGTAATGGGGTATAAAATGACAGTGGTATTTCCGTTTAAATTTGTTTAAAAGATAAAAATCACATGCATGTACTTGCTCTCTGACGCTTGGTTGTTCAAAATTATTTATGGTCATTACAAAACCAAGATAAATACAGTAAAAGAAAGCAGGTGTGTGCTGGCTGGTCACACATATCATATATATACAAGGTAAGACCTTTATGTACTATATGTTCACAGTTTTGTCTAAAAATTGGAAAACCAAAACACCTATTCAAAACAAGACATTAGAAATGGACTAAACTTGTGGTGAATAAACAAAACATTTCATGGGGCACCTATAACAGTGTTTATACACAAAAAATGGCTTGTAAAATGACACAGCAACACTAAAGTGTGACTGGAAGGCACCTTAATGTGTTCTTCTGCTCCTCACAAAAATAGTTCCACATTTTTACATTCCACCATCCTCTCATTCTCACTGCAATAATGACTCCAGTGAGGTAGGCTTTTTGTTCTCTTCAGTGTTAACTGACAAACTAATTCTACAGGAAGTCACTCCAGCTTGCAACAAGGAACGATGCTATTGAACGTGCGGTCGTGGTTTCAGGATAAGTTTCCCCGTCTGGAAAACAAGGATTAGAAGGCCTGATAAATCACACAGAATGAGCTCAAACGAAAAAAAAAATTCATCCTGAATTATGGCTTTAAATGAGTTTAATCTCAGAGTGAGAAAATTATGATTGGGATACAACAAAAAAGACATTGAAGCAAGTGAGACCAGTCCAGTAAAACAGTAAAGCTTTTTAAAGTTTTTAAAGCTTTAAAGTAAATTTTTACATTCAGCCTTCTCTCTAACATATAGGTTTGTCATACGCCAGCAGCCCAACCTTTTCTTAACCTTTACTGATTGTAATAAGTCACACATCAAACTCCAAAAACCAACCCTCAAAGCCAAAATACCCAATCCCAGCCATTCATGAGACTTACATCATCACAGGACATGTTGTATTCAGCTAGCACTGTCCGACATCTGGCTGCAATACTGAGGAGCGTGAGTTAAGAAACATTCTGTAGTAAATAATTTATCAAATACCTGTGCTGCATATGAGGCCTGCTATTACCTGTGTTGTATTAGAAAAGTAATTTTTTTTTAGATGAAAGGATACATTGATGGAGCGACAACTCTTTTGTGAATTCCTGCAAAGAACAGGCCAATTAGGGTGATGCAGCTCAGCGTAAAGAAAGGATGATTCCATAAGGAAGAGAAGAATGACACCTGCAAAATAAAATCGACAGGTCAGAATTTGTTTTAAATGGCTCAAAACACTGAACAGTTCAGTAAAAAAATATCAAACATCCTTACCTTTTGTGTGTCAGGATCTATTAACCAGTTCCAAGCTCCCGTTGCTGTACAGACAGACACCACTATCAAAATCACTGTAAACAAGAGAGTGGAAGAAAGTGTAAAATTATATTGGTAAATACACCGCAGGAGAAGGAATTACATTCCTGAAGTGCCCAATAGTAAGTCCCAAAAAATAACCTTTTTTTTCTCCAGCATAAGCTATGGATTCATGCCCCATTTAATTAAATTACACTTAGAAAAGCAAAGACTTTTTTACTTCGCCATCGTCCAGTCGCAGGCTGCAAACATGAAACATATTCTGTCAGTCTTCTTTCAAAGGCCTTCAGATCTGCACAAACAAACACACAGCTATCATTCACACATCTGGAATTTTGCCACATTTCACAAGGAAGCTATTCTATTTTGGAAGGCCCTCACTGAGGTCCTCAGTGGGACTTCATTTGCTCATTTGCTCAGTGCTGAAACTACACGAGCACAAAATCCATTAACTGCTTGTCATTTTAAATCTGCAAGACATCCTCTGAAGACAAACACCTACAGGGGACAATGCTGACAAACTCAAGAAATGACCATCAAAACCCCACTCTGAAGCTTCCCCACAGACCCTTGTGGAATCCAAGCTCGCTCACACTGAATTGAGTAAGTGTGCACACTGAAAATAGATGCGAGCAGAATTCCATCCTTGTTTAAGAATGTTGATAGCTTGTTTTACGATACATGTTGCAAAGACAGCCGTTATAAACACTGTACGTAGTCTCCTATAATGATTGCCCAGCTAGCTGTAATCTTTCTACTGCTAGTTCTAATGATAACAGTAATAAGTTAAACGAAATCTCAAAAATCACGTGTTAAGTACCATGCTTTACCTACTGCGCATTTGCTGATTAGCTCGTGTGCGTGTAGAAATTTTGCCACTAACGTGAACTTAGCCAGCAAGTATCACAGTTGGCAGTCAAATTGCTGCATTTTGCCGTTACAATAAGATATTTGTAGCTTTTAAAGCATTGCTTTCCCTCCCACAAGCTATTACATGACTTAGAAAGGTTCCAGGTCATCAAGACACATAAAACATTTCCAAACCAAACAAGCAAGGTATCTCACAAAGTTAACAAGCTAGGTATGCTTTTACTGACAGCTGTAAAATTAATATTGATCCAGGCAGTTAGCCAATAGGACTGACGCGTTGTTTCTGTTCTTGATGTAGCAAGTCTTTGTTTAAAAAAACTACCATTAGCTAGCCAGCTAGATCAATTTAACAGCTTTGTTCACTTCATGATTTTGAAAATGAATTAAAGCGTCAAACTAGCAAGCACCAAAGCCTTTAGCTGGCCTTTTGGTCTAGCAATGTAACAAAGCCTTATGAAATATGGTTGCCAAACTAGCTACCTTCTGCTTGTTCCAGCGAATTCATCGTTCCCACTTGTACGCTGAATGGTTTTCGTGTTTCCACACACGGCCTGGCACTCACACGAACGTCATCGCTGATTGGTCAAGCTAACGATCTGTACTTCCATTGGTGTAAGATTTGATTTCTAGTACCGGCAACGTGATGTACATCCGGCGGTCAAAGTGGAGTTATTCTCCATGTTTCCATAAGACCTGGATGGCCCATGAAAACGAATTCAAATAAAAATAATAATTAAAAAATACATGAGTTTAAAAAACAATAACCTGTATACATACAACACTTTTAACAACTTTTGTATTTTTGGTATTTTCCATATTGTAGAATAATAGTAACGACATCAAAACTATGAAATAACACAAATGGAATTATGCAGTGGCCAAAAAATTGTTAAACACACTAAAACTGTCTTATATTTCAGATTCTTAAAAGTAGCCAATATATATATATATATATATATATATATATATATATATTTTTTTTTTTTTTTTTTTTTTTTTGAGGAAAAAATATGCATATGCATCAACTTAACTGTTTATAAGCATAAGTCTTTACAGTGAGATGTCTGAATAAATATCTCCCAATATCTTATTCAGATGTGTTAAAACATTTGACTGGTACTGTATATTTATAGGCACATACAGTATGTGTCTGTTACAGGCAGTCTGTTAGATAGGAAGAAGCAGTGGCAGCACAGCACAGCACAGAACCAAGAGAAGCAGCATGCAGAGCAGAGAGTGGAGTAAGGAGGGGTGCAGATAATGGAAAATATTCCAGCTTTTAAAAGCCCATTTCATTCCTCCCGCTGGCCCAATCCAATCAGGTAAGACTGAGAGTCATAAAAATTCTTTAAATAGATGTTGAACAATGCATCAGTAAAGATAAGAAGAAATTGCCATCATTGGTCAAATGCCTGCATTTAGATTTATCACATTATTGCAGTAAAAATGCTCTTTGATTTAGCATTTGATAATGCATCCAAAATATGTTCCCATAGCTTGTTAGAATGATAAAATAGCAATTTGCAAGAAAGCTCACTTTTGCTTGCCAGTAAAAGCTGCTCCTTGTGTATCCCTTGCTGCCAGCGTTTAAACTGGTATAAGTTGTAGTGCACTTCAGTTGAACCTTTTTCAGTTTTTAGTTCATGGTTCTCATGTAGCCTTATACATCAGACAAGAGATTGTTTTTAGATACCGTGGAGAAAATGCCTCAAGCAATAGCAGATGGAACACCAAAGATGTTGCAGGGCTGGAAATGGGGGCGTGTCAAAGAACATGCGTGGTACTTGAGTATCCCAAGCCAAGGGATACAGGTTAAGTGTGCTGCACTGCACCAGATTTTCAGAAGATGTGGGCCATGTAATTATTAGTTTTAACACAGGAGGGAGACACAGATCAGCAAGCCAGTGTCTTCTTTCCAAAATAGGGGAAATAAGGTGAACACTCTCAGAGATTTCCAGAAGGATTCAAGGCTAGCTCACTGCACCTACAGCTGGGAGAAGGCATGTTTGAAACAGATACTCAATGTGATTTAAGGTGAAGGTTTAATTAAAGATAGTGAAATGAGAAAAATAAATATTTGAACTGAAAATTAAATTACAGACTTTCAAAATTGTAAAACTGTAGGTGTATGTGTAGCATCTCATATTAATAAAAATAAAATTGTTTTGCCAGCAGTGATTATGAAATAAATCCTTGTAAGCAGTCCAAAACAAACACATCACAATGCACCCTGCATCTGCACCTCCATTTTCTCTTGCACTCTGACTCATAGCAGTCCCACTCCCAATGGTTGGGAGGCACCCTCTCCTCATCACACAAAACTCCACTGCTAATCTCCATTCACCAGGCTGCCCAGTCACTGGCTTTCCCCCAACCACCACAGATAACAGAGGTGGTCAATTTTTATTTTGTGGCAAAGTCAATTTTCATTTTTATGCACAGTGAGTAACAGAGGAAACAGAGGAGGAGTTTAGATTGGACCAACTTCTTGCTATATCTTTATTTGGTATTTAACTACAGCAGAATATTTCCAAACTTGGCAGCCAGCTAGCTATTAAGAGGGTCAACATTAATTTTAATGGTCAAACAATACTTTAAATTATTTTCTGGCACAGTACTTGGATGCCTGAGTTTAAAACAGATTCATTTTGAAATGACGGGTTTGACAATAAGGGGAAATATGCACTGACACGTAAATCTGAAAGCATACTGGCCCTTAAAGGTGAAGCAATGGCCCAGTGGCAGACATGTGAATGGACAAAAAGGCAAATGTAATTGGTTTGCTGGGTGTATGAGCAGGTTTTGGAGCTGTGGAGCAGCTCCAAAACTCAACTCTAAACATGACGAGTGTTTAGCGTCTTTTTTATGAGGTAGTTTGTAAGGCTACAGGGATAACTCAAAGTTATTGCAACAAATGCCATAATGAACAAGAGTAAATGAAAGAAGCAGTATTCTTATTATCCTTAAATCTTTTATTATAATAAGTGCCTTTGCCAATAGAAGTAAACCTATATTATACATAACCATACAGTAGCATGTTGGTAGTTTAAGTACTGTATTACATGACATAGGACTTGGACAAACTCCAAAACTTCCAAAAAATTTCTAAAAAGAAACTATGATTATTCGAATGACAGAACTAGACTTCCTTCAATGATTGTTATTTTTCCAAAACTATAATTACAAGGTTCATAAAGACAATCATATGTTGTATTGTTTATGATCATTCAGAGTGACTTTTGAAGACGGTGTTGACGGCTTTTGTTTTGCTCTCCATTACACAAGAGCCCACTTCAAAGTTTACAAACAGCAGACACTTGACCTGCATGCATGCATACCAGATCCAACATATCCCTCAGGTTTCAGTGGCATGCAGTGAAGGGTACAAACAGAAATGCTGGTTGTGATGGTAGGTATGATATGATATCCCAGATGTTCTGAATTGCTTATTTGAAGAAAGGTCATGGTTATGGAACATTATATGTAGTCTGTAGTGCACATAAACAATGACTTTAGGCTAGGTGTAAGAGACTGGCAGACAGCTAACTAATTAGGTAAACCCCATTTCACAGCTATAGTCTCCATTTAATAATAGATTATGATGGAATTTCAATGCAAAGGATGTCTACAATGTTGGAATTCAACTCCTTTTCTGTGTTCCCTAAAAGTTACTATAATATCTGTCCTGACATCAGTTATAATTGTTAGCTGTATTGTTAGCTGCTAGCTGCTAGCATTTGCTTGAACAGTCTATTTAGAATAGACTAAAAAAGACTATTCTAATCTGTTATATAACTACAGTTTATGATGATCCATATTTATGACATTTATAAAAATGTCACAAGACAGTGGCATCAGCTATGGTAGCTTTTGGATCACTTTCCTCCCATTACCCAGCCTGGTAGGGGGGCAGTCTGTTCTAATGTAATCCCACACGGGCATACATTTCGTGTGCATATGTGTTGCTTGTATTGATTGCACTCTGGTATGTTATGATCAGAAGCTGCAAGTCAGTACAGTCTCATTGGTGCTACAGAACAAACAATGAAACACTCAAAATACAAAATTTTTGCCTGGTCACTCTGTATGTTGTCTGGCAGGCTGACTCTGGTGATGAGAACTTCTCCCATAGGGCTTATTATTTAGTGGTTGTGGCTCCTTTCTAGCAGGGCAAGCACCACACCAGCTGTCCACATGCCTGTGGAGTCTGACCCAGAAAAACCTCTGTCATATTCCACCAGTGTCTTGTTAACCCAAAAGTGATCTGTGGAGGTCTGAAACATCTCTAAGGATTCTGGATGGAATTTTACAGGCTGTTAGCTGCGATACATCTGCTGACTCCAATATCTTGCACAGTACTCCATTTCTGATTCTCTAGCAGTCCCATAGAACCACAAAATCTCCAAAGTCGATTCCATGAGGACTGCAGTTTTTTGTTGCTACAATTTCACTGGCATCCATCTGCTAGGGTTACCAACTCTTGGGTGATGGGAGAGAGCATCAGCATGCCTGGGAAGCCAACTCTCTGCATGCTCGGTCTGAAAGCTTCATTCAGCACACCCATAAAGGCTTGCTGTTAGAAAATGTGACAATTTTTCTCTGTGCAAATAGCTATATGGAGGCTCTTAGGAAATGCAAAAAGCTGAGCTAGCTGGCTTGTCAATTGTGTACCTGTTTTATTAAACATAGTTATATATGTGCAAAATTGAATATATGGCATATTTTTTCCAGCTAGCGTGCTAGATGCCCTTTGGAACAGCTAGCTAGAAAGGTGATATTAGTAATGTTACCTAGCTGGCTAACAATTAGCAAGACAACAGTAGCATTCAGCAAATAAATAGAAGTAGTTTTGAGAAGTAAATTTTCTATTCATACTACAGCTACAGTGTATGACATAAAGTCAGATAGTTACCATGATAATATTTAGATACACAGTTGTATTATTAGAGAATACAGCTTGCTAGTATGCAAGAATGCGGCAAATGTATGACCCATTTTGAAGGTCAAATGCCTAGTACACCTGCATCTGGCCTGAAGCAGCACATCAACAATGAGAATTTTATTGTATATCTTGTAAGATGCCGTTAGTGAACACACAACAAGGCACAGTTCTTGATTTAAAAAAAGCAGTAAGAAAAATATTTTTGCAGATAATTTTTCTGCGATTATATTGCTGCATTAGAATTTGGGTTATCAGCTGGACAAATTATTAATGCTTTCCTTAACTTGTAATTGACTGTAATGAAGAGATGTGACCCTTCCTGAATAATGTGGTGAGAAGCATACTTAGGGTAACTGGAATACTTTCAAAAAATAAGATGGAGTAGAAGCAATGGAAGGAAGACAGTTCAAAATGGCCCGCATTTTGCATTTCTTAGGTGACATTTCTTAAATAATTGGCATTTAATTGCACTTCCACAATAAGTATTCACAATGCATTTACGCTTTCTCATTTCATGAAAACAAGAGTTTAATGGTGTTTGGTAACTAGTTGCATCAACATACAGCATTTAACTGCAACATTCGTCTCTAGTTTGGTGTTCTGCTTTCACATCCAGCTGGAGTACACACATTAAATTGTTCAGATACTGATTCCACTGAATGCAGCCAGTTAAGTGTTATAAGTATTTCAGGCCATTTCAATGAACCATGGTGGATTGAGGTTGATGTGTTGTTTTCCTTTTCTTTGTTTTGTCTCACCTTAGGTCAGACTCTTAGCTCTGAATTAAGCCCTGTTCATTTGAGGTCACTTCTTTTCGATTACTCTTCCTGTCCATTTAACAGAATGATCAGATTCTTTTAGACTGACTCTATTAACCTGACAAACTCACTCATCATCTTTTAAGGTTCAACATTCACTTAGAGTATCTTAGTTACCACCTGCTACAGTTATTTCTGGCCCTTGCTGGGGAGGATGGGGTGGGGGGGGGTGTCTTATGTGGTCGTGTTGCTGTGAGAAGTTATCTTGCAGCATGTTGAGCCAGGACTCACCACGCATCTGGAATCAACATGACTTCACGGGTTGTCACGCAGCTGGTCTTTCTGCAAGTATATTTTTGCTATTTATATTTCCTAGTAGCTGGAGACATACCATAAGGAAGTCTTTGCATTTATGGAAGGCATGTTTCAATCCACAAGAAGTAAAAAAAAAAAAAGCCCCCTTCCTCTTAGTCCAGCTCTATGTCCAGTATGATATCGGAGAAGGAGTGCACGCTTTTTGCGACATTGTGGAATGAGGATGTTTTTGTGCATATAGCATGGCACATACCTTCACTAAAGCAGAGCAGCAAAGGAGGGTCTCTACATTTTGTTAAACTGCATTACTGCAACAGTCATTACCTAATGGGGAAAGGTCTAGAAAAGTTACACTTGTAACTACGTTTTTCTATTACTCCAAAATAACATTTTAATGTAATCTGCATATATAGAGGTGCCAGTTTATGCAGTTATTCTCTGGGTGTGCTGCCCCAGGCCCTGCACATGGAAAACTAGATGACAGTGCTGTTGACCTGGAAAGAAGTTTACATTCTAGCACAGGCCATAAAACTTTAATTTCTTAAGTATTGATGTTATTAGCAACAACACTTTGACTCTTTAAAGAAGCAGATTTGTACAAGTTTTAGATTATTGACAAATAGCAATTCGATACTAACTTAACCAGAATTAACTAGATTTTGAGTATTGCAGCAGTAATCAATAAAGCCCAAACTTCCACCAGAAGTATGCAAAAATTATGTAACCCAGCAGTGGCATAATCTCCTTCTATTTCCATATTTTATTTTTTGAGCTAGCGTCCACATGGGCTTCTGTGAATAGCATGCGCTTGCACTTGCCAAAAAATGTGTGAACACCTCTCTGTGGCCCTGTATTACCAGCTGGCATGTGCAGTATCAGTGGAATGGGGGATAGTTGACCTCTGAAACTGCTGGAATGGATCTGAGGTCAGGTGTACTTGTGGAAATTGAACAAAAATACATAAGGCATTTCTGAGCAGCTCTGGTCCAACACACTATGGGTCAGTTGTCCTGAATGGAGCCAATGAGGCATAATGCTGCACAAGTAATCTGTAGGAATGACAAGTCCCCAATTAACAACATGCCAATTCTTAAAATGTTCTGCTTTACCTACTTTTCTGTTTACTCTCTGTACCCAAATGCACAGCTGTTGGTGCAATGGTACAAATGGTGTAGTACCAATTTCTTTTATAAATTTCATTTGGAGCCTTAAAATAAGTAACAAAAGTCCACTTATATTTTATATGTGAAAGAAAAAGAATGACTTCACACATAATCATTTAAAGCAATTGTTTATATGAGGGTTTGGTTTACAAAAATTACAGTATACAGTACATAAATTCCTCCCACAATTGGTATAAACTAGATGTGTGAATTTAATTCAGTGACGATGTACAACCAGACTTATTTACAAAGCAAGAAAAAAAAAAAAAACCACAAACAAAAACATTTATTTTAAACATTTTTTAAACACAATTCCTCACATATCACTACTGGTAGCCACTACAGTTTAAGAGGTAGCTTCCATGGTTGGATAATGCATCCCATTATTGATTAATTGTAATCTATCAAATAATTTACAATGCACAGACAGACAGACACAGACACATGTATTAGGAATTTTTCTCCTGCATGTTATGCAACTCACACATTTAGTCTTTAGAAAAAAAGAGTTCTCTTGATCACATAGACTTACAGCCTATATCATAGATATTTGAGGAATGGTGATATGACGACTGATATGGAACTTATTATTGACTGAGGAAGGCCAAAACCTTAACTGACTTTGTATGATGGCCAATAGCAAGCAAAACTTTGTGCAACATCCCCAGATCCATTAAAACTGCCTGGGAAACTGTCAAAATGCATTTTTTTTTTCCTGAACAAACTCACATAATGTTCCACAAAAGATTGGTTTACCCTTTTACAAGCATTTCTTTTGTTGGCTTGAAAACAAGATTTTCGCACTATTCTTGACAACAGGAATTACAGATTAGATCCTCAAGCATTCTAAATGGTAAAGGATATATTAAAAATGATTTTAAGAAAGAGATCACATCTCAAATATCTGTATGTATTATAGGTAAGACACAGCTTGTTTAACAATTTTTGAAAAATATCAGATTGTATCAAACTGATTTTCACCCAAATGGAGGCCCATCGTGATAGTTTTCACCCACTGTTTTGTGAAACTCTAGTATTCAGCCTGATTAATGCAGTCATTTAGATAAGCTACTAGCGCCATCTATTTCTGGGTTTAGTGCCACAGGATTTCTGCAATTTAGGTTACAAACTTCAGAAGGATCAAATGCTTTTTTTGTAGGATCAACCTAGCAGCCATGTATTTCTTATTTGACTTTAAAAACAATGAAGTTAATGTTGTAGGCTTTTTTTACACAATGCCATCATCTAATCATCTGGATCTGAATTCATCAACCAATTTTTAAAATGCCAAAAAACAACTACATATAAATTTTAGGGGGGGGGGGGGGGGGGGGGGGACGACACACAAACCTACTACTGCTCAACTCAGACTTGGTTCCATAAAGGGGTGAACCAAGTTGAAAAGGGAGACAGTGAGTCAGACATATAGCAAAGTAATTGCTAAAGCGGCTTTCAGAAAAAAATCACCCATACTGTATCTGCATGTAAGTGGGTTAAACTGGTATTTGAGTCCTTTACATAAGATGACCTCATCCCCTGGAGTCAGATGTAAGAGCTTATTTTGTCTCCCTATGAGACCTGTGTTAAAGGTGTTCAACAGTTTATGGCTGTGATTTCACGAAGGCTGTTGGAGCTATTGTCCAATTCTGACATACTGATATAATATCAATATGGCAGGGGAGCTTGTTTGATTGAATATTATGCATTATATGCACACATACAAACAAATGAGAAAATTAATTTATCTGCATGTAACTGCATTCAAATTCTTGATATATTACACAAACAACATCCCTAGCACACACACACACACACACACATAGCCTCAGGCAATGATAACTGGGGCTATGCAGAGTTTCATGCATTCTCCTCTTTCTGCATGTAGTGAGAATGAACACCACGTGACAAATGTATTGAAACCTGTACTCATGTACAAATGCCTTCGTGTGAATGGGCACCAGATACTTTATCATTAGTGCACTCCCACAAGAAATGCATATGTGCCAAACTGCCAAACCATGTGCACAACCAGTAATTCATGTGAACTGCTGGTGACTGGGGATGATTTTGAGACGATGTCATAATTTGGCAACATCTGTCAAACAGGCAGCCATGAAAATACAAATGTCCATTTGATTTTTTTGTTTGACAACTCTGTTACTGAAGTTACATTTCACTGACACAGGCACACATACTGCTGCAATCTGAGGTAATCTGAGTTCATTTTTTTCTGAAAGGCAGTGGACTACTTATATGGAGCAGTGTGCACCAAAGTCCTTTATTTTGTTTGAGAAAAGCATCAATTTGCTGAATTGTGATTATTTCTTGCAGTTAGTGCCTAGACTATGACTATAGGGTTGTGACTCCAATTTCCAGTCAAACTAAACACTTACCCAATTTAAAATTAAAGGTCAAATGGCTGGTATGTTTTGCTTAGTTCACAGCATTATAAGCATGTTTTAGTCATGGCCCAGCAACGGACCTCTGTCCTGTCATTGTGTAGACTTTTGACTGTTTTACTTATTTTCTTGATGGATTCACATCATGGGCCAATAGGCTCAACAATACCTGAATAAACCCTGTTCCACTACCAAGCGTCTCTTTACACATAACAATAAATAAATACAAGTGAAAGGCAGGGAAAGGAAAAAGGACACAAAACTGATTGTCTGTCTACAAAATGCACAATAAAAAAAGTCTTTCATGACACTTTGGTGGAGAGTTCTGAATGTGGCCTCAAAAGGTTTCCACCACAATAAACAGGGGCCTTTAGCTTTCTTCAGAGAGATGATGAATTAATGCAGGATCATTCTGTACTTTTAGGAATGGATTTAAAAGGATGTCTGTCTATTAAAAGGTTCGGTAAAGTCATTTGAGAGGAAAAAACCCTGAAAAGTTTCATCCCAACTGTCCTGAGCATTGCTGCAGATAAAATATTTAGTAAATTAAAAAAATTCACCACTGCTGACACAGACAGTGCTGGGTGCTGATGTATTTTCCGTTATAATACATATGTCCAGACATCCCTGAATTAAGACCTGTTATATGTTTGGGCTTACAAGCCTTGGCTGTAAGCCTGTTGTTCTTGCTGGTATTACCACATTTAAAGTTATCATTAGACTTCCAAGCCACCATCTGACACAGCCGATGGCTCTTGCCGGTATCATTTTCCGCACTTGATTTCTGTGATAACATTGATTGATTGCCATCAAACGTATTAGCCATGGTCTCTCATGCCAGGAAATGGCCACCAACACAATTTGCACAAATGGCAACTTGTACTGGCCAAAATATTGCAGGATCTTCAAATTTACTATGCATTATCTGTAAGCAAAGGGCCAGATATATAATGAAGAAAAAGTTCCTATGTCAACAGTCATGGCTGCCACAACCCATTTGCCTGTGTTGTTTAGCAGGAACATATACTTGTTTTATTTGTAAAAACCTTTCTGGCCCTCTATGTTTTCTGTATCATCCATACAGGTTCTGCACTGATGTCATACATGCAACATCTATGCTGGACATCAATTTTGTGTGTTTTTTGCCATTGAACATAATATAGCAACACACGTCATAAATTAATAACAATAATAATAATAATAAAAAGACTGTGGTCCAAGAATACCACCTGGTCTTGCACTGTTTTGAAGTCAGCTATTGTCACAAATTTTGTGAGAGATATTAAAAAATTGTAATCTAACTCTATGTGAAAATTCCATACTTTTCATATCCCTAACATTGGCTAGCTAGTGATCATTCACTGTTAAATTTAACTAGCTGGTGAAAATATTATGTTCAAAGCAAGCAATAAAATTTCAGACATTGCAACCACATGGCACAATCCCTGACAAGAGACCCATACCCAATAGGGATTTTAACTTCTGTGTCAACCTGATGTGCTCCTTTAAGCTTCATTTCATTTGCTATTGCTATTTGTGTTCGTTTGAGCTACAACTAGGTCTGAATTAAGTTTCATTGTCATAAAACTGAACTGACAAATTAAAGGTATCTATTCATTACCCAGCTAGATAAATCAAAACATACATCCAAAGTCAGCTATGTTACCTATGTCAGCTACATTTAAAAAAGTCAAAATTAACATTTCAACATTGCTTACTACATCTTACATTAAGGCCAAAAGTAATCTTAAAATAAGTGTAAAAATTTGGGATTACCAGCAAGGATGGTAAGAAGCAAAAATAGGGGAAAGGAAAGATAGCTGGCTAGGTGGCTAACATTACTGTCAAAAAAGATGACACTGACATTAGCTAATAAATGGTGAATGGTTTAGTTCAGTTGCTGTACAATGGGCACTGTTATAAACATGGAGAGAATATTCAAAGGTTTCTGGGGACAGGAGTTTGCAGTTTGCTGACTTTCACTGCAAATTGATTTGACAAATTTCTCCGTTTTCTTGGGGGGAATAAATGAGATCCCATTTGCATTCCCCTACCTGTTTTTATACTCCAGGGTACAACACTGAGTTACTACTGCTTTTCCAACATATTTCACCATAAATGACCCCTTAAATAAAATCACTGTTCATTCCATTCATTAAGATCCAACAGTAAGCATTCAAGAGCTGAAGTCCAATTTGGCGACAGCCATCACTGGGATGTCACTTACATTTTGTCATTTAGCAGATGCTCTTATCCAGAGCAAACTTATAATTTAGCAACCAATATTTCTTTTATTACTAAAGATGGCCACCATACCCTGCATAAGTTGCAAATGCAATTTGCACAAATATTTGAACCAAACATTAGAATCTTGACTATTTTGCAAGCATAATCTACTGGTAAAAAGACACTGAAATGAGAAGGATAAGGCCCTACTCTCAAAATATGGCGACGATTTAAGAAAAATTCAACTGGGTATAGAGCTTACTTATGGAGCACACTTAATCAAATGAAATCATTTTCCACAGAACTGCATGACATACATGTCAACATGGTATACACCATCATAAACTGATGTTCACTGGGAGACTTGAAGTTGCCAGGATGTGAAGCTGGTATCCATATTGCATATGCTGAAAACATGGTAATGTTAATCACGGCAAACATCAGTGCTGTCATTGTGAACCTTTGACTATAACAGTAGATTCAGCCTCATGAGTGCATAATAGATATGTGTTGCCTCCTTGAGTATGACTTTATTCTAATGGACATGTAAGCATATAAGGGTATTTGCCATGGAAATATTATTCCATTATATTACATTCTTATTTAAAAATCTAGATTGAAGATGATCATATCTGCTATATAAAATGGGACAGTCAATTATAGCCAGAATATGCATCAACAGAACAGTCAAAAAATAGTTAACATGTGCACAACAGTACTGTAGGCACCACTCTAAACAGACACTTTTCATGAATTCCTGCTTTCAAAGGTGGAAGGTGATAAGGACAGACAAAAAGAGGCATTTTGATAAATGATTTCCCCTAGTTAACCAGGCACCTCTGGTATTTTTTTCCATTTCAGTTTTGACAGTGAACTTGGTATAATTACACACAAGCATTCACAAAAGCAAACAGAAATAAGCATTGAAAAAAGATTCATGGCTCAAAAAAAGTTTAGCGTATTGCCAGATTCCCTTCTTGATAGGCGAGTCTCTAGTCACACAGTGATAAGAAAAGTGCTTCCTGAATGGATTCTGTGTACAGGGAACCTGTACATGTTTCATAGTGTTTGTATTCTTACAGTTTGTTTTGTGACTGTACACACAGACATGCACAAATACACAGACACATCGAAACACACACACACACACACACACACACACACACAAAACAGGCCTTTCTGAGTGACTCTGGGTTTTAGTCTTTGATGCGAGGGATGTTGTAAGAATAATGGACCAGAGGAAACCCACGGCTCTGATAGAAACAGGCCCGGCCACAGGCTTGAACCTGATCTGAGCTATCGGACACGAAAGAGTCCCCCTCGTCAGCGTACTCTGACTGGGCAGAGGGGGTGCCACAGTCTGACCAATAGCCCTCTGCCCGTTGGCAGGGCACCACGGCCAGGGCCGGGCAACTGTGCGACTTGACCAAGTGTTTGCAGGCGGAGGGCTTGGTGAGCAGGATGGACTCGCAGCAGTCGCAGATGGCTAGGTTACCCTGGAGCTGGGAGTACACACTGCAGTCATAGCTGAACTCCGGGGTGGACCTCCCCTCCTGGGTGACCCCGCCCGCCGCCCCCACCACCACGGTCTTGGCCTCCCTCCAGCTGCAGCCCAGACGGCGCAGCCTCTGCCAGTCCTCCTTGAAATGGGGGTTGAAGAAGACATAGAGGACAGGGTTGAGGCAGGCGGGCAGGGGGAAGAATATGAGCGTGACGGATTTCATGATCTCGGGGCTGTTGGCGATGCCGGTGAACAGAGGGGCGAAGGAGAAGGCGGCCACTGGGCAGAAGAAGATGCAGTTGGTGAAGATGAGCCAGGCCACATGCCGGACCATGCTGGCTTGGAGGGACTCCATTAGGTCAGCCTTCCCGAGGCCACAATAGAGATGCGTGTAGACTACCACCATTAGCAGGTAGGCCAGGGAGTTGAGCAGCACTAGTGTGACGGTGAAGCCCAGAGATGGGGTCTCCCCAGTAGAGAAGGGGAGGCACAGCGGAGAGGAGGAGAACTCCCCAACATGGAAGAGGGGCAGGCAGGCTGCCACCCCAGCCAAGAGAGCCAATAGCGCGGCAGCCAGCTGGAAGCGCCCACACCTGCCCCTCTGCCTCTCCTCCTTCCTCAGCAGCTCATGTACTGAGACACTCCGTTCCACTGCTGCCAACATCAGGAACAGGATCGACGACTCGGACGAGAAGATGGCCAGGAAGCCGCTGGCCTGGCAGCCCATCCCTGTCTCCCACCAGACCCCAAACTCGGCAAAGGAGCCCCACGTGGCGGCGTCCAAAGCGCTCAGCAAGCCCACATAGATGCCCATCAGCAGGTTGGAGGCTGCCAGTAACCCGACAAGCAGCTTGGCAGGAGACAGCACCCGACCAGGGGAGAATGTGGCTGCCAGCACCAGGGTGTTGAAGACCAGCGCCACAAGGCAGATGAACCACACTGTCAGGCGGATCATCCAGCTGCCCAGGAGATGCTCACAGGGCTTGAAAGCTCCTACAAGGAATAACAGATGATGGTAATTTATCAGACATCATTATAACTGTTGTAGCTACTCCTCAATTCACCGCATTTTCCCATTAGCCTCTATAATTCATGCAAATGGTCTGTGGAAAATAATGAGAGGACAAGAGAAAGAAAGATTCAATTACCTGGAGAAGGAGAGCAGTGCATGGTGAGCTGAACCCTCTCACTTTCTTCTTCCCCTCCTGCAACACAAATACCATCTCACTAACAATGTAGCTTATCTGACAGAAAACATATTTGAAAACTATGGCATTCAAACCAGTATTCAGATTAGCTTGCTGTAATGTCTGATGTCAATAACTTCTCTATGAAGACATTTTATTTATTTTTCTCCTACAAATCTTCAGCTTGGCTTGTATACACATACACAAACAGATTTTAAAGATTTTAGTAAAATTTTATTCCAACCTGATACACAAAAAGTATGATGACGAGATGATCTACTCAGATTAATTCAATTCAGTTGGAACAATATGACTCATGAATTTTGTTAAATGTGCAATGTGCACTAATTTTTATGGTAATATTTTGAGCATGTTACTAGCAAAACTATATGCATGACTCTGAATATTGTAGTACATGTTGCAGTTTTTTAAGGCTTCAACTGTAAAGAAGCTGGATTTAACCTACACAATGTTTCATAGATAGCGCTTTCTCAAGAAAAGCTCTTTGTCCATTTCAAAACAAATGCATTGTACCATACATGTTAGCAATTACAATGCTATACCATTCATGGTAAGAGAAAGAAGGGCATCTTACCCGTGACTTGGGTGCTCACATCTTTTTTCCTCTCATCTTCCTCAGTTGCACTCACAAGGGTATCGCATCCAACAAAAGCACAGCATTGATAAGCATAGGGAACAGATATTGACCTGTCGAACCAAAGGAAGAGCAATCGCATGATCTCATTGGTTGGCTCACACTGGAACTGGACAGTGATTCTTATTTACCATGGTGATGCAATGGTTGTGCTGTAGCAGGCCTTCTGGAGGCAGCACTGAATGTCAAGTACAAAGAGTCTTCTCTCCTGCAGCCAGCCAGCTCAGCTTATCTGACTGCAGGCTCAACATAGTCTGAGCTCAGAAAATCATTGCAGCTTCTGCAAACTTGGACTAGCTTTAAACTCCTGTGGACTGTGCTGAAAAAAATACTTCATAAATCTTTAATACCACTCTGCTAAACTGGAGACATACTGCAGCTACATGGGGCCATTTGCTTAGCTAAGTCTCATGCACATCCAAGAGACTTGCTGGCAGTAAACATTCATTCAATGTTCACCACCAAACAGAAGATATAATACAATACAACATAGCTCAACCACTCAGAAAGTTTTCCTTCAGACCTGAGTTTGGGTAGATTCTTGGCTGCAAGGGCCGTTTTCATCTGCAGGTTCCCGGACAGTTTGAGCTGGGTCAGCGCATTCAGCCCTGTCGTCGGCACACTGCTCAGAGAGTTCAGACTCAAGTCCCTGAAAAACACATGGATCGGAGTGCCATTACAGAAACCCACACCTCATGAACAGATGTCTACTGAGCATGTGATTACAACATGAATTTAGATATCAGAGATGGTTCTGTTGTTTGAATTAATGGGCATAATATCATGAAATACTAAGTTCAATAATCAAATGTTAATTGAACAAAAAACGAAGAAAAATTCAGTTTTATTCGTCAATCTGTACGGCACAAAGTTTGAGAATTCTTCAAGTATGGAAAAAAAACATATTTCCATAAATAAAAATAATATGTCTCACATCAATTATTTTGGAGTGTCACGACAATTTGTTGGTTCAATGTGGGCTACAATGCCATGGTGCAATCTGTGTCCTTAACTTTTTTCTTAACATCTTTTCTTATGTACAATAATAGTTTGACTCATATTGACTGTCTCTGTGATATGTAGCACTGTGTTCATATGTCATATGTACCTTGCCAGTGTGGACTGTGGAAGTATGCCTCTCTTTGGTGAGTCATAAGTTCCCTATTGCATGCCTCAAGAAGGTGGTGTTTTTCATCAGCAGAACCTGTTTACTTTTCCTATCAAGTGGCATCTAGGCACTTACCTAAACTGAACAATTTTTGGCAAAATATTTTACCTGGTATTGTAATTAACACAACTTGCAAGACTGTGATCACTGAGATCAAATTCGAAATGGCTTGTTTCCATTATTAAGCACCACTGGACTTTATTTGAATATTGTATTGCTGCAAATGTTAAGAGTGAAACCAAAATGGTTCTTGTAACCAACCTTAATAGATTACAACAGCATATTCAGTTGCTTTTTACATTAGTAATCCTTATAAACAGAGTGCACTGTATTAAATTAATAGAAATGCACTTCCCCAGTGCATATAAATTTAATGTTTGAAAATATGCATGATTTCACTACCAAGAGCTAAACATTTTGCATGTGGGTGGACAACATTTCTATGTTATCCATTGATGCACATGTAATTCTGCATACATATCTGTATCTGTTTGTGTTAAAATGAGACACTGAATTCATTATCAGATAATGAGTATAGCTGGAGCTGGAATAAAAACTCAAATCATCCTGCCTTGCCAAGGACAATCTGAAATCAACAGTTTTGAAGATTTCTAAGTGAAAATCCTGAGAAAAATCTATGACAAGATGGCTTGCACAACACATAATTCACATGGCGTGATCCCAAGTAATTTCAGCACATTTCAGTATATTTCTCATCATTTAGATATCGATAAAATTGATACTGAAACATTACTGCAGCTTTTTTTCACACAGTATATAGTAGACAAAGGTACTCACAGATTTGTAAGAGCTGACAAAGAGAAGAATGCATCTTTGTGAATTGACTTGATTTCATTTCTGCTGAGGTCTCTGTGGAAAGAAACAGAGATGATCAGTTCAAGAAAGGAATATTTCTTAATAGTCCACTGTGTTTTCTTCGGTGCATAACTAGTTACAAAATACAGAGGGACAGTGTGAAAATAACACTGTCTTCACATGGCCAGCATTGCCAAATTCTTTTCACCTGTTACTTGTAAACCTGTTAGTACATGCATTTAACCTATTATGGGCATTGCTCTGAAAGAATTAAAAATGCATTATCTCTGAATAACAAAATGTAATATTCCCCAAATATTTCAAAAACATACTTAGTTATATATTTGCCAATTTTCATTATTGCCAAGACAGTAGTCTAAAGAGTAATAGTTAAGGGTGAACCCTGAAATCAACACCAGTGTTATAATATACTAAAGGTAATCACTGTAATTTGCCTTAATCTATGAATAATGTTAAGACATTGTAATTGGTCCTCTGTTTTTTTTTTTATATGGCGTACTTCATGCTGTAGCACCAGAGATGGCAGTGTAGAGAAGCACTTGTACAAGAGGAACAGAAAGGTTGCAGGCTCTAATACTGGTATAGTGCTGTTATAGCATCAAGCAAAAAACATAATCTTAATTGCTTTGCCTAATATGCATCTGTACAAATGCATAATGTGTAAGACAAAAGTTACCCTGCATTTGGGTATCTGCAAATACAATGATGGATGGTGAAGTATAAGGCAATGAGTACAAGCCTGATTCTGTGGCAGCCCTGTATAAGAATTTTTCTGGAGGTATGAATCTGAGTAGGGACACTCCCTTCAAAACATTCAGAGGAAGAAATGTTATAGCTGACTGATATTTGCATGGATGCTAAACATAGGCAGTGCGAATCTTCCTGTGACATGCCGGTGATTTTGATGAATGATATATCCCACTCAGATTTCAACAGGATTATTCTCATAATTTATGTGTAAATTCAATCAAGGTTTGTCTTAACTCTGATGCTCAATTCATTGAAAGTATTTTTTTAATATTTTTTTTCTTCACAAACATAAGCTCAGCAAACACCAAAATCAAAGAAAACAAATTGTGTTTCTACTGAAAAAATCATACTGTATTTATAATTTTTGGTCAAGTTGTGATTGAATCCAGGCCTTAGTGTAAATATGTTCTATTAGTCACTATTATGTTTTCTATGGAGGAAATAAAAATATTTAACACATTTGCATTTCACAAAACATTTATATTTATACTCACAACCTCTATGAAATTATTTTTAAGAGAACATCTCAAAAAACACCTACTTAAAAACACCATTTTCAAACAAAGGTACATACTAAAGTTTATCTTCTAAAAAGCATATTCTGAATTGACACATACACAAGATTTTTTTTCTGCTGAGGAATTAATTCTGTGGTGTATATTTTGGAATGCATCCAAGACAAAGATGGAGAGAAATAAAAATAGAAATGAGAGAGAAAAAAAAACAGACAAGCACAAATCACATGCCACATCATCCTAGTTCCACAGATGTGTGCTGATATTGACATGTCTGCATCTACCTGTCTGTCTGCACATTCCCTGTTGGTTCACTATATACTTGTTGTGCTTTCCTGGCTTGAAACTATTCCATTCCCCTGGTTACAGAAATGCAGGGCTTACCGACATGGCCTCCGTTATAAATGAGCCCACAGCCACTTGTCAGTCTATGATGGATGGCATTACTTTCCCTGGCACTCTCTACACACACATTCTGGCAACGGCTCAATTTCAACACAGAGAAACGTGCATTTTTTACAGCAAAGTGCTCCATGTGCGATAGGAAATGGACTCACAGGATGCGCAAGGAAGTCAGTCCTTGAAAGGTGTCCCCATGGATTTCCTGGATACGATTGTGCTGCAGGGTTCTGCAGAAACAGTAATAGAAGGAAAAAAAACTGCTTCATGAAAACACAGCGACAAACATCTGGAAGCTCAGGCCTATCGTACAAGAGGATCTCAGGAAGTGATGTTCCCCATTTCATTTTCTTCCTCCACTATAAACAGACACTCCCTCCTTGCATTGCCCCAAACCATGACTCACTTTTGATTAGCTGTTGTTCAGAAGGGCAGCTGAAATGACTTGACTGGTAGCCATCATAAACAGTGAAGCTGTTTATGATTGGATGTGTCCTTTGTCAGCTATTTTACTCGCTTTAGCAACATTAAACTCCAACTGCAAAAGTTCTTCCATGTGCAAAAGTTTTCAATTAGGGGGTTATTAAGCTTTTCAGCATAACATTCCTTCTTCAGAAAGTACACTGCCTTTTCACAACCCCTCACAAAACAAAACCACACACTGCAGACAAATCATAAGAAATACAAAAATGTCCAGTTTCCCTGGATTGCCTGATCACAGATTACATTTACATATTATAGATTACCATTTATAATAATACTGATTAATATTACATTATGTCTTGACAGAAAATTCAAGTAATTATATTACATTTAGCAAGGTACAGCCTCCTGAAATTAATCCAGGTTTCAAAACTAAAGTGTTGTGACATGACAAGTACACTGTATCACATGGAGCTAATATTTTCAATGTGCATTGTGAAAATAAGTTAAGGTATCACAGATTTTACCATAGATCTTTCCAGGCAGTAAGATAACTTATTGCCAGGGACCCAGTGTTTAAAAACAAGTTAAATAACTATGCTCCTCAAACCAAATTAAAATAACTTAACTTTATAGCTTTACAGAACTAGCACGGACAGAATCAGTCATTTAAATGGAAAAAAAAATCTGCATATGAACAAAATGGCTGATACTGACATCGGTTTAGGTTTCACAAATGCAAGGCCATTAGCAGTTACATTTTGGTCATTGTCTGCCTCAGTGAACCACAGTGAATGGGGGAAAAAATGAAAAGACCAGCTACAATAAGCCTTGTCTGACAATACTTCCCAGAGGGTGATTTGAGTAAAATGACATTTGCTACTGTATATGCAAAGCAGAATCTCACAGTGGAACAGGAGGTGAAGCAACACAAAACTTGACTGTTAGCAAAACATCTGCGTCTGAAACATGTTGTGGAGAACAACACTGGTTTGGCCAGCCACAGGCCCACTGCAGGGAGCAATGGCAGATGCTGTGATTCCACTGACCGCACCATGGAAATGCCACAGAGCTCTCAGACCCAGAAAGGAAATACAGCTCAAACAGCACTGCTGCACTTTGCAGCCTGAAAAGAGCAGTGGACTTTGGACAACCTTATACTAAAATGATTGATGCTGCTACTGGCAAGACCACAGTTGTGGATGTGCACCCTTGTTCTGTTGTGGAGGACATCTGATTTGTACAACTGCTTCAATTGTTGAACCAAAGTATATTATCTCCTTCAGGCTTTTTTTTTCCAATCACAAAACAGTACCATATGTTTGAGGCCAGAATGAAACACATAAGTGAATCTTATGATGTCATTGGCAATTAGTTGTGACATATGGACGTACTACAGAGTCTTACATCTGCTTAATTTCACACTCATTTCATGACAATTAGAAATGTGGTAGTGCAGTTTAATAGTGAGTTTTTTTGGCAACAGTCACACTGCAAGACACAAAGTGGATTTGTTACTGGGAATAATAAGAAATATTCTAATGAAAAAAGTTGAATTTTAAAAAAGGGCAATGAATCCATTTTAATCTTTTTAAGTCTAGCATTTACGAAAACTGTCAGATTCAGCATTCAGTTGCTGGACAATTTTTTTATGCTGTATAAAAGTTAATATTTGACACAGACACATACATATATTTACACTGGTGTCTAGTGCACTGTCTGTGTTGGTGATTTTCTTAGCATCCAATGTTTGATCAATTAATTTATAATGAAAACACAACAGTCTTATACTGACCTGTTTATCACAAGCACCTACTGAAACTGCTTTTCCCTTCACTAAAACAGTGTTTTGGTTCTAAAATGCAATGACTATTACTGATCATCCTACACTGAAGGAATGTGACCAAAGTTGTTTTCTTAATTTGTGAATTATGAAACAGGAAAAGCTATAAAAAAGATCCAACATATTATATAATATGTAATATATATATATATATATATATAAGATAAGTTATTTTAGCATTATAATATCATTGCTATGATACCTCTTCAATATCAATAAAAACAAAACAATATAAAGATTTAGTTGGAACAATCTAACCAGCAAGTTTTTCACCACTACAGCTACAATTTACGCACAATAAAGTATAGCTATCAAAGCTCTAGACTCAAACTGAAGCCTACAGATCTGATACCAGGGAGAACTGTCATTTTACCCTTGAGGTACCTTTTCCCCAAATTTGGAGGTAAAATAAAAAGGCAGGTGTTACAAATGATTTGCAAACATGTAACTAGGTATAAAGAACAAAAACTAACTTGTCACAAAACACATTTTTTTTAATTTCACACTTCAACATATATTACTTATGAGTAGGGGTTGCCTTCATATGGGGGAGTAAAAGTGAAAAATGAGATACTGTGTCATAAATCTAAATTTACTGCATAATTACATGTCATTCTTTATGTAAACAGTGCTCTCTTGCTATGTGAGCTCGTGCCGCTCTCTGTTTGCGACGGAACAGAAGCCAGTGGGTTTGGTAGGCAGGGAGCAGGACTGACAGCGCAACGCTCAGCTGGCTCTGCGTTTGTGGGTTGGACCAGCGTTACACGTTTTTAATGAGCAGCGGTTTGGCAAGCCATCTGGCATCAAATTGTCCTCATGCTGTCCCAGAGGCTGTGCTGTTCATCCCTCCCTCTCTCTCCCCCCTTCCTCTGTACAGCCCAGTTCCTCAAATGCAGGCCATGGAAAAACAAACCTGGCGTCCAAAGAAAACAACATAATGGACCGTTCACACCAGACACAATACGAAGAGCAAAAATACTGCAGTGCCTTTCCGCAACGTCCTTAAAACCGAAAGAATGATGCAAGACCTTTTCTGCCCATCCCACCTGTAGAAGTGATGTGCACTTCACTTAGGGTCACGTGCATCGCTCTGCATGTATACATGAAGGCTGAGCTTCTGAAAGCTTTTATGAATGAAACTTAGGTGGGGTGACAGTATAGTCACATCAGGGCTTTCCAGAGTTGCTGCAGCATTATTCTGAGGCATTATTCTGAGACATACTTCAACTTTAAAGTAGAAATGTGGGTGTGAATTATTAGTGTAAATATTAAAAGTGTGAGCTAATTGTGTCTCATCCTTTTACATTATATTTAAAAAAAGGATTCAGGATACAGGATATGGTTGTACGATATTTTGACATACTGAAAACTAGAAATGAATTCTTACTGTTAATTTCCCAATGCTGTTAAATGTAGCAGCTAGTCTTGTAGAATAGTATACTCTCATTTCATGGGAAATTCATCATATTACCCAGGAAAATTCCTGTGTGTTGTGAATGGTACTTACTTGTGTTAAAATACAACCTATATCAATTTGAGTCCTAAAATCTAAAAGTTAATCCTACAATGGAACATCATAAATTCATATTTCATGCAAGGAGTGCATTATTACAATAATGGAATATACTGTAGACAGTTACTTGGACAAAGAGTCCCATATCAGGGTGTCTGACAATTAAACAAATAAACACGTGAAATAAATAAATAGGCATCAAACTTACATTTCTTCAAGCTTAAAACAGCCTTGAAAGCCTGGCAGCTCCTTTATTTCATTGTAGGAGAGATCTCTGATGAGGCAAAGGGAACATAATTATGAGTTAGAGATCAGTCATACTCTCAAACAGGAGGATGGACCACTGCTCATGTTTCGGGGTAACTTACAAGGTTCTCAACAGTTTCAGTTCCTCACAAAGCCCAGCTGGGATGGTACTGATTTTTGTCCCAGTCAGTGTTCTGAAAAAAATGTTGATTATATACAGAAAGCAACATATCCGGTTCCTGAGAGGTAAATTCAGAAGACAATGTGAACAAACTGATTGACATTGTACAATATGGAATTCAGGCATCTGTTTAAGTGTGAACTGTATTGCATAAGGTTTCTAGTAATTGGAATACTTGGCTCAGAAATCCTCCAGGTTGACTGACTGGCTGCAAGTACTGGTGGATGTAACTGATGTATGGCACGATGGATAGTAACACAAAGTCTTGTCTGTGTTGTGTATTGAATACTCACAGACTCTCCAGGTTGACTGTTCCAGTGAGACTGGGGAAAGCCTGCATCATGCTAGCTCCACGCAGCATCCTGAAACAATTGCGGGAGATAAAGAGCAGTTTCAAACACTGTTCCAGATCTGATCATAAAACTGACCCCCACTTGTAAAACGGCTGCATCCCTACTCACTCATTTTCCATTAGCACAAGACAGTACAAGATATATCATTCCACCTATAATTTCACCATCCAGCACATGGGGTGAAGCACTGAATCAGGGCTTTACAACTGTCAGAACAGGAACCGGAATGTTGCAGAACCACATTCTGGTTCCTGGGAGTTTGCCAGTGTCTTCTCTGTTCAGGCTGAATGAGAGCCACACAATATGGATATGCTGCTTCAGACCCATAATGAACCTGGTGTTAGCTAAAAAGAACTGTGCCTACATGTTGAGTTGTCTGACAGACACAGCCAATCAGGTGACAGTGAGAACTACTGGATTAGAAAAGTATGTCAGGCAGGTAAAAGGCACATATGCAAATACTTGTTTTAGGATGATTCAAAACAAGCTCACAGCTTGCTAAAATCTTGAAGCAGTCCTTTCCTAAAAACATTGCAATTTCTGGCTATACATGCAGCAATGCTTCCTTCTAGACCCCACTGCCAGTATTTAAACTGCCCCCATTTTGCCTGGTGGTTTTGGGAAAAATGGCAGCTTACCAGAAAAATGGTTATTAGCTAAGTCTCAAGTGGAAACAATTTAAATACTGGCAATGGGAGCTATAAAGAGAGCAGCTCATAATTTCTAGCAAGCTATGAGTACATGTAGTAGCTGGCTAAATGTGGGACAGGTCAAAGATAAATATTTCATACTGTTACTAATCAAAAACCAGACATTGCTCCAAGAATAATGACATGCTTCTGTGATTTCTGTGCCAGGAGACTGTCTTCCCTGATTGGCTGGGCTTGGCAGTGGCCAGGTGCAACCAGGAGTGGCACTGTGAGAGGAAATGGAATGGAAACGCAAAGAGGAACCTAGCCTTTTGATTTGTGGTTCCAGTTCAACCTGGCTCAAGTTCCAAAAAGTGACTATTATGTAAAATGATTATTTGAGCACTTACTCAACTGTTGGCTGTAGGCAAGTTAATATGATTGGTACTGTTACATGTTTTATCTATTGTAGTTCCATCAAGTAAAAAAATGTTATGCCATATGTGCCTGGTTTAGAGAAATGCCTTTTAAACAAATGCACCAACAAAACCACCAATTTTTATATACTGTAAATGACACTAATAACTACTAACTACTGTCAGATTTAAAAACACTGAACCTTAAAAAACACTGGACCTGTCCATTAAAACCAGAGGTGGAAAACTCCAATCCTCAAAATTAGATGTACTTGCATGTATGTTTTCCATTCATGCAATGAACCATCTGATTTCACTTATTATTTCCCCCTTCCTCCTGAAGAGGTGTGAGAAAATCCAAGTGACTGGAACAAATACTGAGAGTATGCCTACTTTTTACACTTGGACTTTTAAATCTCTGATTAAAACCAATTGTAAAATCATGCAACTTCAACAGCAAAATAAATCTTCCACAAGGTACTTTCTTCCTGATTGGGGAATCACTTTATTTTACTGCTTTTCCATAGTACAAATTTAATTCAGTTTGATGAATATTGTCCTTGACTCAGGATGATACTGGTCAAAACTGATCAGGTGAATAAAGCTAGACATTTAAATTCTTAAACACGAGATTGATCGATTCATTTTTGTGTTTGGGACATACGTAACTGACCACCATGCGTTTTGAAACATACTGCCCTGATCAGCTAGCTAGCTTGTACCTTGTCTGGCCAACTATTGAAACTTGGTCATGCAGCACTTCTAAGACTGTTGACTCCTTATATGGCTTTTTGCTTGTGTTGTACTCTGCCTTACTTACCTTAGTTGCTTTGGATAAAAGCATCTCCCAAACGAATGTATTTAAATGTCAATGTAACATTAAATAAATAATGTTATTGACCTTTAAAAATAAAAATGTAAAACTCAAAGAGACAGACATAAGTCTGTCTCAATGCATTCTGATATTTGTTGAGCAAACTTACAGAGAATGCAAATCTGACAGGTTCTGGAAAGCGGAGGTACCGACAAATGAGAGAGGATTGTCATACAGGTGGCTGTAAAACAAAAATGGTAGCAAGAGAGAATAATATGAGACACGACAATATTTAGTATCATCAACAATCATTTTCTGAGATGAAATGGATGTTCTGCTCATTCAGGTCCAACATACTCTTCTATAAAAATTAATGAGCCATAGGTTACGGACAGCTGTCTACTATGAGCCAACCAGCAATTCCCATTGCATTGGTAAAACTGCATTTTCAATAGATTGACATTACAAGACAACATTTATAATGCATTTGTAATTCTCCTATACTCTTTCATTCATCTTGTGCACACATGCATTTAAATGGTTTAGAACTTTCCACACAAATATTAATTTTAAACATTCAACATATAGCATATGGCTATGTAAATAAGGACACTGTAACTATTAACTATTAAATCACTACTTAAGAAATTCAACCATTCAGTTATGTTGTTAAACTACTGAAAAATTTGTAGAGTGGGTAGTTTTAATGAAGACCGAACAGCTGGCTGGTCGCATTAGTTCTTTCAAATATTCAATTACACTATAAATAAAGATGTAATTATGTTTATTAGAAAATCACATTGTTGGCAATGCTATAATGCACATGACGTTATTGAAAAAAAAACATTCATTTATTTGAAATTTGAAACATATTATATTTACTTATCATTATATTTACTAGAGATTGATTTTGTCCCTTGTCCTCTACTGTGAACATACAAAATGTAAAGAATGACATATGGAGTACGTATTTGTTCAATTGCAACAATGTTGGATCAGTTTTGCTACTGTTGGATTGGTTTCCCACCTGAAACGTGGCTATGAAAGAAAACAACGTCACTGTTTGTTCTGTGAAAAGCTGTGTATAAAAGCTTGGCTTCATCTGTCAATGAATGTTCGAGATGTAAAAAAGACTGGCCAAATCAGTAGAAACATCCGTATCTAAACCAATCACCACTGCATTGAGCCTTAAACTTTCACAAAACTGAACTTTTACAACTCTCAAAATTTCCAGGTAAAATAAATTAAATGTTTATTTGTATGGGTATTGTCCTCACTCCAGCATTAAAAATGAGTGTGTATGTAAGTGGTGGTCTTAATGTAGTGGTTCAATTTGCTTTAAATGGGTGTACCCATCACTTCTCACCCAACATGGCATGCTTTATTTAATGATTGCCTACAAACCTATAATCCAGAAAGTTCAGATGAACTCAGAAAGTGGGGGAAAAGGGACACAGGGTGATAACGTTGTCAACACTTACATCGCACGGAGTAAAGGGTTCCTATGAAAAGCTCTCTCTGGGATGACTGCGATGTTGTTACTGTGAAATCCACTAGAAGTTTGGGGGAAAAAACATGATAAATCAGCACAATCCCTCCCCCAATATTAGTAAACTGAGGGCAACAGTCCTCAGTCTGGTTTACCTCCTGTTAAAAACAAGCGAATGACACTGTGAAGTGTTGACATGGAAGACACTCTCTGAATGCTGTGATAGACAGGCAACATGAATGCTTTCAGGGCTGTCAAGTTATAAAAAAGCCATCTGTCTGAAGATGACAGGCAGATGCTGACTTGAGATACACAGCCTCACTTCTTTAGACTCCTTCCCACTTATTGAGCACATGGGGAAAGGCTTAGCACCTGGCTAGGAGAGACACAGAACAGATAAGTGATGTGTTTTTTCTGGTTGCAAGCAAGGCATGTCTCTTTTTCATCTCTCCAAAGCCAGGGGATCATGGTGTCATTGTAAATGAACACCACCCTCATTTTTCTTCCTCTTGCTAAAAGCTTTTCCGACCTGCAGCTCTTATAGAAACAGAGTCAAAGAATAACAAAAATGGGGATTGTAATCTTTGGGCCCCATCTGGACAATTCATCAATCTCTCAACCCCCGTGCTGAATTTCACAGCTCATCAGAGGAGGACAAAGAAGGCAAATTCCTCTGAGGACACACCCATCCAATTTAACAGCCTTACCATAAAATGTGCATGGTGTACTAAACACCAAAAATAACATTCATCTGTATTTGTTTTACTTCCAGAGGTATCAATGTTGAATATACACAACCAGCAGTCAAGCGTGCAAATGTGTGCGTATCTCTGCATGTGGCTGAGTGAGTGTGTGAATGGCGTTGTGTGTAGGAGCTTGTCCGAGTCTCAGGGGAGTTTGAGCATGTTTATGTTTGAGTGAGTCTATCAATGCATGGATTTGTGTGTCCTTGAATATACAGTGTCTGTCTGTGTTTGTGTGTGCGTGTGTGCACCTGGCTGACTGTGTGTGCTTATATGTCTCTATGAGCACGTGTGTGTTGGACAGCTGCTCTGAACTCACAGTTCCTTCAGTTTGGGAAGTGCCTGGATGGCCTCTGGAAATGTCACCAGGTTGTTGAAGTTCAAATCCCTAGCAAAAAAGTAGTACAGAAAGTGCTCAGTCCTTCATCTATTCTCTTTCACTCTGACAATTATGTCTAAATGCTGACAGAGAAAAACAGGGAGAGATACTAAATGTGTTGTCCCTGGTTATGAAACCAAAGAGCAGTGTTAACGAATAGGTTTCACTAAAAGTCTACTTACCTTGATTTGTATTCTGAGAAGTACACACTTATTCAGAACAAAAAATATTTATAAAAAGATATTGATAAAAGACACTGACTTTTCAGCATGATACAGTCGCATTTGCACTAAAGGATACACCACTCCACCACAGTAATCTTCTGATATTTTACTATGGTATCAGATGCTGACATTTCAGCAATTAGACTTGATTAAAAATAAATCTAACTCCAACTTAACATTTCACATTTAGAAATCTGACAATTAGATAACATTATGATGCTCAGAGAGGGCCATAAAGCAATATGACAAATTAATGGCTTTCATATGCAATTTCATTTTCATGAAATTAAATACACAGTGTCTGAGGGGTAACAACAAAAGTACTGAGGTACTGAGGTGCTGCAACAAAAAACTGAAAATGGGCATCTTTTAACTTTTTCCTCTTTACCATATATCCTGTCAAGCTGGACGCAAATGCACCACCATGTCCATGTGATGCAACCCCCAAAAAATGAGCCAGTGGTTGCTATAGCACCAAGGTACACACAGTTGGCATGGATGGGTGTTCAAAATACATGCTGTACCTTTCCATCAAAATAATAGCTTCAACAGAGTCGCACATAGCACTGCAATGCACTCTGCAAATCATCCCTTGGCAGGCTTCATTGTTGACTCTCCTTGCAAATACCTTGCTGAGCAAACACCACTCCCTAGAGATACATAGCTGCAAATGGGATTTCTGTACAGCCAAAACACCTCCGTGCTTGGGAAACAGCCAAGAAAAAAGGGCAGAGGTTTTAACCAGTCATCTTATAAAAAAAAGAACAAAATTCCTGTAAAACTCTTTCAAAGCTTGTCAGTAACAGTGAATATCACTTAACTGAACTGGACATTTAAGGTAAACCTGTCCTCTGTTATATAAATAGCATGACAATGTATTATCTATTTTCTTTTCTCTTCTTTCTGACTTGCAACGGCAACGTTTAACTACTTTCACAATCTGTAAACTATTTATACAGGAGCATCTGAGGTAAAGTACCTCACTGAAGGGTAAAGCCTAGCCCCACCCATGAAAAAACAAAATCCCACAACCACAAGTATGGCGTCCAGGCCCGAGGATGATAGCAATTCCTGTGCATGAGTTGTTTCTTTGGGTGATGCAAAACATCCACAGAATCCTACATTGTTACTGGTTTTTAACTAAATACTGATTTGACAAGGATGACAAGGAAGAATATAACTAGTTTGTAAGCAATGCTATAAAATATGACCCCCATTAGAGAACTACTCATACAATGTGATAAAGTCCGAAATGTACAACCTGGTGAAATAAGTGTGATTGACGGCAAGACGTAGATACAGTATGATCATATTCAGAGCCTGAGTACGATTTTTTTCATGCCCTACATAAAAATGCTATTTCTACCCACATTCCCAATAAATCTTTTATTTCATCAAAAACAATATCTGTGTGGCCGCTCACTACACATTATATCTTTAACAGCAGTTGGTGTTATTATGCACAGAAATAATGTGCACTGTTGAATGATACCGGAATTCTGCTCATTTAACTGTAAGAAGCAGACGTTTCAATAATGATTATTGAAGGATCATCACTGTTTAAAAACACTGAAAAACTGTGTAGTGTTACATCCTCACAAAAATATGTATATTCAAAACAACATGCAACAGAACAAAGTAAATTAATTGTTAGACTTATTCTTAAATTGGGAAATTGTGTATAAGTTTCTCTGTACCTGTTGTCGATTGCTCACTAGCCAAGTAAAATGGTACAATAAAAATTAACATTAGCTAATGAAATAATTCTAAAGAAACAATACGTTGAATAGATCTATGTTGGGATTTTAACACAGGAGACAACAATTCCACACATCATGTCGCTGGATATATAAAGTCACTCCTTCCTCACATCACCTGTGTACTCTATAATAATCTTATATATGAATTCTCCTTCTTCTTTGCAATAAGCACAATTAGCAGAAATCTTGCTTTTCCCAGAGGGCTCCCATCCAAAGTTCAAACTAAGACCAGCTCCACTCGCCCTTTGAATGTCGGGTAGAGGTTACCACAGTTACTAATGTCTGAAACATGACGGAGAAATGGGAGCTTTTATCTGCTCTCAACTGCCCTCTTCAACAGAGTCTACAAGAGTGCACACTTAAAAAAAAAGTTTTATGTGGACATGTTTCAATTATTTGTGTATAAGCAGTGATGAGTAATGATATTGTGCACTCCAGGAAAAACTGAAATGAATAGATAAAGTCTGATATTTTCACACCAAACTACTCATTGTCTTACGTGGTGCTTGTTCAGTAAAGACAAAAGTTTCATGCTTTTCTGTATTTTTTTCAGTTTTGCCAGCTGATCACACTAATCCATGACAGCTACACAGCTAATTAAATAACTGTTTTTATTAGCTTATACTAATAGTGACAATTAAATTGTTACAGAAATTATAGGTTTATCAGTTATTTCCAACTTATGGGCAACAAACACTACACAAGCTTATTAATGGTTGCAGTTGTCAGCTTAACTTATGCTGGGACAGAATGTCTGGACAACTGGTCAACTTAAAGATTGATAAATATTAAATATTACTGGTTACTGGTTAAGGCCATGGTGAAACAGCAAGAAATTTGAGGAAAATATTTGAAAACAATTTGGTATAGTGTTGCTTTCAATATAAATCCAGTTTGCCATATATATATATATATATATATATATATATATATATATATATATATATATATATATAACTATAACAGGTCCAAGGGTATTAAAATGTTGTGGGTCCCTCCAGGCTAAAGACGTCAAGGCGTTCTAATCCTCAGCAATACAGGAGGAAATGAACAATGAAAGGGGAAACTAGATAGCAATCTTGGACTATACACTATTTATCTTGGCAGCAATTATAAGAGGAAGTTGATACACCAACGTCCTGCTCTACAGGGGGAGAAATTGTGTTCTACTGAGCTCATCATCTATATAACAAAACAAATCAAATGAGGCAGCTGTGCCCTCAGACTAACAGAAAATCTGTACGTTTCAGAATCTGAGGGAGATTTTTCATAGAGCAATCCTTTCTAATATCCTAGGTTATACAAAACTGCTGAGGTGGTGCTATGCAGTGTCAGTAAAGTTCTGCCAGTTGCTAAGCTAACATAAAAGGCACAAAAGATGCTGGGCAACTTGGATGTATTGATTCCAGGTGCCAAACATTTTGCATAAGACACAGGCATAGTTCTTATGTGATCGCAGAAATATTTACTAAATTTACCCCAAGAAAAATATTGGTCCTGATCTTTAGACTGAAGTACACTAAAGCAATACAACATTTGTCATCTAGAGACAAGACAACAGTGCAGAGATCTTATCTCTGGACCTCTGCAAGACAATACTCAGTTGATCTTCCCTGGAAGACATTGCTACAACCTGAAAAATTACTTGCTGGCTTCATAATCTGTTATACTGTTCACAGAATACTGTTCACAGAATACTGTTTCACAGAAGCCCATGTTTTATTTTCTTCTGTTTCCATTATTAATAGCTGACAGTATTTTATTTATTTATTTATTTATTTTTTTTAACTTTTTTTAATTGTCACATCATACTGTAGTTTCTAAGGGAAGATTTATCCTCTGGTCTAACAAAATGGCTAGGCAAATTTGAAGTTTAAGGTTAGCTTTTGTTGCCATTAAGGGACATCACCATGTTTATGTAAATTATACAAACTGACTGTGGCTTTTTGGCCTTTCAAGAGCAAATATTACATATAACACATAATAATATATAAACAACATGTTGCATAGGACATGAACACATCATATTTGTTTAAAAGTACTTACAGTGTTTCTAGGTTGTCCAGGCCAGTAAAGCAATTCTTTCCAATCTCCTTGATCTTATTGTTGTGAAGATGCCTAAAAGAATAAATGCTATTTCACCTACTACATTTCACACATTTGGTTGATTTCTGATAAATGTAAAGTGCTTGTTACATAGCACGGCATGAAATGCATCACAAAGTAAACATGACTGTTCTCAACATGAAACACTAAACTCAACCTACTGCTTTACAACAGAGATAAATTGGGACAAAACAGGTTCATGTGAACACAGAGGGCAGCAGGGTGAGGTGTTTACATAAGGCTTGAAAATACTGTAAAGATGATAACAAGACCAAGATTATGAAGAGTGGTTACTCACAGCACTACCAGACTTGAGAGGTTTGCAAAGGCGTTATCGGGAATGTAGGAGATGCGGTTAAGGGCCAAAGTCAGAGCCTGCAGGTTGCCCAGGTGGCTAAGTGGTCCCACTGGCACCTCTGTAAGGCTGTTGTCATCCAGCCATAGGTGGCGTAGCTGCTGCAGCCCCTCAAAGCTGTCCTCTGGCACCACTGTGATGTGGTTGGCATCTAACCGCCTGCAAAGACACAATACTTTCATCAGGTACAGAGAAAACAACTGTGTGATCAACTGCGTGACCCAGTATCCTATGTGATAAGCAGTGACTAGGCCTCTGGACACCTGGATTCAAATTAGAGAGTCTTTGCAGTTCCTGCACCCTTGTGCTGGGTGCAAAACTGTGCCAGACAAAGACATTTCCAGGGGTAAAAAAGAGTTCTTGTGAGTAAAACTGTAAACTTAAATGTGGAAAATGAACTGTCTGCTCTCACAAAATAATTTATTGATTTAAATTATTTTTCATTTAATAAGGAAGGTAAGTGTACTGCTGCTGTGTTAATCCCTGCTCTGAGGGATAAGGATAAATTACACAAATACAACTTTTACTGTACAAGCATAGCTAAAATGAGTGGAACAATTTGAATGAGTTGAACAAACTGAATTTCTTGAACACAATGGCTGACCTATTCCTCCAAAGATCAGCTTAAAAGGGAATTTCATTTAAAGACATCTGATGAATAATGTAACATGAATAATTTAACATAATGCATAATACACTAATCACATCAGAACATCAAGAACACAAGAAATGTACAATAAAGAAAAGCACTCTGTTTTATGATGTGTAATGTTACATGGTCAGATAAAATGAGGCTTGCCTCTATAATGTCATCTTGGAGCATGCATATTTGTTGAATTTCTGCAAGTATGCCTTACTTCAGATCCATTCCAGCAGCATCAGTGATCAACTGTGCCTTATTATGCTTCTATACTTCAGCTCTTAATACAGTAAGACAAGGCTTCCAAATTTTAACATTTTTGGAGAGTACAAGCTTACAGTTGTCCACATGGTAGCTTGTTTGAAAATTATCTTAGGAAAATTAAGGCGATGGAGTGATTATCATAATTTTCAGGATTCTGCACACATTTCATACAGGTGTTTTGGTTTTATTGATTTATCTGGATGGCAAAATAATTATCAGTCCAGAACTTACTGTTCAACAGTCCAGTTCAACAATAAGTTATGGAAATTAAGGGTTTCATGTTAGGTAATTACTGGAGTTACACCTATGTTTTACCAAATAAGGTTTTCCCAGCTATGTGTCTATGTCCTGCACCCCTGCTTAGCATTCAATGGCAATGTGCTTCCCTAACTCAGTTCTCTGTCAGCACACCCCACAGTTACACACCTGTAGGACAGCTGTTATTAATGTAGCTAGTTATTAAGCAGTAGTGTGCATTACTACATGGTTGGGGAAGAATTACTTGTTAAAATACAGCTCTGTAATAATGAAAACAGCAGTTATCAAACAAATTTTCAAAACTTCTATGCCAATTTTTTCATAGCAATGCAATATAACGCAATGAAGAAATGCTTCCTCTCTGTTTGTTTACAGGATTCATGTGCCATAGTGTGAGAGAAAAAATAAAAGCTCATGTCTCACGTGTGAGAAAGTAGGTTGAGAGTCAGATCCCAGTCTGGGCTGATGTATACCTACTGTATAACAAAAAACCCAAACCAAATGGATGTATTGCTGCATCCTGGCTAGCATAAACATGTGCATTAATGTACTTTATTGTCAAAATGAAACTTCCTCTTTAGAAAGAAAGGCTGTCCAATCATAATTAAATAGCCGTCAGGAATTCTGTTTATTTAACAGCATGCAGTACCCTTTATTTGTTGAAGGAAAAAAATCATTCACATAGATGAGTGTGATGTTTTCATTTACAGACATACAATTCTACTGTTATGGCAAACTGGTGCTTACTCTTCACCCGTACCATTCAAAGAAGCATTTCCTTTAAAGAAAATGTTTGCTGGCTTCTTTTTAGAATTGGCCTGTTCACTGATTCCATATTCATCAAAAGGTGGATATGTCCAGCTTTTCTCCTCACTTGTACATTCTGTTTTACCCACAATTCCAAGCTTGCATAGCTTTTGGTGGGTGACGATTGCATTTCTTAGAGCTTGTGTAACAGAAGTCAAATTATGCTACTGAGATCATTTTTGCCCACTATTCAGAGGACAATACAGGGTGTCTTTAGCATCAGATGTGTACATTATCTGAACTCAACTGCTGATCTTCTGACTGTATAAAATGTTCCCACATCAATACCAGATGGCATAGGGAATCATTATCTTCAAAGCAGTTGTTAAAAGTAGTATGAATGTCCCATCAAAAGAGTAGGATGTCATCAGCAATTTTCTACTGAGCATTGAAAGGCTTAACAAAGGCTCTTTACCTCTGAGGAATAACTTCCTAAAATCCAGAATCACTCAACATTCCCAAAGAGATTCAGTTGAGCATATGAGGGCTGGACAGCTTGTGAATACCAGGCCGTAAAAGAGAAGGGGGGTGGGGCACCTGTCGAGCGGGTGCAAAGACGTCACTTCGCACTCAAGCATTTTTCTCCATCTCTGCAAACCTCCGGTTTCCATGATCTCATAAGACAAGCCTTCTGAGAGCGCATCTCTCGCTGAGGGTAAATGAGTCAGGCGAGACCGCTGAACAAGCCTCTGCACCGACTGAGTGGTTTTCCACGTCGAAATGCATCACACAAAACCAGGCAGCACGACCAGAACCGAGCTCCCTCTCCCCGCGGCAAACAGGCACTGGCTGCTCGGCAGAGACACCAGTCTGCCTCAGTGATTTCAGTTGTGCGACCACAATGAGGGTCCCCGCCAGATAATTGAAGCCAAATTATTTCCTGTTTGTGAATGGCAAACCTCCTTTTACCCCCGCTACATAATGACTTCTCAGCAAGAGTTGAACAGAGAATCTGTCCCCCAGAGAAAATGGACTCCAAACCACTGTTAATGCTCTTAAAAGCACAGCACTCTTCAGTCTTTCATCTTTTTTGTAAACAGCGATGCTACTGAGTTTGTAAAAAACCTAAAAAAAGAAATATCACTTTTGGTGCATGTACTGATCTGAATAAAATAAAAACAAATAATAATCAAATATTACATAATCAAATAATAATGAGAAAATACAAAATAATTTGTTCACAAATTTCTGGTATGAAAGGGAATTTCAAACATTTCAAATATGTGATATCTTTATATCACAATTATTATTTTCCATACTGAGATGATTCTGTGCCAATAAATTAGTCCAAATCAGTTCCTTTTCCCTGACAGACATTCTGGGGTAATGAGGAGCAGGCATGTAGATGGCAGTACCTTACTGAACAATTATTAACAGGGTACACAAATTTGCTGTTTACACAATGGCACAGGATATCAGAATAATCCTTGCCTTCCTGATAATACCAAACCAGCCTCAACATTAAACTTTTAACAGAACCCCATGCTCAAGTAATATTGTCAGTGATTACCAGAGATTTGTGAAAATGCATATTTGGATGTCAGTTACACAATGCTTGTCTGCAACTCTATAGTGATTATTTCTCTACATTGTAAATGCATAAGTGTAACACAATGGATGGATATCCAGGCATAAAACCGCCAAGTACTTATGAAAACGTGAAGAATGAATGGCATATCTATTAATCAAATACTGAATAAAGAGATGATTTAAAGACATACAGTATATGTGAAATCAAGATGCAGCATTTGCTTTACATACGATTTCAGGACATACATTGATTTCCAGCTACATAGGTTACTAGGTTTAATCACTGACCACAATTTTACTTTTATGAAATAAGAAAAATGTGCTGAGCAGATATTTTTTAGGCTTTGCTTTTTCAATGATTAATTGTGCCCTTTTTGTGGAACTTTCCTACAGCATAAGGTTTACCTCTTGGAAGGAAACCATGAAAACAAAGAGTGGAATTTTGGAGATTGTAAATGGAAAATACTTTTCTCCTGATGTTGAAAACAGGGAAATTTAAATGATAAGACAATACTGGATGAAACAAATCACAATGAACTGCACCATGCACAAATCACATTTTTAATTGGTGACATTTTTTGAATAGTAAAACTGTTTTCCAGCCATTTCAATTTTTATGGTGCAAAAATTCTTGAATATACAGTATTTTACTGACCACAGTGATTAAATGTGTGATTTATCTGTCATTAAAGATGCATTTTTATTTGAAGCCTGAAATTCATGTTCGGTTTTCTGGGAGAGGCCAATAAGCATAAACCTCAAGGAAAGTGTTGTGTTGGATGCACTGAACTCAACAGTATTTGTAAGACATTGCTAATTTTTCAAAACCAGGGACATCTCCAACAACAGAACAAAAGCAGTTTATCATCAGAATCAGATATCCCCTTGGTCTCTTTCATGGACTGTATGAGGCAATCTGTTTGCTACTGTGTATTTGCAGAGGTACTGTAGCTAATAATGGCTGTGGACCATTGTGTGGCCATGATTTTAGCTTCATATTTTGAGTTATATTTGCTATGCAATATGATCAGTCCATCTGGTGAGACTTTAATTGCTAACTCACAACTTGTTGCTGTCTAGCTTGCAATGGTGGAATTAGTTCACTAGCAGTATCATCCGTCTTGCACAACAGACCATGTAACGTGAACCACCTACCTTTGTAGTTAATAAAAAACACCTTAAACACGTATGTATCTACATTCAAGTATTTACATTCTACAAAAATTTGTAGAAAAACATAATGAAACCAAAAAAAGTGACAACATTCCATTCCTGTGCTATGCGAATGAGCACCTGCTAGATCATCATTCTCCAGTATCACAGTAAACACCTACTTCCACTCGGCCCACTTTTGGCCAGTCCAGTATCATACAGGAAGGTGAGTTTAGAGAGACTCATCCTAGCCTGAACCAAGGTAGGCTTCCCTGTGAATTTTTAATTCAACACAACGTAACGGCCAGTTAGCTAATGTTACAGTCAGGCCCTCATGATTTAGAGTAAACTTTGGATTCATTTTCTGGGTAGTGTGGAAAACTATATTGTTAGTGTAGCCATATCTTGAAAAATGGCTCATTATCATGGATCACACTTACAAAATTACACAAAACAACCCCAGCTACAAGTTACTACGTATTGCCATGCAAGACAACATTATTTTTTCCAAGGGCAATAGATACCAATAACTTAAAAAGGGGCCAATATCATCTGACATTGATCAATTAACACTTACAAATATCAAGGCCATTCATAAAACCAGCTCATTAGACTCTTTGTCGCAACTTCATCAAAAATCAAATAGCAGTCCAACAGCTTGTCCAAAAGTGCAAAACATACTCATCTTACAGAAAGGAACATCAAGTGGAATGCTCTATTTTAGCCTTAAGCAAAACTCATATTCCACTGAAGGCAGAGTCACAAAGGCCGCATGAGGGTATACACGTGAGGATGACGTCAATGTCCACAATCTGTGATGCTCTGCTGTTTCTGGAGTTATGTGCCAAAATATGCACATACATATTTTTTTCTGTTTTCATATCTTTGTGGAATGCCTGAAATTCAAATACCACAAAGCTATCTAATTATGTTTCCAGCCAGTTATCGCTATATTCAATTTGCTACTAAGCTTGCTCTCATGGTTTTGATATTTGGCTTTATCTAAAAGAAACATGTTAAGACAGAGGTTTTATAAATTCTGTACTGAAAGCAGCATAACCTGAGTGTAGCATCTGCTAAAGTGTACATAAGAGTGTTTTGCACTGATTGAGTTTTGGTCCACTCAGCCCAAAGGCTGAAATGTTGGCATTTAGATTTGTCCCTGTTATTAATTAAACACTGAACATTTGTGGTTAAAGATGTGTCCTCTGGTATGCCATAACCTGGCTCCTCTTTGAGAAACTTAATTGTTGTGTTGACCTTGGTAATGGCAGAGCAGACAGTAGTAATTAACTATTTTGGGATCAAGAAACACACCCAACTCTGTCTGTACTGTTTGGACCGTATCAACCTACCTGTCAAGATGTAGTAGCTGACTGAGATGACAAAAACCTTGCCAAAATATGAGAACATTAAAATGTTTCCTAAGAACTGAAGCTAACAGTAAGTACTTTGTGTGTTTCTGTACCAAAAATTGTTTGTGTTTGCTTTAGCCTTCTTTGGTGCTAATTTGTTATGAGTTAATGCAGTTATAAAAGATCAAGGTGGTTCAAGCAAGAATAACAAAAGTAATTCTACCACTCAATTTATCTGAAATACAAAAGCAAATGGCAGGACCTGCATTTGTATCTTCTACACTGAACCATATTTGGTATGAGACCACTGAACATGCCTGACCATCGAACCACTAAACATGATGTTCCTCATCACATCAACAATCTTCCTTTGCTTGGCCAGTAACTTGAGGACTGACATATCAATTTTTTTGTTACTGGCAGGTCTAAAAGTGTGCACTCTCATGTAATCATGATCTGAAACTGTACACCAGCCCAAATATACAACATATGTATAGCATATGGCTGGGATACTAGACAGATTGCTGACATCCAATGAACCAACACACAAGACGCTTCTGGTGCACCTGGACTCTGTACAGGCTTTTCGGGTGGGTTCATAGTGAGCTACGTGGATTATTTTTTCAGCTTCCTTTCTATACTATATGCACACACAGTTTTTCCCAGCTTTTCAGCACTGAAATGAGTAACTTCTAACTTGGACAAACAACAATTATGTATTTACAATGATAATTTGTCATTACTGAGTTACAGAATGTCACACCTTACTCCACACAGGTCTCAAGGTTCTCAAGTATCACTGTCTATAGGGTAGACTCAAGATCTCACCCCTCCTCACACTGCCTCTCACTGTTCTGCTCATACACCTCTTGTCTATCTGCACCCCATCAATGTGGTGCCATCACTCATCTTGCTGATGAATAGGAATGGCTCCTCTGTCTCTGGCTGTAATACCAGAAGATGAGGGAGATTCTGAGCCGTGTTTAAGAAGCAAACATAGAACAGACTGCAAAGTAATTAATGCCTCACCTCTGCTTGCAGCCAGACTGGAGTCTAATTCAATTCATTTAAATCACTTACATAACACATAACACAAACATTGTGGTCATTATTTACTTATTTTCATTACCACCCATTTACAGATATGTTAAAATTGACAATCAGAGCAATGACATCTGCATGCACACCTCTGACCGCAGGATGTTTCCTAAGAGGTTTCCTTTTGGACAGTTTTTACCAAATTATACACTTGTTTATCATTAGATCTCCACCCATCAATCTGCTGTTGAAACAGGCTTTGGTAAAAGTCCAACCCTCCTCAAGTCTCTCTTTCTCTGTGAAAATTCTACCCTTTTCCTTTCCTCCTCTTCCCACCCCCTCTACTTTCTGTCTCTCTTTCTCTCTCTCTTAATTCCTTTTAGACTCAGTGCCAGGAGGCAAAAGGCGTGTTGATTGACAGTTTACTCTCAGAGGCTTGTTACAAAACCAGCTTTACTCTGCCAAAACACATTACTTCAGCTACAAAGCTTAACCCCTTGGGGACAGGAAAAGAGACATCTGTAAAAAAGAGAAGACAAAGAAAGGAAAAACACACAGGCTGATTATGGAAAGATCTGGTACCGCAATAATGAGAGAAGTTGCTTTAAAGGGATCCTCTACTATGCTAATCAGAGACACAGAATTCAACGTCACACCCATAAAGATACCCGCAAACTCACTGAGGCACTAGCACCAAAGGAAAAGAGGATGAAGACAAATACCAGAGATGTGTTCCATAGGTGTGAAGGAACACATCCGGAGCACATTTGCAACAATTATGTTATTAAGCAGGCTGCTTGCCTCCAACTGTTGTGCAATCTTGTAAGCTGTCTGTGGATGTAGTTCAGAGGTTGAGTAAAAATGGCAAGGATATCTTTGGGCATCTATGTGGTGCCACCTGCATTACTGTGTTAAAAGTCCTATGTTAACAGCTTCAAACAGTGTTGATTAAAAATGATGCTGGTGATCAAAAAACTAGCTATTTCATAATGTGGTCTAGAGGATGACTTCTAGGCTTAAAATTATGTCTGTTTAAGAACTTGTAGTGTACTGTCTGGTGCTGTATCCTAGTGCACAAGACTATTGCATTTGTTTCCATACACAGCCAATTAAGGTGGCAAGCTTGCTAGCAAGAAGCCGTCATTCATTAACTAATGAATAAATACAAGTGTGTACACACTGGACAATTATTTATTACTTTACTCTCTAGCTAGTTAGCTAACTCACCAACCTCTTACAGCTCTTCAATGAAGCAGCTACTATAAGCCTTTGTGGTCACACACATGTCCTGCTTGATGACCACATTAATGATTCCTCATAGAGAAATAATTCATAGCTAGGCAGATAGACAAGACTTTACAGTTAGCATTTCCCAACAATAACTAGGACAATGGAGGAACAAAATGGCTTTGTCCCACCAGGGACAGGGGTGGGAAGGTCAGTCAGGATTTCCTTGTCTCACCACCTTCAGGCACCTTGCGATTTGTCAGACAAGTTACCCAGATCACACCAATGGAACAGTGCCTATCCTCCAATGAGTGCCCACTCCGTGAGTGCCAAATTCACTGTAATGTGCTGTGGGACCAAAAACACAGCCATTGGCTGCAGGCAAGAGTATCGGAGGACTGTATCTGTCTCCCCTTAGAGCTCCTGAACATGAGCGCAGACGTTGTTGGAGAGACGAGCCTAGCGTGCAATTGGCTATTGCAGGGTCGAAAACATGACATAAAATATTTTTCTGCTCGTTACTGTGAACCTTCAAAAGTTGACACACAGAATGGCTGCACTCATTGTTTTGATGTCTCGTGCAGAACCCATATTTTCTGCTCTCACCCAAGAAGAAGGTGTGCAATCCTTCGACACACTACTTGCCTGCAGCAAATAGTTCACTACAAGTCCCACAGTGTGTTACAGGAAAGCCAACATGTACTGGAGGATTTGCCAAATGTGTCTGATGACAACTTACAGCCTGACAGACATGACTAGTACACAAATGGAGGGCAATTTGCATTACAAAATGTATTTTGCAAGGGCAGAAATCTGACTTATATTTGGGCCAATACATTTGAGTTAGTATATTTAGTGTCCTTGCTCAAGTTTAGCCAAAAACGGACAATGAACCAAAGCATTTGCACAAATCTACAAAGCAGTTAAGTGAAAACAGAATAAATATTCTGAACTGGCCAACTAAATCTGTATGTTTTGTTTAAATTCAAGAAAGCTGGTCACAAATGAAAACCAAATGATCTGAAGGAGCTAGACTATGAGTACACTCTTAACACACACACACACACACACACACACACACACACACACACACACAGAACACATACAAACTGCCATGTATTAAGCAAATTTCTTTTTCTTCTCCCTGATTGGTCCTTGTGCTTGCTGTTTTGGCAATTGCTGCATTTACTTACCATTACGTTTATGTCTGTTGTTCTCATCTTGATAATCAAGTTACTATCATGTATCATTCTGTGTGTGTTATTTGGCCATTTAATTCTACCTTTGGTATTACTTGGTAGTCTGTGGCACTTTCACTATTAATGGTCCAATACTAAAGATATTATGATAAGCAGCACAAGATACAGTGTTTTTAAACATTCTGCTAAATACTGTAAATACTGGTCACCAAAACAGAAACTTCACCTGGAAACACATAAGCAATCACGATCTACTCTTTCACCTTGTTTTCATTGAACTAATTTACTTCTGTGTTTTTACTGGACAAAGTTGAGTTGAAGCCCAGAGGATAAACACGTTAATGGAAAGTAATTGGCCAGTTTGTCTCAAGATTAGCATCTCGGCGGCACTGAGCATTTCTCACGCCATGCACTTGTTTTCTAAAGTTCATTGGTCATTAGTGCAACATATCTTAAGTGGCAGCTCTCACATTTCCTAGCCCCCCCCTCCCTCCGTCCACTGAGGACATTTCCTGTGTTACATTTATGGAAATGAAAGTTCCTGGGCCAAACCCCTGCATCAGCTACTATAAAGAACATTTTCTAAGTGGTTCCCTTGCAGACTACAATAAATAAGACAGCATATCCATGTTGCTCATATAAACTCCTGCAAACGGCAAGGTATAATACTGGTATGGTACTCCCCCATAATAATCTTCAATGAATATGTTTATTGGTGCATTTGATGGTTGGGAGGATGCTGACAGGTGTATGGATAAGGTGGCTGTCCAACTTACAGAGACTGGAGGGAGTGAAGGCTTTTCAGAGCCAGGCTGGGTACAGTCTTCAGCTGGTTGTTCTGCAACATCCTGAAGAAATACACAAAAAAACATTCCTGTCATTGTTGTACACACTTCCATATCATTAGCAGACAAACAGAAATCAGAAGGACAGTAGCTTCTCTTAGAAGCAACATTCTCTGGCAAAAATATCCATTATGAAGTAAGACATTCTTCTATGGAGCACAACCACTGAATGCTTCCAATGGCTCCTCTGCTCTCTGCCAGTTAGTGAGTGCAAATGTGTGGCCGCTTGTCTGTTGATCTCTGGAAGCCTTAGGGCTACATTAATACCTGGCCGACAGTATCACGTCATTGTGCTCAGACATAATCAGACTTGCCTATCTCTCTTCCTCTGCCTTATCAGCTCATTCAGGCGTCACTACAGCGTCCATGGAGCAGTTTTTGTTTTCCTTTCTGATGACAAGCAAGACTGATATGAGGATGTATGGAGAGAGCAGGGCATTATGGGTGTAACACTCATTGCCAATGTGATTCAAAGTAAATTTTACATGGAAACAGAAAGGTGTTTGTTTGCTACACATGTGGTCAGGACACAGCTCATTTTGATACAGAAAAAAACAAGATGGAGTATTACTTATAATAGTTAATTGCAATAAATCTGATTTTATACAAACATTATAATCATGCCCAGGGCATTCTATGTTACCTTTTCTGAACATTGTAACTCAATGGTTACAGGTTCAAAGTGACAGAAATGAACAAGGCTTGTATGTTATATGTAACCATTAGCAATAAATAGAAACTGTAAGCTGTTTTTACTGAAAACAAATCCTCATCTTTTTTTTTTTCTCTGAGATATTAAATAAGATGCCATTGAACTCTCATTGAAAGTGCTTCTATTTCTGTTTGTAATCATTATTATATGAACAGAGTGCTACAATTTTCATAAGTAGATAATTTAAAATATTGTGCATACATTTTTTCATTTCTTTTCAGAACAAAACATATTGAATGTTAAAAACATATAAAAACATATTGAAATATGTTTCCCATATGGATTCATTCTACAAAAAACAATACATTCCGATCATTTAACTACTACTGTGACAGCATTTTCATTAAAAACATCAGCAGAAATGAGAATCTGCTATTCAAAGAAGCCATATTTTTCTTGCTGAACAAGCAACACTAACACCACCAAACCAAGAAAAAAAGCAAAACATTTTAAATGAACCAATAAAGAAAACTGTTCTGCTTTAGGCAACTTTACACACTATTTCTGATGTATTTGCTACATTGAGGAATGAATGGCAGTCACTTCGCCATGATAAGAGCTTATTTTGTCAACAGACTAATGGATTCAATGAGTGCTCCTCCAGCTAGGGCTTTGAATAATGCATTATGCACCACTGTTCATGTCCCTCTGAAAGTCCCTCCTTATTCACTCTTACATAATCAATCTTATTCAGACAGCCCACTTCCTTTCTGTTCAGTTAGTTGTGCCCCTACAAAAATATGAGTTTACCCAGCAATATACGCTGCCTACACAGGAGACTGAAGGACAGAGTTTATACATATTATGAATATGGATGAACTGATGCCGTGATTACATGAAAGTATTTACAACTGTAATGACCCATTAATTTCAAATATACTGTATTCTGCAGTTTCAGCAGTTCCACAGTTTCAGCAATTAAAATACCAGTATTACTTAAATAAAATTCTATAAAGTGGTAAGATTTAGACCATTTCCTTTTAAATTAATTATGCCATTGTTTGCTTCAGATGCACAAAAATATTACTGAACTAAATATTTACTCACATTATATTACATACTATATTATACTTAATAAAACTAGCTGCTACAATTTGTTGTAGTTACAGTGTTACTGTTAGTTTTTGTTTTTTTCACAGGACAATATCTTGCATGATAAAAAAAAAAAAACTTTACATTATAATGGCAGCTTGTCAAATATTTGGGCTGGTTATCAAAAACACCCTGACGCTAAAGTATTCAAGGACTTTTCAGCGTCCAGCCCCTAAAATTGCAAGCCTGCTACACTGGCCTGGCAAGAGATAAGGTAAGAACTTCTGAATGGCCTTTGTTCCTGTCTCTAACAGAATTCAGAATGCTACAGAGGGTTTGCTGATAATGTAATCCCTACTTGTTGAACATGGTGTACAGAAGCTGGGTGTGAAAAGTGACATTCAGCTTCCCCCCCACCCCACCCCCGAAGAGCTAACATACTCAGAGCTTTAAATAAACTACTACTTGTCCATTGCTAGTTTAGAATATGTATGGGAGCATTACAGGAATGTTGATAAATGCCAATTGTTCACAAATTACCCGTTTATGCAGTGTTTTGAAAATAACATTAAAAACACCCTGGCAACATCATATATAATAGGCTATCTCTATAAACTCCCGTTGTCAACTCAGTAGCCTTGCCCTAACAAATACAACAGCTCCAAACAGGAAAAATAAAAGGAATTTCTTTTTTCAGAAATTCACACTATAATGATATAAAGATGTTTTACTTGATGCTATTGAGCCATCCTGGATCTCTCTTTTAAGGGGACATCCCAGATGTCCCATTTTACTCCCAATAATCCAAAAATTCTTACAAAAATTAATACTGTAAATAAAAGAATGAATCAATAAATGAACAAATACAATTTCATGTTTCATTGTTACTGACAATGCACTTTCACTAATTTATTTGTTCTCATTGATTTAAATAGTCGCACATTATTTATGTATTAACATTACTGATTTTGAACACCCTCCGTAGTCAGTGGGGGATCAACTGACATCATTTCTTCTGTCAGTAATGCTCCTTCCGTGAGCTGGACACTGCACATAGGGCAATGGGCACTGCCTCAAAGAATTATCTTCTAATACAATGGATGAAAAAATATCTTCATACAAGCTCAACTCTGCCATCTACCAATGCAGGCATCATCCTGCAGATATTAGGCCGGGACATTCTTGACGTTTCATCAGTCTCCTACTTAAAATGTCCCAGTGGCCAAGAATTCCATCTCAGCATAAAGGCACCTAAGGCACATGGCACCTAAATGTGTACAGGCAGAATTCTTGCATGACTGGAGTGTGAAGGTTGAATACGAGGGTGAATTCCATTTCAGCAGAAAGGGTTGCACAATATGTGTGATTTTATGAAACATGCCTAACATTTATTTTACTTACTTAGGTCTTTTGAAAGTCATGAAAAATACATAATTATGTATAATTAAGTATGCAAATATAAATATATAATATAATACATTATAGTTTGTGAATTCAAGGGACAAAACCTTTTCCAGTTCACTAAGAAGTATCAGCATTTGAGAGCAAACATACTACTCTGTGAAGCTTTTAGATGAGCATGCTTCATCAGTCTTACAGTGTCAATATACATCGCTGCATTAACCTTCATAAATGATCACATGCTTCTGTCCAGGTAAAACCTCAAACTGGACACTGGCAAGGGGAGAGAGCAGCCATGTCATTTGATACTGTATTACTGCAGTCTCCCCCTTATGACTTAGTAATCAGTGTCCAGTTTGGGTGTTTATCTGGACAGTGTCATGTATTAATTTCTGAAGATTTATGAGTACTTACAGGACTTTCAGCTGGTGCAGGCCAGATAGAGCCTCTGGATGGATGTAGGTCAGATCATTTCCAGCAAGCCGCCTAAGAGAGAAGAAACACATTGGCAACATAGTGAGAAAAACTGTACCCTGGCATCACTGCCATCATTGCTGCAAGTCAGAGTGAAGCTTTGTTGCTTTTCATTTGTTTTTTGAAAAACGTCCACAACAAGTTTCACTGTTCAGCTATTCTTTTCCTGAATAAATAGCAACAGCAGTTTGCCTAATAAATGTATTATACTTCTATTGAGGTTAACAATGAATAACAACGAAACCACTCAATAGTCTCACTGAAAGACAATAGGCCAATATGTCATGCAGATCAAACTAAATTGAAGGTGAAAACGTGAATAAGCTAAGCGTATATTTTCAGGACATTTTCTGGCACATCAATTTATGCAAGACAATGTTCACTGGCATGAGATGACTGAATTTTGGCTGATTGTTTTTCCCCAAAACATGTCAGTGGAACGTTAACTTGATTTATTCATTCAGTCCATTACTCCTCAGCAGTGCTATGACAAAAAGCACTTCATAAAATGATTAGTTGCAATCCATTGTTCCTTTTGGTCAGTTTGATTTCAGGTTGTGACAAAGTCAGGTTCACCTTTATTCCATGGGTAAATGGAATTTTTGGATGTGATTTTAATATCATTGTGCACTGACAAACATATTTTTTTAACTGATACTTTCCACATCACTAACAGCTAAGTTCAGTTACCAAAGATGAAAACCAACTCTTCTGAGAATTAAGTATTTATTTATGCTAGCAACTACATTCTACTGTGTAACAATAGTAGTCTATGAAATAAACAAAGATGTCTAAAAAGCCAGCTTGTTGCCTACCTCATTCAGTGGCTGTCTAGCAAACCCAGCAGCTCTATTTAGATATTGTTAGGAAAGTTAATGTAAGTACTATAACAAGCTAGGTACTACTTTAGTTGGTTTCATGCAATGAACACAAATAGTTAATTTCGGTCTACCTTCTTTCTTTATGTGGACTGTAACTAAGTAGACTTCAGCCAATTGTGGATCTGTTTTATAAAAAATAATGATGCACTTAAACCCGTGGTACATCATGAATATTGGCAAGAATAGGGGTTTGATGTCTGATGAAAGAAAAGAAAAAGAAAACTTGATCAATCAGATTATATTTTTTTCTTACCAGCATTATTTCTTGGGGATATATTATGGCTTTGAAATAATTATGTCTTGTGAACTCCATTTCATGAAACATATCATATCATGAGCTGAATATATTGCCTCATGCTTAATGTTTATATTCCAGGCTGATCCTTTGCTTCTTATTTTGCCTAGCAAAGTGATCACATGATTGGTTAAGGAAGAATGTTTGCCTCATTTCAATCTTTGCAGGCAACCTACAGAATACAATGACATAAGCTACATATGCAGTTTAAAAACAACACTTCAAACAGTGCATGCCTAAAATATAAGATAAATATTATAACTCAACTAAGATTATACATCTTTAATTTCAAAGCGCATCTTGGATTTCTTCCTAACAGTTAAAATGCATCACTTACAACCCGCTTTGGACATCAGAACAAAACAGATAAAACCACAGAATGGGAAAACGCTTCAGTGATAGATTAATAAATAATAATTTGCAGCTGACAACATGCTCAGTGTGATTCTGCTGACATATGCGTGGAGTCTCGGCATGCAGACGTGTTTATGCCACAGCTTCGTCTACCCTTTCCGTCACAATGCTGAAAATTTTTTATCCTTTATAAATGTGTGGAGGTGGGACTGGGGCCATCAAGGGCACATGCCTTCTCCAGATCTGGCCCAGGAGATTAATGTGAGATTTATCACCTTTTGAAACTTGAAACCCAGAGGCTCAATTCGTTCAGAGCTGATAGGAGTTGGATGGACGCCAGCAGGCTGGGAGCTTTGCAACACCCCCCACCCCCCCCCCCACCCCCCCAGCCCCCCCTCCCCCAGTGGAACACTGATGCCACAGTCCTGATCAAGATCCTGCACCTGAATTGCACAAACTAAAATAACGAGAGGTAAAAATAGTTTGTGCATCAACACAGTCAGTTGCCTAAATACACTCACTACACGCATGTGTGCGAGTGTGTGTGTGTGAGCGAGCGAGTTTGTCATCTCAAAATATTTTAGTTTCTTATCTCCAAAAGTTGAAATCTAAGAGACACACACAGTACAGTTCATTCTAATCTTCTTTTGAAAAAGGAAAACAAACAGCAAAAAGGAGCATTAATTAGGAGGCTGCAGGCATGACAAGGGGTGTGTATCTGCAAATTCCATTAATGTGATGGAAAGCAACTGCCTCCGCACGGGCGGCAGACACATGCATTGGGAAACCATACAACACATGAGAATTGCTCTTTCCTGTTTATTTTTCCTACTTTGCCACATCCGGCTCCCCTGAGTTTGGTGATGGAGCATACATTTCCATTGCAGGTAAGGGGGATTTAATGTTCTGCAGTCCAGATCCAATCTGTTTTTTCTCTGTACACTTGATGGACAGCAGATGCTCTGCACCCTTGGTAATATGAACATGAAAGCTAATATTAAGGACACTATCTGTCCACCACCGGGGTATCTAGACTTCAAGGCCTCCTCAATCGGTCCCCACTTCTCACAAAAATCCATTCACAACTAAAATGTTCCAACTACAGACTTACACCTGTGTAAATACCATGCCATAACATTTACACCATCAGCATCCATACTGCCCTGTGGCCTTCTTGTAATATGGCTGAAGAACTCCTGGGAAAGTCATGTACCAATGTACAGTACAAATATTTTATTAATATTGAGTTCATTTTTCTTGCCTTTTGTTAAAAAATTCTTTCATTTTCAGTTGTCAACGCACAATGGGCCTCATTAATCAAAGTGTTTCCACAGACAAGGATATTTTGTTCTTGGGAAAAATTCACAAGAAACTTTGCTTGGATGATGATGAATCCCACCTGTTCTTAAATTAGATTCTCATGCCTGTTATCTTTAATTAGCCCACCAATACCATATAAAGGCATTCTAACTTTTGAGTCGCAGGTAGAGCTGATGCTACATTTACCTTATTCCATTTGGTAGGATATTTTTTCTCTCAGTTGATAGCAGTGCGCGGGTGTACTTTTATATCTTGGTTTGTTTCCCAAACCCAATGCACCCGTTGCTAGCATTGACTTCAGTGTTTTAGAAAGTACACACTCCAAAGGTTAAGATTTAGTAGCTAACCAGGGAGTTGCACAGCTATCAAGTGAGTAGGCAGCATCATGGTGTAATTATGGAACACTTTGTTGTACTGTTCTAGTTCTGGAGCTTTATTGTCTTCTTCAAGCAGTGCTGGCTTCATTTCTATGGGTTGATTTTTTTTTACTTGCCACATTGCAAATGTCTGTCATAATTAGAGATAATCAGTGCCGCTCAATCAATGTTGCTTCGAGCTAAATATCACTCTAAACCATGAGTGCTAATATGCTGGAATTTTCTGTTCTAGTTACACAGTGGCTTTAATATATATGGCTGTTCCCTCTTCTTGGTTAGAGCCATCCTCGTCATTCCATTGAGGCAGTAGAAAACCTCACCAATTGATTCCAAATCCTCAGTGATCATCTGAATGATGTCATGTGGTTGGTCAGTTTCTTCAAAGTTAGGATTTGTTTTTGTTGGATCAATGCTGTGCAGATGCACATCTTCAATTCATTTTGATGACTCTTTCAATACGCTGAACCCTCAAGACACTGAACCCTCTACAGCAACTGAGCAACTAGACTACTCTAGTGTCTGCGCAGTGAGTAATCATATTTCATTTGGAACATTGCCAATGTCAAATACAGCAAATGTTATACATGTTGGTTATGTAAAATGAGTTGCCCTTTACGTTAAAAAAGCACACTAACATTTCTGGCAGTCACCCCTTTAATTCCTTCCGAATTATGTCCCAACGCCCATTCCACCCGCCAAAGATAATATTACAAACTTTGCCAATGAACACATTATTGTTGATGAAACAAGAAAGTGCATTTCTTTCACAGAAATCCTGACAAAACTTTTCACGCAGCTGAAAAGTGTTCACACGTTACATGAAACACCTTTCTAACACTGCAACTAGCATACGTGTAATGCAAGCAGCACAAGAATAGAAGGCAGAGCCTAAATCGACAAAGTTAATCAGGGTAGCTATTTATTCATGCACTCAGAATGTGTGTAAATAAACATAATAATCAGATTTTACCATCATCCACATTAAAGCATGAAAAACAGTAGCTACACAGTCTGAAATTACTGGAACAAAATTGATTGAATTAAGAAAGCTTACATCTCTGATACTGCTTTTTTCCACTTTAGTAACCATTTTATTGCCAGTTATTGGATAGACTTGCCAGTATACTCACCTTTGCACACTGATATTAAAAAAACAGCAGGAAGAAATCCAAAGTATACACTTATAAACATTCTATAATACTAATGTGAAATATTTTACCTACTGTATTTTTCCTTTTTGTTCTCTTTTGTATCTTACTCAATGTTTATAATTTAAAAGGCAATATAAAATGACTCCAGGTTCAACTGTGTCACACTTAGATCTCTGATAACCTTTTTTTTTCTGTAAAACCCACCGGTGTGCTGTGTGACAAAATTAGAAGAAAAATCCTTTGCATTTATTTCCAGAATTTGGCACTCCCACAGAGCAACAAACAGTAACATTTCTGCCTGTTCTTCTGGTATTGTTTCACTGTGACCAAAACCGTGGGTGGAGTTGGCGAAGCGCGTACTCCGTGGTAGGCTTAATGACACCATATACAATAGTCAGATGCACAATGTAGTCATAAATTTCTCTCACTGTTAAAAAGAACCACACAAAAAGTAATAAACCCTGCATTCACACTTTTGTCAAAAAATCATGGCTGTTTCCATGCCTTAATCCCTGAAATGGAAGGCTCACCTCATAGCTTGCCTGAGCCCACCATGACACTTGTAGATACACTTAAGGACTTCAACTTATCCAATGCATCTACGGCTATTTTATACCATTCTACTGTTTGTTAACATTCCACTGGTTTCCACCGTTGAGACTGCCTCTTCCCAGGGCCAGGAAATATTTTTCCAGTTTTTCCCAATTAGCTTGGGTTTTATGATTTTTCAATTCCCTCTGGACAATGCAGCATGTTCAGGGCTTTCTGACAATTCAATTGTACAAAAGTGTCACAACAAATAAAATCTGTGTTTGAAAATACATTGAAATAGGATGGTCAATGTCCCTGCCATGTCCCTCCAATTCTCTGCTTTCTTTTCAGCAAGGGGTTACTTATTGAACATAAAGTAGACTTTCGTCCCCAACACCATGTAAATCCACACAAAGAAGTGCAGACACAGCACACTTAAATGCAGTGTGAATTCAGGGACATGCTTCTGAGCCCTGAATATTTATGCCCCATCTGTAGTATGGAGCAACTTTCCTAGTGACACATGGTATGCAGTAATGTTGTGATTTTGCTAAGATATAATTCTTCCAGCTCCTCAGCCATAGGTTCACACTGTACTAAACAAGCAGAATTTTTGCTGTTCCCGCTCACCTTGAAATGCCTGGGCACGCCATAGCATGCTAATGGATAAGGTGCATAAACTTTGCATTAGCTACTTATTTTCACTTGTGTTCAGTTATAAGACTTTTTGCAAATCCATCATACCTCTGGTTCCAACAAACTCTGACAAGCAAGGGATTACTGTGTGCACCTACGCCCATTCCCCCCAACCCCAGTAGAGTGCATATTCACTGAATATTTACGCTAATGAATAATAAGCCTGTCCTATGTCAAAAGGCCTAAAGCACTTTTCTCAGTGCTCTTAGGCTGTCAGAAATAGGAATGCATTTTGCTTTAATAACGAAAGTTCAGTGGTGACAAATATACAGATTGTCTTGTTTACACTCCTGTAGCTTTTTTTTTTCAATAAAAACAAACCACTGAAGTGGATCCTTAATTGAAAAAGTACTCTCTTAGCCAATGTGAAACCACTCCAGGATTCCTCCCAACCACGCTCATGGTGATAAATTAAAATAACAAGCCAATAAACAAACACTTACATTTGCAACTTACATTTACATTTAATATATTTACAGGTAAAGTGCATATAAATGACATAATTTACTTGTAAAATAAAGAGGATTAATTTTAGAAAATATATGAAAAAATCCCTATGGCATGTGGCTCCCATTTTGCTAGAAATAAATATTTTTATTCATGTTTTGAGAATAAAACTTGTGTCTGAGAAGAATGGGAGCCATATCTGCAATGCTGCACTGCATTTAGGTAATACTTTTGCAAATTCAGTGTTGTTCATTGTTAAGAATCCACCACAGACACTAGATGAAAGACGTCTGAGGTACATTTCAGTATCAGATGCTCACACCACTCAATCTGTAACACGAAATGTTGACAGATTGTGAGGGAGGGAGAGACCTGAAACCTGCACAAAAGCAAATTGCCAAAACATCAACTCATGTTTCAGTCTCATTTCAAAGCCCCCCTCCTACCCCCCTCCCTACAAAGTCAGGACACGTCTCCCAAGGCTGAGCAGGGAGGAATGTGCCCAGCCTTGTTCTGGAAAATCCTCCCCCCCACCCCCCAAAAACACAGCCCTTCACCTTGTGCTTGAGAAAACACCACTCCTACAAGCTCTCACCCCACAAAGAATCTTGGATAGCTACTCTTTGCTGTATATCTGTCAGTGCCTCCTCACGGACCACGCTGTGTTTTCAGCTAACGAGACAGGAGCAAGAGGGATGCAGGTTTGCGTGACTGTGAGGAAGGGAATGTTCTTGTGCATCTCAAGGCAGCTCCCATTTATTCAGCCGGCCAGGAGTGAGTCGGGACACACGTATGCCCCCAGGCTACTGTGCTCTCATCAGCATTTCCCCCCCGGTGCCACTTAGGCATGTAGGGCCGCCATGGTGTGAAGGGCCACCACTGTGGATGCAGAGTCCATCAACTTCGCAGCTTTTGGACACTCGTCTTTGCTATACTCTTTGCACATGTTCCATTCACTTGCACCAAAAATACTCTGGCGAGCTGCAAAGGCACCCTCACTATTGTTACTGGTACGCGTTGCACAGCTGGGAATGAGGCACATTTTCCCATCACCCCAGACAACAACCGCCATGTCTATGAAAAAAAAATCATAGGGAAACCATCATTTATCTGACGACAGCACCCAGCTGCTACACTCAAACCATCAATAAACCCATCCAATAAAAAAATGCATATGTGTGACTCATACTCATGTATCACACTAAAATAAACTACACAAGACAAACCGCAACAAACACCTCAACACAAAAAGGCATTTACTCACCTTCCAGTCAGTTACAGTGCAGTATTGAATTTTGTATAAGTGCTAGTGCATTTGACCCTGGATGAGAGGATCAAGGGTTCATAAACTAGGTAAAGCAGAAAGTGCTACTGTTATAGTCCTGAGCAATGCAAGAATTAGTCCAGTTCTCGTTATTTCCCTGAGTAATGCCATCTGAGAGAAAAATCAAAACAGAAAAAAATGATGGGAGCATTTTACAGCTCCACTTCAGGAAGGCGTTGCAGGTCAAACTGCAGGCAAGTTTCATATTTCCACCTCATTAGGTGCTAATTTGCATCAATTGATGAATGTACCATTCAGTGCGACCTTTTCTCGGCCTCCGCAACACACACCAGAGTTCACTGCAGGCTCTGGGAATGGAGAACTGAGATGGATAAAGTAGTTTTTGAATGCTCCACTGATTCAGAAACGGACTCAAGATGTTATTTTTCTACCATTCTGATTCCCCTTGTCCTGCAAAGCACAGTCTCAAGGCAAAACATCTGAACTAATAAATCAGTGCTTACGTGATGAAAGCTTAGTACATCAAGCCAAACACTCTGCATGGTTCTCATTTACTCAAACCAATTATCCATTGTGCCTTTTTGATGTGGGTGTCATTTGTAAGTTACTTAGAAACAAATATTTTTTAATTATTGCTCATCAATCCTTATTTGTATTTTTCCAGAAAATGTAAAATGAATGTCAAAATCTAATTACATATACACTTTGAAGAACAACTGTAAAGTAAACTATGGATACTTCTTCCGGAAAAGTCTCTAGGTGTCTTTTAAGGCTCTTAAGAATTTGGCCTGCTGTTATCCAGAACACTAAGGGTGTACTTTCACCTTTACTATAGGAGCCCATGCTAACCACTGATTGGGATTTAAGGCCACCTTAAAAAACTGCAGCCGGCCAATTTTATGGCCGAGCTAGTAAAACAAGACAAATTAAGCTTTCGGCAACAATTTCTCCAACAACATTTTACAAACACATTTCAGACCCATACTTGGCCTTCTGGCAAAACTGGACAGAGAAAGACAGGTAAGAGAGACTGTGTCATTTCCTCGGGGCGATGAGCAAGCTAGTCCTGCTATAAGCCAATACGTCCTGTCCCATTAATTTCCCTGTCCCTACAAACACCAATGAAAGATGTCCAACATGCTCTATACTCCATACTGTAACACTCTGTTAATGAGTCTTCGCTGATGTGTTCAAGGGGGTTCTGTGCATATTGTATATTCTATAAAGGCTGCAGATTCAATTCCCAGGTGGGGCAACACCCTAGAGCAAAGTCCTAAACCTGAACTGCTTCAGTAAATATCCAGCCGAGTAAATGAGTAATGTCTAAAATGTGAGCTATGTGTCCCCAGATAAGGGTATATGTTAAGCACATCAATACTGTCCAGCAATGTAAAATAAGGCCTTTAACATAATTTACTCAAGTAACTCCTTGTACATGTGTACGTAACATCTAAATGAAAATATTTACCTATAGAATGCTGGATTTTTCTTTAAAGGACATATTTTTTATTTTAAAGAAAGACCTCACAGGTGACAGTTTGTCTCATAACAACATTCAAAATTATCCCCACTTAAAACAGATCTACTTTATACTTCATGGGAAACATACCTACTATTTGATTCCAACATGCATAGCAGTGTTGTATTGTGCTGTATGTTATCTAATTAATCAATCCTACTCCTAAGCCTAATCATAAAATGTATAATATTCTAATCAGGACACTTCTGTTGAGTGTGGTACTGTTTGCATTCTTGAATGTGGAGGTAGGGTCACAGTTTCAGATAGGATTGTACTTGGCTTAACTCTGCTTGTTTCTCTTCTACTCTTCTTCTCTGATGCTACTGTATGGCTCGGTTCCCTCCATTACCTCCCTGTTATTTGCATTAGCTTCACCCTTGGTCTTGAAACTTTTTTTAGCCTCCTGCATCTTCTCTATCTTAAATCTGTCATTTCTTCCCAGATTCCTGCATCCAGTGATATCATCTTCCACTGACATAGTTTGTGTTCCCATTTCTAAATCTTAATCTCTCTTTTCTTTAGCACCCCATTGGTGGAAGGAGCCATGTGCCAAAATTAGAACTGTGCAGTCTGGTATTACCTTTCATTGTCTAGAGAAGAAAAGACTCAACTTTAAATAACACTTCTTTTCCCCTATATTTTTCCCATTGTCAAGCAGTACACGAATTTTCAGTCAAGAGGATTTCCACAGCACTGATGGTTCCTCACTGGAACTATTAAAATACACATATTCCCATTTGTCATTCCATACCAGCAAATGTAATTCTTTATTTTTGATTTTTTTGCACTGCAAATACTACAGTCTACTGTATGCATTATAAGATTCCCTATATAAGAGCGTCTGTAGGTTATGTAGTCTTAGTGGTGGCTGTAGTTCTTGCTTTTCTTTTGTGTAAACAACACCTCTAAATCATGGCTGTCTTATGATGACAAACTTCACTGATGGAGAATGGTTTCTGGCTGTGTCAATATTTAACATTAAAATGTATACTTCAGCACATCTTATCTCAATATGTTTTAATTTAGAGCCCCAAGCATTAATAAGCATAAAATTATGTGGCAAAATACACAGTACTAGGCTACATTTTTCTTCTAAAGAACTGTGTGTTTGTGAACCAAGAACATTTTTTTGTGAGGGCACACCTGGACCAAGATGGGAGTTAAAGCTTGCCATGATGTAATCCATCTATAATTATGCGTGCTGGGTGACACAAGAAAAGGAAAATAACCATAACTGTTTCAGTAAAAAGCCTTTGGCTGAATTTTATTCTTGGAGAAATGTAGGCCTTTGTTGATGAAGAACCTTTAAGAATCTGCACATCAGGAAAATACATATGAAGCCTGTGTCAAACTGAATGTTATTCCCTTCACTAATGAATATTTGAACAACCACAAGCAACGAGAAGCACACAGGGCGTTAATTAGTATCTTTGAATATGAGTGGTAAACCACAGCGACGTTTTTAGCCGCTGTCTGTCAAGGAAATGTGTTTTCCTCGCCCTTCCTCTCAGCTCCCCTGCATTCCTGTCACACAACGCATGCTGAAAAGCAAATTGCTCTTTGACAAAAGAGATAAAGTAGTGTTTGCGCAAAGAGCGGAACAAAGATTGGTCCGGATGAAAGATACACAAGGTATGAAACAATGAAGCCATATTTTCTAGGTGGTCATTTTCCCACTTAAATCTGCATTAACTGATAGACGAGTATGTACTGGTAGACAGATTTTCCCTTTACATCCAGATCACCCCAGGCACACTGGAAATAACAAAATGAGGAAATAAAAAGATTCACACACCAGCAGCCACCACATAAAGCTGCAATATACCACTATCCAGAAAATACACTGATCTTCCTGTCATGACAAACAAAAAGGATCAGAGCTGTTGGCTTCCAGCAATTATAAAGAACACTTAAAGCTAATGCTTTGTAATGTAATATTCTACCATAATGACCACAGCTACACTTACCCCATTACAGTTATTTCAACACACACAACACCTGTCCCTGATCTACACAGAACCACAAAGAACAGGACAGGTGCCTAGAGCAGTAAAGTAAGCTTGTGAGAGTAATAAAATTTGCTTTGAGGGCAGCAGGTTTTTAGTATGCTGGAAGTTACTTAGTCATGTCTTTAATAATTGCTTGACAACAGCTTCCATAAGTCCACTAATGCTGGCTGTCTCCACCCATCTTCCTAATACTGGGATACTACTGATAATGTGTATTTGCTCTATTTGTGAAAAATGACAAAGTTTAGCAAGGGAACTATTTTTAACTTGATGATTTTGTTGATCAACAGGACTGTCAAATCCCAAGAACCCAAAAGAGGCAACAAAATGTAAATGATCTGCTGCATGTGTCTGGGCAAGCACATTACGAATTCCTTTATAACCATGCAAAGCCAAAGCCAAAATGCTGGAACTGTAGCTCTAAAGTAATTACAAAAGTCACTTTATCAACCATAAACACTTTGAAAATATATTTAGCGTATTTACATTATATTCTAGCAAGTTCCTGATCACATTTTTTCCCAGCACAAAATTTGTTATTCCCTTTTCTCGTAATTGTAACAGTAACACATCCTTATGGGGGAAATGATAGAAGAGAGTCAAAGATAGTTGAAATCTGCAAGTGTAGTTGTTATGCAGTTGCTAAGGAAATTATGTCACAGTTTATCAGTGCATAAAAAGAAAGCATTCACACAAAACCCTTTAATGTTAACCCCTTCAAATAATTCTATAAGTAGTAAACCTGTAGAAAATCAAAGTATTTATTTCATATTATTGTTAATGCCATGCCAGTTATTTAACTAGCATAGATTATAATTTCTGTAATACTAATGGTGCCCTTGATACTAAACACTGTTGTAGGTAGTCTACTGATTTTGCCACTACAGCCTTGACAAAGTTCGATGCAAACAACAACCTCTATCAAAATTTGCAAACTGTACTTTTGCAGCAGAGTTAGGTGTATGCCTCCAACAACATGCATTGTTGTGGAAACTGTAAGAAAAGAGCTGAATACTTACAATTCTTCCAAATATGGGAAGTTTTTGAAGACATTCTCTGGGAGCTCTGTGATGTTGTTCATGCTGATATCCCTAAAAAATACAGATATATTCATTAGTCCCGGAAAACATACATTATCTTTATTCCTACATGATACAGCAGGCACTTCACAGCTAGCTCTTCTGCTTCTTGCCAGAACAACTGATTGCTTGGAGGATCTGTATTCTACAACTGAATGGGGGACTGAAAGAAGGAAAGTGCATTGATTCTGCAATTTCACATGCAAAATTTAACATTAGGCTTACATGTGTATAATTGCTTCAGTTACCTTTGTTTCTATTTGGGGGTGGGCTGCTTGCTACCCCTGTTCCCTGTGGCTGGTGACATGAGCATGCATGCGGATCTGCAGGCTGAGCCCCACACAAAGGCCCCTGAGACACCCACAGCCAAGAGGGATGACAGCTTTTGGGTTTTCAGCACACAGTAAAGAAAGGGACAGGCATGTACCTGCACGACAAATATGCAGGCAAGGCCCATGTTTTCTTTTTTTTTTATTGACATGTGACTGCTGCATTAAGCCAGGTAGAGGCTAATCAGCAGACATAAATGCGGGCAAAATCTAACGGGAGGTCTACAAGGGGGGAGGTTTGGGCGCTGTACTTCCAGGTAAGTGTTTAGATCTGTCCTCCCATGCTAAGCAACAGGACGTTGTTTTGGAGCATCAGAGTATCACTCTGAACTCAGCATTTGCACAAACTGCCCAAAAGAAATTTAAACACACTCAATTTATGAGCAAATGTACTAATGTCAGTGTTTTGACTACAATAGGAAAACAAACTACATGAATGGTATGACTACGCCAACAGTCTTAAGTATGATTCAGGGGCCTAAATATATCTTAAATAGCAACAGAACTGCAAAATCCATTTTAATTTTTTTTAACAGATTTCTGTATTTGACCATTTTCCACACTTCAGTTTGAAACTTATTGAATGCCACTTTGCAACTTCTCTACAATATTAAGCATGTTGATGGTGTCCTAGGTAAAGACAAAAAGACAAAGAAGGTCATAATATGCCAGGAATATATCTATACCAGGGAATCTGTGATGTATTATTCATCTATTAAGGTCTGACCTTCATCAAGACAAAAAAAAGAAAGCTTGCAACAAAATGATTCAGAGGAGTATTTCAGGATCATCAGTAACTCCAGTGTCTTCATAAAAAAGACAGGAAAACTGGTGATATCAGCAGTGTGTAGCAAAAAAAAAGTCAATTGTTTTCATCCTGGTCTTTAGTTTACCAATTTTCAACACTTTTCCATTGTAAAGGCAATGAACAAAATACCGAAGTAAAAGGAAACTTGACAAGAAACACAGGAGGGAACCGAATGTTGTAGAAACTAGCTAGCAGGGAGCCTAGATATAGTTGTGCACTCTCACAAACAAAAAAGTAAGCTATGTAATGTAGGGAAATATAAATATGATACAATTTTGACAATAATGAAGCCTGACAGAATTGTGTGTCACAAATACTGAAAAGTAATGAAACCTGAGATTACTGTGTTTGGAATGTATGACTCTCCCAGAGAACACAGAGGTAGTATGCCAATAAAACCAAGATTAATCCATGAGGATGGCATGCAGATTCTACCACTGTATGAATGCACCTGATACAGCAACACTGAATCTGAACAGATATGTTTGTTTTCAGTAACCATAATGATTGCCCATGATGGTTAAAGGCATGAGCATATGGCTTTCTCATCACATTGCACATTAATTTGCTAATCTTTTCCATAATATTTCAGCACTTCTAAATTTTTTTTTTCTACAGAAATCCTGATTAAGAATCCATTCGCTGGCTTCAAAGAAGAACCCATATACAGCAGATGTTGAAAGAGAACGAGATAAAACAGAACAAACATCCTGTGTTAGTTAATGAAGTGAAACCATTTTAAATAGCCCATCTTGGTTTTTGCTGCCAAGTGCTCCCAACTGTAACAAGTACACATATGGGCTTCAGTTCTTGGGCGGATCATATTACCTCCACATCTAGCCATCAGGCACATCTCACGTCCTCCTGCTATCTTTATTTACAATCCCGTGGTTATCTTGCTATTGAATTACCGTGCAGGCTGTTTCAATGGGGCATCAAACCCCTCTACCTGCTGGCGTTACTGGCCTCTACATGGACGACACCGTCGGTGGTCCTTCGGATACATTTTGTATTGCTAACAGGATTCCCCTTCACCCCACATTGGCAGTTTACTGCAATCCTTGACAGTGAGGCCATGGGACAGGGAAAAAGGTCTGTTAATGCAATTGCTGTGCAAAGTGCAGGTTTTCTCATCAGGCCCTTCTGAAGGTCTGCTGACTGGTGTTTAGTGGGGGATTACTGAATCAGTGATGATACTGTCAGGTTAAGGTCTCCCATTTATGTTCTTACAGAGCCACTATCCACCATACTGTACTGATACCACTGAAGTTGTAACATCACGGAACAGTTAAGTTAATAATGATAACAAACAGGATTTTGGTGGATTGATTTTGTCAATTATCGAGAGTGTTTTGATCACAACATAATGAAAAACATTCAGAGCTCTGCACCCTAAAATTTCAGTCAGCAACAGGAGCTGCATATTCAATATCCAATAAATTTATTGATATATGAAGTAACACAGACACAAGAAGACTTCAACTTCACTTTAAATATGATTTCCCACTCAATTGCTTGATGCTCCCCACAGTAAATGTCTGAGTAGCAAGAATATATTTCATGTATAGGCAGGACAGCCAACAGCTTTCGAGGAGCACCAGACACTACTTGTGAAGCTTCGGAATGACTTTTGAAGGTATACAGGACACCAAATATTTTTATGTGTACCTAAAACTGTCCATGGCAGAAATGTTTGTTTGGGTTTTGCAAACATTCTCTCGTCTACGATGCCATTTTTATGCATTGAAAAAGATCTGTATTATATTAATAATAATAAGAGTACAGAAAATCAGCTTGCATTACAAATATCAAAAAACTGCTACCTGAAACAACATAAATGCACAGTTAAACCTGGGAAAAACTTCCATGCTAAATGATTGAAGAAAATTAAAGAATTGTTTTTGAAAATCAACAACTTCACAACGAAATAGGTACAGCCTGTTCGTTCCTCTGTCAACAAGAGAAAGGAGAGTTCTGAACATATTACCAAGTTGGAGCCAATGTTCAATTGCTATTTTTCCTCAATCTATTTGATTTCAAAAATGCTCCCAGATGTGTTTCCTGTGGGATACAAAAGTTTGCACAAAATTGCAACTTGAGCCTTCCGTTCTGGTTGTCATTCGGAAAACCCGTCTTCCCATGACATTGGCATATATTGCTACTTAAACTGAAATTGCAATGGAACTGTTCAGGCATTATCACTAATTCACCATTTTTAAAAATTATTTTGCAATTAACTATTTTTTAAACCATTTTTACACAGTATTTATCATGCAGTACTACATATACATTTTTAAAATAAAAAAGCTATTGATTGCTGAATTGTTGAATTCTTGAGATAATCAGATTCCAGTCACAGGCAAACATTGGTTATTTATTTACCTAAATATAGTTTAACAATTTAATTGTTAAATTATACCCACACAGAAAGGAAAGAAATGAAGAATTACATACATAAATACCATGAAATACATACAAAATACAGTAGGCCTATTAATAATATCACTCCTGCCTCTGAGGATGACTTGTTTACTGGGTACTTATGATTCTAGTTTCAATACTACTATTTAAAGCATGCTGATATTAGTGATAGAGACTTCCATCCAACTGCATGCAGTTTGTATATTAATTTATCATGAACTATATGAAATTGATTTGAGCAATAAAATGAACAATATAATGAATAAGCAATCCTACCAAGCAATAAAGGATTTGAATGCATGTTTGAAAAAACATTTTTCTTCACATCAAATGAGAATTATCCTCCTTCAAACATGCAACAAAACACATATTATGGTTTCAGTGTTTTATATGGTTGTTTACAAAAGAAAAACAAAAACCTGCATATTAATTATTTGAACGTCACCATGTGAATTTATGGTGCTGTGTGAATTGAAATGTCAATCTAGAAAAAGAAGTTCTTTGTCATGCTTACTGACGTCCAGGAATATAGATAAACTTACTGCCAGAAATATTTTACTTAAAAGATACTTTGGTAAGTAACACAAAAATAAAGAGATAAACTATATTCAAATTCTCATGGCTTTTTTTCATGAATTATGTGCTTTCACACTGCAGAAATTATTCTGTCCCAGTGTTTTACCATAATACGCAGCTGATTGTTATATTAGTTTTCATTTTTTTGTTCTTTTAAGTAGTGTGTATTCCAAATGCATCATACCTTTAAAATCCCATTATCCAACTTGTTTGAGGGAAGCTATCAAAGTGGCTAACTATCTTAGCTACAGCTAGGTAATTTCTTAGATTCAAAATAGAAAAAGCTGTGGGCTAGCCAACCACTTAGAAGACATGTAGCCAGCTAGGTTGAGTGTCATTTGACTGTGCAGCCCTGTGGATTGCCCTGACGTAGGTCCTGAACTAGCCACTGTGGTAGATGATTTGTTACGAATAGTGCCAATATTGGATCTTGAGTGGCTCAGTAGGGAGGGTGTTCGCTTTGAGTGCAAGGTGAACACTGTCCAAGTGTATGACCAAAGTCCAAACCTGACTGTGTCCTTTGCAGGATCCTGCAGTGTCAGCACAATCTGGCTTTGCTCCGCCAGAGATAGTGGTGGGTAGGTTGGCCAGGGATTCTAGTAAATAATCTGGTTCATACTGAATCTGTTACTGTAAAACTAGAAATGTTGCTACATATTAATTCACTCAGTGAATTAGACACATTTTTGCAGCAATTTTGTTGATTTAGTCAGTTACACGACAACATAAAATACAACCGTATTCTTGACAACTTTATAACACCATGAAGAGGCCATAGGGATTAGGGATGTGCATCTCCATCACTGGGGCCGATGCGATACACATCTCTACACATTCCTAACGATCCGATACATTAAAGATACATATGACACAACTACTAATGTGATACGATATGAATCACCCCTAGTGTGATGCAGTGCAATTCGACACAATTTGATTCAACACAATGCGATTCAAGGTGATATGATACGATGCAAAAGAATATGACATGCAATTCAATATGGTACAGATAGTTTGATTTTATTTCTTTGGTTCTTCTTAAGCAGACAGTGCTGCCTGTGTACTTTATAGCGGCACCACATATTTTGCAAATTGCATGCATCTTGTCAAATTGTCTGTCTCTCTTGAAAAATCTGAAGTGTCAGCAAACATTTGATTTGTAGCAATTTGGTGGAACGTGTAGTCCTTCCTCCTCCATGATAATCTGTGACTCACCCGGACACACCTCCAACTCCAGAGATACTTGACGAGAATTGGCTGCTGACAGCAGTGAAGATGAGAGAGTGCGCTTGAGACACAGTTTAGAGAGGAGGAATCAATCTAAATATAAAATTATTGGTCACATTTTTAAATAATAAAGGCATAGGGCCTCTACTAATAATTACATATAAATACACCAGATTTTACCGATGCAAAGATGTTAGAAACGATGCATCCCGAGTTCATCCCAAATTGTATCCGGTGCACACTTTTTTAATCGGGGCAATTGCATCGTGAACTTTTATGCCGGTGCACCGATGCGAATCGGTGAATCTTACCATCCCTAATAGGGATACAAGCATTGTGTAGGTTTTAAGCATGAGTTACATGTGTGAATATACTGTACCATGGTATCATTTACCAAGTATCGGTGTATGACTCTTACATGTAGTGAACTAAAATATGCTAAATAAAATAAAGATAACAGTCTGCTCTCAACTGAGGCATTCTCAACTTTTGTGTGATTTTGGTGTTCCCACTGTCTGACCACTGAATTATTTTGTGTTTCACTTCCAAATTTACAGACTTCCTGTGTTTTTGAAACATCACTTGTTGGCTGATGTGGGCTTCTTTTTATTTGTCATTTTAATGGGCTTATTTGCTACAAAATAAACATGGTTGAGAATTTGCCTACAAGACTGTAACCCAAAGGACTGTGAAAATGTGTTCAGAGTTTGGTTAAAACATGCATTGCAAATCTGAACTTTCTATCAGAGAACAATTCATGGTATTGTTTTTATACATGTCATAAATGAGCTGAGACTGCCTGTGTACAGATTTTTCTCCTCCATCTAGTACTAAGAAATAACTGAATATTGATTCATAGGGCATGGACAGCTCCGAATCAAACCTCATGAATATTCTAGTGAATGAATATTTCAATTATTCTGTGTTAGGGGCTTTGATTCCTCAAAGATCAAAGACATTTTCTGAGGAGAAGCACACGGTTTGCCCCTCGGGTAATGCTCATCATTTCTACATTTGCCACCTTTGCTGCACCTGAAATCAGGGTTGTTTGAGAACTGTATCAGGAAGAATTTCCCTACGCCCTGACTCCCCTGCAAGAAAGCATCGTTTTTCCACAGATTTCATGGGAAACAATGCAGTAATATAATGTAATAGAACACTTAACATTTGAAAATTATGTGTATAATTGATAGCTAAGGGAAATAACACAGCTCCTCTTTGACGAGCAGGATCAGGACAAGGGCTCTTTGTTTACATGGACCCTTCAACACAGGCATATGACAGGGGAGGCCGAGCATTCAATCCTCAGGAATGAGAAAAGGAAAGAAAGTAGTAAAAAAGTGACAGAATCAAGTACATCTTAGACTCTAGAGATAAACCTATGAACCCCCCAACACCCCCCTCCCCAAATGTAGACCTGCATTTCTGTGAAATGTAACTTTTATACAGTTGGGAACTGGCCTTCATTTCTGTGCATCTAAAATGATTTTAATTAAACTGCAGAGTAAAAACATTTGCAGTACGAAAGAGAAAGCAGTGTGAACGAGAAAGAGTTCACATTCTCCCACCTAAAGTAGCAGCTGCCCTGGTGGAGAAGGAGAGCCAATAACTGGGTTCTTTCACCTCTGTTAACCACGAACAAAAGTGTCATTCAGTTTCAAAAGGATAGGATACGCCAACGGATGGTCAACTAGCTGAACCAGTGGAGTGGAATAACAATGGCACTGCGGCTCCCCCTCCTTTTTCTTTCTTTATTTTTGCTTGTTTAGGCTATGAAAAGACTTTAATTAAGACGTGGGCAATGCACCCCCTGAGCTTTCATTAAGCCGCCATTGCTCAGCTCTTTTTTTCTTCTTTTGTCTTCTCTTTTTCTCTTTTCAATGGAGAAATTCAGAAGAAACACGTATAAAATATAAAAATGGACAATTGTTATTTCCTAATCCTTATGCCTTCCTTGTCCACAGAAAATTGTCTAACCTGTCCAAAGCAGTTACACTCCATTTTTTTTTAGCTGCCAAAGCTGTTTAAATTCACATGAATACACTGGATATGCTCGACCTATAACCCCTCCCCCTCCATTTTGTGAGTAAATGTCATGAAGCATTAGCTTGTGCTTGACAAAATGCACAATTTCTTGAGATGTGACAAACTAACAATTTTTTAATTGTTTAAATTAAGTAGGCCACATTTAACTGATAAACACTGAAAAACATACATTTTGCATGTGGTAGCAGGTTTCCACCTGTGGCTGTGAGAGCAGTCATGCTTGCATCAGCATATGTACACACTCACAGTGTGGCTGTCTTTGAAAGTCTCACTACACTAACTTAATTGCCAATTGACCTCTCTGCTTTTGAAAATCACCTTATTTATCACAAAGTACAGCGTAGAGCACTTCAGTCAATACTTTAAAATGACAGCAACTATTTGAGATCTATAGCAGATGACTCACAACATAGTTACCCTTTGGATATGCATGGCAGAACACAGGAAAAAGAAGAAATCAATAACTAATGGAACGTGGGATGTCACTCAAAAATGTAATGAAGGGAGAGAGGAACATCATTCAGCCAGAGATTGTGGCTGCTGCTAAAAACAGAACATTTCTCCGCAAGTCAACATCTCTCAGTACAGAAATAGTACTGTATTATTTTAAACATGGTGGTGCCATTAACACACTGACAGATTTATTTCCAAATTTGCAGTCTAAATTAAAAAAAAAAAAACAAATTCCAAAAATGGAATTTTCATACCTCTTCATGCCATTGCAGATTCAAAATTTCAAAGTCAACCTGAAAAGCACTGGAAGTTTGATTTAAGATGATAAGTAATTTATTGTGGCTATTACACAGTATACCTCTAATAAAATCTACTTGAAAAACAAACCAAAAAATTGAGACTCAAGGATAACTTTCAACAACAAGTCTTCCCTAGCAATCCACAGCAAGTCAAAAAAAAATTGGATCACTGACAAGGTGTGAGTAGCTCCTATGATTGTGTTTGTTATTTGAAGCATGGAATAACATAGTTTTTGTATTCTGCATTGCCTTCATGTTGTAATTTCAAGTCAGTTACCATTATGTACTGTAACACACAAGAATAAATTTAACTGAGGCTGATGAACATGGTGATGAAGTGGCATCTCCTTGAATATCTTTTGATATGCAACTACACAGCATCAAATTAATGGAGGCATTTAAGAGGGTCAGCACTCACTGAGAGAAGGCCGGCTGGTACAAAAGCTGTTTTCTTTTTTTGTAATCCTAAAAGACTTGTAGCTAAAAACTTCCCTTGCTAGTTTTATGACATCCTGCACCTCTTCAGTGTTTTATTTTTAAAAGCCCATTTCCACCTATTGTGTTCTGGCCACATTTGACATGAACTCTAAACAGACAGGTACAATGTAATTGGGGCCATATTCAGGTGTAGGTGGGGTGTGCAGTCACACCCGTGTTGGCAGGGTGCTGGTTGACGTGAGGCTGACGATCTGCCAATGAAAGTGCCACGTAATACAAGATAGGAGTGGATACTACAATCTGGGAAGAAGATGTGCCAATCTGAGGCCCAGGCGTTTCTGCCTGGACACATCCCAGACACTTGAGCAGAGTACGAACACGTGTGCTTCCTCTTCCTTCTCCCCTCTCCCGTTCCTCTACCAAAGGCTCTTCTTTTTGCCCTAACCTCGTCTGTCGCATGGGATGGATTTCTGTTTCATATTTTGCCACGGTCGGGAGAAGTGGATTTGACTGGACAGTAGCACAGCGGGAATGAAAACCTAACAAAGATCGGGAAGTAATTTCAAATTCTCCTAGTGGTAAGGGGTCCTTTTCCTGCTCATGTGCTCCCTTTACCAGGCAGTGTGAACCTGTCACACTGTCTCTACCATTTAACTGCTTTAAAAGGTTTTTGACTATGGAGAGAAATTCCTATTTGAAAACAGTATTTCCATCAATACTATATCAAAATCAAATGTTAAGACCTGTTTATCAGCATCCTTTATCCATCCTTTATAGTGATCCTTGATTTGGCTGTGATCATGTTCAGAGTGTTTACTGCAGAGGTACTGAGGGCTAGGGTTTATCATTTTCAGAATGTCTGTAACCCAAGAAGTAGATTTTGCACATTTTATCAATGTTATTTCTCAAATATTTCAGGGCTAATACTATCTACATATTTACATCCTTACCATCTTTCTCAAACTAATTACAAAGACTACAGCACAAGTATTGTATGTGTGAGTGTGCATGTGTGTCCCTGTGCTTGAGAAAATGCACCCTATTCTTCTCACACTGGAAATGAGATAGGGCCACACTGCTTGGCATTGACTAGAGTACAGCCATAGATCAGCAGCAGGCCCTGAAAAAGCCAAGTAGATCACAGTATTCTCCACTCATACCAAGGCTGGCCGCCTCCTTCTCCTGCAGATGCCCCTTAAAAGGTAATTAACAACTCCGTGCTACCTCCACTGTGATGCCCAACCCACCCTCTCTGCACACGAATTGCCAATGCACCCCCCTCCCTTCGCAATCATAACAAACTACCCAGGGAAGAGCGCTGCCCTGATGAACAGCATGCACTAACACCTCCATGCCCTCCAAGAATCTCATGAAGCAGTTCACGCTGGGGGTGGGCTTTGATTATATTTAATTAGCTTTAAGTCATTATTAACTAAACAAACTTTTGAATGCTAAGTCACCACCATCATATTTATGATAAATGAAGTTATGAGAAATTGTAAAGGTTCTATTGACAATCAGAAAGTAAAGAAAAGGAACACGTTGCAACCAATTACATACAGTATGTGAACTGGTAAAGTAAAGGGCTGCCTCTGCTTAGTGCTGCCCAGCACACACAGCACAATACACATGATGATCTCTTGACACTTGCTACCGTTGACTGTTTAAGCTCCATTGTATACATTTAAATTGCACTGACAGATGTGTACTATCAGTATTAGGCATGAGATGATATATTCAGCTCACAATATGATGTTTTTTGAAATGGAATTCACGAGAAAAAAAATTTCTCAAAACAATATTCCCCGTGAAATGATGCTGTAACAAAAAATATTTAAAAAGTCTTTTTTTGAACAAGTTTTCATTTTCTTTCCTTTCTTCATATATCAAATCCCTAGCTAGCCAAGCCAATATTTATGATCCACCACAGGTTTGAGTGCCATAACATCTTACCTAAGTAAGAAGAGAGACTGAAATTAACAAGCTGTATTCATTACATGAAGCTGCCAATGAGAATGGTACCAACAGGTAACTGCCAAAATAAAGGACACACCAACATGTCTTAATAAATGTCTTAATAGGGTGTTGGGCCACCACCAGCCACCAGCTACTCCTTGGCATAGATTCTACGAGTGTGTGGAACTCGATTTCTTCCACAAGAAATTCCAAAATTTGGTGTTTTGTTGATGGTGGTGGAGAACACTGTCTCAGGCACAGCTTAAGAGTCGCCCACAAGTGTTAATTTGTTTGAGATCTGGTGAATGAGATGGCCATGGCATATGCTTTACATCGTTTTCACGCTCAACAAACCATTCACTGACCATCCGTGCCCTGTGGACGGTCATTCTCGATGAGCCCATTCCCATCAGAACGGAAATATTCACCACAGGATGAAAGTAATCGCTTAGAATGGATTTGTATGTATCAGCGTTTACCCTGCCCTATAAGGGTTTAGCGGAGCTAAACCCTACCATGGGAATGCACCCCAGATCACAACAATGCCACCAGAACCTTTCACCATGAGAAACAGGCACTGTTAAACACCTCACTGGGTACAGTGAGACCCTCAGACTTACATGCCAACACTACCTTAGCCACTGTTCCTCATGAACATCTGCAAGTGGAGCTGTCTTTGTCACTGAAGATCCTGCCAAACATGCCCCAACAATTACCTCTCTCAAAATCATTGAGATCTCTTCCTCTAGCCATGGTAGTCATAACAATGGGCAACTGGGCCTTCCCAGCATTTTTATACATGGCCTGAAGCAAGATGGGATGCTAAATTGCTTAATTAACTCAGGAAGTACACTTGTGTGGAAGCATCTGCTTTCAATATACTTTGAGTCCCTCATTTACTGGAGTGTTTTTTTTTATTTTGGCAGTTACCTGTCGTTTGTTATGAAACTTTTCCTAATATTATCTGAACTTTACTGCTGGATTCGCTAGCTAGCTTGTTAGCTAGCTAGTGAACCACCAATCACGTTAAGCATGATGTATTCATGGTTCCATGTATTACCATTAACTGTGATGCATTTCTGAGTGGAAAACTTTTAGGTCTTGCTATTGTGTCAGGCCTTAAAATGAGCCCTTTGCTGTTTCAAATTGACTAAATGCTACCTATTTGCTGCTACAGACACGTTTCTGTGACTAACTGCACTTCCCCAACAGCAAATTTACAAATAAGAATCATTTAATTGATGGTTACAAAAGCAGAAATCTTGGTAAGTACCTAGCAAGATACAGTAAATTGATATCCAGCTAGCTAGCCATCACAACGAGCTGTTATTTAGATATGACTTATTTTCATGGAAAATACTCAACAGGACAGTATGAGCTACAGTTATCTGAAAAGTGCAGACACCCATTCATATAATACATGATAACAGCTATCATCCAAAACTACTTGTACAGCTACAGTTTTACAACTATAACAAGTAGTATGATAAAAATAAAAATACAACATATTGCAAAATATATACTATTACTTTTACAATAAATGTTCGGAAATAATTCAAAATATTTTCACACCAGTTGCAATGTAAATACACAATTCACAAGGGTGGATACAAACTGATAATGTAGCTGTGTGTTAACTATCCAGTGCTTACCCTTGCCTGTCATGGCTCCTCATCATTGTACACAACAAAACACTTTAGTTTGAAAAGGGAATCACATTTAATGAGGAACATGCACTTCAGAGAACAATTGACGAATGCAGCTTCTGAACTGGATTAGACTGCAGCTGTTTGCAGCTGAACCATTAACCACTAGGTGTTTAAGGAACTGGAATATGTAACCTGTAGATACTCATGCAAGATGAAATAGCATATTTTAGGGCCTTACCTGGTACAAGATACCCACCAGATGTACAAGAGTTTTGGATAAGACATTCATAATTTAACAACAGAAAGGACATTTTTTTTTGCTTAGATAAGATATACAATTAAGGAGGATTATACTACAGATTTTAAACTACAGAACATGAATTTCAAAGCTTTTCTGTTTTATGATCTAAATTCTGAAAAGTACTGGTACCAATAGTAAAATGAAATATATTTGTTGTGTTTGTAATGCAAACATTACTATCTGGAACTAATCTTGTCAATGATTAAGTTGGTTCTGTCACATTTATTTAGGTATTAGCAACATATTTTGTAGCACCTTATCAGGTTTAAAAACAAAGGATGGCAAAAAATGTACTATAATTGTGTACTATAACAGAACCATAAGATGAGTTATTTCATATCACAAAATGTATCAGCCTTATTTCTTAAGGAGTTCCTTACCCATCTCAGTTGGTCTTTTATTGGTCCCTGTTTAACCATGATCAGGGTTTAAATAATGTTTTTGGTTAAGGTGTGCACAGGAGCTATCATTCACACTTGAGTTGACTTTGAGAAAGAAAGAAGAAAGAAAAGTGCACAATTCATGTCAGTGGTTCACAATTATTTTCTGGCAGGCCAACTGTAAATTACAGGAAGTCCTGATTGCTGACATAATGACATGGAATGATCAAGCAAACCCGTTTTAGAAAGTTTAGACTTTCCCACATCAAGGAGATACATCCCGTTTGCAAATGTTTACTTCAAATCCCGAATCTCCCCAAGGGGATGAATAAAGTATCTATCTATCTATCTATCTATCTATCTATCAAATCTGATATGTTTATCAATACTATAGCATCCATTTTCAGCTTTTCCACATATTTTATGTAGAGCCACTTGCAAAAACACGCTTACTCTTGTATTTCCATTTGGCATGGTCAGATCTGAAAAGATACTGGTGACACAAACCTTTCATTTTCACTACACTTGTACGGGAAGAGCACTAGATACAGACTACAAAACTACTAGAACAATTTGAAATTGTGAGGCTTAATAAATCATTTTTAGTAAACTTAATATTAGCTGTTTTCTTTTCTTTTAAAGCTACCACCAAGTGAACTGAAACTAAGGGAATGTGAGGTAATGGAATACAGTGCACACAACCATTCAGTAAGGAGGAGTTAAACACCCTCGATTACTGGTATGTAAATGTTTACCCAACTTTAACTTTTGGACAAGTCAAGGCTGTCTGACAAGCTGCCTCTGCTCCCAAAACTGCAAGAACACCCAGCTTGCAAATGACTGGTTCACTGTAAGGCAAAGGGGTCAGCATTTATGTCACACTTCCAAATTTTCAAAGAATAGATGTAATGCTATTACCAGGAAACACAGGCATGATAACTGAGTACCTGTTCGTTATAATTCTGTTGTTTTTACAGTTTGAACTTTGCCTTGTACAATACTGCTCCATTTAAGGTAGCAGGACATATTTCTTGGGGCATCTGATTGCATGATTATCTCTTGTCATTTTCAGGTCACTGTGTATAAACTGTACAATCACAAATGTGGAATCTTGAAATTTGTGCTCTAAAAATACACATTTTACTCAGCTGATGTTATGTCTACCAAAAATGCAGGTTAATGGAAAATTATAATAAAGATACAAAGATCAGAGAATGTTTAAGATTTTCCACTTCCACAGATGCATAATTATCATCATGGTGCAATGCATACAGGTGTTAACAATGCTGAGATTTGTGGAAAGAATCAAAACACCAGAGAGAGAGCAAACATTTTGCCTCCAGGGGATTTGCACTGGATAATTACCAGAGACAAGAAGGCTGCTCACTCCTGAAACATTGCCTGTACAAATATCCCTGTGCAAATTTTGAGTGGCTGGTTTGGTGGACTTTTTATACACTGCCTGCTGAAGAGACACTCTTTAAATGATCCACATTTTATTTTGCCATTATGCAATGAAGCACATGTGGTCAAAACAAAACAATTATAACATAAATAGGCCAACACAAACCATTTTGTTTATAAATGTCATAATGATCTCCTTCTCTTGGCATCATTAAAGGATAAAGTACCAACAGCCTCATTTACTACTAAAATGTTTGGAATTGTGCAAACTGCCCTTGAAAGGTTGGATAATCTGGTGCTATCCTCCAATTGAAATGTTACTTCAACAAATCAAGGCCAGACCTCCACAGCAGAGTTGGCCTTGCAGATTTGGAGGGAAGGGTCAGAGCAACTTTGCCATGGAAACGGGACACCAGGGCAGAGGAAGCGCATTCCGTGAGAAGTCCATGCTTTTTGAGCAGGGACCATCCGGACGGGAGATGGGGGTATTTACAGGGCGGAAATGGCCACAGCAAACAAACCATGCATTTAGTTTGTGGAAGGGACAGATTTCAGTAGCAACTTAATGGACTGGAAAAGAAGTAGAATCTGAGAAGGGGCTGAGGCATTGTAATACACACATTTACTAGAAAGCCTGGTCACAGGTTCTCTCAAATTAGAGCCTGCTGTCACCACTGCTTAAAATATACCTAGCGCTATCTGTTTCCATGCACTGTCCAACAGCTCATTTACGCTTGGTTCAGTGTGTTCTAAAATGTGTTTACATATATATCACTGATCAATAATGTTTTCAGCACTGTTTTCAACACTGAGCTTGGTGTTCTCTGTGGCTAAATTTAAAATATTTATGACATTATTATCAACATATTCAAGGATGATTTTGGTTGCCTTCCCCTTCATCATTAATTTTGCATGAAGGGGAATGCAACCAAAATCTGTCTTTTAGTGTGTTGATTATCATGTCATAAATGTTTCAAATTTAGCAACAGAGAACACCAAGCTCAGCACAAATCTCCCAACTTCAGCAGATCTGATGAAGAGATGGTTCACTTTGCTGGCTCTGCGGGTCTCTGTGGAGTATTTCTGTTTATCATACTAAAAAGGTCTGTATTCATAAATATTCTATAAGAACTCTTAAGAATGAACTTAAGACACTTTCACATTTAGTATCCAATTTTGCAAAGAGTTAAAAGCAATATTCCTACTAGCAAGTGCAATGCTTATATGCTTATTTCATTTGTACTAACTGTCACTTTCCCATTGCAAAATAATATGACAACTACAAACCTCACATTTTGATCTTGGCCTACTGTAGCCATTTCTGACATGCAAGTATAGTGCCAGTAGTCTCCAAGTGTTTTCCTGTTTTAACTGAACAGTCCTAAAAGGTATTTATGAACCACTTTAAGCCAGATATGTAAACTTTTATACATTTAAGTGCCAGATTCATGATTAAATGTATCGATGGGCTGAGGCTTATTGTATGGACTCCTTGAATATGAATTCACTATTTTTCTGAATCTACCCACCTACATTTTTTAGATGCCAGTATGCTCTGTCGGTATGTTTTTTTTGCAACACTTTCTTTAATATGGTGGAATAGTATAGCTGTATAATCACTGGTTTTCTCTTCAATGGATTATCAATAGTTTTCATGTAACATACTGAGTATTTCTCTGGTAGATTTTATTTCCTGCGTGGGTGATACCCCCCTCCCCTGCTAGGGACTCCCCAGTCACAACACCCACAGCCAAAGCTGTTTCTGCTATTAAGCTGTGCTGTGTCTCAGACATTCGTAACCCTTGACCTCACAACACCCTGCAGAGAGATATAGCTCTCTCTCTCCCCCCCTCTCTCTCTCTCTCAGAGTGAAACAGAGAGCCAGCTGCACGCAGTCCACCCATCAAATATTTTAAGGACTTGAACTGGATATGTCACATAGTTATGAGCTAAAAAGCTGTCATGAACAAGCATGTGGCTTAACCCTATGCTGTATGGGAATGCTAGCCAGACTCTGACCCCATCCTGTGTGTGTGTGTGTGTGTGTGTGTGTGTGTGTGTGTGTGTGTATGACAGGGAAGGAGAAAAGGAGACGGAGAGAGGCCTGCACTTCAGAAAATTTTCAGGGATAACTATATTCATAATGCACATAACTGCCCACTCATACCTGACAACTGTCACAGTTGAAATCTCATAGGTGACAGAGGCTGTAGTTAGTTAACTACCTACAAAGACAAAAATTATGTGTTTGCTAGGGCATATATAACTGAACTGATTACCTGCTACAGTATGACATTCCTGTTACCATGGATTAGCAAGTTAGATAACACAATGAGAATCCTAAATTTGAACAACGATCTAAATGACATGGGGGAAAACTGCACATTCAATTCTTGTGCAAGTAATTCTCTTCCTGTGTAAGACAGCTATCAAGTAACCTCTTCCAAGACAAATACAGGAAAATGAATTACTCATGAACAATAAGGTGACAAGGGAAAATGAGTTCTTATTTTCAGTTGTTGAAATAACAAATGCAAAAGAGATACATTGCAAATATTTCCCTCAATTCAAATATATTGTACTTTACAGTAACATTGTGTTTGAGGTAACTTACAAATGAACAGGCTGTGTGAATCGACCATAGATTTAAGGTCATGTTCATATTTTTATAACACTAGAGTTGAATGAATATGAGTGAAAATTTAAGCAGGTAGTATACACATAAATGTATATGCATTAAGAAAATTACAGCTAACATCCAAGCATCTAGAAGAACTATTATTCTAATGCTAATCTGTGCCAAAAGTAAAGAACATTGTAAAGCAGCTTGCAGATCATAATGTTTTGAAGAAAACACCTTTCAGCATCTGAGAGATGCAGTGTCATTAAACCGCTTTTGTGTGTATGTTTGCTTAACAAACATAAATTTTTCAGGTTCTTAATATTTGAAATTATGTGAAAAATGCAGCCCACAAAATTGTGCTTACACTGAAACTGGGCACATATAGCATGTGGTTCAGAGTACAAAAGAAAGGTCCTTCTCATGGTTGAAACGTTGTTCCTCAATTCACAGATGTAGAGCAGTAAGATGCTAACCACAAGCCACACTGCTTTCCTGTTGGTCTTTCTAACATTCACTGAATACAAAGATGTGCCATAGAGGAGCCCTCATATGACTGACAACACTAGGACAACATAAAGCACCAACAGCAGCAGGCTTTACTCAAGGCTACAGCATTGGTGCACACAGTATAAAACACTGTCTTTGGTGTCCTGACGTTTCAGCCACTTATCACTTGAAAACAAACCTTTTCCACAAATCTACTGTGGGTCAACAAATTTTAAAGGAGCAATAAACAAAATTTAAAAAGGTAAATAAGTCATGATTGATTGTTACCAGTAAACCTGTAACTTCACAGCCTTTCAGTGCTTTTCAGCTCTTGAATAACAGACCTATGTTTGTCAGTTGCATTTTTGCTTAACCTAAAGAAGGTACTGAAAGACAGGAATGGGCCTAACTGCCTCATTGAACCATTAACAAAACTAGGCAAAAGGCTTGTAGATTGACATTTATGAATGATAATGATAACTCCACTGTGGAATGTACACATCACTTTACGTCTGTGTTATCATAGCATTGTTAATATTTAAATACCAGAGATGAGAGATGGTGTGAAGTTATCTATGTTTGAGAAGAATGCTAAACCAGCTGAGTATATTCACATGTTAATTGCTTTTATTAGCATTTAATCCACTCAAAGTTCACTGTAAATTCAATTCTGTTCATCTTTAACTTTCCTCTCTTTTAATTTCTTTGCCTTTAACATGTTCCGCAAGTCATGTTGAAGCCTTGAATGCCATCCAAGTATATCATTAACCAATACATTGCGAAATCTTTAGACCAGTTTACTAGTGCAAGCCAATTAACCATGAAAACTCAATGTCAGTTTCTTCCCATTGGATAAGTAATGATTAATGGGGCTAGTAACTGAGAATTGCTATTTTATGGCCAAAGCTCACCTGTAGGGCAAGACGATGTTGACACTGCAAAAGGGGCATTGGCCTTTTACTGTCAACTACATAAATAGCTACAAGCTTTTCATTTAAGAATATAAAAGCTAATTTGCAACAGTATATTTTAATGCACAGTACATTTTAACAGGATGTAATAAATATAATTATGTAATTCATACCATGGATGACATATACCCGACTAGCTGGCTAGCTTGTTCAAAAAGTAAGCTAGTAAACATGTACATTTATGCAAACATATTTGGACTAACCAATCTGACAAAGCCAAAATACAACATTCTTAATATAAGAGATGGGAGACAAACCCATATTAGGAGTATTTAAATTAGTAGTGTTGAGTATTCCCATTAAGTAGTACTCAGACATCCTGACTCATTATTGCATATACATACAAATTCTTTCTTTGAGGCAATACAACCTAAATATACATATTAATTACATATTTACTACATTATTACATTTTTAACACCCAAGTTATAGTTGCTGTTGTGTTGGGAGCAAATATTTCCTTGCATATTAGTATTAGTACAGTGCAGTACAGGATTTACTGATTTCCACATTTATGAGAATCTCAAGAGTGTGCTGGAAGCCCCTGCAAAATCTTATGTTAATGATCCAAATACCACATATCTGAATTAAAATTCAGATGAGTCAAACCATAATATATTATCACGTGTGCCTGTGAACAGAATAGCTGTACGCTAAAAACAGAATCTCAGTATTTTACAATTTGTGTTGCTTGGACTGTTTTAACTTGATCTCCACTGTTATTTGGAAAGATTTGCTGTGTCTCTGAGAAATTTCTGCTGCATACACCAATGTCAGATTTATCCAACATGGCAGACACCTATGTGGCAGAGAGCGGAGGTGTAGGTAATCAGATCAGTGTCATGGAGTTGCATTGGGATATGGGAAAATTTGCAATTTGCACATATCAGTTTTATGTTATTTCAAAGTAGTGATGTGCAAAACATACTGAAACTCACCCTCGGTATGCCATTTATGTACAATTCAAATATATATATATGAAATACTTGTAAAATATGAAAAAGGGAAACACTGTTTGGTAATAACTTTCCACCGGACTCATCTGAAGTGTCATAAGCGCTGCGACCCATTCCACAGCCCCCTTCAGTTCTGTGCCATGAAAGCTTGAACAAATACTGAGAACAGACGCTTTCTCTGTGTTGCTTGATATACTTTAAATATTAAATCCCAAGCTTGCAGGTGCACTCTGTTTAGACACATCCAGAAACGTCCTGCACTGGTAGCTTATGAGTTACAGGATCAAATATATGATGACAGTAGCTAAACATGAAGCCTATTTCACATTTTAAAAACACAATGACAAAATAATGATACATTTTTGTAATTTGCGCCAAATGGTTACAGATGCCCGTTTAGAGAAACTAAAAATTGTTATGTTACTGGTTAAACCGCGTCTTTATCACTTCTTAAAACTAACTATGCAAAATATGCTAATACTAGGTTTCATGCTTTTTTAGAGAGAGCCCACATGATGTTGTAGCATATGCTAGCTGGTGACTACAACCTGTGCACACGCACATCATAGTAAAAAGGCTGTATCAAAACATTCAGTGTTATTTTGCTGCAATCGCCCACTCAATGGATATCCCTGCAACTTCGTTCCAAACGCAAGTTACGTCAAGTGGATGGGGAATGTCATCCCCAGGGTGATTAACAAACAAAAATGTTATGCGTGTATTTTAATAATATTTACTGTGGAAAATAAATTAAGCAGACCTTCGTTGTTTTTAACTTAATATTAACAACTGCACAGTTCAAGAGAGAAAAGGCCTTCGTTGCTTTCACGACCCCATGGTTGACAGCCTAGGGAGTAAAAAGTTAACCTAACTGACGCCCGTGTAAGTCTACCGCCTATCGCCTGAGCTCCTTCCTGACTGCGATAGCCTACCAAGCCATTGCCAAACTTAAATTGTATAAAACCCAAAACTTGGGGCCTCTGGTGCGACGGAGCTTGTCACTCAGTTCGAAAACTAAAAACAGTGTTTGAAATAATGAACAGGAGTTACTTACAAATAGTAAGTGAAAGCGCTTAGTCCTGTTGGAACGGCTGCGAGTCCTTTGCCGGAGCAATCAGCACCTCCGTCTCCGTCGCAGCGACACGAAGTCGAGCAAAGAGCTGGAGTAGATTGCCCTTGTCCAGCAGCACTGCCACATATTAAATACCATCCCGACAGTAATATCCGAATGATCAACAAGCGCATTTTCGTATTTGGGTTCTGTTGATCAAAACGAGTCTTTCTTCTTCTCTTTTATTAAAAATAGTAGATTTAGCTTCCCCCTTTTATTAGGCTGCGGAAAATACAGACCTCCTATACAGGTTACCTCATTTGTATCAATGTTTAACGGAAAAATCCATGAGTTCGTTTAGCTACTCATAAATCATCTAAAAATGAAAATCCCTCTTCACGATCCAGTCTCTGCAAAAAGAAACACATACTCCCTTATCACTCTTTGCTTGAGCTTTGTGTTGTTTAAAAGAAAACCGAACTGAATTTCAGCCAAGAATAATCGAAATTTGCCCGTCAATGTTAATTCCTCGTAGAGTGGGAGCTCCGTACAACCAAGCGGCACCACGGTAAACAGATCAACACCTTTCGCTTTTTTACGTTTTCGGTGTCCCATTAAAGCAGGGAACCAGGCTCCACGGAGTTTCCTTGAATTCGACAATCACCGCGCAGGTTTTTAAACCGCGACAAAAGCATAAGCTGCGCCGTATTCGCACTATCTTTGCTTCTTGTGATTTGTTTCCTGTGAAAACACAGTCAGCTTTCAGCCATTCCTCACGTTTCCTCCCCTAGCTCCTTCAATACCAGCATTACAACCCCGCTCGTTCTCGCTCGCTCGTTCGAAGCCCTGCGGGACAAGGAGCAACACGACCTGCTGAATATGTAAATTAAACCTACATATTAATGACTTCTTGACGTCACTCATTGGCAAATGTGTTGGAATAGAGTTATGTATGTGTAATAAAAGTAGTTATGCACGGGCAAGACACACGGACACGTTGGCGAAGACGAAGTTATACGCTACATAGCGCCGGTCCTGCTCGGGGGAAGCGCGACTTTTTCGTCTATTAGTTTTGTTGTCAGACTTCTTAAAACACTCTGAGACTCACCTTTTGGAGCTAACAGAGGCATGCGGACCAACAGATTTTTTAAAATGAGGCTATATCGACTGAAGTGTTAAGGTTTTTAATCAGCACATGAACTGTAGCAAGAGTGCGGTTCTTTAATTACTGCAATATCGCAATTATGAATAACCTACACACTTAACCCTTAACGGTTTGACAGCAGTTCAATGAAGTCGACTGTCTAGTATGTTTTCTCAGTGTCACAACATCCACCTGCCTAGCCAGTATTACATTATTATTATTTTTTAAGTGAAAATGTAAAACAAAAATACCAACATGATATGTACCTGTATTCCATGTATAGATCATGAAGATGAACCACTTCAGCAAAATATAAAAGAGAAATGGAAAATTAGAATCACAGAAAATGCTGTGGATATTACAATACTGAAAAGAATACCCCAGCTACTTTCACCCTTCACACTTACACCACATAGAGTACTACAGTTATTGTACATGTGCAATTTCAGCTAAAACACCATGATTTCCAGCATTCCAGTGCATACCTTGGCATAAGTGGAAACACTTGCTCTGGAGGTTGCTATGCCACACATTTTATATGGGCTCTTGTGACATCACTTTTCAGCATATTCCAGAAGCCATGCTGTACAATTTTGAATTTTCTTTTTCGAAAGTTTTTCTTTTTCATTGCCAGTTGCCAATTGCCAATAGTAGCTATAGATAAACTTGCAATTTAAACAGAAATCATTGAACTTGGGTTGAGGCTTCAACCCAAACACAGAACAAAAACTCAGAAATCATTGCCCCAGAAAATTTAATTCTTGCACATATTGTTCCATCAGTAAATGTACTATGCACTATTACAAATGACAAGGCCATTTACTACCATCCATTTTTACTCTTAAATCCCTAGGCATCACAGTCTTCTCCAAAGAAGATGTAGTTAGTCAAACATTCTCCTCACAATGTATGATTTAAATAATGTGAAACTGAAATGAAAATTAGTAAACATCTGGGAGACACTATTGCTGAATGCTAGGGATTGACTAGCTTGGCATATACAATATATTGCAGTAGTGCAAGGAAATGGGTTGGCAGTACTTCTTTAGTGAAGGGCTAACCCAGAAAGTAATACCCCACATAAAAAATGATTTGCCCACAAAGAGGCTCAAAACCCCAGTGCTATAAATTTTACCTTCACGTTCAGCACTGTGCATTTAAACCAATAAATCCACAGGATCAAATTTTCCTCAAAAGACTTGGCTAAGAAAAAAGTGTGGCATTAAGGCATTCATTTACTCAAAAATGTCTTTTATCATTGTTTTTTTTTTGTTACTTAATGGAGTGGTCATCATATAATATTTCTACAAATATGTATTTACAGTTAATATTCAATCAATGAAAGAGGAGCATGTTAACTGTCAACGTTAACATTTTACATTTAATATTAATTTATTTGTCTGATCCACTGCTTGCTTGCTTGCTTGCTTGCTGTGTTATAAAGTATAAATGTTTGGTTTTCTTGTGCCATAATATTTCTTCATTTACAATTTCTAACATTAATATAATAGAATGGAGTATGGCTCAGTGTATAAAAAATTTATAAATAAGAATCCTTTGTTTATGACATATATGCACTAGGACACTTATGGTTTTAAGGTACTGTCACTTTTAGTAATTTAGTATATTACCTGTGCTATCTGATGCGACTAAGGTAAAAAAGGGAATGTTTGATGATAATTAATGTTGACAAAGTGGACCACATTAGCATTTTGAAGAGAAAGGACTGAAATAATTTTATGTTTCATATTGGTAATGTTGGGCATTCATGAGTTAAAAAGGATTTCATAATTTTACCAAAATCTCTCAAAAATCCAAGTTGATGGTCAATTAAATAACCAATCTACAACATTTTTGGCATATCCTGTGCGCCTGCCCAAGCTTTTAGGGACAGGTTTAATTAAGTGAATTATTTATTATGATGACTGTGTTTTTACATAAATTTTCATGAACTTTATGAAGCAAGGACTCTCAGTCCATGCATTTAATACAATTTGCTGCTAAATGTAATGACAATGTAATTCTTTTTTATTATTATATTTTACAGATGTACTGCAGGGTTCATGTGTTGCTAGTCTTGAGCAAATTTACATTCTTGTTAATGTATGTGGTCAGAAGTCGTTTGTGTCCAGTGCAAGTACTTGGGCCTGTAGGTTTCTTTTGGCATGCACCACATGTGCACTCATCCACTTATTGAGAACGGAGTGAAGTATGACTCATCTGAACATATGAGTTTTTTCCACTGCTCAGACCACTGCCTGTATTCTTTTTACCACTTTACTCGCAAACATGGCTTTTAGGTGTAATAGGGGGTTTATGCACTGCAAGTCGACCAGAGTATCCCTCTCTGTGAAGTTCTTACCAGGTTGTTCTCAATGAAACTGCCTGCCCATACCCTAGATTGATATTGGCAGTCAACTGATTCAGGGTTGCTTGTTTTGCCTTGCACCTTGAACCAATGCACAGACATCATGGTTGAGGAGTATGTGCATTTGACCACAGTTGCCCCTAGTCCATGATGTCTTTCACTCAGACTTACGTGCCAACATTACCTTAGCCATTGTTCCTTGTGAAGCATCAACAAGTTGAGCAGTCTTTGTCACTGAAGCTCCTTTCAAATGTGCCCCAAGAATCACCCCTCTCACAAAGTCACCAAGATCTCTTCCTCTATCAACAGTAGCCAAGATAGTTGACCTGAGCTTGCCCAGAGTTTCTAGACATGACTTTAAGTACAATCTGTTGTTAATTGCTTAAGTCACTCTGGAAACACACTTGTGTGGAAGCATCCGCTTTTAATATACTTTGTACCCCTCAGTTACTCAACTGTTTCCTTTATTTTGGCAGTTACCTGTACATGCAACAATACCATGTTATTACTGACGCTATATCATTTGATTTTTATTAAAGTAATTCAAGTGCTAATAATAATTAAACATTGTAAGAGTGCATCTTTGCAAGTTTAATTTAGTACATTTAATACTTTATATGAAGGTTTCAGATTTATATACAGTAGGTACTCATTCACTGGTAGCAATTTAATGTGCACTATTTGCAATCACTACAATGTATTGGTGCTTTGTTGGGTTTAAATAATAGTATGCTTTTGCTGAGCACCACCACATTCTATTCCTGAGGTTTAATAACAAATATATATTACACAGCGAAAACGAAAAATAAAAAGAGGATTTAGTGAAGAAAAAAACAAAATGTGAATCTTCCACATGACAGTGATGATGGAGATTCAGTATGAATGCACACATTCTACATCCCAGCACACTTATCAACACTCACAAAAAATGCAGAAAGAAAGAAAAGGTCTGAACAGGTAGTACATTTTCATGCAAATAATATTTGCATAACTTGCTTTCGTCAGTGTGGGGTGAAAAGGCACTTGTACAACATGTTATGATAGATAGTTTAAAAGGAAATAGCTGGAACTGAAATACATTTACATGGCAAATATCTAGATCAGTACATAAATAGACAGTGACTATCAAAATGGATTTATCAAAGCAGTGTCAGAGACAAGGAGACCTAAGAAAAGGGTGGCCATCTGATCTATAATTTATATTGCATACTTCATTTATTTGTTCTGCAGTGCATTTAAAGTATGACTTTGTAGATTAGGAGAAACATGCCTTCAGATGTTTGTGCTCACAGTCTGAATAAATGAGGGTAACTTTTGTCCCCATGATACCTTGTGAAAGGTCTACCATACCTGCTACAATTTTTGCAAGGACTCATGACAAGGTTAAGGTCATGACAGTAGTCAGCACTCTAGTGTGAGGGTGTGATGACTCTGGAAAGCTCATATTAACAGAGAGTGGTCACAGGTAAAAGAGGGAACAAGCAGATAAACATTACGATGGTGAAGTCCGGTATTAAACATTTGAGCGCTCTGGATTTAAAAAATACCAGAGAACTACCTTAGCCCTACCTGAATTACATTTAGGTTTTGAGCATTCATTTAGATGTTAATCATCGTTATGATTATCATCATCATCATAACTACAATCCTTCTGTGCTGTGGTTCATATGAGCACATTGTTGATTTCTTGACTTTTAAATATGTAATAAATAATGTTGGCTTTCGAATGTGATGATGAGAAGAAGGTATTTGGAAACAGATCAAATTACTGATCTGTATCATAACTGGAAAAGGGATGGCAACAGGAAATAGCACCTGAAGTGGCGTTATAGCCATGCCGGTTAGTTTAAACATAGGTTTCATTTGTCTGAAGATATTTACATCCATGTGTCGACTTTAAACCTGATTATCAAGACCCAGGTTAATCTAATGAGCTTTTTATGTAAATTTTATTTCAGTTTCAAAGTGATATTTAGGAATGAGTATGAAGGATTTGTAGGTTAATTTGAAAATTAGATTGTAATGTTATGAGTCTCTGCCTGTCTCATGGTCAAAAATAATTATAGAATTTTGGGGCTGATACTTCTTTGTGTTACACACTTTTGCAGAATGATCAATACTGAATCATACAGAATGAACATACTGGATTGTGGATTGACCTGAGTGAGCTGATCCATTCAGGGAAGAATGCTGACCTTAATAACTGTGGACCCTACTGACCAGATAGGGGTGGTTAGTGAGGCCTGCAGTTTCTTCCTGCACAACATTACAAAATCATCCCTTCCTTATCACTTACTCAGCCTAGCTCCTGGTCCAGGCCCTGGTCCTCTCCTGCCTGGCCTATTGCAATCTCTCTTTGCTGCCTCCCTGCATGTGTGATCAGATCCCTACAGCTTATCCAGAATGCTGTTATTTGACTGGTTCCTGTGCTCTCCAATGTCTTACCCCCCTCCCGATGTCCCTCTGCTGGGTACTGGTTAACTGCTTGCCTCCATTTCCAAACATTGGTCTTTGTCTTTTGGGTGGCGTGGGGAACGGTTATCTTTATCTTCAGTCCATCATCAAATCCTACATAAAAGCCAGGTCACTCTATTCTACAACCTCAGCATGCGTGGAAGTCCCCCCCTCTTCTGTAGCTGCATATCCTGGTTACATCCTCTGTCTGTTCTGACCCCAATGTGGTGGAACAAGCTTCCAGTTGTAGAGTTGGTGGTAATAGACTGAAGAATGCACTTTGGCCTCTCTGCACAAGCACAAACTTTCCTTTCCCATTTGTTTGTTGTCTATTGAAGTTTTACTGAAGGGTATGCTGTAGCTCTTCTGTTAGGTGTGTTGTAGTCTTACTGTATATGCATTGCATTCTGTAGCAAGACATGCGTGCACTTGTTATCTCTGCATTGTTTGGAGCTAATGCATGTTCAAATATGTTCTGTGGTGTGCAGTATCTATAGTCTTTCATGCCACTTTATTAGATATACATTTTTCTCACATTTGGTCAGTTCATCAAAATTTTAAAAATCTACTTAATGACAAATATAAATGTAATGCAATTGTGTAATAATTTCATCTACCAGCCTGTGACATCACTGAATTGCTCAGGTTGATATTGATGTTATTTAACGCTGTTCAATCAATAACAAAATGGAGAGGCAGTGCCACCTGGCGGTACTACTTGGCAACACAACATGGTTCAACATTATCTTGCGAAGAGGGTGGGGTTTTTGCATGTCACTTCCAGGCTTATTAAGTATGGTACCTTTTTAATTTTTTAAAGTATTGATCAGACATTAAGTAGATGAACTTTAAAACAACAAACATTTCAGTTAGATTTCTCTGCTTTATATTATTTTGCAAAGGTAAAAGGGTGTAGGTATGTTAATGAGTCAACAGTTTATAAATGATCAGCAGTCAGGTAATTTTTCCTCGAAGTAAAAGAAAACGTTAAGCACAATACATGTATAAATTCTGTGTATGAAAATGGATCGAACAATAATTTATGTGTGATATAATATGCACATTTTGAACTACATCCAAATTATTTGTATTTCCTTCACTTGTTTTAGCATGTAATATTTGCAGCTAAAATAATATCACTTCAATACAAGTGAAAATTTACACATAGTTTACCAACCAATTACTGCAAAATAGCACATAGTCACCAATATCTCGTAGTTCAGTTCTGATCTGACAACCTGCAAAATTTCACAATGTATTGCATTAACATCACCCAACTTTCAAATTTCAGCTTACCAACATTTATCAGAGGAGAATACTATGGGTATATGCATACTTAAGTGACATGTCTTTCACAAGGGTAACGAATCCACAAAGCTTGTCTTGTCTTGTGTGTTAATGCATTCAGAACATTCAGAGCAAGAATAAGTAAATAATACATTAGGCGTGTCTGGAACAGAATAATAATAATAAAACTCCTCAGCTGCATCATCATCAAAAGAGGACATAGGGCACATCCATCCTGGTTTTGATTTACACAGATAAAGTCACAGAAAATGGATGACCAAGGACATTCTCGCAGTGCAAAGTAGCTGTAGAGTTGTTTCTTGATGTGACACCATCCTTATCTTCTCTTCATGACATTACTTTTATTTGGTCTATCACACATCTCTGCCTTAGTGCTCAGAGTATGCCAATGTCCACACTTGCCAGTTTCAGCAGAGTTGAACAGTACTGTCGGCAATGACCTGAAAAATATGCGTTCCACGGTGAGGATGAAGCAACTAACACAGTCATTGAAACAGATATTCCACAGTTTACACAGTTGATCCATTTTTCCTGTTTAAAATCCATTGCTACAATCCTAGTTTCACTGTGTGAGCCTGCAAATTTATGATATAATACATTGTGTTTCATGTTCACTTACTCATACAATGACAGAAGAAACTTAATGCTTAAGCAAGTGTAAAAGCACTGACCTTAAAACATTAAAGCTTTAGTTCCATTCCAACAATTCTGGCTTCACAAAATTGTAACTGCATTTTCACATCACATATTTTCCTGAGAATATATTTTGCACAACTGTTGTATTACCAGTACTTTGGAAGCAAGCAAATATAATTACCTACAAAATAACAAATAGTAATTAGAAGAAAAAAATCATTTGGATTTTTATGTGTCAAATATTATAGCTGTGGGTGCTCAAAGAGCTATAAGTAATTCAGTTGAAGGAGAATAAATCTAGGGCATTATTTTTTACATGAAGGAAAAGACGTATGGTACAATGCTGCCACCTGTTGCTCCAGAGGATGGCTTGCACCAGTGCAATGCCAGTGCCACAGGGGAGAAAGTCATTTCTGAATCAATGAGAGTGGACAAGGAAATATGCTTTGGTGAGATTTTTAACCACTGAAAAAAATATTGTGGTAAGTCCTAAAATAACACTGTGTTTACACTCACCAGAGTCAACGGGAGACACTTGGTTCTTCCCTCATCTAGACAGTTGGCTGTATGACAGAACCTTATGGTCTTCCATGAGACAGCCCTTTAATTTACAACAGCTGGTTGTACTACACTATTGTTACTTATTTTACAAAGCTAAAAGTAAGTTATGGTATTATAAAACAATGTATTTTGTCAAGCTTAACTATATCATTCTGTCTGTCTAAATGAATATTAATGGCTTTCGTAATTATTATGATAGATACCATGAACAGCTGTTGCATTGCCACTACCAATTGTATTGTATTAAGAGGCATGATTATTCTGCAGTCTGCATCAATTGCTTTGCAGTAACAAGCTTGCAAACTGTATCTGCTACAGATATTGATGAATGCAGAAAAGACTTCTTGAAAACATTCAGGCAAATGAAAAAGAAAAAAAAAATGCAAACAAAAAGCATTTTTATTTTGGCATTAGTCACCCATGCAGTATGCTAATCTACAATAAGAAAGAAATGTGTTGGGTTTTTGGCACAAATTGCATTTATCCTTCAGAGTTTCAGAGATGTGTTGATTTCTTTGAGAAAAGTGCAAGTGATTTCTTTCTGTAAGTGAAATTATCTGGGGTAAAAATTAAGTTAAAGCCACAGACAATCACAGCTGGAGAGAAAGGGATCAAGATGGAGACCCAGAACAGCTGATGGCCACCATTGTCTTAAATAACTCCAGACGCTAATGTCTCCCCATTAATGCTTCCTATTCTGTCATTCAACAATCAATGACATGTGATTTAATATAAAATGGGTAATATAATTTGTATTTTTTTTTTGCGATACTCAATTACCTAGCAACTGACCATTGGCAAACTAATGCTTAGGTGAGGGGGCAACATTAACTTCTGTATGTCTTACTGTTAGCCTGCTAACCAAATTTGTACATTTTAATGGCGAAAGCCTGATGCACCTCTCAAGTGATTATGCAGGGCAGTGTGTTGACTATTGTTTAAAGAACTAAGGTCATCTATGTAAAATTTGTTCTTTGTCCACATACCATAACACTTAGTCAACAGTCTGGAAAATTAGTCATTGAGGGGAAAACAAGATATACTAGTTCCAAGGAGACTATCTAGTTACAAGGTCCATAATGAACTACAGACAGGCGACACATACATTCACCTACAGAATAATGGGGTACACAAACCAAAATTATTTATTTATTTATCCTTCATTTAACCAGGAAATTCCCATTGAGATAGAAATCTCTAGAAGTCTCACAAGAGAGACCCAAACAAAGAGATTTCTATCTCAACGGGACTTTCCAAAAGAGGTGACTCGAAACCTCAATATCTCTAGTCATATGGTTCTAGGGTCAGACAGGGCATAATTTATGCATTCTTACAACCTTCTCTGATGCATGAGACAGATTAACAAAAAGCTGGATGAAAGGCGTCTGTGTTGACACAAAGGAATGAGATAGAACCTTCCGTGGAAAAGATGGAGGATAGAAGGACTGGAGGAGAGAAACTGGAGGGACTCCGTCTTCAAACTTCAAATCTGGACTGTGTGAGGAGAGCACAAGAAGCTCACTGACATGGTCAGTACTGTAGATCCTAAGCAGGTTTAGGCTCGGTTTGCAGACCCCGTGTAGGGAGAGAACAGGATACAGGAAATTGCAGTCATCTTGCTCCCATTAAAAGCTGGCAGATGAGAGGGTGTATCCCATTCTGACATTCTATTGATTTTACCACGACAGGCAGAAATAGCTCCTAAGTAATTTTTAAATGGATTCAGACAATCTGCTCTCTAGGAGGAACTGGAGCAGTAATAAAATGGGCGGCATGTGGCACAAAGCTGATGCCGGCCTTCTTGAATGAAACAACTGACAAAATATATTCCAGTTTCTTTTAAACAGAACCTTAAGTAGATAGTACTCGCTGTAAAGGCCTGCATCATTCTCGTGACTGTGGGATCAAGGCTGAGGGCCTGAAGGAGCTCCCATTCTGGGGCACAGCATGTGAAACAAACCGTGCAAACCAAAGATTCTATCCAGCTGTTTTCCATCCAGATCCACACATCGTGCCCTTGTACAACCTGAAGGATGGGCTACAGCAACCTTGGAACAACCTCCTTTCTCAGACTAAATCCTACCCCATCAAGGAGGTATTGCTATTTTTGATCATGCTGGAGCTCAGTGGCCCCAGAATAACCCCCTCCTGGAAGCCAGATGTCAAAAGCCAATAAACTATAAGGTGAGCCAAGATTAAGAGTTTTTGTTTGTCCTTCCTGGGGCAGACCGTCTGGGCTGCAAAGCATTATGGCAACTGTACAGAAGGCTCAACAGCACTACCTACAGTTGCAAGGAGGTCCAACAGTCTCTCTGACATCTCACTAACGTCAGTATCAGTTTTTTTTGTTTTTTTTTTTTAGGTCAGGTGGGTGAGGTTCTAAAATCATGATGAAAATCCAACTCCTGAGATAGACATATGAGGGTGGAAAGCCTAACGAAACATTCACTCTCTCACTGCAGAGGAGGCTCACACTACTTTGTTGTTCATGTGCCTTAACATCAAGACTAGTTCTCAGGCAGCATGCTGCATGGACAACAGTTATTTGGGAACCCTATGGCAGTATTCATCCTTATAGAATAAGATTCACAATATGGTCAAAACACAGAGACATGCTGTTTCTTCAGCTGACACACAACAGATCACAATAACAGAATAAAGGCAAGGCAGCCATAGTGCATCATGCTCACAATTCTGATATTTCCACTGAGTTTAGAACTGCCTCAGTAGAGATGCCAGAGTTACTCTGAAGCAACCAAAATATTTAGCCTGGTGAGTGCGCTGAACACAGAAACCAATTCTCAGGCAATGCCCTGTTTGGAGCCAGGTGGCAAGGAAGCTTATGGCTGTTTCTCATTGACAAACAGGCTGTGCTTGACTGAGTTTTGACATTACAATTGAAACACTCAGGTAGAAGAAAGAACAGAACAGAAGAAGAAAGCCAAGGCATTTAGCCGTGAGGTTAGTGATCTGTATTCATCTTAAAATGGTGCAGAGAAACTGCGGTGCGTGGGCACACCCGAAACTCAGCTGGCTTGGGTGAAGGTGAAAATAGGGCATATAAGGTCCAAAATACAAGCCAAGTCATACACAGCAGGGACCCCTCTGCAAGGACATAAGGAACCTACCGAAGATAGCAGAACTAACAGAACCCAGGAGAAAAAGAGGTTTGGTGTGTGGGTGTACAAAATGATGTATTGTAGCCGACATCACCTTCTAGTGAGTCATTTGTTAGCTTCTCTTCACCTGGCTGTTAGGGTCAAGACCCAGTCTTGTGGTGGGTTAACTGTAGTGAAAGAGAACAATGGAACACATTTTTTGAAAAAGGAACAAATATACAGCATAGACCTATAGGTTACTTGCAGTGGGCATGTTTTTTTTTCTGTCAAAACTGTGGATATAGTGGAAAATTTGTGGATAACTGTAAACTATGTGCATTATGATATGAGCTAACATGCTAAGGATTGAAGAGCTCAAATTTGTGTATTAAGTTTGTCTAATTGTCATGCTAAATATATAAATATATATTGCTCTAGCTATGTAGCAGTACGTGGATGAGCAGTGTTGCCATAGTCAGGATAAAGGAAAGGAGCAATGAAGTTTGGCAAAGATCTGTTAATGCTGTTAGGGGCAAAATTGTTTAACACAAACATGTTTTGTGGCTGTATTTAACTAAACACTAATGTGTCAGTTTTTACAGATGGCTTCTTAGCTCACAGCAGCATGCAGCATTTGTGCTTAACCTTTATGTTATATTATTTATTGGTAGCTCACCATCATTTATGTAATCTCCCCCTATACATAGATAGCTTGCGAGCTTATTTGTAAAGTGCTTGTTAGGTGTCACTCATATTTTCAGCTACTTATCACAGCTTGCTAGCTAGATTTGTCACAGCAAGTATTAGTGGGGTTTGCACTATAATTAGGTAGCCAGCTCCATGTTCTGTTAATATTATTAGCTAGTATTTCATAGTTCCTCTGTTATCTTTTCGCTAGTAGAGCTAGCTACCTGATAACTATTTTAGGCAAATGATTTAGAACTCAGAATTATTAATGTATGAAAGCATTTTTATATCTGCATCAAATTCAACACCCTGCATGTCTTTTCTCACAAACAGTACATTATGACAAAGAGGCGTACTGGTTTTTCGAAAAGCAGCAGTAATATTTGCTAGCACTTACAGAAGGTGACATAATACTCAACTACACTTCTCAGGAAAAGGTGGCTCCCCAGTTAAACTCATTAGGCTAATTATTAAGTTGTTTATCTTTAATATAGGATATTGAAGATCAAAGAATACTAGTTACTGTTTAAAATTAGGTACAAGGAAGCTATGAATAGTGTATAGTTTACCATCAGAAGTACTGTTTAATGTACATCAATGTACATCAATATGGCATGACTTTTTAAACTCATACAATTTTCAACAAGTATTGCTACAAGAGGTGTATTACATTGTAACCTATTTGTGCTCTACAACAGCTTTCGATGCAAACTGGATGGAAGCATAAGTAGTTCAGCACTGCTGCTTAGGCAATAATGAAAGGTGGTGATGACTCAGGAATCACCTGAAAGTACAGAAACTGGCAGCAGCACTGGAATCAGAAATTCAACTGGCCAAGTGGCCAGCTGAAGATCTCCAGTCAAAGCTGTGGATTTGCACTTAACATCATATATTTTTTTAGGATCCATGTGTATATTGAAGCTTTGACTGATTGTCAACTTCCAAAGAACACAAGTTATTACTTAGATTACATATATAAATGATTTTCATTTCCAGTTTTGCTTCCTTAATCTTAGCCAATTTGAAAAGCTGATGGTTATTGTAATTGATGGTTTATATTCAAATGTATACTTATTTGGCTGAGTGAAACTCCACAAGAACAGTGCAATAGAAATAAATGTATTCACAACCTTTTTCTATTAGATTGGTGCTGGGCAAAGAAAAATAAGGACATTCATGCAACAGTAAAACAGAAGAACAGAGGAAATCAACAGTATATTAAGTTGTTTATGGTGCTGTCTCTTCAGATCTAATCAATTTAAAAAATTTGAAGAATTTATCAACTGATTGTGTTTGTGGCACTAAATTGTGAATGACATTGAAAGCCTTACTTGTATTTCAATGACAAAATATTAATATCCTTTGTTTAATGCACAGCTTTTCAGACAGCATAGTTTGATTTGGCATAGCACTCTTAAAGAAACAATAATACAATGCTTCAGTACAGCATATTGCATAGATTTCAGCAACTGTCATTGGGGTGCCAGGACAGATATAGGATTCTCTGTAATAAAACTTCATGGGTCACAAATTTAGTTCAAATTAATGTACTTAATGTCTGAAGATTTCAAGAGTCTCAATTTATAGGCCACTTACTGAGAAGTAGAGGTTGAAATGAATAGATTTTTCTCCATGTGATCAAAGTATCACATCATTTCCCTTTTTCACTGAAATAAGGCAGTTCACATTGAGAAGTGGGATTTCGGGGTCAAAAGTTAAAAACTACTGAAGCAAGGTGATTATTTGTATCCCAAAAGGTTTGTTCTGGGCTTAACAAACTCAGAATTAAAGTAATATTTTAAAATAAATCCATCACAGAACTAAGTACAGACATAAGGGATAGTTCTCCAACCGAAAAGCTGAACAACTGTATGCTGGGACTTGCGTTTAAACAACTTCTCAGCCCCATTAACACTTCACTTAAGCAAGGCCAGGACAAGGAGGAGAAATCTAAACATCTAAACACAAACTTGGCCTTTCAAAACTATTGCCTCACAAAATTCTAAATAACATTTGGCCAAATACCACTACCGCTCAGGTGAATGTACCTACTCTACCATTATACAAGAAGTGGCTGTGGACAGAGGCTTTACCAGAGGTATCAGACAGACATCAGGCAGCTTGAAATGGAAAAACACTTAGGACAACTCGGGGAACAGATGGTCTAGGGAACAGAAATAAAATCTGTTGATACCTGAAGGCAATTGCACAGAGCACACTATAATGGTGAAAATAGTGGCTTCACTATGTACTCGTGTATATAGACTAGTCACTAGCGAAACATGCATGTTGCATATATTATAACAGAAATGGAGTAGAGAAGCCAACTGTGTGCAAATTTTAACCCACAACCACCACCAGTGTCTTTTTCTTATGCTAATTACTGGTTTCATAGCGGTTTCTTTTGTACATTTATTAGCATACATTATGTGTGTAAACAATAGACTATTCCAACAGACAGAGCAGCACAAAAAACTTTTTCTCTCATAATTTATTTTGCGTATCATCCAATCATATCATTTGATTTTTTTTCTGTAAGTATTTTATACATATACATCAATGTCACACAAAAAACGTGAAAGAGGAAATTTAAAGACGTCATAACAATGCTTTAAATAACAGTCGAAATGAACAGGCTGAACAGTCAAAATATATAATTTTAAGTTTGGTCTTGTTACTCGAAACAGGTAATGCAGTCAAAACACGAATACACAATGTCTGAAATTTCCCATGAAAACCACTTATCAAAAAGGAGATTATAAAAACAAAAGGCTGTTACAAAAGAAAGCTCAAATCTTATTGCTCTTTTGTTCCAAGATTTCAAAACAGCCTTGACACAGACTAAAAATTCTAAAAGTGACACTACTATCATCTACATATTCTCAAACACAGTCTCTAACACAGAGCACTGCTCCTCAACATGATGTCTGTCTTAAGTTCATCAACAGAAGGACATTCTTAGTTCACTGCATGTTTTCATAAAAAGAGCCTTCCTGCAAAACCTACCCATATCTACTTTTAAATGGGCACTGTGAAAGATTTATGGTACAAATGTTAAATTTAGAAGGTTGCTAAATGTTTTATGAGCAAGGGCAAAATCCAGACTGGGTTATCTGAGCTTGCCAGACATTAAAACACCTGCCTTTCTGAGCAAAAACAGATGCACAGAATTGCTTCATTTTCTTCATTTTAATTTTTGATTTTTGGAAAAGCTGAGATGAGATGATTTGAACTTCTTTTGAAATAGGCAGCACTATTCAAATCAAGACTTAAAAAAACAAACAAACCAAAAGTAGTTCACTCATAATGTGATGATGCTTGCATAGGATTATTCAATTAATGAGAAATTGCTTGGATTAATTACATCTGAAATTTTAAATCCAGAAACATTCCAGGCAAGGACAAAAAGTTTCCTTCTGACGATTATTGTCCGGTGTAAAAAAGGCAGTATTTAGATAGATACAGTATACAAAAAGTAATTGCATCTAACAGCAATTTCACATGACATGTTAAGAAAGCTACAACAGCGACACATTGATTAGACAACTCCATCCCTTCTGAATTCTCTCCCATTCTGTAATCTTAAACAGACATGGCTATAGTTTCCAGCAAATGCATTTTTGCTAAAACACAAAGATGATATAACAGTTCAGATGTGAAAATGACATAAAACAAATCCTAAATACACGTTGAATGATATCAGTGGTGACAACACTACAAAGCAATTTACAAAGTCTCTCAGCATGAATATGTATAATCATCCACATAATATTGCTGCCTCTATGAATTTAGTGCTAGAAAACTCTGTGAAATAACAAGCTTTCCAAACCAGACCAGACTTCCAAAACGTAACTGATGGATTGAAGACAGCCCACTTATGAAAGTTATGCACAGATACATGACAATAAAAACATTCATATTTCAGTAGCTGCAGAATGTATTACTTTATCAGAAACAGATTAGAGTTCTGCATGCCAATTCATTACCAGACTTTTGATCAGAGTAAGTAGGAGCTCTTGATGTAAAAACTGAAGCCACTTGAGCTAAACTGATTGTACATACAGTACATACAAAAGCATTTAAGCTCAGTTGGTCAAGAACCTGCAGTGCAAATCTAATTCATGAACAACCTGAGATAGATGTCTCCCCCCTCTTCATCACCATATAAAATTCTTTAAGCAGATGTCTAAAGTATTAGTGATTGAACTGACAGTAATGAAAGTGTTCTAATTTATTTCATATTTTCTCTACAAAGTCTTCAGGTGTAGGTATCTCCCAGCCTAGCAGTTTGAAGTTCCATAAGTGACACTTAAAAGTACACTAATCACAACTGCCATTTTTTTTTTTAACATCGTTATCGAAACTGAGTGCAACTGTCATTTGCTATCATGATGAAAAAATGGCGAGAAATTGAAATCATTGCACACATTGGCTTGAAGTTACATTGTGGATACAGGTTGCCAGAAAACGCATGCTGCGCCATCTTGTGTGCAGGTCAGTGAGGAAAACCACAACTAATGGGGGACAGCAATGGTAAGTGACAAACAGATGCCTCTGAGAGCACTCTGTCTGATCTTTCTAAAAAATAAATAAGTAAAACACAGCATGGGGTGAATCAGGACAATAAGAGGAGGAGAAAGTCCTGCGTAACACTTGGAGATGCATTTCCCAGGTGGATACATTTGGCTGTGTGAGCCTGCAAAACTCATGAAGAGTTACAATGGCAATTGGTTAATTTAGCTTTCCATTTAATAAATATTAGAAGTTAAGAGTTTTAATTGCTACATCAACCATGCTTCACAAACAACAAAGTTTAAAACTTCAGTTTAAAGCTTCATGAGTTTCATTTACCTGCGAAAATGTTTACATACGATTTGTATAGCATATGTAGTTAGCGATATAAAACATGACTTTTGTCATGCTTCTGAATTGCCTTATAGTTTGGAGAAAACTGAAAAACAACACTAGGCAAACACAGACTGAGTGACATGAACAGGTAACATAACTAGCATAATCTGTTTGATTGCTCCCCTAAAGACAGATGGTAATGTTACCTCACCAAACACAAGTTACACATTTGCAAAAAACTGGTGTAAAAAACACTAATACTCAACATGAAAGAGATTAAAAAAAACATAGTCATATTTAATGCACCACTGGTGCTGTTTGCTCCAGTTTTACCTCAGAATTGTGTCATTCTGTTTAATGTTTTAGTTACAGGCATAACCATTCATTTTTGCACCTGAGCTGCATGTATTTTATGATATTGATGGGATAAACACAAAAAAAATTCTTAGTGTACCTTTAAATTCTGAAATACAACAAAACCAAGTTTTTCATGTTACTTTATGTTGTATGTTACTCTGAACACAACCGTTTGCTTTTAGATTACTACCCACACATCCTGTAGATACAATCCGAGCCTTATGTTACTAAACCAGATTCAAGATGGATCTTTAATTAAAATGTAATAAGTTGGGCATGATTCCATTTTATGAAAGAAATATACTAGGGTGCGTTTTATAGAGAAAACAACTCTTTATCGACTACGTGTTAAGATGCCTCGAATGCGACATCACAATGAGCAGTGCCAATATTTGATATAAATTATTCTGGTTTATTTCATGATTTTTTTCTGCAATTTTGTTGTAATGGTTGACCTCTATTAATGATTTTACTACTAAATTGTGGTTAACCAGCCAGAAACTATTTCCACATCTCACCCAAATGGTTCACATTTGTTTTAAAAATTTATACAATCAGCATGATCATTACAATCATCACAACCAGTAACTGAACTCAGTGCCAGAACCAGTAAAGTTTGCCCTTCCGACTCACTTTTGTGCCGCACAAGTTCATTCCCTTCTTCACAGCTCAATGTGATCATTAAAATCATAATGGATTGTATCAACAGAAAGCTGCACGTTAAATGTCAGCATATTGGTCCTTTGAAGAAGATGCCTTAGGTTGCTCTTCTGAACCATATTATGGGGGATCTACAACTAAAGCACAGTATGAGTAGAGGTCCCTACTCAGGGTGACGGCCCCAATGAAGACTTTGGCTTGCAGATCATAATGCCTTCCTCATGTCTACTTTTAAAATATCACTTATTTAGTAGGATCCATTTTGTGTGGTTTCCTTTAGTGTCATTTTAGAGAATTAAGAAACACCTGTATGTGTGGGCTTGAAGACAAAACACCATGAACACACCACAATATACATTTATCTAAAGAAAATAACTCAACCGTGAAGACAATCTATAGCATACAATTACAACAGAAACTGTGCAGGCCTATCTCATCCCATCCCAACATATATGCAGAAACGACAGCTGAATTTTTCAAGATTAAAATTCATCATAATCATTTAAAAGATTGGAGAAGAAGGACAAAGTCAGATGAATCTTCAGTTCCAAAGTAACATTCAGTGAAGTTATTATTTGTTGCCAAGTGAACTATTTACATATTCTGTAAGTGACACTTTCCATTTGTTACATTAATTGTGCAAAGTGCTGAATATGAGCAGTTTTTTGTTATTCTAGTCTGAATACATCCCAGGTATCTAGTGAAAGCTGTACTTTGCCTTAATTTAAAATACCAGAATATTCATAGCATTTCAGAAAGTATCACTAGTAATCATAAAACCCTTCGAGAAGTATAAGTTCCAAAGCACAGACATTGCTATCAGACATCAATAATGCACATATTATGTGAAAGTAAGAAAGTAGATTGTTTGGAAAAAATGTTCTCCTTTTGTGCTGAGATGGTTGAACAATGTATGAAAGTGTTGAAAGGTGAAGAAACATAGAACGTTAGGAATGGGAAAAAAGGAATGTGAAAAATCCAGTGACAGTGATAAGAAATAGAAGAATCGGAGAGAAGAAATTACGAGGAAGGTAAGGATAGTAACCGGAACTAAGAGAGACAGCTGGAGAAGGAAAGTGAGGGAAAAAAAGATGAAAAGGATCTGGCAGTCAGAGTAAGGACACTACTGGGGGTAGCTGTTCTGTTGGCGACGTTTGGCAGATCTCATCTTCTCGAAACGCGACTCCATTTCCTCCAGAACTTTTGGGGTGTACCTCACCACCAGTTTGACTGTGCCCTGAGCAGCCTTCAGAAGCTCCACAGCCTTCTCATGGTGCTCCCCTTCCACACTCTGTGAGAGACACAGATTCACGTCACTACACCAAGATCAGATCAGATCAGATTCAAATGCAAATCACTCATTAGATTGTTGTCTTTTACCAGATGCTCTTATACAGAGCATACATAGGTGACTTACATAGGTTACAGTTTCACATATAGGCCTATACATTTATACAGCTGGATATTTACTGAGGCAATTGTGAGTTACGCACCTTGGCCAAGCGTACAGCAGCAGTGCCCCAGTGGGAAACTGAACTAGCAACCTTTTGGTTACGAGTCCTGCTCCTTAACCACTATGCTACGTTGCTGCCCCACATTACTGATTGTTTTCCAACTGATCCTGCTGCTACACAATCCAATATTTTTAAATAGAATCAGACAAGCTAACATTAAGATAATGTCAACAAAATTGCAAATGGTTCAACTGAATGCAACAAAATTGCTACGGTACGATCAGGTGCATAAACATTGTGTACAGTGCACATGTCAGTTCAGTCCATGAACATCCATGCAAACTTACCACTCCATTGACGGACAGCAGCTGGTCCCCCCTCTTTAAGCCGCCATGGCGATCAGCTATACCACCAGGGATGATCCGAGAGATGTAAATGGGTGAGTTTTGCTCCTTTCCTCCCATTATGTTGAAACCCAGGCCCTCCTCGGTCTTTGGCAGCTCCACAACACGGGGGTGGGAATGGCCCTCACTGGCTGCGAACGCTGCCACTGTGGCCTGGAGAGGGATAAGAAAGCAAGATTTTAATACACCTGACTGTGAGCACACGCTTAACTTTCCTCATGAAACTATTTCAGGAACAATTTCATAACCCTGACTAAACCTGTTCACTTACATAATTGGGCCTCTCTCATAAAAAGCAGCAAAGGTTCCTTAAAACAGAATCTGCTGTCTTTAGTTCTATTTTTGAATAAATTCTTCCACTTCTTTCAAAATAGGTTTGAATTCTGTTTGAAACACTGCGGTTGTGCCTCCTGAAAGATCTGTTACCTCATGCTACGTCAGCTGCTCCAGGAAAAAGCAGCCGTTATGCTGCTGCAAAACTGGGTTACAGAATGCGTAAGATGTCTTAAGTACAGCATGTCTTTGAGAAGCAGAGAAAAATGTGGAAACGTATTCTATAAATGGAGGGAATGGCAAAATGTACTCCTGAGGCGGCAAGAGCAAGGACAGCTCTCAATAACTTGAAGTGCAAAATACATCTGTGTTTATCTCATAGTGTTACTGGGATTGGAATTATTGAGTTATTCTTCACCACCTGACACTCTGGTTGGCTGAGTGGGGACAAATCGGGTCATTCAGGGTTTTATCTTAACACATTTAGATGTTTTCTGAACCACCAATATGGAAATTTGTACAAGATTCACAACCTGTCACAACTGGTTTGGTTGGATTAAGGGGCTTAATCTGGGATTTGACCCCAACCCTACCCCTAAACCCCCCTCCAAGTATTCTTCCAAATACATGGGCTGAACAATGAGGGCCAACTGGGCAGACCTGGTCATAACTGGTAACCCTAACCGGTCACAACCTGTAACCCTACCCCTACTGAACAGTAAAATGGATCTCAGACAAGTGTTTATGGAATTGATCTACGTTCACCATGTTTATCTTGGGTATATCTTGTTAAATACATTGCCAGGTTAATATTCCATCATTGTAATATCATGTTTACATATGTGTAATGTGTAATATCAGTGGCTGCTGATGTTCTGAAGGGGAGAAAACTCAATCCCTTCAGGTGAGGATACAGCTCCTCTTTGGATTGTATACAAATAAGGCAACATGATAAAAAGATTGGTTTCAATCTTTTCTGATGGAGCTCACTGCTCGCCACCAATGGTTAAAATTTGGCCCCTTAAAAACGTACTTTATCAACAGATTGGCTTTAATCAGAATGTTGGTGTGAAGATTCAATACACCTTATGCAGGCTATTTGTTTCAGTTTCACTTAGCTATCGTATCAGTTGAAAGCCAATCACTGTAAATAGTGAGTGGTACAAAGTTTTCTGCTAGTATTCCTGCTTAAAGATGTCTATCCAACCTTGGCACAAACAAATTGTCTAAGTCAAAAATGCCTACATTAACATTAGACATCAGATAAACATCTCTTTTATGCTTACTAACATCAAAGATTTATGTACATATTAACTTATTAAATGAATCAAAAATTGGATTATATTAAATTGAAATTGGACAATTTCATATTTTGCAATATTTTTTCTGCATTGCACCAGTAATTATTTTGTGAACAGCAATACACTACATAAAATGGGTTGGTCTAGTTAATGGTTATTCTGGTATACACAGTATATAAAGCAAAAGTGCCATAACCCTACTTAACACTCACTGAACAGATGAGAGGATGCTCAGATTAAGTGTTCTGCAAAACACTTCATTATGCCAATCAAACAGCAGAATTGTTTAGAAATTGTACAAGCAAAATTCATACAGCACACAGGCAATCGTGTGGTTGTAGACAATATTGTATAAGGCTGAAATTTTCCTTGTGCTCATCTGTGGCCATGATTAAAAACATCAGCTTGGATGTGGTGGCATATTGGCAGGGCTCAAATATGCCACAGAGTGATGTGAAGCATCCAGCATGGAGCTCTGTAAGTGTGTGCATACTTTTCTTGCTTTTAGCTGACACTGCGGGCCTGCCCACTGGGACAAGACAGACAAATCCATTCCTCTCTCCTGCCAGTACCTAACCTTTCCATCACCATGACATCCCTGCGGCGAGTCACAGAGAATGAATCCACATGGACTCGGGCCAAATTGCAGGAGATCTCAGAGGAGCTTTGGCCCCAGAGGTTCAATGTGCGGGCCTACTGGTGTGAGGACACGGCCTGGCATCCACCAACAAAACCCCCAGCTATGAGTAAATAACAGCACAGATGCTCCCAACCGTGAGACAGATGGAAGAGGAAGAGCTCCCAACAGCCGTGAAGGTGGACAAAGAAAACATTTTTAACAAGGCAGGCAAAAAATAGTCCTGGATGACCAAAATTGGTTTTCCACTGTGTCTTATACAGCCTCCACTGTAATAAACAGTTAACCAGTTCACATTACTGTAACATTAAAATCAGCATGAGAAATGCATTTTTTTCTGCAACTGCAGGTAGCGAAACTATTTCTGGAAAACAGCTGGGGGACCTGCATTACTACAGGGAAAAATATATGTTGTGTACCACAGCACAGTGTAATTTCCCCTCTGAGATGTATTACAGGTAATACTTTACTGAAATTTGCACATTCAGCTGCAAATTACAATGTGCTGACTGAAACAGACCCCATAATAGACACAGCCTCTATTCACTGTTCTATCATTCCAGTTAGTCAGTGGTAATGATGTGTGCTGTACACGTGTATGTGGCAAGTTACCATTATGAAACACTGAAAAGCAACCCCATGTGTTTTTAAGTCTATAAATATACCTTACAGCACTAAAGCTTCAGTGGCTACATAATATAAATTTCCCCAGAGCTGTGTACATACAGCTAGATACAACAACACAGTCAATAACTAAAAAGTAATAATTTCTTTAGCATATTTAGCTCTGACTGTGTTATATTTTTCCCCACGCACTAACTCAAGGTAAACACTGAATTTAATTTGATTTCAGATCAACTACATCTTTAAATATAACAACTGACGGTGCTTATTGTATTTGTCTTTTATTATGGCTGATCAATGCATTTATATTTAGCATATAAACAGGATATGCAAACATCATAATAGTGCATTTTTTGCACCCAACATGGTCTAAGTTTGTGCTTTGATTGTTTAGCTAGCCAATCAAATTAAATTTAAAAATGCACAATCTTGTATAGGAAAAATGCAAACAAAAAAATATTCCATTTCCTCAATAAGCTGTGCCACCAAAAGGAGCAGATGTGAGCTCTTTGAAGGTTCTCCAATTGGTCCAAAATGCAGCTATTTGCATTATAACCAGAACAAGGAGATCTGAGCACATGACCCCAGTGCTAGCTTCTCTCTGCTGGCTACCTATTAAATTCCAAATTGAGCAGGGTTTGATATTAACGGTTGCCTGAGACAAGTAAAAACACATGATGCGCATGTAAAAAATGTTGTATAAAATTAAAAAGAACAAAAGAAAAGGTACCACAATACTTGAAAGCTGTTATAAATTCACATACAGGGGAACAAAGACAGCATTCAACACTTGATTGAAAGATACATGACATGCTCACGTATGAGAAGCCAAAATGGAAATTTACACATTTGCTATTCTCATAACTGGTGCTGGAGTATCGTAAATTATAACATTTGTTTCTGGCTATGAGGCAATATTAACCATTTCAACTAAGTCATAAATTTTCCCTGAGGTAGAAATCAATGCTCTTTCAAACCTTTCTTCCATGGCTTCAGCATAACAATTTGTATCGTTAATCACACTACAATTAGCACGGCGCTTTGAGTAGCCCCTCAGAGATTTTAGCAAACCTGCCTTTGCCATCTGTGACAATACTGAAAGCTTGGAACAGTTTTTAAATCTTTCCAGCCCTTGGGGCAGTCACAGCCAATGAGACGCGCAGACTCCAACAGCAGGGAGTGCAAGTAGAGTTCAGGAACCAAGTAACACCATCTCAGCTGAAATCACGATCCTGTTCTTGTTGAGAGCGTGACCCAAATGCTGAGAACTCAGGAGAAAGTCTTGGGGTTTAAAATGTAACAAAGTCCCTGAAAGCTTTGCAGTATATGAAATGAGGCCCTGGATGCTAAGGGAACTTTCATTTTTGCCTTTATAACCCTGTTTAACATGCTTACATCTTGCCCATTACAAAGTCAGAAAGTTAATAATGCTAAAAGAGTGAAAACTGGTCTAATATACGGAGCAACAAACCCCAAAGAAACAAGAACAATGAGATCAAATTAGCTGGTCTAAAAAATAAGCATGTGCCACATCCAGAATTTTGCTTCATATTTGGCCAAAGACCTGAATTGCTTTTAGAAGGATGAAAGCATTTGCTTGGCCAGTGACAATCTGTACAAAGTCAGAAATAGCAGCTGGCATAATTCTACTATATGCAGCCTTACACTACTGTGGCGGATGTTGGATTAACATGATTTACAACAAAATCCCATCTTACAGTTTTTTTTTCTCAAACAAAATGGCACTTGTTATGTATGAGGCTTTAATACCATAGAGAATCTGTTGACAAATCAACAGCATTAGAAATGTAAAGGCAAGCATTATATATTGGAAATAATGAGGGCAGTGGTTATTTAAATGTCTTGTTTTTTTGATAACACATTCATGAAATCCATGAACCACCTGTAAAATATCTGCATTCCCAAAATGTCTAAGATTTAGGATTGTGTAGGAAAGCATTTGAGCGAGGACTTATTGCTAGATCCTTATATTTTCTGAATTCTGTGCACCCCTATTGATAGAGTGAACAAAATAAGAGGTTTCTTTACCTTGGCAGTAGCATTGGCTCTGACCTCTGGGCTGCTGTTAATGTCCACAGTCTCATACACGTGTTCATACACCTGGAACAATAAGATTCTTAGTTGACAATAAGCTAAACTCCATGTGTAATATAATGACATTCAGGCAAAAGTGAATGTAAAAATCACATTGAACCACTTTACCATTTTTAGGCTTAATATTCACAAATGTTTCCCTTCCTATAAAGCCTGTCAAACACATCACGTTCCTGTAATGCCATTGTAGTCATATCTTTTTCTGCCACATCAATGAGAGTATGCTAAATTTCTAAACAGACCAGGCCAGGAGAAATTCATACGCTTAATGTGGGAGGTAGAACTGACTAATTTAATCATTTCTGAAAGAACTGTATGAACGACTACAACTATCATTCTGTTTCTGATAATGTTCAGCATTTTCCTTTTAATTACAATGGCAACATAGCCATTAAGAAAAAAAAAAAACACACAAAGCTATATACCTCCACACAGGAGTAAAATTATTCAGAAAGAGAAATATGACAATTCTAAACAAAGACATAAAGCATACCAGAGCACTCATGTTCATGCTGTGTCAGCATATTCTACACAGGTCCCTCTCTGATAAAATTTCTTATGCTGTAATAATTACCCTCACAAACTGCATTAACAAAACAAGAAAAATCCATTTTGACTGAAATTTAAACATTCCAAAATGCGGTACTAGAGGCTGACGTGATTAACCCTTTAATGTTATTGACTGCATTCAAACAGAAGGTGACTTTATTCAGGTTATTCTGTAGCTGCAAAATGTCAACCCCTCGCTGTTATGGAAAGATTACAAGCTTGGAGCTACTTGGGTATGCAGAGTCAAACAGTGCTATTGGCCTGGCAAAGCAACAGCTACCCAGTCAAGCAGAAAATCCTCCAGCGGGCATCCTTGAATGTGCAAGCTCTGCATAATCAGCCCAGCAGAAAGGCACATCGCTGCAGAAGTGAAGGAAAGATGGGAATGTTCTCAAAAACATCCCTGCCCCTGTGAAAGGCCTTCACTTCATGGAATCCTCGCTCCAAATCACATCCCAAGGATCTGGAGCAGTTTTGCTGGCATTTTACATAAAAATGTTTTTATATCATACCTGAGATATTGGAAAGTACCATCAGGTTTACATTAGTTCATGAAAGGAACTGCACATTTCAGAAGCATTACCCAATTGTCACCTCTGTATAATTATAGCTTCAACTTGGTCAGTGTGTGGGTGACAAATTGCAAGGAAGGTGTGGCATCCAGCATTTACGCATTCAGGTTTTTTTTTTTTTTTTTTTAAATATCTGTATATCATAATATTGATTCACAAATGACTGAACTCAGTTTCACTCCCATTTAAAAGGGAGAATAATATAATCAGCTGAAGCTAGTCAGCTTCATACAGCTTCCTAAAGCAGATCATGTTAACAGCTTCCCTTTCTCATACACTGAGCACAATCGAGTTATTTCCCTGAAGTTGGGTGAAATATAACTCTGGTCAAGAGGAACTCAGTCAACAAATTTAACATAATGGCACATTTTTGTCCCATTCCGACACATTTTGACTACTCAGTCCAAACTAAACTGGATTCATATCAAAGACAATGGTAAGCAGTATTCTGACCTTTTCATGAAAGAATACTTGTAGCTCTCAGTGTGTTACTGATGAATATTATTCATTGGTGTAAACACTGTTGCTCCTGTGAGAAACAGGTGTGCAGCATTGCTCTCCCCACCTCTCGCACAGCATTGCAGAATTCACTCTGGAGGACTCTTTGAAGAGCCTGGAGTTTCTGGGGAGGTACTTCTCCGGTCCTCTGTAACTTGTCCAACAGCTCAATAGCCCGAGAGATGTCTAAAAAACAGCACAAGAGCCCAACTTATCAGTCATCTTTTTGCATGTTTTTCACAAAAAAACATCTGCATTATGACAACAAATTATCTGTCAGATTTAATGTAGTGATGAAACAATGTTTGGTTACAGGACATTTTATAATACTAATGTGAATAACAATAATAAATTACATTTATAAAGCACCTTTCAAGGACCTCAAAGCACCTTACCATGATGGAAGTGACTCACCTCCACCACCTTAATGTGTCACACTCACCTACTTGATGCATACAGAGGTGTAACCAAGTCACATTCTTTTAAGACCCAAAGAAGTATCAAGTACTAAGAGCCAAGTCCAAATCAAGCCACAAGTCAGTGCATTCAGTGTCAAGTAGTTTGTGTAGCAAAATGATTGTGATTTTTTGCAGTTGTTTTTAATAAATGTGTGTATCACAAGAAATAACGTCTCAAGATAACTGCTAAATATATTAATTCATGTGTTAAACTGTAACATTTAATTCATAAGTTCATCAAACATTGAAGACTATGATACCTTCTGAGTGAAATACATCAAGTTACAAGGGTTTCAAGAACATTGAAAAATCTTCTTTAAAAGAACCACTGTGCAAAAAACTTGACATGCATCATCTCTGTATCTGCTACCACTAACCTGGTGGCATGAACTTGGCACAAGCGGCAAATGAAGTTGGAGGTGGTCGCTGCACCATCTGTCTTTACCGACAGTTCAAGCTGGGGGAGGGGAAGAGCGACCAGCAGGCCTGACATGCTCACTACAGAGCCTACTGAGGGAACCATTTCAATGTTTCAGTTAATTTTCTTAACCAATTAAACAGTTTCCCCAGCAGACATGCTCGTCAGTTAGCTTTTGATAGGTCACAAATAGGCAGTGGAAAACATCAATCAGTGTACATTAATGTTATTTTGGTAGGTTTCAAAATGATCCTAGCATCTCCCCGGCTAAAGTCGAGTTATGTCAAATCAAGTGAGTGTACAAGTCCAAGTCAAGTCAAAAGTCAATGGGATCAAGTGTCAAGAAAGACTTGAGTTCTAAAACTGTTGCTTAAGTCAGACTCGAGTCCAAGTCAACTGACTCACATCAACACCTCCGGATGCATGGCAGCCATTTGGGAAAGAACACTCACCATAACAGCTGAGTGGAGATAGAGCTAAACAATTAAAAATGGGGGGATTATTAATTAACCAAATTGAAAACCAGGCTGGAAATCTAGCCAGGACACTTCAAAAGTACGTGGTGGGACCTTTAATAATCACAGTGAATAAGGGCCTTGATTTAACATCTCAGACTAAAGACAATGTCTTCCTACATCACAGTGTCCCTGTCACTGACTGCCTTTAAGTCGCTCATCAACACCACTTCCAGCAGCAGCCTGTTTCCCCTGTAGGTCTCCCATCCTAGTAGTAACAAGCCTTATCCTGCTCAACATCAACCACTGAGCAGGAAAAAGGGTATCTGCCTGTCTACACTGAGATATTTTGACAAGATTTAGAAGATTTGTTATGTTATACTGGATGCCAGCTGGCAAAAATTGGAAGCTTTCATGTACAGTGATTCAGAATGAGGTTATGCAGAGGAAATGTATCTCTGTTGTATTTTGGTTAATAGGAGACTATCAAGGTTTGTCCACAGCATGACCATGTTTTCATGGTTAAATGCATGGTTTCATGCATTTTCTTCAAGAAAGTTCTCTCTGCACATATGCTGTAGAACTCTTTGAAAGATGTAGATATAGATTTACATAGGGATCTTGCTAATATTGAATCTCTGTGGAAACTATACAGCATAACACAGCAGACTACACCATGACAATGGCATGGTGCTGCTTCCTGGTTGGATGGGTTGTGGCTGGAGGTCTTCAGGTTCCTCGCAGCATTACATAAGTGGTGGTGGTCCAGTTATGAGCAAAACAAGCGCAAAACATTATTCTGGTTTGACTGCTCTATTTTGTTTCTGTTTTTCTAATTTTTCTACAAAGGAACCAGCTTTATGTGCGGTTTCTTGGAACACTAACGTCAAGGGAGTACAAAAACTGCATGCGGGGTACTGCAGTTAAATACTAACCAAGGACAAAAAACCCAAACAAACTTTCTCAACTTGTTTCACGCTAAGTGAACCATCAGAAGGCCACAGACTAAACAACAAATATCATTCATCAAAGGACTCAATTATGGAACAAATGTTTCTCATAATATTTAGAAATTGCGTGAAGATATCTCTGATTTGTGTATTTCGGCTATTATGGATTAATTACAAGTTTATCGTCTAATGGTTTATGAGACCATTTGGTTTTCGCAAACAGAGATTCCCGTTTTGCACTGCAACCCACGTAATGACCAAGACACTCCGCTCCACTTTACGTAAACACTGAAGGCGTTTTCCTTGACTTCCCTACTCGGTGATAAAATATGACAATTAAGTTATTTTTCTCATTTTATTAAACACAAATTGTGCATTGGCCAACATTTCAGAATTAATACTTGGATAACTCAAACAACCGAACTTCACCAAGAGAGCGTGACTCACGTGAACTTTCACTCGGGTAGCGAGCACACAAATCACACTAACCATAGCTAACTAAAACTGCTAACGTTAGCTAGTTATAGCGGTAGCCGTAGTCTTTACCATGATAACGCTCATAGTGGAAAAAGTAGCGCATTATCTTCATGTTTAGTCCTTGTTCGACAGGATTTCCTTCCCGATCGTTCACAAACGTTTGACGCTGGTTAGCTAACATGGAAGACGCAACTCCCTCCAAGGCTACAGCACGAATAGCTAGCTGACATTAGCTGGCTAAGACGCACTCACAAAAGATGATGGCTATCCCCTCCCAGCTACAATGACTTAATCCGTAGCAGTGAGAATTGCCTACAATTTCCGACCTTAAATTGTTGAGACTTCTCACGCACAACGGATGGCTGTTATGTAGTTTTTGCGCTTCATCCTTACCTAGCTAGCTTGCTAGATTCTGGGTAATAAAAGGCAACCTGAAATGACAAGAATCTAACCTTAGCTACTTTACATAGCTAACGTTAACCGTCATTTCTCCGACTGATTGTGCAAATGATGTTAGTCAGGTTGTTACATCGAAGCGAAAATTACCTTAACGTTATTTGAACCAATTGACATTATGGCATAGTTAATCACGGACTGGCAATCGCGATGAAGCATCTTGTTCGCCAGTAAGGTATCCTTTTTCGGCGAGGCTAGTTCGCTCACTGTGAGCACAGCTGTCATGGTCTGCAAAAAGCAATGCCTCGACTCACTAATGTCAGCTATCTAAACTAATCACCGGTAACTTCCAAAGCGCGAAACTTGGTGAACTAGCTAAACCACAGAGTGTAATGAACATTTCATGTGCTGTTTAATTCAATCACTTTGGCTCCAGTTGTGTTTGGACACCTATCTTAAATGCAACTAGCTAACGTTAGCCAGCTAGCTCGCTAATTAGCGAGAGATTGTATTGTACTCCCTGTTCGTTATTGTTTCGGGAAATGCTACTGTGTAATTTTACCTCTTTCCAGCCTTACGGGTTCCCCCAGTGAAGCCATTTTAGCCGAATTTCCACCGTCTCCGTTGGAAAACACCGAAGTCTTTCCCTGTGAAATCCACCCTCTCTCGCACTGAAGCTATCGTTGACTTTGTTTATACGCTGCACCCTCCTCCCCACTCCCCATGGTGAGCCGATGGAGTCCGCATATTCGACGCACTTCCCTCTACTGGTCGGAGTGCTCGGTGCTGGAAAAAAATGAGACAATTGCAACTGGGAGTCTCCAAAGCAACTGCAGTGAAGAGGAGTAGCCAAAAACAACGATGCAAATATATGTTTTTTCTTGCCTCGAGAACAGATGGTGTAAGTTCTAACTTTGTACTGTTTTTTTCCCTAATCATACCATCTGAATATTATGAAGTCTTTCAATGTTTGTGTTACCTCCAAGCGTGAAATGTGGGAAACAGTCCCGGAAATTATAACAACAATAGTGGAAAAACATATACATACTGAAATTAGTGCGTTCGGTACAAGCAATGATAAGTACAGTGTGAAGAAAGTCGGAATAATAATTAGGCCTTATATTAAGTGAAATGTTATATTCACTATGACATGAGGTGTAAGAGGCCAAGAGATGGTTATGCCATGACAGTTTTATTTTGTTGTATGGTTTTGTAGCACTTCAGACGTAGCATATGGGCATATGACCTACATATGTGATGTTCTTGCTGTAATCTAAGAATTGGTCTTTCTTGTTTGTGATATTGTGCATGCACAGGTGGTTATGTTACATATTAAGCAATGTACAAATAGATATACATGTGTTTTGTAGAGTCATCACTTCACTGGGTATAGAAAATGAGCATACATATGTCAAGGTATTGCTACAATGAATGTGCAGGCCATCATTATATGGTATAATACAAGATGGAAGTTTGAAAGGTGGTCATGTGAAGCTACAAGGAACATGTAAGGAATTAATATATGCCACATCTGGAGTGTAGTTTTGCAGCAGCACTCCATGACATTAATAGAGAACATACAGTATATTGCACTTTGACCCTGTTCTGCATGTGAGACATGAATTTGACACACATTTTATAATCTCAACAAATGGGAAATGAAAAAAAAAAACATAAGACTATGTTGCACACATATGTTTACTTTGGAATAGACTAGTGCTTGTTCAATTTGTGTGAGGTAATATTGGCCAACTAGTTTAATGTCGTTTTGCTTCATTTTGATATCAATAATCAAGTGTTATACTGACTCATAGAGAATAAGTGCTGAGGAAGTGTTGTGTAACTTGCCATTTTGTGTATGCAGAAATATGTTGGTGTTATATGCAATCAGAATGATACTATGCATGGCAATTGATGCACTGTAACAGGGGAATGGTGGCAATGCTGCATGTCAATGAGGGTGATTAGTGTACAAATAATGAGTGTTTACATAGCAAGGCAGGGATGCTGTACATTTGCACATGTTATTACCAGGGTAGGTAGCTAGTTAAGTAACAGTTTAGCTGGAAATCTAACTAGAAATACAATAAGCAACGTAGGCAACTAGCAAGTAAGACTAATCCATTGTCTTATTTGTTTATTAGTTGGTGGAAAAAGTCAATTATTGTGACTTTATTAAAACTGATATTTCCAGATACTGTACTTTGACCACTAAATATTAACTTGATTGTCAAGTTCAGTTTAATTCACCATTTCAAAATTTTACAAAGCCAAGTGGTCTGCAAAAATAGATAGCTTGCCCTGCTGAGGTGATGTCACTGTAGCAGTATTATTAATCTTCTGGTTAAGAGCTTGGTTAGCTATTTAGCTAGCTAGCTTTCACACAAAAACAAGATATATCTCATATCATTTTCTCCAAAATGGGAAATATGCAGCTCTTAACCAGCTACAATGAAAGATTTGATAATTGGCTAATTATAAAGAGATATCAATGGTTAGAAGTGTAACTTGGGGGCCCAGAGCAAGACAGATGATGGAAGGCAGGAAAATAAGATATAGAAGAAGAAGAAGAAGAGGAAGAAGAAGAAGAAGAAGAAGAGGAGGAAGAAGAAGAAGAAAACAATGTAGATAAGGAAGAAAAGGGAAAAGGGTAAAATTGTTTACCCAAGCTTGACCACATCACTTTTTTGTGGGAGTGTAATGATCTGTCTTGCAGGTATTTTTTCTTTTATATTTTAATCTTAAAAGCATTGTAGCAAACAAATTCATAGTGATATAAATATAAAATGTAATGATCACAATTGAAGAGTTTAATTGTAGGAACCATACGGGTAAAATCAAAACAAAAATTATTTAAAATACCCCCTGCTGTAAGTCAGTAACAGACTAATAGAGGAAGTGAAGAAATTGACATGATTGGCATTTGAGACCCTTTGATGTCATGTGACTATACAATAGTGAGATTCTTCAGGAATGCCTATTACAGAAGCAAAGTTGAAGTGCATTTTTCAATGTAAATATCAAGGTAGTGTCAATATTCCACTGTTAGAATATACAAGCCGCAAGGTAGGATTCTCAGGTGTGCTGCAGCATCTATTAGTTATTTCCTTGACTTTGTTAGAAAAGGTATTTCATACAGACAAAAACATATATATACTTATGAAAAAGCTGTCACAGGGATTTTAAAATGCAGTGGATCTAGAAAGTTTACACAACCTTTCAAAATCTGTTTTTATTGCCTTGAGGTCTGAAATGAAAACCCATGAAATCAGATTTTTTCTACTTTCATTTAGACTGGGTAACCCACAACATCAAAGTAAAATAAAAAGGCAAAACATTTGGTTGCATATGTTTACACACCCTTTATAATGGGAGTTGTAATTGTGCAGGTTTAACCATTTACCATACAAATCATACAAATCATACCCAAAGGTAACTATGAACGATTGAAGTGACTCCGGTTAGTTCAGAATAAAGTCAGCTGCTCCTGTAGGTTTTCTCAGCAGGTTTCCATGTTTTTTCATGCATGCCAGTGTATGCAAAAAAACTACGGGCAATAAGGAGCTACCAAAACATCTCTGGGATTGAATTATTGAAAGGTACAGATCAGGAGAGGTTTATAAAAAGATATCAAATGCCATATTATGGAACACAGTAAAAACCACAATCAATAAATGGACTAAATATGGCATCACCAAACCCTTGCCTAGATCAGGGTGTACCTCCAAGATGGATGACCATGCAAGGAGGAAACTCATCAGGGAGGCCACCAAGAGGCCAAGAGCAATATTAAAAGAGCTGCAGGGTTTTGTGGCAAAGATTGGCCAGCATATGGACATAGCAATAATTAGATGTGTTCTCCACAATTGTGAGCTGTGGGGTAGGATGTCAAGACGGAAGCCACTTCTCACAAAGAAGAACATCCAGTGTGGTTTGAATTATGCAAAAGACACTGTGTATCTCCTGTTGCCATGTGGAAAAAGGTCTTGTGGTCTGACGAGACTAAGGTAGAACTTTTTTGGCCTTAATACCAAATGATATGTTTTGTGCAAAGCCAACACAGTCCATCATCCTAAGAACACAGTCCCTACTGTCAAGCATGGTGAAGGGGCTGTTACTCTTCTAAATAGTAAATAGTTACTAAATAACTAAATAGTGCAAAAACAGTGCAAAATACCAAAAGAATTTAGAAAAAATCTGCTACGCTCCGCAAAAAACTGAAGATGGTTAAGAATTTCACCTTTCAGCATGACAGGGACCCAAAGTACACAGCCTAATCTACAGTGGAATCACTGAAAAAAGGAGATCAATGTCCTTGAATGGCCCAGTCAGAGCCCTGACCTCAACCCCATTGAAAATCTTTGGACTGACCCGATGATTGCTGTTCATAAGCGGTCCCCTCACAATTTAAGTGAGCTTGAACTCTAGAGAATGGGAGATAATTGTGAAATCTAGATGTGAGATGTTGGTAGAGACTTAGCCAAACAGACTCAATGTAGCTATAAAAGCTAAAAGTGTTTCCAGCAAGTATTAATTTAAGGCTGTGCAGACTTATGCAACCAATGTGTTTAAATTTTTTTTATTTTTAGTAATTTTTTGAAAACTTGAGGCATTTGATTTCACTTAGATATTGCTGGTTACAATGTGTAAATGTATCTTTAACAGTCTGATTTCACTTGGATTGATTTCAGCCTTTAAGACACCATAAACAAGGAATTTTGAAAGGTTGTGTAGACCTTCTAGATCTACTGTATACCAGCTGTTGGTAAGAGTGAGCTGAAATACACATTTCCAGCCCAGGGATCTCATTTCTGAGATTGCGTGTAAAGTGCATGAGAAAGTGTAACTTTGCTCCGGTGTACAAAACTTCAATATACCCTACAGCAGGCTGTCCCTAGATAACAGGTGTTTATATTATATTGTCAGTTTTGGATTGAATACCCTGTCTTTGGTGGTACAGTTCTGCTGCAGTTTTTTTTTATCTGTGCTGTTTAGCTTACATTAGCTGATATTGTTGTGGAGGACCAATACAGCAGCTGAGTAGCTAATGTTGGCTTGCTTGACAATAATATTGCTATCTTGCTAGGGCGCTAGCATAGCTACTGACAAATGGGAGTGATATAATTTGGAACTCTGAACCATAGACAAAAAATTGTCAAATCAGGTGGTCGTTCAGTTTGGGGCTGTGCCATTAGCTGATGATGACTACAGCAGCTTTATTCTGCTGTATAGGGTGGGTTTACATTAGCCAGGGTTCCTTGCCACAGTGTTCATCAGTGACCTGCAGAAAACATTTGCTCCCTATGCAGTAAGTTGCTAAGCTGTAGTCAGTGATAGATGCCCCTATCCTCCCCACTGAGGCTTAACACAGAATTGGTGAACACATAGCCTGTAGTTGCTATGCTAAAGTTTTGAGGTAGATATTCATTAATAACTTTGCAAATTGTGGCAGACTCAAGCTGTCATTTGGCTCGTTTATATGGTCTTACTAGCAATTTTACCTTAGCAATATATATAACTATATATGTATAACTAGCTAACAAAATATCCAAAACATAGTGGTTAGAATGGGAAATCCTTCAGCTACATAATCCACTTTCACCAGAGGGCCTAGGCGAAAGATGATGATGACCACTTGGGCTCCACCAGCATCTCAGTTGTCATGGTAACTTGGCATTGAAGTTCAGTGAAAGAAAGGCTGTCGCCTGTGGATGCACTTGCACAGAAACACTAAAACCTCTTTCTGCACTGCAAAATCGAGTAAGTAATCACTAAAAGTCTGATTGAATTTCAGTGTTAATTGTAATTGTGCAATAAATTGACATTATTAGCTACAAGCTACCTATGCTTAACCTGCCTGTTTGCACAAACTGCCACTTGTGTGTGTATGTGTATTTGTGTGTGTGAGAGGGTGTGATTTAAAAGTATGAAATTGCAGTGTTAACATTAAAGTTTAAATATGAAATGAAAATACAAGAAATAAATGATTTTGGATTCCATATATGTCAAAATATGTGTTGCAGATATACAGTATCAGTTGTTGATGTTACATAGTTTTCATATGAAAAACAAGAGTTCAGAAGAGGCAGGTTTGTGCAAATATTCAGTATTCATTATGCCATCACTACAATTTACAGCACAGTTCTTGTCATCCTTAAGGGTTATGAAATGCCTGATAATGTAGCTCTGCTTACCTTTATTGTTGTCACATTGCGTGGGCCTTTTGTGTAATGTATCTGACTTCCGTGTAAAACAAACCTTTTCTCAATAGTTCCTTCATTTCTCGGTTCCCTTCTTATCTTACCTTTTTGTTATTGGCATTGTATCTTCTTATGATTCACCTCTTATTGACGAGGCCTGCATTCCCTGGCACCCAGATTCTAACCTTCATACAGTACTTTGTCTCTTAAATTATATACTATATACTTCAAATGTTACTTTTTCTAATGGCTCAATCAAGAAAGGTGCTCACTCCAAGTGTAGACAGCAGACCACACTGCTGTCCATACATCAGCTATGTGATTAGTTGACTTTGACCGGAAGTCCATGGTAGGGAAGGGTAGTCCTTTTTTCTCCAGGGAAGGCATAGCTTACTTCATCCAGAATTCCTTGTTATGTTCCCCATCAGTGACCTCTAGCGCCTGTTCAATTGCCTGGAAGTTGCTAAATTGTTGTCAGTGAGAGATGAGCCTGTTCAGTGTAAGTTTAGTGGGTGCTGCAGTGTACCAAGTTCAGATGCACATACTTGAAACACATGAAAACCTCCCCGTGTCCATATGTGTTCGGTATCAGCACAAAACTTCCCTTTGGTCTAGTGTTTTCCAATTCTATGTTTTTTCTTGATATTTTAAAATAAAATATGAACCGGGTAGGACAAGATCAGCATGCAGCAGCAGTTTTAGTAGTGACAACAGAGACTTGGTGTGCGCAAAGCCAACCCTCCAGCCACCAAGTCACCAACTATTAATGTTGCGGCTAAACTCCAAAGTCGATATACAGATAGACTACATGAACAGATTGATGCGTAGCTGACATTACAGTCAGTTTGTGGTGAGATGGGTAGGATTTATTATCACAGATCACCCCTTGTTTTGGTAGGGTTAGTAATTACATGTGCTCCAGTTCTACTTTGTAGTGCCATTAATTATACGTGTAAGTGCTCCACTTCAAAGTGTAGTTTCATTTAAAGCTGTAGTCTTAAAAATAATCAATGAAAACAGAGTACAATCCCCTAAAACATCTATTATATGCTCTAGTCCCTTTCAGTGGCCAGGGATAAAACTGCATTTTAGTGAATAAACACTCAAGCAAAAAGGGGACTTGGCAGGCTTCCTGTTGCTAACTTAGTGTTACTGACCTATGCTACTGGTGTTGAGTAAATTTGTAGTTTGTTGAGTAAGTCAGGGATGAGATTGACAGCAAGTGGTTGTTGTTGCATTTTAAATTTTGTGCCCTCTGTGTGCCACTTAACATTTAAGGATCCATCTGAGCACATCGCTGTGCCCATGTCTGATTGTTTATCTTTTCATTGTTTTGGTGGTTGGTTTTGGATGCTGGGACATGCACATTTAAGACTATCCTCAAAGTCCGTGAAACTCTGTAGGGAGTGATGTTTTGTGTCTTGTTTATCCTTTTTATAATAGCATGACATTTTACTACTGTTTTGAGTAAGCAGCGACATTTTTCAATGTCCTGAGAATGCACCGCTTAACCACTTTTGAGTGGTTGATACTTCTGGGCTTCTTCTTTATACATGGTGAGCTGACAGCTGTCACATACAGTATATACCAACAAAACAATTGATTTAAGTGTAATGAACAGTTTTGATGATTTGTGCACTGAAGTTCATATTGAAATGGTTAATTGTTCTTTCAAGAGCACTGTAGTGTGGAGGTGGGAGTTCTAGGCAGAATGATCATCAATTGCAGCACTTATCTCAGTGGTGTGGGAAAGACCTCATCACATTTGGAAGCTTCAGAGCTAACTTCTGAGGCCATTCCATATTTTCTGCAAACTCCAGTCAGGGAGTCCACTGGAAGGATGAATATAAGAATTTTATTTTGAACCTCAGGCTGAATTTTAATTTGAATTGAACTAAGTGGGTGGACTGGTTAGTTTTTTGGTTTTACAGGATAAATTAATTAATTACAGAATACATTTGTTTTTTTCATGTGTACTCGAATAATTGAACTTAATAAGTTTTGGTCTTGGACAGAACTAGCTTTTAGTTTTAAAATAAAGCAATAAAACCTTTGTATTACCATTTTATGTCCTTGAAGGTCATTTTCCCTCTGTAACCTGGCAGTTTTACGTGCTGTTATCAGAGTTAACCCCTGGCTATACCACACAACAGATACACCTCACCTTTTAGTGCATACTGGGTAATGACAAAACATCAGAGTGCACTAGCTTTTCTTGTATGCTAAATATATATCTTGAAAGGGAGAGCTCAAACTTTATTGGTTTTGTTTTCAGTTGCCTATAGTCATTTTATTTCTTCAAATATTTCAATTTAATATTGCAAACAACTTCACAACATACAAAATGAATTATATTAATCCAGAACATATGTCAATGATTAAATTTTATATCTTTATCTTTTTTTTTCAACTTGTGGGGATAAAAAAATAAACAGCAAAGCTTTGACAACAGCACCTTGACATAGTATGTAATTCCAACATTACCTTGAGAAGTTTAGAGCAGTAAACAGATAAAGTACTAAGAGGAGGAAAGACCATTTACTGTTGAAAATGTAAACGGAATGTTTTGGTCAGAACTGTTTCCTTTTTTTTCCGAAGTGGACAGTTTCTCAATTCACAATTGAAGCAGCATGCAGGTTTTTTTTTATTTAACTTTTCCTCACTTTCCATTTCCTTTTTTCTCAAATTCTTGGCAACGTAAACGAACCACAATGTCTTGAGGAATGTAATATAGTAATTTAAGTTGTGCGCAAATGACTGATTCAATTTTTTTAAAATTGTTTACAAGGTCATGAATATGTTCAATAAATAGACTGTAGTATCACTTTTACTGTATAAACTTCATCTTTTTTACATGCAGTCCATAAAATTTTTCATTTGACGGAATAATTTACCCTGTTATGTATATATACAAATAGATATTTTCTCTTTTTCTTTTTTTTTACTCTCAATAAAATCTATACATTTCATTCACTATCTTCCCCTCTTAATGGTCAATGTGCATACACAGGAAGTGTCTATCCTTATGAATCGCCAACCAATTTTCTTTTTGCTATCCATGGTGAGCGCCCGCACGTAAGACTGGGTTGTCCGACATTGCGAGTTGTAGTGCCGCTTGTCTATTCCCCGGCAGCCGTCCTTTGTGTATCCCATGGGGTTGCATTTGGTCTCGTAAAAGTATTGCTTCAGTTGGCCATTGGGCACCGGGACTTTCTCCAGAACGGTGACTGTCTGCCCAGACATGTCTATTGCCGTCTTTTTATCCACGGCCGTCACCCACTGGCTAATACTGTCACACACGCTCAGCTCTCCACGCCGTGACGGGTCAGAGTGTCGCCGAACCCTCATGGACATGTTGGCTGCATCTAGGTAGTTTTTGTATTCCTCCAAGAGAAAGAGCAGTGGCGGCTCCAAAGGCACTTGGTTGCTGATCATCACCCGTGATGCGTACAAGTCGACATCTTTGGACTCCGTGACAACATCACCTTGGCTCTTGTCTCCGGGCCCGTTGCTGGCCAGCTGTGCCTCGCCCTCCACCTCCAGCAGCTCCTCGATCACCTGCTCAAATGTGTCCGTCAGCGACGGCAACCCTCTGCGCTGGGCCCCGCCGCCACTCTCTAGAGTCCCGTGGCTTTGTGGTGCTGTTGCTCCCAGGTAGCCCTCTGCTCTGTGCCCCCGCATCCCGGCGGCGTCTCTCATGGGGGCGGCTTTCATGCAACTGAAGTACGAAATTACCATAGTAAGGAACAGGATGGTCATCACTCTTCTCACCTGGTGGAACTGAAACACAGTGGGGGGGGGCAGAGAAGGAGACATTAAAGGTTATTTTTAAGGCTCAACATATTTGTAATCAGTATTGGATAAATGTTTGGAAGTAAATGTTTGGAAGCTACCAGTCCACTCTGTAATGGTTTGTGCTCGAGGAATGCAGTAATCTCCATTCCTGCAACCTTCTAAGCAAGGTAGAGAGTCCTGACTTTGCATTGCTCCCGGATTCATTTTCTGAGATCCGCACATCTCAGAGCTGTGTTTTTTTTTTTCCAAATAGCAGTGTAACCTGGCTGCCTTTGGGACGTCATTACTCATGCAGCACGTCTGTCACTTCCCCACAAGAAGCTAAATACAGCAGCACCTGAGGCATCATTAGAGGATGTGTGTGGCGGTCCTCCCAGGAATACTCCGCCTCTCTTGCCTTCCAGCAGCTCAAACTAGGCCATTGACCCGCTGAGTCCTACATAGTTGAGTTCCACCTCACCGATTAACTTTCACCCCCCTTGCATTTCATCTGCCACGCCCTTGGTACTCGTCAAATTCATTCTTTTTATGTACCACAGATAGCAGCTTGTACACAGATGAACCTTGGACTGATTGTTAGAAATAAAAAAACTAGTATACTCCATTTTCCTTACAACACTTCAGAAATGGTCAGCTGAGATTTGATTTTTTTGATATTCACAAGATAGCACACACCCAGAGGACTGAAAGCAAAGAACAAAACAGAATGACTATTTTCTTCAAGAGTGAATGAAGAGTCATGAAGTGAATGTTTTGGTTCAGTTCACCACAAGGTGAACACTGCTGTACCAGTATAAAAGGAGGGTTTTCCATACTATTATCATGATGCTAATTTACAGTAACTGTTATTATTATCTTCATTACTATGATCATGCTTACCTGGCACTAAAATCAGGGAAGATTTTTAGAGGCTTTTTAGAAAGACAACTGAAACAATTAAATAGAGTTTCAGTCACATATCTGTATATCTACACCAATTTTGTTTCACAGTACTTGTTTAAGGTATGTCTGTGCAAAGACAAGCTTCTCTGGCTTCCACATGCATGTCAAACCTTTGTCTTTGATACAAATCCCTGACTAGTGAAATGGTAGTTAAAGGCAAGGCAAGGAAGAGAAGGGAGAGACTTCTTAGCTGGTATGACAGTACATTTCAATTGAGATATGAGGAACTGAAGTTCATCCTTTGGTAAATGAGAAAACACAGTGACAGCTGTTTTGCAGAATACAGAAGACAGTTACACAGTGGTATTTTTAGAAAATGAAACATACCACATTACTCTGTAAAATGTGACAATACTATCACTGTGTAACCTGTCTAGGGTGTCAAAGAGGACACATGCTAATTGCAAAAGTGCACATCATCTGGTTAATTAGTACAATGTCTTATGTTGAAAATGTGTCATTTATTTATTTATTGTCTTTTTACACAGAACATTGATCTGGCTCATTCTGTCAGCAGGGGTATGAAAGAAATCGAAACAATATGCCTTGCATAACAATTTTTGTTTATGGTCATTGTGTTAAATCTTTTAAACATGAAAATTCACCTCACTATCCTCCAGCCCCAGTGTCAATGGGATCTCTTTCAAGGTGACGTCAGTTTTTCCAGACCAGGGAGTACCTGATTTGATTGGTCAGGACAATGTGACCACACAGCCAGACATATGCATTATCTGATGAAAGAGTTGCATTGGTCCCTTGTGTTAACTGAGACGCTAGTGGCCTCTCAGCTGGATTGATGTGCATTCCTCCAAGTCGACTGAAGACAGAACAAGTGAGAAAGTGGCTTTTGAGTGAGCCTGCTGTGAAGCAGGTTTAAGATCTTGGAATGTTTCCATGGTAATGTGCATAGCCTGTTGTATGCTTGGTTTTGTGAAACCAAAAAGCCACATTTTAAAGATGGCTTACTCAGTAATCATGCTGCTTGAAACTTCTATTGATCACATTGGGATAACACATCAGGATTGAGGAAAATTAATAATTGCCTTCACAAAATGGTGAATAGTCTATGAGCTGTAGGTAACGTTCACATATAACGTTACCTACAGCAATCAAATCCACAGCATCCGCTTCCTCTCAGAATGCAGACAGTGGGGATAATGTGAAACCTGAGTTCTGAGGCGTTTGGTTGCTAGCTCCCTTACAAGGAAGTCTGCAAATAATTTCTGTAGGTAATGCATTCTGGACAGGAGGTTGTCCACTGTCTCTCTTTTTTTCCACATTTGTTTCCCTAATACATACATGTAACAGTTATGACTGAAACAGTCAAGTTTTGCATTACAAAAAATGGAAGTTACAAGACCTTTGATGATATAGTGCATTTTTTTATGATATTCAGTTAAAATGTACCAGGCCAAATTAGCAAACTATAGTACTAACTATTGTGGTAGCCCAGCTCATGAAATTTACCATTGGCTTGTTCAAAGTTGTAAGGTAACATTGCAGTATCACAATGGCTCAGAGATATGAAGCATAGCATGCAAAAAAACATGATTGTTATTTTGATTTTCTTGATTTATTCATGTTGGGGGGGTTAGGAATTTAGTGTTCTTATAGCTAATAGAAATTCCACTATTCTGAGTAGTGTGTGAAACAGAACTTCAACATGGAAACATGTTGAATGACAACATATCATTTCTAAAATTAACACTAGTCAAATCCAGTCAAATTTGTAATGACCTGACCTTGAGTGATATTACAGTCATTATGGCTTTGCACTTAAATTGGATTCCAAAAAGGTAAACTACAGTACTGCCTTACAGTTATTTATTTATGGTCCTTATTTGCAAAAAAAAACAAACAAAAACAAAAACTTAGCTATGTAAAATGATCGAGTTAGAAAACTGCACAGCATAGCATATGATGTTGTAATTTGCGTACAGGATTTTGTACCCTTGAGCAAGGAACTGTACCAGCTGCTTCAGTAAAAACATTGCTGTATAAATGGGTCACATGATGCAATATGTAAACATTGAAAGTATGGGCGTATGCCATGTAAATAAATAATAATAACAATTATGGGTTCATTACAATCTCTTGGTCAGTGCATGCTTGTTTGCTCTCACTAATAACTATTCTGCAATAAGGCTGATAATCTTGATACCTGATACTTCTGCAACAGAATCGTATGTATCACCTGACATGCAATCATCAGCTGGTCCATATATTGAGGCTAAAATATCAGGCAATGTCGTTGATGTTGCCCTGCAATTGTCTGTTTCACATTTAAGCCTTTTGTACCATTTTAATCAGTTTGATTGTGAGAGAGGTACAGTTTTCTTTTGTTTGCTACACTCAAAAGGTACTTTCCAATATTCTAAAACAAATGTCAGCTAACATACTTACAGAATGTAAAAAGGTAACGCAGAGCCCTTATGACAAAAAGTGGACAAAAATGTATCACAGTATAAAATTCCATATATATACCATCAGACAAATACTTCTCAATATTTGTATGACATTTCCATTCATAAATACATACCTTACATTTCAGATTTCCTATTTGACCACGTATTGATTTTCTTTCTCGGAAGAGAATTCATCAACAGGGCAAAAATATGCATGCTCATTCCTCTTGCCTAACCTTCAACAGACAAGGAAAGAGTTTCTTACCTTGTACAGTCCTATGAGTCACAAGAATTCAGAAACGCCAGTGAGTTTGTGGACATCGCAGTAGCTCGAACAGCCCTCGCTCTCCTTTTTACAGGAGGCATTTAAAAATAGCCAAGATGGTATAGTTTTGGCAGTCTTTTTATTTTCTGTCCTCCACCTGGTTGAACCTGGCTTCAGAACATATTTAGTGCGAACCAGTACGCAGAAGGCGGTGCAAGATTATCACAGAAAGGAGAGAAAAGAAAACGCCCATTTAAAAAGCATTTGTTTCATTCTTAATTGGTGTCTAGGGTTGTAGTTATGATTTGCCAATGCTGCAAGGACTACCATGGAGATACTCTGTCTATAAATAGGCGAGTTGGGAGTCCCATAGTCTCAATTCAGAATATTACATCCTTCCCCTTAATGAGCTGCTGAGCAGCTCTCCGGATCTTGCTCAATGACATGCCTTTTCAAACACACACACACATCTTTAATCTCCTCACACTGACAAAAACAACCTTGTAACATGCAACAAATCGTATAACCGTGGGATAGAAATCAATCATAACCCTGTGTAGACGGTTAAATCTTGTCGGTGCTGTTTAAAAACCTGTGATGTGCCCTAAGTCTCTCTCTTGAATTGTCAGCTAAGCTCTGTTACAACATGTCTCAATAAATGCACATGTGATATATTTGGTAAATGCAGTATTTATCAAATACATCTCCACTTCCAGTCTCTGGCTTTCTCATCCCTTGTGCTCAACATACATGGGTAAAACTGGAAATATTGCTGTTACATTATCCTTATTGGCAGGAATCATCTCCTGACCATTCATAGCATTCATACTATGCTAACCTGCCTATATTGCTAAATATAGTTTTATACACTTAAAAAACTCAGCCACACACCCCTAGCTTAGGGTTTAACACCACTACAAGTGCGTGGAACCCATTAATTTAATCTGAGTACAGCAGGGACGAATCCCAGCTTTCGTCACATGAGGGCGCTGGTAAAGTCTCCTGAGACACCACAGTGTTTGAACCTTTGAAGTTGCTTTGAAATGAGGCGGAGATAGCCACCTTTTTTTCCCCTGAAAGATTATGAGACCAAGCTGCAGTGGAGGCAGAGGACGTGAGGCACCATTTCACAAAAAAACAAGCCTGAGGACGTCACGGTCTCAGGTCTCCTCTGGGCGAAGACAGAGAGGGAATCAGTGTTACTCAGCGCCACACAATTGCTCACCATCCCTCTGAGCCCTTTCTCACTGGGAACAACTATATATTTTTTTCTAACTTGGCAATTTCCTGTTTCCATCAGGAGAATCAATACGGCTTATACTCCCAATCAGCATCCTGTTAAACCGCAATCAAACCAATGAATCATTTTATTGCTGTGGGACTGCTCGGAATAATCGCGGCCTCCAATCTAATTCAGACCAAAGGAAAACAATCTTCCACAACGACTGAATTTCCTCTCATTTAATATATTAAAAATAAGTGCATCTTCAGCTCTGAATTGGATTTCAAAGGCACAATAACAATTTCATGGTAAATGTGTACAATTATGCGTATGTGTGTGTGAGAGAGAGAGGGGGAGAGGAGGAGGTAGACAGTATTTCACATACTCTCTATAGGATGTGTAGAAATATCTCTATTTAGCATTAGCAAAATACAAAACAATTCAAGTAAAATTGATATAGTTAAAGCTATACTCTTGCAAACAAACCCAGTTACAAATAACAACTGTCTATCTTTGCTTTTTCATATAGCATTCTGTTAGTATGGCATAGGGATCATCCTGTCTCTAGCTCTAACTTGTTGTTTTGTAAACAGAAAATTATCATTGCAGGAAATTTCAAGAAAAAATAAAACAATTGCAGCGAATCAAGACTGGTATAATTGCATGCAGTTTTGTGATATGTGCTCCCGTTACTGTTAGCTACTGTACGTTCTTTGCCATTGACCCATGACAATACATATTACAGGTTTTGAAGCCTAGCCAAGGAATTGTTTATTTGCACGGTCTTATGTGGCAGGCATTTCTTACCAGTCCAGGGAGGTGTCACTCAACAGCACTGAACTCCGTCACAGAACATCTTCTTAACAACAGCATTCTAACACACTGGGTTTTGAAACTGTTCACTGTGATGGTGGTCTTAGCATGCAGACCTGTTGCACTGAACAGTACAAGCGAATGAGATGAGTGGAAAGCGTGAGGAATGAAAGGGAACAGCGGCTCAGGCATTCCTTTCATGGCGGTTGTTTTGAGAGAAGCGAGCAGAGCTGGGCTGGTGGGTTTACATTGTTGGCTCATTTTCACTTGCGTATACCGAGCTGTTTCCTTTGCAGTATTTGTTCAGATTTTCATGCCAAACTGAGATTTAAGTTAAATCCCCCTACTGACAGATCTGAGAAGCTCTCCCAGCATGAAATGACTGTGATAACAGACATTTTTCTGTTGTATTGTGAATATAATGGCACTCCAGCCCAGGCTCCTGGACACATTTCAAATAGTGGCCAGCATATCCGTCACTAAGAGGGATAGGTCAGGGTTTCTCCTCAAAATGAACCTTCATAATCTTGAAATCACTGTTGCCTTAAACTAACACTCCTGATTCCACAGAACAGAGACTAGCCACTCCCTCATTTCTAGGTAAGGTTACACTGTTGTAAACAGCTGGATATGGCACTCCAGTTGTTTACATTCCACACTGGTAAAGACACTGCTTGCCAGCTTGAGTGTGGTTAAATAAGACTTCTGTTTCAGCTCTTGCTAATGAAGACAACCATGAGCTGACTCTGTAAGACCTACATGAACTGAATGGTATGCTTGAGCTCATTCTGCGTTATGTGCCAACTTTAAAAGGGCCCGATGCTGACAAAAAGGCTCAGCTTACAAAAAATATGAGCCAAATGTTGAAAGGTTCCTTTTTAAAGTGTATCATTGACCTATATACTCTCTGTGGTATACATTAGTGGAAAACATCCGGAGTGGCAGTGTGGTGTATTGGTTAAGGAGCTGAGCATGTAATTCAGAGGTTAGTATTATTTAAACTATTGCTAAGCAAATGTATAGATTAATGTCATACACATTTAAAATGCTGGAAGAAACCTAATACAAGCCTAATACAAATCTGCGCAGTTTATTAACAAAACAAATATTATGTTATATATATTGCCAATTTAAAGTGAATACCATTTCAATTTAGCATAGATCAGCCCATTACCTTTTTAAAAGACAGGGATTTCACTATAATAGTTCACAGCTGAGCTTAAGTAATTGTACAGAACATTTTTTGGAATTTGGACCCCACCCGCCATTAGTGACTTAACTGCCACCAGGTGTTTTATTGTCCCACAGGCATATCACATACAAAATTTTCTGGAGTACCAGTGGAGCCGCCCCAGCTATGAATGGCCCAGGGAGTCCATCTGCAGAAACCCATTGAGGAAAAACAGCGAGAACAGACTTCAAGTAAACCTGTTAGCTGTAATTCCATCATCTCGGGTCAGAAAATCTTTATTTACAAGACACTTTGCAAGGAAACCCTTGCTTTTCCACCCAAGCCCATTTCCCTAAAGGTGTTACTGATTAATTCTTACATTTTAATCCATATGTAAATGTTCACATCTCCTGCATAAATCATATGCAAAATAAAAATGGCCCATATTTAACAAATGCCTCATACATACAACATTTTTCTTGTAAATTACTAACATCAAATAAATTAAGAGTATCATGGTGATCTCCTTGGCTCGCCTGAGCAGAAGACAGCAGCTCCATAAATGTGTCATTCATTGTGTTGGACTGATACTGTAGATTGCCTTGGCATTTATAAAAATTACACCCTATATTTGTACTCACCTTACTTTTCACTTCAGCTAAGACCCTGTGCAAGTAAACTGAGCCACTGATAGCTACTTACCAGCATTTAGTTACTGGACATTCTAGACATATCTTATACACCCTCATACATTGTACCTTTTTTTGCCAGTGTGTAAAACATACAATAATGGTAATAGTGAAAACGGGTATATGTTTGGAGCAGGAAAATAAAGTTAAGAAGTTAAGAAAGCCCAGCACACACCACAGTACATACTGCTCAGATTATCCAAAACTGGAGGGATTCATCATTCCTGTTCTAAAGCTTACACTGTCCTAAATGCTGTTTCAGATGATAACAGATAATACTCTGCCAAAGAACACTGCCAATCACTCTTCCAAGTAGAAATTTCTCTATTTGCTTTGCTCTTCTTTCAATTTCACTTTCAGTTTCTTTCATCCTTATCTTTTTTCTCCCTTTTTTCTTTTTTATTACGCATTGTCTTCCATTCCATTTGGGTACAAAATATACTAAACAGAAACCTTCCCTTCCCTCATCTCAGAATTTGTATGTATCCTGTTTTCAGATATCAAGACTTAGCCCTTCTTCACACAAAATCATGAATTAGAAAAAATACTAAAACTAAAAAGTAACTGAGACAAATATGGTATGGGCTGCTAATTTCATTTAAAGCATTTAATGTTGTTAACAATGACCTTTTTTTCAAAAAGGCACCACAAAATGGATAGGCCTACTAATGAGGACATTTTTGGAAAAAAACACACAGCTGATTTTGGAAATAAATTTGGTGTAGATTGTAGGTTACTGAATTTTCTAAAGGTCAGACGTGGTAAGCAAACATTTCAAAGTAAGTATCATCTGTCCTATGCTGACAAAACTGGTCTGACCCATGAAAATTTTGATCAAGGCATTTTTCCCAAGACAGCCCTCACACAAACTACAGACACGTAATTATTTGCAAACTTCCAACCCAAAACATGTTCACAGCAGGCATGTTTGAGTCTGGCTGTGTTGTAAAACCGTGTTAATGCCCAATCAAATGCAACACAGTACAGATTTAATTACGACCACTGTAAACTGCACACATTGTATCCAGAACACTCCACTTAATCTGTCAGCACCTAGCGGATGCAGAAGAGAGGAAGGCACTCTACAGATTAACTACTTGTGTTCTGATTATTAATGTATAGGTTTCAATTCTCCAGTTAATGAGGAGAGTATGTGTGATACTCATTATTGAGGAATTCTGTTTGAAATAAGTGATACATACAATAATAGAATTGGTGCATTTATATCTAGATCCTAATTGATCTTTCTAAGTATTTTTCCCTTTCAAAATATACACACTTGCACAGCTCTTAGGAATGTAAACAGTTTGTAGAGTGTTAAAAAGCTACACCAACAGCGGCTTTAAATACATACATGCATTCCACTAAAATGTTTCAAGATCTGTAAATCGAACAAAATTGCCTATATGATTTATAATTCTTGAGACTTTCGCCGCAAATGGTCAGGTCTCCAATGTTCAAACTGAATAACAGAATTTCCAGTGCACGTACCCACTGGATACTTTCAGCAGAATGAGTCAGACTAACATTCCCCCAATATTTACACTAGATGGCGTATGTGCCCACGGATAGATTCTAAAACGCTCGTCTCAAGAACAACAACACAGGATGTGCTAGATGTAGACAGACGAATGGACGAACGAAAATACAGACAGACTGAGAGACAGACAGACAGACGGGCAGGCAGGCAGGCAGGTAAATGGACAGATATAAAGATAGAAAGATGGAAATAAAAAGACAGATAGATAGGTAGAAAGATAGATAGATAGATAGATAGATAGATAGATAGATAGATAGATAATTAGATATAGATAAAGCACGTATCAGATTTCCCCTCACTTTTATCTTAATTTACGGTTTAACTCAAACACCGGACATTTTCAAACACGGACAAAAATTGTCAACATAGCAAACTATAAACAGTAAAACACGTCGGTTCACCAAAATAGTACGCACTGTTATTAACAAACCAAATAGTTTTCAGGCTGTTCTAACGTTGGCGTGATATTAAGCTACTTTTACATTTTGAACCATTTCATTTCTTAGATAAAGTTGCTCATCCATCATACAGCTGTCGCTCTCTCTGAAATGTCTGACCAGTTCATGGAACAAAATTAGTTCTCAGAAAAGGAAAATAAATATATGCCCAACCTTGATAAGCTTTACTTGGTAAGCGGCAGCAAGATCCCCAGACCACAACTTAGGTATTTTATGAAAGTACAAAATATTCCATCTTTTAAGGCATTTCCATCAGTTTTCATCTAGTTGCACGAAGGTACCGACTGGGGGTCGCATTTAATCCGTAAATTCACCCTCGACTTGTGAGGTTAACCGGTTTGAGGGAGAGCTAGCCCTTACACCAGGGTAAACCTAAGCATAACGTCTCAAGTTGCTTATAAAGTCTTAATGAGCGCATCAAAGTTTGTATTTGCTTCGTAGCCTGTCTGTTTTGTGCGCATTTAAGCTCTAACCTATAATCACTTGGCGTTTTGACAACCCTAACATTACGTTGACACTCGTTACTATCAAATTAACTAAATGTACATTATATTGTTGTTATTATTATCATTCTTCCATCAATGACGTTTGTATTTCATTTAGCTGGAACGAGGGATCTGTTTAAGTTTTGAGTGCCATACCCACATTTACAACAATCTATGCTGGGAGTACACTTGTTAAAAAATGCACTTGCACAAAGAAATATACTTGATGAATTACATCCACCCTAAATTAACTGTGATTTCAAAGGTATTGTGTCTAAACACTAGAAAATATGTAAAAAGTTCCAATTTATAAAACACCACTGGCAAGTATAATACACAAAAACTTATGCGGTGACCCCCTTCTAGTTCCCTATTAGAAATTCAATCAAGATAATAACACCGTTTCTTATTAATGAACTAGCCGATAGAATTACACTACCGCCTTTCAAGCAAGTAGAGTAGTAGGTGCATTTTTAGGATCCACCACTTGATTACTTTTGTAGACTTTCCCCCTACGAGCTTTGGAAAACAAACTGAAAGTAATAAAACAAAGACGCACAAACCTACCTTTTACTGCCTAGTCGTAAAGGAGACCATCAAAAGGACAGTTTCATTTGGAAGGTTTTGGAAGACTCCCAATGTATTTGTTTAGGTATATTTTCCTTCTCCTCCCGGGAACTTGAAGTTGTCTTTTCAGCTTTGGAGCAAATAGATTAAATTATTGATGGTGGAAATTGCATGGTTGAGGTAATGGACTGCCATGACTGAGCGGCTCCATTGGAGATCGCTTTAGACAAGAAGATTGGATGCTAGCACATAAGGTATTGCGCGTTGAGAGACTTCGGTAGCTTTGAATGAAGGTTTCATTCCTCGCAACTACAGTAACTAACTACATCATGACGTTGCAGCATGTGACTCCGCCACTGGCTGAGTGACCACAAGCATATTCAGTCGTAGAGAGAGGCAGCATTTACACTCACTACTGGCCGCTTGGACAGAGACGCAAAAGCCCGAACAAATTTGAGCAATTTAAATAAAGGGAAAACACCGCCCACGCAACTTTGTAAAGCAGAAGCTGTCGCTGTATCTAGGCAGTACAGTGCTCCGGGTTTTCTGGCTCCCGCTCCGGAGTGGTTTTCACGGAATTCCAGCTCCAGGCTGGCTCTAAAAGTATCAGCTCTCGGAGCTGCTTTGGTTCATCACCATACTGTCGCTCCAGCTCCTGGAGCCATAAAATGTAGAATGAATAACTGTTAATTTCAATATAAAGGGACGTAGACCCTTCAGTTTTACAAACGCATTACCAAGGCACTTATGGCGCAATACGCCTAAGCAGAGCAGTGGATATTGTTTTCATTGATCGAGCACAAATGTTCAAGGCGATAGACACGACGCATGAGCTGAAATCGTCTGTATTTCATGTTATTTGGTTATATTGGAGGTAGATAAAGCAGTACAAATTGAAATGCAAACCGGCTAAAATAATTTAGCAATGAGCTGTGTCTTTCTACTGGATACATATCTAAAAATGTGTCCATGACTTTCCACTGGTAATATCTTAAAATTTCATTTGTTATTCTCCTTGTGCCACTCTGATGTGGCAAATAGTGTGTAAAAACTAATATAACTCAATTAATAAAATGGCAGATTCTACCCATTTCAGTCCAAAGTCAAGTTCTGCACAATTGAAAGGGTCCTCAAGAGTACATTGTTGGCCAATGCAGCACTTTGAATCTTTCAAGTACAACATTGGATAGCAAGAACTGGCACAAAATTGAATACTAGATAGATGTTTATCTATCTCAATCAGCAGCAGTTCTGTTGAAACATCATAATTTGGTCAAAATGTCCAGTCCTTGAAAAGATTCTGTGCAATGTTAATAACTTAAGTGAAAGTACCAAAAACATCTTTGGTATGCAGCATTTTAAGGAAAAAAAAAGCACAAGCAGAAGATCTTGAAGCCAGGAACTGCTTAGATGTATTTATATGTTCGTAACAAATTTAAAACCTACTGGTAGACTTTTGAGGTTCCAGGATATCTGACATCTACACTATTGGCAGATTAATAAATGATTACCGCAGCCACAATAGGAGCTTAGGGGGTGTACCAGCAAGGCCGATTGTGTTCTGCTAGTTTCAGCAGATATGGTCAAAATATTTGTGTTTTTTAGCTGTATTAAACCTCACTATGATGGGGTCTGGGTTATACTAGAAAGCTACAAGTCCAGCTCAGGGATGCTTCATACTTACCATGACTCTCTACATGGACTGTTCATAGTTTGCCAATTTCTCAAGCAGCCATTTACATCATACACACATTTATGTCTGAAATTGTCATGCAAGAACAGAATGTACAAGACGTGTTACGTACTTATAAAGGTCCTCTGTCTTGCACGAGCACAAGGGAGATATGTCCATTATATATTCCTTCAGGAAACTATCACGCTCAAATTCTTTCTAAACAATTTGGCCTTATCTCATTAGAAATCAAGAAATACTGCTCAGTGCCGAGTTCTATTCACTTTTAAGAAGTGGCTGATGAATCATGCCCATTTTAGTGAATGGTACTAAAATGGCAGAAGAAAGAACAGCCTGAACAATTACGTAGGTGGACGAGAACTATTAGAGGTTTGATCCCTGATAAGGATATGATGGGAAGATAATTCAGATCCAATCCAAGGTGGTAGCTCTACTTCCAATGTTTCTAATCCCAAACAGTTTTATCAACATCTCTCCTTTAAAAAAATAGTGAAGCAGCTCCGGAACCTTAGCTAGCTTCAGGCTCCTCCAGCTGTCCTCCAGCTCTTCTCCAGTTCCAGGTCTGTAAGCTTCAGTCTTACTCTGGCTGTGGAGTACTTTTTTTTTTTTTTTAATCTGCCCAGTCTCTGTTCCGGCTCCAGGTTTCAGAGCTGGCTCAGGCTCCAGAGCAGCTCTGAGATGGAGCTCAGCCAACTTTATTTGGAACCACATCATTATATCCCCAGTGGGGTGAATCTTCACAACTTTAATGCCTAAAGAAGGCTAAAAGAGTCAACTGGCAAAGATTGATTATTCTTTAGAGAACAATTGTCAGAACACGGAGTGTTGAAGTTCAGGCTTGTTAAAGATGGTTTTCACAGCTTTTAATAAACGTCTTAAATGCTTTGTCTCCATCAACACTTGACCTGACATCAATCAAATTAATATTTTTATTTCTATTTAATTATTTCTTTGTGTTGGGGTGACTACAAAGAGAAAGAAGAGTTTAGTACAACTGTATGCCTAAAAGGCAATACGCTATCAACACAAGAATATACCATATATTTTTAGTGGAATACCTCAATAGATCTTGTGATTTGCCATATTTTGAACTAACATCATTCTGTTATTTCAGAAAAATTGTAAGTAAACATCAGCCAGAAACCAGCCAGTTCTTTTTACAGGCTACATAAGTATACACAGTCCCATTCTGCTGTCCATTCATTCATATTTAGTCACAAATTTAAGTTCAGGATGTTCCATTCAGTTGGGCAGCATGATCTCAAAGTTTCCCATAGGTGGTGATGGGGAATTTCCGTTTCCGATCGTCTCTCCATGGTGTCAGTGACGTGAATGGAAAGTTGAAAAAAAAAGGCTCTGAATGTGAAATCTGGCTGCACTCCAAATTTGGATCCCCTGTAATTAAAGATTTATTATGGTTTATTTGTTGTAGCTATTATAATTTTTCTTTTGCAAAGCTAATGAAGTGAGGAGACTCGACTGGGCTGATCTCAGCTTGATCGTGCCTGCTCACACCTGCTCCATGATTCAGCCCTCAGCCCTGGGATGTGCTAAAATGAATATAGCTCTCCCAGAGGATCGCAGGAGGTGAGGGGAAACTCTGGATGACAAAGAGTTGCATCAGCAAATACTGAACGACATGACTCTGAGAAAACCTGCACACATTCAGCTGTTCCAGCCAGGTAATTCATAAATAAATCACTCCGCATCTCATTAAGAAATAAAAACAGAATTACTTATTTTGCAAATGCAACAAAATACTACTCAGAAAAACAAACTTGACATGAAAGTCAAGCAACTGCCCAATGGGAGAAGACAGACTATTTTGTAGGTAGCTACTTGTTGTGATATTCACTAGAGACTGAATTTTTCAAATGATTTTAGATGGCCAGGGTTAGGATTCATTATGAGTGTATTCATAACACATTCTAAAGTATGGACAATAGAATGCATAAAGAATTTTGAGCAATGATTTAAACACTCAATGTCTGTATATATGCATATACAGCTATATTAGTGGACATTATTAGTTGATGTATTATTCATCCAAATGTCAAATTATATTAAAACAATCAGCCACTAGAAAGCACTGCATACAAAATGACCTTTATTTCATCTTTTCAATTAAGTATAGCTGGTTGTATTCAAAAGGAAAGTGGTTCTTGACATTTCTAGCAATTGAGATACCTGCTCCCACCCTGGCTTGCTACTGTGTGACATGGTGATTTCTACTGAGTGCCTGTTGTAATGTTTATGACATTTGGACACATGTATTATTAGTAGTATTTCTTAAAAAATACTATGTGGATGATCATCATCAAGTGTGAAAATTTAATTAAGTAGACCTCATTGTTTGTTATTCATTATAACACATTTATAATGTATTACAAATGTATTACAATGCAATATAAATACACTCATAATGCATGATATACGTCATATATCTGTATTTGTATAATGAATTTAATTGATAACTACATATAATCCATATGCTGTAAGCGTCCCTGGATCAGTGGATCTGGTTAGTGACATAATAATCATAAGTATTAATTATTTTGTAAATCTGCATTAAGTTATTTCTTGCTTTACATCCTTATTGTAAATTTATTTCTACAGCATTTCTACTGAAATCTTTAAATATTCCCATCACCCACCGTGAATTGATCAGAATCTGTAACTATTTGTGTCGTGGTTTGCCCTGCTTGTTTTAATATCCTGTATCATTTGTGCAGTTTCCCTAATCTAGGTTCTCATAAATTATTCATGAGTATGCAAATGAGCTCCTGTAGCTCCTCTGGAAAGCTCTACCAGCAGCTCCACTGAGATCAAGTCTTCCCTACCTATTCTATATCACTTCCTGCATGTCCTCTGCAGACACCAGAAAAATGAGACTCAGGAGTGCACATGAAAACATAACGCAGAAAATAGCAAGGATCGTAGGCACTCGTTTACGAGTGTGTGATCCGACGCACATTCAGACCACTCTGTTCCTGCTCATTTCACCCCCACAGCAGGGCAGTGTCACATACACGCAATTCTATAACCTTTACACAAGAGACACAGATTCGCATTGATGAATAAAACTACTAATCCCATGAAGCATCGTGAGTGTGCTCAATGACTAACCGACTGAGGTGGTGTGGTGTTAGGATGACACCTCAGCTGATGTCACGTCGCACGCAGAGAGCTGCCCGGTTTGTGTCAGAACAATATCAATGGCAAGATTTCCCTGCTGCCTTCAGCTGTGGGCTTACATTAGAATATTCACGTTTGTTTCAATCACCCTGTTAACAACAGAACACCTTGGGGTTTGTCATCTATGGGAAAGTTTTAAGTCATCCCCACTAGGATGGCAGGAGGATGTTGTTGTCCCATGGCAGATGCAAAACTGAACACAATGAGGACTTAAGTGACTGGGATGGAGCCAGGACACCTGACATCTCAGATTTGCTGAAACTCTGCTGCTGAAGCTCTGCTGAAGCCGTAAAAGGACACATTTGTCTACATGGGGGGCTGTGCCAATCACTTGCTGAGTTCTGTGATCATGTCTCACTCACATCACATAGGCTGTTTCTGAAAACCCTTCCAACCCAGAGCAGGAAAGCTTCCCATTACATAAAATTTGTGAATGACATCCCAAAATTGAAAGAAGCAAGTAGGGGCAATCCTCACCCACACGGCGACATAACAGCGCAAAGATATATTACTACCACCAGCTGATTGACATGAGGTCACTTCCCCATTATGTGTTAAGGTCACGGAGCCTTGAGCATGCCACTGCCAGCCATTTGTATGTCCCATGGGTATCATGCCAATCAAAATGTAAATTACTTGTGTTTCAGCAGTTTCAGTCTGAGCTGGAATTATCTGAATTTTTGATCCTCCATTTAGCATTCAGTTTTTTCTAACAGCAAACTATAGTAGTTGAGGTCTCCATCAGGTTGAATTGGTACAGTCAATAACAGATCCTTGTCTTACGAAACACTGATTGCAGAATGTATTTTTTAAAGGCTGCCCTGGTGTTCCCCTGGTATTTCTGCTTACATCTTGGACTTCTTCCACCATAGTTTGGTGCAGTTAGGTAGCGATCTGTCAGCCTTCCAAATTCCGAGAGTGCCCACTCTTCTCGTCATGCACAGTCCATGTGAGAATCTCCCTCACAGTCTGCGTGGGGGTCCATGTATTTATAAACCAGCTTCAATACTTGGATGCACGATGCTGGAATGCTAAGTTGCAAGCAGCACACTGTGGGGAGGGGGGGGGGGGTTGGCATCGATTCCACAGCAGTTGTCCATACCATGCAAATAAGCCCAATGAAAAATTTAGTCTCGGAGTTTAACAGGGGTCACAGAGTATATACCAATGTGTGTAGATGCACAATTTCCATTGCCTTCTGGAAATATGATGTGTGTCTATTGATAGAGCACAGAACAGGTCTCAACCTTTTGAGTGTCTACAACGACGCATGCGACAATTACATGACTCATAGCACAACAGCCTTTTGTGAAAAATACAGTATCTGTGGCTAGATTTGCTAATGAATAAAAAAACTGAATAGATGCATTGTAATTACTGTTGATTTGTCTGAAAACTCCAGCAACTGCAGAGCTTAAAAAACAGAGCCAACCCTCTTTGCTACATTCACACAAATGATTGGGAGAAAATAGTACAAATGACACAGAAGGCACACCACTGTTCTACGCAATAAAATCAGGATTCACATCCTTAAATCAACTGTCTCACCTTGAGTCGGGGCATGTTTGGTGCATATAAGTTCTTAAATTCTGGTCTGTCACCAGATTAAAATGATGATCCATCAATCAACAATTTTGAAACATTAAACAGCTAAAGAAATACTAGGTACAGTTTAACACCACCTTGTCAACTAAATCACTGTTCGGGAAATTCAATAACATAATTGTGCTTGAAACCTTGACACCAGGAAAGGTTGCTCTTTCCTTCAGTTGAAGCAATGAAAATGACAATGGCACTCAGTGGAGAATATTAGTATGTGTTCATTGATTTCATTCTGAGGGATGTAGATTATTATTATGTATTTGAGAGAAATCAAAAATACTACTGAAACAAATGTGTCCTGAACCTCAGGTGCGATACACAAATTTGAGCAGAATAAGAAACATGTTCTTTTTCAATCACGTAAGGGCAAATTCCAGCTGACTAATGCCCTCACAAAGTTCATAAGGGTAATTAGGTTCAATTAAGTAGAATACAGTCTCTATGTGGTATATATTCTTCCAGTGCATTTTTCCTGTTCCCACCATGCATTACAAACCCAATAGTGCTATCAAGTCCTATTCATAGCAAGCTGCCAACTTCTCAGAGAGGTTATGTAAATCATTGGTCCCTGACCCTGGTGCTGGTAGAGCCTTCCTATTGATCACTATAAAGCATGTCTCATACTGACTAAGGCCAATGTTGGGTACAACAGAAACAAGGGGATTTGGGCCTGGATGCTTTTTGGCTATTGTGGTTACAATGCCATTACAATTGTTGTGGAAAGGCCAGAATAATTGCCTAATTAGATTTCAGTTGTTCAGTTACTCTGTAAGATAAATGTAAGCACTACACTCTGAACAACCCACACTTTTCCCTGTCATTAAAAGACAATTTTGATTTTTCACAACTTAACAGACTATTCATCTCAAATTTGCTGTTGAACAATCAAGATGTCAACATAAAATTTGCATCAGCTTGTAGAGACACCCAGCAAAAAAAGCAGAGCCACAGTTATATAGATGTATATGTATATAAACAAGCGGATAGTGGATTGTACTTCATTATTCATTCCAAAAACATTCAGCTCACTTGAACAATACGCAATATTTATGCAATAAAATTAATGCAGTGACACACATTGACACATATCCACTGCGTCATTTGCCATAAACAAATAGTATAAGAACACACATGTATGAACAGTGATGGGTAAAGGCTTAACTATGTTTAGCATATCCACAGGCAAAATAATACAGCCCATGCACTCACAGACACATATATGACACAAGTTTGCACATACATACCTAAGTGTCATGCAAAAGGATTGAAAGGAGTCTTGGCAGAGCTCTTGTTGCCAAGCACCGCCAGAGATGCTTGTTTCTACAAACTCTTCGCTCATACAGGATGAGGGACCTGTGGTTTGCCCACATTTCTGAGAGCTGCGCTTGTTTTTATATGCTATGCAAAACACCTGCAAGTGGGTGGACAGCTAACAAAGCTGGGATGAGCGTTACACCTCCTCCAGAGACCTTGCCCGGACCATTAGGGTCAAAGGTAGTGGGTGAGAGTGAGATATGCAGACAGATGAAGACATGCACACACACATACGCACACAGTCACACACATACACGCACGACCACATACACACACGCACATGTGCACACAAAGACACGCACCCATACGCACGCGCGCGTGCGCGCTCACACAGCACACACACACAGACACACACACACACGCACATCACATACAAAAATGGCCAGGCATTACCAAAATATCCCAATGACTTGATTAATTATACAGAAATCTAAAGCGAAAATGAGCAGCGAACAGTGTCGCACTTTCCTTGGCATAATTTGTTACCTGAAAGCAGACTGCTGCTACTGCGTCCTGGAGTAGTTCTATGTATATACTTCAACCAAGAGAGAGAGGCTCAGTGTTATTTAGTCAAGTTAGTATTTTGTTAGAAACGTCCAGCTACCCGTATCCCCACAACAAATCGCGGTTTGTTGAAATACAACGTTATAAACTTAGCGCTTATTTTACCGGTTGATTGTCTATTGTATTTAGTCTCTTCACTTCTGCGCGGTTCTTTTTTTTTTCTAAGAGACTCACTGGCTTTCTTTCTAAATCGGGAAAACAAACAAGGCAAAAGATTCGTGATCCATTTGTCCAGCTCATACTTCCATATTAATATCATTAGCAACAATATTATTGTTGTTTTATTAGCAACCGATTTAGTAGTTTCCATATACGCAGCTAAAGGATAATTTCACTATCACGAAAATTTTATGGAAAACACATCCACGTACGTGACAGTATAGTACAGCATTCACATTTCCCACGGGAGTTTGGTGAATTATGACTTAAATCATACCACACACCATTGCGGATAATAAAATGCGCCTGCAAATGAAATACGTAGCGATAAGTCAACCTCTTTCAAAACTTCATGAAAGAAAGCTAAAGACTGGACCGGTAAACGGAGCGGTTGTTTAATGATTTTCCTCCTTCTCCACCTCGTGCATAATTATTCAAAATTAAAAACCGTATAAACTGTAAATATCTACATCAATATAACATATCATGTTATCTGGAATGAAACCTACCATTTTCAGATTTGTTATTGACGCCCACCCCAACTCTGCAGCGCTAAGAGTGGGGAAAGGGGGGGCGGTGAGGGAGATTCTCGGTAAGATAACACAACCCCATTTATGGACTGATCCGATGACGTACATTGCAGAAAGTTCTATAAAAAACCCTTCATACATACAAAGTGTGTCGTGCCACCCCCCTACCCCCCCCGCCCCCGTTCTCCCCCTCCCCCCACACGCCCACACCCACACCATCAACCCACGTCTCGCTCTGACTCTCCTGTGACAAAATATGATATCCCAGGCAAAAAAGGAAAAGAAAAAGACTAAATTACAAATATGGATAATTGCCCAGGACCATAACTAGCAATATACTATATATTTCCATGAAAATCCCAAGTTGACTCAAAATTGTTGCAGATCTATTTTGTCATAAACCTCTTAAAAAAATAAAGGAAAACGTAGTTTTGGTTAATTGATACACTTACTTGTCTGACTGGTTCCCACAATCACGATGACAAAATATACAGATAAATATAGCGGATTACGATTATTATCAGCCTATTATTGTTGTTGTTGTTATTGCTGTGATTTAGAAAACATATCATTTCATTTTTCCATTAAGCTCCATTACGTCATAAATTAAATTAAAACAAAACTAATCAATTATCAGGGACTCATAAAAATATCGACATAGAACTTAATGAAATGGTAATGATTTATGTTCAATAATGAGTAAATAAGTCTGAAATTAATTCCGCCCGACAGATCCCTGATTAAAACAGTGTTGTCTGAATGCCTGTAGGCGTTGATATCTTGGGGTTTTCTTGCAGCTGTATGTTAGCTGTATGTTTGACATTTAATCAGTTTGCCCTGAAATCAGATTCTTGGAGCAGAAGCGGAATACAAAGGAAAAGCGGACTCCGGCAATATCCACTGATTCCTTCCAAGCTTCCAATACGGTTTTCTATCGACTTTTAAGTCAGCAAATAATCATGGACTTTATCAAAACGCTGACGATTTTATTCTTACTTGTTTTGCTTGCATTCTCGGTTTTTTTATCTCCAATGCCCATCTGTTATGAGCCAGTTCCTTATCCTGCATTCTTATCGCTGCCTCCATCTAACCCCGCCATAAAACTGTCAGTGTCTGACCACGCCTATCTACCTTGATCGCATATGTCCAAATGCATGCAAATATTTTTTTCACAGTAATTTTTTGGTCATATAGGAAATATTATATTACAGGAAATCTTATTCAAGTGCATGCATTTCGCTGGAAGTAACCCCCGAGTGTTTGCGTGTGTAGCGCAGCGCAGGGACAAAGAAGGGGAGCAGGTGATATCAGTGCTGGAGTAAAAGCGCAGTATGAATGAAACCAAGAAGCGCCCGTAGTAAAACACAAGAGAGACATCAACGGGATGACAGAGGGTGGGGAGATGCTACAGCCACGGTTAAACAGATTTGAGTGCTTGCATCACTTAACACACAGCGGATCAATACAACGATTATGGAATGGAATATTTTAACATTTAAGTAATGTCGACAATGTAAATCAGATAGATAGATAGATAGATAGATAGATAGACTGATAGATAGATAAATAGATAGATAGATGGATAGATGGATGCATAGATAGATAGACAGACAGACAGATACGACCGAATTTACTATTAAAATTCGTTTGAACCATTTAATTACAAAATCTGTAAGTTTCCCTCCTTTATTTATTCTCTCTCACAGTGCCTCACGAAGTAGCAAGGACGCTAGCTTGTGTTGCTAAGCCTTATATTTTATTAAAGACATGCACCATATTATGCTGCCAGAGCAGAGGAATTGCTATTGCGCATACGAAAGTTGCTTTTTAACAGGAATCTCTTTCGCAGTTAACCCACTAGACACGGCGAAAGGACGTATATTCTGTATGTACAGCCACATAACGAACAAAATAACAAATGTAGTGTCCTGTTTATTTGGGGCGACTTGTTTATATAATGACTTATAGCCCACAGATGTGCGGTCAAGATATAAGTTTACAAGCATTTAAATACTTCAAATAGTTTGACCAAGTAAGCGATCTTACACGATTATTAATGCAAAAGCGTACTGTTAGACTTACATATATATAAGAATCCAGTATTAAGTTTACGACTTGTTTTAGAATTCACGCAGTCCTCTAATCTTGCTCACTTGCAATGGCTATCACTCCAGTCTCTAGCTCAGCTACCTATTCATAAAAGCATGATGGCATTTTTAAAAGACAGAAATGAAACTAATGTTTGAGAGCACAAAACAATGAACATATACGATCGCGACACAGATGACAAGACGAATGGCTGAAACATGCGGAGCGATGGATAAAAATATATGCTTTTCTTACCTTTATAACAGCTGACAACCACAATCAGTGGTTAGATCTCCAAGACCAACACTTGCATTTCCCAAAGTTAACGCTGTATATCAAGTGGAGCTTGCAAAGAACGCACAACGTACAGTGCCTCTAAGATTTCAACTTTCACATGCTCTAAGCGGCGACAAAACTCCAAGCGCAAAGCAACCAGCCTTTGGGTTCGCTATTCTTATCTTTTTGCTCTTTTAATCACTGGGCTTCCAGCAAGTGCTTACCAAAAAGAGAAAAAAACCAAAACAATTCCCTAGCTTTGGCAAAGAACTGCAAGACTTAAAAGTTGATGTCCACTCGGCGATTTAGTCCGCTGCGTTCAACGACTCCGATGCCTCTGTCCAGCGTGCTGAAAGCATACCACAGCTAGGGTTACAGGGGGGCAAAAAATCTATACTTTCGTTAAGTGCCACTTGATATTGCTTTACTCTATTGCTTCCCCACGCCTTGTCACGTGAATATTTCCTTGCCAAGCCCGTCCTGTTAATATTTGATCACATGTTGGCCGGACCGTTTCCTAACAAAAGCAGCACTTATTTAAAAAGCCCGTCATATTCCTCTAAATGGGACCTCCACAAAGGCTCCACCAGATCCTAAATAACACCAAAACAGTTCCATTGCTATTTTGTTTTGTTGCGCTGTTAAGAGTCCTTTAGGGCAGAGACCAACATGTCTACACATGTTGCTTTTCATTGGCATCGCACTTGAAAAAAGCACTCAGTACATACCACAAACCGCACAAAAAGACAATACACTCACACACTGCGCGCCGAAAAATAAATTCACAATTAGAGGGTTCCCTCAATAACATGAATGTGAATGCATTTCACTCACTGCTCAGCATTTCATCCAAAACGCAAAAGGAATCAAATTGAAAGTTTTACCCAGCGTTGCCAACATTATTTCCCACACCAAACGTAGAGATCACAATTGGAGCTCAAAAAGATTAGAGTCCACCATCCAATCAAAATATATAATCAATCTTGTTTTAAATCATAATCATTTTTGGGTAATTATTCCTGTTTTGTTCCCAAGCTACTCACCATTTTCCCCTAAGCTGTCCTGGAGATAGAAGTGTCTTAAAATCCACTCACTCCAACAGATGCTGGTAGGTAATGTGTCTTGTTTGAAGTCATCATATGAGAACTTCTGCTGTGCTCAGTAGATCGCCCACCACTTCGGTGACTTATGAATCTAATAACCCTTTGCAATATCCGCGTGCTTAAACTCGCCAACACCTTGGTGGCTGTACTGACAGGACAAACGGCAACCAGCTGCGATTTATAGAAAACCTATAGATTTACGCAATGCCTTCGCTCAGGCAATCGCTTTTTGTGGTCCTTACGTGATTGTAATAAACGATGGGAGTCAAGTTAAAGAACCATCAAAATTGACTATTCAGTGCAAAATCCTCTCCATCTGTCAATGTTTGGTGAAAATGTAAAGCGTTGAAGAAAAGTTACGACAGAATATTCTTCCATTGAGTGTTTTTGTTTGTGTATTGTCTTTTAAATTAAGATGTTAAGCGAGAACTCAGGTCTCAACTTTGCACGAACAGCTTGTGACATTTTCAATCTGAATCATTGATATTGAAGTGGCCCGATGTCAGGTAAGAAAACACATTTCTCTATCTTTTTGTGGCCCTTTTGTGAGTAATGTGAAGCTCTCAGGGGGCTTGTTGCTGTTTAAGATGAAGCTTTTTGTGACGGAATAAAAAGATTTAAATTTCATACTTACATTTCTAAAACACAGTTTTAATGCTTCGTTTGAAAAGATGTCCCTAGATGAAAAATCAAAGACGAGTCCGCGTTTATCTTCAAGTGTACCCTTAACTTCTAAAGATGATAACGTCTCTGATTTGCGCCTAATATTTGGAAACAGGATTATAGTAAACATAGAATCACGAATTCCAAGTACAACCGCGGTGTCTGTTTTCAGTAAAATTCCATCAGTTGCTCGTTGAACACTCAGCCATCTAATTGTTATTCAGTGACGAAGCGCTATAAATGCATGTGTGCTACAAATGTACTGGTAAGTAACATGAGTAATAGGTGATATTTACCAGTCTCATTGCTCGGATTCACTCTATCTGGGGAGTTGTAAAAGAAGTGAAACAGTATGGTATTAATAACTCACAGCAAACAGCAAACACACACACACACACACACACACACACACATACATACATACATACATACAGTACATACACATTACCTATCTATCTATCTATCTATCTATCTATCTGTCTGTCTGTCTTTTGTCTGTATGTTCATCTGTCTGTCTGACTGTCCATCTGTCCATCCATTCACCTGCCTGCCTGCCTGTCTATGTCTCTGTCCTGCTCTGTTCTGTCTTCAGCTACTAATTTACTATGCGGCATCTATAGAGATAGAGGGGGAAAGATAGTGAGAGGGTCTTGCAAGGAAATGGCGTACATAGTCATTCTGTCCATGTATAAACTTAATACAAACTAAAAGTACTGTAACCTCTTTAACTGGGCACATACAGAAAAAAGAAATCAAGGAAGTCAAATTCCATTTGAACTTGCGTTGGGAAGGCAGAAGTTACAGGTGTGGGTAGACGTCCACAAGAGACAAGGTCATAAACGTGTGCATAATGAGGAATTTGAAACTGAATCTTCCTTTTGCAGGAGCCTGATCTGGTATGATCAACATATTTGCCTTCTTGAATCAACTTTTAACCCCTTTACATATAGTGAAAATGATTTTTTTTTTGTTCAGAAAGTCTCTGTGAATGGTGGCATTGGAGAAACCACTAGTTTTAAGGTTTAAAAACCATTGGTAAAATCTTTTTGAAACAACACGCTCTTGAAAGACGTCCTTACCTTTTATAAAGCATCGATGATGACTCAAACAGCCAGGGTAAAATATATGGTAAATACAAATGAAAATGTGCATATTGTTCTGTGTAAGTAGTATCCCATCCTTAAAGGGCTGAAAGGATTGCTGGGCACTCATTCATTTGCATGTTTTCCCAACAGTGGCATGGAAAATGTAAGTCTTAGAGCTGTCCTCTGTGTGTGGTGCTGGAATGTAATTAGTCTTCCATTGTGTCATGACAGTGCTTTCGACACAGTCATTTTCAGTATTCAGCCGGCAACATGCAGATATGTTGTTTCAAAGTCTGGTACCAGTGTACACCACATGAAAATTTACTCCTTCAGTCAAGCAGAGAATTTTGGGTTCCCAGAACACGAGGAGATCAATTGCACTAAGTTGTGTGAATGTTATGAGACAATATGCCCTGCACCTTTTCAAGGAAGGTTTTGTTGGCGTGCAGATAACAATGACTTTGTTATGTTGAAAAAAGAAGAGAATGTTCTTTTGTTCAAGGCATCCCAGAACATTGCTTTTAGATTGCGGTACTTGTGGTCCCAGGATTTCTTGAATATTTTCTGAAAATCAGTGGAATGTTACATTATGTTAAATAGTTCAAATTCCACAAAATATGTTTAATGTATTAATCAAAGTAAAAAATAAATAGGTAAATAAATAAATACAAAAAACAAAACAAACAATATAAACCTCTATATGCAGTTGTTGTCCAAACAATAGAGCTACAGGATCTGCTAAGAAAATGCCAATGGTTTTGAGAGTGCAACACCTCACCAATGTTGTCCCCATCAAAACAGCTAAGGTTAGAGTAGCTGCTGGAAGAGTTGTGACACCCTATGAGACATTAAATCTCACTTTGTTCCAAAAGAGGTATTTCATGCAGTTTAACGTGTGAAATATGATAGATTATGTGAGTAAATGAATTACAGTACACTAGTAATGAAGAATCATCTAATCCTGACTTTCTCCAAAAATGCTATTTTGAATTATAAATCAGACATTATATTGACCAATAGCAGGTGCACAAGCCCCCAGGTCTTTGCTAACAGACATTCAAGTCAGCTCCATTGATATTAATTATACATAACTGTTTTGATGTTTTACAATGTTGCATGAGACACTACTGAAGAGGAGGTTTGTATTATTGGGAGCCGATGTGTATAAATTGAGAACAAATTGTTCTCCATTCATGTTATCTGGATATTTCTAAATGTGAAGACCAACCAAATCATCCTTTGTAACATTTTTTTAAATGTTGTGGTAATGTTATATTTTTTCAAGCAAAAGGGTTTATGTTACTTGGGACTCCAGAAAACCTGCCATATAATCCTCATGTCCAGGGGTGAAACTCACGGTGTGTAGTAGTCTCTGAAAAATGTTTCAGAAACATTTGGTAAGGTGGGATACACCCTATAATACCACTGGAAGACTAACTGCAAAGAAGAAGCTTGACTTTTACCTCATAGACACTGTGAGCTGGATTAAACATCATGCAGAGGCTGTCGCTACCAGTGCGCCTATTTATAATCTAGATTGTAACCAAATCCAGGTTACACACCATTTAGCATCTGCCATTATTTGAAGTGACTCTAATGTTAGGAAATTCAATATCAAGTGTATAAAATCAAGTAAAGACATGAAACAAGAATAAAATGTTACATTTGGTTGAACAAAATTACCATAAAATTTTAGGTTAAAAACACACTGAGGAACAGTAAATGCTTGGGGAAAATGTTATGGCTCATTAGAGAAACAGAGGAGTTGAGTAAATAGAATGCTTAAGAGTAAGTATGAGTAATAGAAAAATTACAGTGTGCACAACAGCGGAAAGGCCTAAGTGTCTCAGACAGGGGGCTGCCTGAAACTCCACTGTTCTGAATGCCTTTCCTTATTTCATACATTCACAGTGATAGAGTTTGATAATCCCACTACTAGAAAACGTCTTTGTAGACCATCAGGTCATGACCACTTGACAATGTAAAGGGAACAATACAAAGGCAAGACAAAACAAGACAAAAAATTTGGACAGGACAAAAATGAGATAGTGAAGAAAGGCCATCAAAAAAGATGGACATATCAGGAAGGGGCTTGAAAGGACATTCAATGGGAACTAACTAAGGTGGTCAAGATCCTATATCATGAGGACCTTGGCTATATTGCTGTAACCATTTTGGTAAATAGAGAAATAGACAGCACCCACCTGACAAGACAACATAGTTTAAGGTTGATAGATAACATCAGGAAGATGTTGTGTAATTCATGCCCAAGCCAGTACACAGGCAACATATGCTTGCACAAGATATATAACAAGTTAGGTGCCATATCTGCACAGAAGAGTGTCATTAAGAAAAGGCTGCTTTTACACAACATATTTTGTTTCAGTTCTCTGAAGACTTTAGCCATAGGAAAATATCGCTATTTTTATTTAATTGAAACATTTTTCATTGAGAAACTTGATGTGTTTAGTCTGATAGTACTGCTGTCGAGGCATCATCCATTGATATGTAATCCTATTGTTTTGGAATTTGGTGTATGAGATGCTAGTAAACATAAAAATTCTTCTGTACTTTTTCATCAATCCACCTCCTGTCAGTCCTTTGTTGACAATTACCTCCTTTTTTCACCACAAACATGATGAAATTTCGCAACCCTTTTTAAACATTGTTTTCTATCTCACATCCCTCAACTTTTTGTAAACATGAGATCTTTTTTTCAAAAATGTCCATCTCACCACTTTTGGATTATGAACTCCCCTGCAGACTCCAAGGGCATAATTGGACTACTTGCCTCCCCAAATCTATATGGACTCAGATTATGTCTTCTCTCACATTAAAACAACTGTTATCTCATATTGTTTTCCTTCAAGTTTCAAACTAGCTTGCATTGCATGCATCCCCAAGAAATCTAGGCCTGAGATCAACCAAACCTCTGAAACAACAACCCTGTTGCTTCATTTTATTTCCTCTGTGAAATCCTTGGACAAACTGCTTCTCACAAACTCTGAATTCTGTATGTGATACAGTCCAACCAGAATTTTGTTTCTCTGACTAGACAGAAGCTGTAATGGATTCCTTTCTCTTTGACCGAGCAGCTTTCCTTTCCCCTTGTATTAATGAATACTAGTATTAAATTAGCTTTATTCATCAGGATCTCTCTTCTGTTTGCATGCCATGACTATGGCAGATTTTGGGCTCAAAAAGCACTATGTGCACACCACCTTGTTGTCTGTACTATTATTATGTGGGAGACAAACAAGTCTTGTTTCCTCTAGACTACTGTAATGCTTCTCTGACAACTGTGAAAATACATTTAAAACAAACATTAACTAAGACCAACACATAACACCAGCCCTTAAATCTCTCCATTGGCTACCTGTGAAATACAGAATGGATTGTAAAGGTCTACTACTGATTTGCAAATCCTGCGAATTTCAACAAAATTCTCTTCAAGTCTCAATAAAGGCATTGGCTTAGGTCTTCAAATACAGAACTCCTCATTGTCCTTAAATGTATTATTATAAATATATTATATAAATATAATATTGTATTTCTATAACACCTCATTTTTTAGTTTATATATATATATACTACAAAATGAGGTGTTATATCATGATCTTATAACAATGCATGCCCAAACTGAGAGGCATACACATCCTCTGTGTTTTAACTGGAGAGACCATTTTATAAAATAATATACAATACAATCTCTGTTTTATTATACAATTTATTCCTGAAAATCATATTGTAAATCGAATGGTTAGGAATTGAATTTTCTGGTAGATGCTATGTTATAACCAGGGGTTATGTTCACAAATATAGGACGGAAGTGAACAAAAAAGCTCAGTAAATATGAGTCAAAAGATATGAATAGTAAGTAATGATAATCAATACACATGAAATACAAGCCTTGGATGGGAGATTTATTTAGCTACAGGACAAGTATGACAATACACACAGTCAAAGGATTAAACAAATAAATCTTAAGATCTGAGTTCATGGAAAGAAAACAACACACTAAAATAAGAAAAGCACCCCTACGAACTCAAAAATCTGTTTTTTCTTTTCCTTGTTTTACTTCACTGCTGCTGTTCTTGTTGCTCTCATTCTCACTGTCCAGTCTCTCTCATCGTAAATTCTCAATTTCTCTGCCTTAAACTAGCTAATGGTGACGTTTTCGTCAGTTTTGTGAACTGGGTTGTTGTAAAGCAGAGCCTTCCTGCAAATATATTCAGTGTTACGACGCACACGGTTCAGGAATGACTGGACGTGGAGAAATCCTGTTTTTTGTACAGTTGTTTATTTAGCTACAGGGCAGGAGATACAGCGCACACACTCCATGGGTAAAATAAACAAAGCTTCTTAAGCTCCGCCTCAGAATAGGTTGTCTCCCAAACAATCATTGTAATTAATTGAAACTAAAAGTAAATATCTCACATAACTTGTGGTAGTACTTGAATGGCATTGTGCTTACATTCACTGGTCTGAGAGTGTTGTTAGCCTGGTCTGACACTTTCTCATTCAACGTGAATGGATACACTTCTGTTCTTTTGTGCTGGAAGTCGCTCTGGATAAGAGCATTTGCTAAATGAATGTAATGTAACGTAACTTGCTATTTAGAGTGTGAGTAATATGGTATATTATGTAGGGTGAAATAATAAGGAGAGTTATCTTACAATCTTATTTGAAAATGTTATAATTCACCCACCCATGCAACCACACACACCCACACACACAGGGTCACTCTTGACCTCTCCATGCTTCCTCATGCCATGACTAACTCAAGGTAGGAATACATTCTAACATCATATACCCCATGTCCCATTCCAGTCTTAGCTTCACTTACTGGAATGTTCTAACTGGCTAGCCTTCTTACGTTTTCAGTCGCCTTCAGTTAATACAGAATTCTGTTGCTTGGCTTGTTTTCCGTCTTCCTTGCGTCTTCCGCATGACTCTGTCACTGAGTTCACTGGCACCGGCAGCGTGTCTGCTCTGGTTTGATTCAGAACCCTGGCTTTTGCTTACCACTGTTAATACAGATGTATTGATTAATACTAATCTGCTCTTCTTTATCTTAAATGACTCATTTCCTCTCACACACCATACTCTACAAATTGCCTGTTTCTACCATATCTTTGCTCTTCCATTTCTAAATATTTGCTTCTCCCTTCTCAAACATGATACATGTGTATTGAACTGACCACTAACCTGTGAACAATATCATCTTTATAGCACCTTTTGTCATTTTCCCACGCTCTCTAATTTGTGACAATATATTCAAAAATTAAAAAAAACAGGAATTTTAATTCTGTAGTAACCCATAATTTATCCTCTCGGTTTGATTTGTATTAAATTGATTATAAGTAATCACATTTATTGTTTAATATATAACATACTAAAACCAGATTTCAATTAAATTTTTATTTTACATTTAATGTTGTTTATATTGGGATTTATATTTATATAAGGAAGCTTGCTAAATAGCATACTGACTGTGAACTATGAACTATGAACTATGATAACAGTGCCATTCTGGGCACATAAAACTGGTTTAAAGGAACTATACATGTGTCCTGTCAGAAATTTGATAGAAATCTAATAGAGGTAGATATTAGGTATTTTTCCTCCTCTGACCTATCAGGTCAGTTCTTCATTCCCTTTCTTTATGTGATGTTTAGTGTTGCCAGCTGATCATTTTGCAATACATTTCAAACATAATCATTTACCTATGTGACTGTAAGTATTTCAAGCAATTGATGAAACTATGGTACAACGTGAATATAACTGCAATACAGTTATTTGGTGGAAAACAATTGCTGCCTCTGTGAAAGTGGGGACCTGTACTGGCCTTTTAGTTAATTACCTTCCTTTGGATGTACCCCATCGCTGTGAGAAATCTGATACTTCTATCAAAAGGTCACACTACTTTAACATATCTACTGGACTAGGTCCAAGTTCTAGGTCAGACATATATAATTATGTAAAATAATTAGCAATAAAGATGTATGATCATCGTTTACACACAAATGCTGTCAGTAAAAAGGCATGGAAGCAAGACTTCCCCAGGATTTGTAGGCCATTTGAGCTTCCTAGCTTATGCCTAATTACATTTGGGCTTAGCTTAGTCTCCAAAATCATTATTAGATGTAAAGCGCTACACCCAAAATCTATCAGTCAGCATATTTCCCTTTCCTTTCTTCACTTTACCGACAACTATTAAGGGGTGAATGGATCCTTGGGGACACAGTATCCTTTTTCTGTTTCAATCCGTGTTCCATAAATACCAGTAATGAGGTCCCCACGTCATGAATTACTAGTATCTACTACTAAAAATAGTCTCCATGCTAATGCTTTGGAAAGCCTCTTTGCTCTGGGTGGTTCCATTTCTCATTCCCTCAGATCCTCCATCTCTTAAACCTCTAGAATGTGCTTACACTGGGAGAGGCAAACTTGCCAATCAAATCGGTCTGACTTGCAAACATACATCTGATAAAAGGAAATGTACCAGCAGAAATAAGTTGAAAAAGAAAAGAAGACCCTCCCAATATATATATAAAAAAACATTAACTTTATTCTCTGTGCTGTTACTTTGCATCCTTGCTCAACCTCCTTTTCCAATTCTCTGCCCTGCAGGTGGTTGACACTCTCATGAACATAGCCAGGTCATCAGCTCCAGGCCTTATGCCAAATGTGCTTTCCTATCATACATCACCCGACAATAGATTGGACCACGGCTAGTTCCTATTTTCCAGACAAAATAGTTAATTAAATTTAAATCTGTCCTAATGAACTTTGACTTGAATGCATCAGACAAAAAATCCACAAGAAGAGAATTCATTCTCTTTGATAGATCTAAAATAAATAGGTGCAGATGTCTGGCAGGTTAAATCTACTATTCATGTGTTGGATCTAATTGTTAGTGATTCACCTCTCTGAAGTATATCAGTTCTGGCTTATTTAATTGCAAGCTGTTTATTGTAAAGTCCTGCACAGCATTCCAGAAAGTACATTTGTACCGTAACAGTCGATAAATCATTTTAATATATTTATTAATTTTTGTTATTTATTTTATCATACGTATCAAAAGCCCAGCATTAAAAACACAAATTTATGCTTTTTTTACAGTTCACAATCCTGATTCAACAATATGCCAGTTAAAAAGATGAAGTGCTGTCCCATATTAATACAATAGTCAGTTTTCCAAAAGTATTTCCAAAATTTTCCAAATTCTGAATTTACCATTGACAGATTTTGCATGATGGTGATGTTTATGATGTTCACATCCTGCCTCCATCTCCCACGTAAAAACATTTAGTTTATCATGAGAAATTAAAAAAAGTCATTGAATTTATTCTTCCCGGAAATGAAACTCCTGTCATCCTCAGCGAGAGACAGATTCTTGGATGGTGTTACTCTGAGTGATAAAAGTTTCCAAAAGCTTCCCAAACTTCGACACAGACACAGCTGTATATATCAACTCAATCGTTTCATTTTAAAAACAGATTGGAAGCAACACCTCACTTTGCATGACATCCTCTAAATATTTACCTGGCTAATCTGTTGGCCTTCATATACACTAATTTGTTCTTGGATTGCATTGGCTTTGCAGTCTTTCATCCAGCTGTATAATTATACAGCTGGATGTTTGCAGGGGCAATTCAGGTTAAATACCTTGTCCAACGGCACAACAGCAATGGCCCACCTGGGAACTGAACTGGCAACTTTTGGGTTAAAAATCTTCATTCTTAACTCTACGTCACACTGTATTACAGTAATTGTGAAATCTGAAATAATTAATCATTGACATATAATATTTGGTATGACCTCTATTCAGAACATGCCTTTCGAAAAATTAGTAAAACAAACTGGTGATACAGTCACTGGTATGTTTTCCAAAAACATCACAAAGCTGCAACTACCTTCCAAGAACATGTTATTCTAAACACAAGGACATGAGCTTTCAATTTGATTAAATGCATTATAGTAAAATAATGCTGCCAAATATTATTAAATTATTATTTATGATCTTTGCCTAAAAAGACTGTTTCTAGTTTTTTAAAGGCATTAATAAAAGATCTGAACCTGTATAGCCTGTAAATACAACAAATGGCTGAGCACTTTGTATACAGAGCAGTGAATTTGAATAAATCCATTTGCATGTCGTTCTCTGGCTTGCCTAGAAGCGTGGCATGGTCTGAACTATGGTGTTCTTTTCATTTGCATATGTGACTACACTGTTCTCACATTGTATATTGCAAGATATATCAGCCATAAGTTCCAGTTAAGTCAATGTAAGAAACACATTGTTTCACAGGTCCATTTTAATATTCAGAAACACCAATGATTGAGGATTACAAACTCACAGCCTAAGTTCAAAAGTTCAAAGCTGTGCTTCACAACACTGGTGAATTCAGCAATAAGGAATGTATCAGTTCCTTTTTAATCACTGAATATACTCACATAAACATAAGATGCTTCTGTACTTATTATATAGGGGTACACTCAGTAAGTATATTGAATCCCATTACAGGAAACACCTTGTTATGGTGTTAAGTATAGTTTCTTGTTTTCTGATCTGATCCTATTGTTTGTCAGCTTTCATGAACTTCCTTTTAAATTAAGGTCCATAATTCAGACACCGACTATAGATACACTTTTTATTTACAGTTATTTAGGAGGTTACTGACATACATATCAGGAACAGGCATATTGCATAGAATTGTGATACATGCCCAAAACTATACATTTCACCATCTTATGGCAAAAAACTGTATTATTTAGCTAATCTGAGGGTTTATACTCATTTCTGAAGTGACATTTGTCATGTAATCTATTGCACTTACACACGTGTCACTCCAAAAATCTGTTGCTTTCCTGCCTTATCAATGAGCAAAAAAAAGAACCAATTCAGGGAAGGAAGTAGTTAATCAAGCGGGAGTCCCGACTCCTCCTCAAAGAAAAAGACTGGTTGACTCACAACATTTTAAGTGAGCTGGAACAGAAAGTAGAGAACACATCAACTCATTCTCCTCCTCACACCCCCAAAACTTCTGGCTGATGCATGATTGGTAAGTAACCATTTCCCTCTTTGCCTCAAACCAACGAACCAGGGCCCCTGTGTAGGCTGTGACTGTAAAATTAGAGGCTTTTATTGCAAAGCAGATTTTATTGTTCTTCTCATCATTTCATGACTTATTTATTTTATGATTTATTTATTTTGCAGACACCCCTACCATGGGTGGCTTACACTGCATTAGAAGAGAAGTGGATCATAACGTCTGCATCCAATACTAATGCACTGAATATGATCCAGACTGAAGTCCACCGATTGAAAATGATTGCTCTAGAGGGTATGAAAGTACATGATGAACTTTTTATAAGGACTAGGGTTGAATGTACTAGTTTCACTGGGCATCAGTATAAGCCAGTTCCACATATTAGACCCTTAACAATGCAGTAGCTGTCACCCTTCCTTGATGAGTGATTGCTACAATATCAATTAAGTCCAAGAAAAATGTTTAAATAGGAAGGTACAGGGAAGTACAGCAGTGCGCTGCTGTTTCTGAGTAAGGCCATAGTTGCTAGGCAACGTCACTGGGTTCCATGCTGTGACGACACAGCTTTATGTTAGGTTATGCTCTGCTACCATTGTGTAAATGCAATGCCTATAGGCTTCAGTGAAATGGTGGTTGATTGTTTAAATACCTCTTGTCGGCTTCTTATGCACACATCCCTGCACACACAATTTGGTGGGCGAGAACAGCTTAATTTTTTGCTCCTTCTGCCCTTCCTCTCTCATGCCGAGCCTGCTGTGCCTCTGATTCCCTGGACACATTGTAAGCAGTCATTTGAAATTTATTTGGTACTGCTTGGTCTAGAGGACTTTATTTACCGTGCAGCCATATTTTCAGGGGTACGTGCAGGGCCTGCTGTTTCTAAATATGCTGCCCAAGACTTGCAGCTGCTCAGCATCCCTGCTGTCTGTAAGTCCAGTTTCCCTGTACTGCAACAGCCGTGAGGCTTGCTGTGCCCACAGTGGTGCTGGAGGAGATGAGTCCTTCGGGTGCATGACACAGCCCGTGGACCGTTTTGCCCGCGAGCAACAATGCAGAAAGCCCCTCACCCCCCCCCCCCCCCCCCACCCCCCCCCCAAATAATGAATGAACGACATTGCTCACAGCTCACTCGCACTCCAGCACCCATTCAGCCACGGCCTGTCCACCCTGCACCATCTGCCATCCATACTGTGGATGTTCCTGAGATCCTGTTGTCTGCCCCACTCAGTTCCCCCACCTTGAGAGGACCTGCTCTTCAGCAGATTTGGAGGAAGGCCTCCTTCAATTACTTTGTGCTGCCATTCAGGACTCTCTGTCTCCACAGGAGTCTAGTAAGCTTTTTGCCTTTTGAGAAAAGCGTTGCCATCTTTCTCCTGTTGTGAAATGAAAGTTGTCCTGGGTTATGCAGAGTACCATACATTTGCATGTGTTTGTGAGTGAACGTGAGGGCCACCTGGGCGTCTGATGCTGAAACAGGGTCGAAGCTTGGTCTCCTGTCCTGTGATCATTTACACAATAAAGGTACAGGTCAATGACCAACAATGACTTGTATGACTCTCAGTGGAGAGAATAGGCATGCTTGCATCTCCACAGCATGAATCAACAGGTCAGCACTCCCCATAACATGAAACTTTCTGGTTCAGACTTTGCGCTGGCTTCATGTTCTTTTAGCCACTATACTCAGCAACTACAGAAGGTGTATCTGCTTCTGAGGATCTGCGCAAGCAAGACTCATCAACATAAAGATGTTATTAGCCGGATATTCCTCCCATTGCCACTGGTGATGACATAATCTTGATTAAACTTTCAACTCTGCTTACTGTGTGCCTGCTACGCTGTACATCACATGATCACATTGGGATGCCTAATAGTGTTTTCATCACAACATGTTCATGAACGCAATTGGTTGGTCACCTGCAAAATATTGTGGTGAGGAGAGTGGTATGCCAGGAAGAGAGTACAGAATCATAAGGTGGTTTCTGACACAGTTATTCCTCAGTTTGAGGGGTTAATGATGTTGGAGGACAGCTTCAAGGTAGTAATGATGTATTTACACAATTATCCAAATGCAGTGTGAGTGACAAATCTTAGAGCATTACTTTGTGGCTCTTTGTTCAACACTGCCCCAGAGGCTACAGCTTAATTTGAAAAATTTGGTGACACCTTCCCAATAGCTGACATTTATTTCACAATCCTCACTTCTACACCATTTTTAAACAACAGAAGCTATCCATACCTCATCATACGGCTCATTGCCATTGCTTTTTAAATGTTTCACACTATTTTATTTTGTGTTATTTTCGAAGCATTAGCAAACAGTTACTTAGGTTGAAAATTAGGTTTTGTCACAACACTGGAAATGCTGGAAAGTCAGACAGGTGCACGGACGTCTTTGCAAAATGACAAATGGCGGCCTTAAAACAAACTACACAGAAAATACCTTTCAACACTGATAAAGAATTTATGGATTAGCAGATGAGAGAAAAATGATGATTTAAGCTCTCAATTGATGCTGCTTTTTTCTGTTGCTTTTCCCAACGATTCCTAACATGTTTACTCCGCCCTCCCCCAGTTACGAGTAGGTACAGAATTCCTCACTGGACTCTGGTAACAGAAGGTAGGTATAAAGTTATGGTTTTGAAGTGAATAAAAGCTTTACCCTTGAATGCTGAGGAATTGTAAAGGATAATAAACTGGAGTGGGATTTCTCCTATGTTTGTCTGCAAGGGAAATCTAGCCAAGTTCTCTATACATCAAAGGCTTGTGGAAAATAAAAGCACACTTGTCAGGGGTGAACAAACTGCTTTCTTTGTGTATTCTACCATCCAAATTCTGAGATACAAAGCCTTTGGATGTAATACACTGCAAAAAAGACTTTACAATTTAGCTGACATGCCTCACTTTGACGGTTAGATGTGCTCTTTTGTTTGTCCAGGCCAAGCCAGACATATAATATTACAGCATCAAAATTCATTCAGTCCCTTTTCCTCCCAGTTGTAGTCTCATATTTCAACTTCCAACCCCTCTTTTTTTAACAAAGCAAGGTTGATGCAGCCAGATAGGATAGGACCTCTGTTAACACTTGTTACAGATTCAGACACATCTATAGCTCCCCAGTCAGTGTCAGATTCTTCCGAGAGTTATTGACATGCTTCAACTACTTAGCTATATCATACATATTAATAATAACTTTTGTTTAAAATGACACTAAACATTGATATACACAATGCCAATTGCTTTACCAAAAGATTACTTAAAAAGTTCATGATATGTACTTTCCTTTAAATCTTCATACAAATGACAAAAAATACAAAGAAATCCCTCTTGCTGTTAGAGACCAAATTTGAATCATAATCCTGTAATGACATTATTCATTGAAGTAATTATCATAAATTGAGTGCCTCTTAAATAATAAAAAAGGGACCACAATATTGTTGAATTCATTTACTACTGTTATGTGCATAATGTCATGCTGGCCTTGAGCTTATGCAAGAGCTCAACTGTACTAACAAACCCAACTATTGGAAATAGTTATTGGAAATGCCCAATGAAAGTATAATCTTTTATTTTTCAGCTATTTTCAGTGATTCATTTAGAAAATGATATTTCTTTTAATGGTATGGTCCTAATAAGAGCCCATTTCTTTTCCCAAGCTTCATTCAATGTTTATTTTATTTTCTTGGCAATGCTGGTTATTAATATTGCTTATACATTATTATATATACCCATTTTACACATATATCAAATGGATCTGGGGGTAGTCTTGAAAGTAATAGGTAAATTCTAAATTATGACAAAATGTGTTTTTATTTAACGTAGGATTTAATAATAAGAAAAATAATAAAAATGAGTTAAGCAAATGCACATGTGCAGGCGGCAAAATGCAGTAACTGAATGCAAACTCCCCCAAAAGAGAATGTCTGTGGCAGACACCCACACTGTCAGCCTTTCTGTGGAGTAGGACACCAGGTGTAGGAAGAATTAGCTGGGAAGTGCTTAATAACCACTGCTGTAAGGGGAAAGAAAAGTTGCATTGTGCAATTCAAACTTTCTCATAACAACTGCAGAAATACTAACACAGAAGGAGAGGGGGGAAAGGCACAATATACACACTTTATTTTCAGTCTGGGATTCAAGAGATGGTCACATAAGGCTAGGAGATACCACTTAAAGACAGGATAGCCGTGAGCAAGGGGCTCAGCTCAGCCACACAAAACCACAAAGTAGGCGAGTGGAGGGATCACTGCCGAGACATCTGCTAACCAAAGGCAGGCTCACCAACTACACCTGGGCAAAAAGAAGATAGATGGCTTGATGAAACTTAAGATCCACAAATGTGTATCAGGTAGGCTGCTAAAGGGGGATGGACCTCTGTAATTAAGCTAATGACTGATGGCTAAAACGTTCAACCAGGATACATCAGTTTGATTTGAATCAGCCAAGAAAATTGAGAACAACCCCAATAGTGTACTAAATAGCAGATATCTCTGACAAGAAGAGCATGCACAAGCTTAGCAAGACAAAGCTAACAATGGACAGAAAAGTAAATAGTTACTGGCCAGATGACAACACATGGGTTGCAATACTGTATGAGAAAGAACTGCTGCTGTTAATGATACTCATGGCAAGAGGAAGAGGAGACCATAAGGCTGCGATATCTTATATAATGACCAACACCGTCACATGCAAACTCCATGGCATGGAAACAATTTGCCCTCCCAGATTATGCCATAGGTGAGTCAGAACAGATATTTCAAGCATTATTTAATTGAATATTTGATTTTCTTTTTAACCTTGATCACATCTCTCATCTGCATGATCTGGGGTACCTTACATCTTCCATTTTATTGCAACTAGACCACCTTATCAATCAAAAGTGGTAACATGTAGCTCACTGTAAACTCTCATCTAACTTCAAACAGGAAACCAAGTTTTTTAGGAAAGGCTTGTTTCAAAGGAAAAAAAAAAACACATATACCTGCTGCTTTGGTCCACTAGCGTGAATTTGAATGACTTAAGTCCAGATCTATGCCTCGATGGCTAAGGATGACAGTTTTGCTACCCTGGCTTAGCAACAGTGGCTGTATAAATATTCATGCTCCTTGCAGACTTCAGCTACAAAGTGGAGGGTCGATGCTGGAGCCACATGGGAAGCTGAACACATTCTGGGCACCCTTCACTGTATGGTTATGCTTTTAACTGCAATAACTGAAAGGAAGGTTTATTTATTTGGGGGGCATAAGGGAGAGGAGTAGGGGCAATCAGAATTTAACAGTAGCAAACCTTTCCTTGTGTTCTTTCCAGAAGTGTTTAGATACTGAAATCCTACAGGATTCACTGTGTTTTAAAGGAGTCTTAAAGAAATGCTATGAGTCATCCGTGGGGTCATTTGCCTTTCACTGCAAATGAGTGTGGGTGTCTCACTAACTTTCAGATACAAACTGGATATTGTTCTTATTATTCAAGAGCTATTTTAGGAAAACAAGAAAAATGTATGAGAATGTTTCCCCCCTCAATCTTGCAACAAAGAGTCAAAGATGCAGATATTGTGATTTCAATGTTGAATTACCGCAAATAACAGGTTCCAGTGACAGAGATAATGTATTAATACGAGCTGAATGAAAAGGCACAAAGAATATTATGCCGTCGCACAGAGAGCAGGTTTTCATATGATGTTTAGAGAATCATCCCAGTGAGGTCATTCTCTGACACTGCATTGAATGAAAGCTTTCAATGTCTTCAATGTTGCCCAGCGGCTAAGACAATGGCATTTTTTGTCAAACTTGAGCACATGTTCATCCCCAGCATGTGAGTGCAGTCAGGGGCTTGGTTTCAGTACCATGGTAACACACCAACCAGCATTCATCACCTTCGTAATAAGAGTCATACCACCAATGAGTCATACACAACTCCTATACATTTTGAAAGTACATTGGCAGCATTCCTGAATAGTAAAGTGGGAAAGCAGCAGCGCTTAGTAAGGGAGGATGTAACTGTTCTGTATTACAAAATTATATTACATTGGGCATACGGCCACAAAGAAATAGACACCAGAGAATCATACATAACCTGATGAAATTAGATTAGACCATGAGAATAAGGGGTGTCACAGAGAATTACTAACTAATTGTCTTCGCTGTTATAAGAATAAAGCCTAAATACTGTAGTCTTGCTTTTCTGAAACCTTGACCATCTATTACTAAGGTGAGGTTAGCCTGCTAAAGTTACAGGTTAACCATTTAAGCATGAAAATCAACAATCATACTATTCTGAGTCTACTTGCTGCTACAGCTTCATAACTGTTCATCAGAATGTTTCCTGACAGTCCAGTCTTACATACCCTTAACTATTGGGATGTGAGTGTATTGCATGCATGCCTCTCTGGGAAACTTGCAATATCAAATTAAATACAGCATACTTCATAGATGCCTGGTGGCTGCCAACACCAAATGCAGATACAGAATGTTGGTGCTTCAAAAATGTGAGAAAGACAATTATTTTCCTTCAGTAAACCAGATGCATGGGCATCAGATGTGGACTTGGTCCCGTGCTGCTTAGATTGTATGGTGCTTTGGTAACTCATACAGCGGTCAAACAATCACAGCTCTCGTCAATCTTAAACTCTGCATGAGTCATCCAAAATTACATAAATATAGTTCACATAAAGTTTACATTAAACTCCCAGCAGGTAGTTATGAACAATTTTGTGTTAATGGGAAGATAAAATACAGTACGCTGTGTCACTTGGGCTGTCTCTGATCCATTTGTAATGACCAGTTAAGGGGCACATTCAGGCCATTCTGGTATACAAATGAATAATGAGCTTTTCTGAAAACATGAACAGGATACTTCCTGACACACAGAATATACTAAATTATAGTCCATTAGAATATAGTTCATTTTTTATATTGATTAGATCACTTATGCATGTATAGAGAATAATTTACATACATAACTACGCCTTTACATTTTCATTTTCATTCCAGGCATTTATTCAGGCAGTGGGGTTTAAGCACCTTACTCAAAACATTCAGCATGAATACCATACTTGAAAGTTGAAACTACAACCATTCAGGTTCAGGTGAACTTCACAGCTGTTAGTGTTCCCTTATTAAACCACACATTCATCACATCAAAATTTTGGATGCAAAGTTGGTGTAGACGTCACCAAACGTCTACAATTTAAGTACTTTTTTCAACCACCCTTAGTGATCACCTTGTTTCTGTTCATAAATATCCATTATTCTGTATATTTTAATCAAAATATTGGGATACAATGAATATGAATAAAAGTCTTCTGATTTCTTTGTACTAACCACTTAAACAAGAGTCTTACCTTAACATTCAAGGTGCATGCAGTATAAACAACCGCGTGGCAGTGTCTCCACGCAGACCCAGTCCAAAAACCGTATGTATTAAAAGGGTTTCAATGATTTCCTAAAAAAAAATATCTGCGCTGACAACAGAAACTCAGCAACTATGAATCATGACAACTCCAGTGCACTGCTTTACATTACAAAACCAAAGTAAAGCACATCCTGGGATTTTCATATTTGCCATTTGAATATTTCCATTAGTTTGCACAGAATAAAGAGGCTGTGCCTCAGCTGCCTTTCTCTGTCCTCACAATCTCTGTATGGATTGGCATGGGCTGAATAAGAATCTCTCTAGAATTTAAGAGAATACATTTCTGGTGTGAATTTCATCATGTGCAAACTTGTGGCTCCTATTCTCTCTGGAGAAAAATGACCAGGCTTCTCTGGGCTCAGATAACCATCTAGTGATGATGGTTGCTAAACTACGTGACCCACCGAATTACAGTCATTGCTTTCAATTTTTAATTCAAAGATTCATCAGATATGGAAATTATCAGCCAAATTTCAAACTTCTCTTATGTATAATTCGAGTATGCATTCTGGAAAGGTTTGTAATGACTTGAGCAGTATGGTAGCCAAGTCAGTGACTATCTCCTTAAGAAGCTAAATGCAAATACAGTGGCAATTTATTTGTACAAAAATGCATTTTGCAATCCAGTCCTGGGTGATTGCAAATTTCAAAAATGCTCCAAAAACAGGGCTCCTAGCTGGCTCAAACAGTTAAGGTGTTTGTTGTGAAAGTACACACTGAGCCCTATGGTCTGGGCTTGAGCCCAGCTGTGTCATCTGTGAACCATGACTAGGAACCTACAGTAGTGCAAGAAAGTAGCTGTAATTTGTTGGGGTAGAAGTGGTTAGGCTGGCCTGGACCCCTTCATTACATAGCTCTCAGTATCCAGCAGCTTGCTTTCTGTCTATGAGTTACTCAGACAACATGAGGAAGATGCAACTATCCTCTGTTTGGTGTCTGATTCCTGGTGCAGTGTGGAACTTGTAGTGTGAAAAATTGCTGTGGTAGGCATGTATATATATCAGAGAATCATTTTTGCTATGCCCAATGTTCCTGTATGAATACAGAGGTTGTCATGGTGAGATGGGCCAAATGTCCAATTCCTTATTACAAAATCTTTGTAATGTTATAAATGATTGTTATATTAAAGTGATTCAGTGATGTAATCTACTTTCTGGTAATCCACCAATATGTGGACTCTGAATTTAAATAAATTTCAAAAAGGAACTTGAAATAACTGACATTTGGCATAAAATATACCATCAGCTACTGCTGATTTTTAAAATTTTTTTGACTGTTAATAGTACCTGGTGGAAAAATAAGTAGGCTTTACCTGAGATGGAGCCCCCTCATCCGAAACATTCTGTTACTGATACATAAAATAGGGCAGAGCTTTGTCAAGCACTTTGCATTCTTGAACTGTGATCAGAGTATGCTGTGTGTGGAGATGATACAGTGAAGACATTGTTTATGCCTGACAGGTGCAGCAATGAAATATCAAAGTTGTGGTGCTACCTGTTTTTAAAGCAACAAGGAATACAAGGACATGAGCAGACTCGCCATTCTTCTTTTAACATCTAGCACAGATGCCTGTGTTGACAGGATTTTCAATCACATTAAACACAATCAGGACTTTTTCCAACAACAAGAGAGTGGGCCTATGCTGAAGCAATGCATGCATAAGTATCTCCACCTGCTCATGCAAAACTGTTAACTATCTAGCTTCAAAAAGAACTGGGCAGGCAAGGGCAATGCTGTTGCTAGTAATGCTACATTAATGTGAAGCCGTCGGGTTTATTTTTCTTTGTAGTAATTATTGTGTTGTTTGGATGAAAGTGTATGTTGGCAGCTTTTGTTTAGGTCTTTAACAGTTGGTGTTGTGCACCATCCAATGATATTCATTTTGTGGGTCTTTTGTCACTAAACTAGCCATGACATCTGCTAATATTGGTAGGTTGCTCATTCTTACTGGTGCAACAATGTTGGTAAGAAAACAATTCAAGAGACTTGGTCATGACTGTAGTCTCTAATGAGATAAAGTCAGACCAAGAGTGCCCTTGTTGCCTTGAGACCAAGAGCAAAATATTGAGATATCATCTCTACTCATCACTCAGGAAACTTCAACCATTTGGTATTGTTTTTGGCATTGCCTAGTTTTGTTTTGTTTTGGAAAAATGGAAATGCAAAGATTTTGAACAAGTGATGACTTTGTTATTGTACAAGTTTTTGACATCAACCAAAATGGCTGTTCACTGATGAACCAACTTTATGGTGTTACATTTTCCTGAGGTGTAAGTAACCTCTCATTTTCAATTCTTAACGAAGGCTTTTGAAAGCATTTAGATGAAAATCTATGTTTATCTTTATCTAGATATTTTTATCTTATCAAGAACCTAATAATAATTACTGATTTTTAAGGACATATTACACTACAGTAATTACAACACTTAACTTGGTTTTACTAAGACTAATTGACTTTGAAACATTATCTAAAACCATGGTATTTCTACTTTATGAGCATTAACAGTGCACCTCAGCACAATATCACACATTTATAGCATTTTTGAAACTGGGGCTATGTGTGAGTAGCTTCAGATATGCACTTGTATACACACATTAGTTCTTTAGGCATGATCAGTCTTTAGACAGCAGATACAAAGCAGATGCAAACATCCTGTCTCTTTACAACTGTAATTAACTTGCTAGAAGTTTCCAAATATCTATGCACATTATAAGTTCCACCCACCTTTCAGTGGGTGATGCTTGTCAGCCTTCTCGTTGCTTGTATCTCATCCTCTGTGATGTGTCCACTCCCACAACAATCTACAAGTATTGTGGACACATTTCATCTCCAAATGAAAAACTGAACATGGTGAACTGAACCTCACATAGTAAAAATGTGGATATTCCAGTTTAATCCAGGGTAACTTATATTCTTCTTATTATTTTTTGCTTGTGTGTGTGTGTGTGTGTGTGTGTGTGTGGGGGGGGGGGGGGGGGGGGATTTAAAATAATGCCAGATTTAGTATACACAATGGCCAAAAAACATAAAATACAAAAGCCTTAAAAATTAAAGACACTTGCTGATATAAAAACAGCAGTCTTACATACATATTTTTAAATCTGAATTTCAATCAGAAGTGCAGTTTTGAGTCTTAACTTTGATTTAAACACTTATGAAAGGCCTTTCATGAATTTTGCCTTAAATAGTGATTTTTCTGTAACACAATGGAACACTATCTAATGTGAAATCTAATATTCCAGCACAAAGCAAACCCTTACTATTATCAATAAATTTCCAGACAATTAGTTATGTTGATAAATTCAAAATGATTTTCAATTTAGGTAAGTCATGTTTAGTGCTGTAGTGTGAGAAGTGATAAAGTTGTTAGAGACCCGAAGGGGAAAAAACAGCTAGGAGCACTTGGAAACAATAAGCCTGTCAACAATGAATAACAAAACAAAATGACAAGGACAAGAACAGTTTTGAAACACTAAAGATAAAGCAGAAAAGAAAACACTTGTTCCCAAGCAGAAGTCTTCTGGTTACAGTTCCTGTAATTAGCCGAGGGATAAAAGTATCACATCTGTGACGTGTTGGCTCGTGGGAGACTGCTGTGTTGTAGGAGTAAGTGCGTATGTTTGTTCACGCTTGCTTGTGGGAGTCTGTTCATGTATTCCTGCTCACCTGTCATGGAAACGATAAGCAAAATCCTTTTTAAGATGGCAGCGGCCAAACTTGTTTCATGAAATCTTCTCAGTCCTCTCTACACAATCCTTTCACCTGTCCTGATGTTTTTTTTTTTGTATTGTGAGTTTTGTTTCTTCAGATTGAAAACTGAACAAGATTACATATACCAAGAGCAGAAGCTGCATGAATTGCTCCCATAGTTCACAATGCTAGAAAGAAGTGCTATTTTATTGACAGAAATTGTGAAGTATGGATGAAAGAGGTGTAGGTGCGAAATGGAAAAAGAAACACCTTAATTATTTTTTACATATATGAAAGCTGATTAAAATCCTTTTGCTACACTTTCAATAACACTGAAAGAATTATATTTCATAAATCACAACATAAAACATGCAAGGTCTCTTGTGGGGGTAGAAAAAAACAAAACAAAACAACAACAACAAAAAAAAAAACAATAACTTCACCATGATTCGAGGTTCTACCTGCAGTTGCTAAGTAACATCCTGCTCCATCCTCCCTCTACACCTCATTGGGTGGCTGACGAAGCGCAGGGGTCACCTCATTGGCTGAAGTGAAGTTATTAAACTTTAGTCAAGGCCTGCCTCTTGGTAGAAAAAAAAACACAATGAAGTGATTCTTGTGAATGAGATGGAGAGGGTGTTGGGGTCTGTGCTTGTGCAGTAGAATCTGATTTGTGAATATAGCAGTTCTGCTAAAAATAAAATCACATTGAATAGAATGTAACACTGAAATTGTTGACTGAATACAAAGTGGCACAGCAAGAACTATCCAGGCCATAAAAATCCTTTCTTTTCCTTTTGCCAGAAATTGCAATTAAAAGCGTGAAAGGAAGGAAAGATTACAATTATTTCTTTACAATTCTTTACATTCTTTACATGTCCTCAATCTATTGTTTGTAATGATCCGTTGAAGGCACTCATGTTAGACTCCTGTTCAGAGAGAGGATTGCTTGGTAAGAGCATGAAGTCACTGCATGTATAAAAGGCTGACCTGCAACAAGTCAGTCAGAAGATTTTGTTTTGTCTCATCCCACCTGTTTTTATAGGGATTTATTCTCAGCAAAATTCCAGCATAGCCACGGCACTCTGCATGCACATCTGCAGAGATCTTACCTCTGCCGAGAGGATGCCTGATCAATACCATGATCTATTTTTATGTGAAACCTTGTTGTGTGAGTCATTTCTGCTTCCTGTCTTAGAGCAAGAGAAAAAAATCACGACACAATTAAGGGTGAAATACCTGGATTTTCTTAGGCATTTTACCCATTTAAAAGACCATGACATCAGCAGAATGAAAAAAAGAAATGTTCTCATCCATATGTTTATGTAAACAACAGGAGCAAACACATTGCTGCCACATATCCTTTTAGCAAATGTGGCAGTAAGAAAGAAAAATGACTACATAGTCTGAGCACAGCATCTTGACAAAAAAAAATCATATCAGAAATCATTCAAATACAAAATCATATTGACTTAATTCTAAATGTAAACTCATAAAATAAAATCAAATTTTGTTTTCCTTTAATAAAAAATAACTCAAATCTAATTGTTTAATGAGCTCATATATCTACCAGCTAGCTTGTACCTTGTCTGGCTAACTTGAAACTTGGTCATGCAGCACTTCTAATATTGTTGACTCCTTATATGGCTTTTTGCTTGTGTTGTACTCTGCCTCACTTGCAAGCCGCTTTGGATAGAAGTGTCTACCAAATGAATAAATGTAATGTAAATGTAAATGTCAAATAAAATAGGTGCTTAACTGTACTGAAAATCTTTGTGTGTATTTTTAAGACCTGCAGATGATCAGATTGTCCTCTTGTGGTGGCATGGATCTCTCATAAATGTGGCTGGTGGACTTTTTTTGGCCAATTGTGCGTTGTACAAGGTTATAGGTCAAAGTCACAAGAGCTCAATGTTTTGAACTTTCTGGTGTTTAACACGGCCAAAAGGTCAAGGTCACAGAGGCTCCTCAATTCCTGGCCTTTAACCTGGCCAAATATAGATTTTTATGAAACTTGACACAAATGTTGTCCTAACTGGTCCCTGAACCCTATCAATTTTAATGTCTGAAGGTCAAGTTTTAAGTCAAAGATACACCAAATTATTTTTCATTTTCCAAGATCTAAAATAATAATGCTATCCTCCATGTTCCTCAGCATTTTATAGATTTTTTTGACCACACGGTCAGAATTTAAGGTCACAAGGCTCCAGTTTTTTGTTTTGTTTTTAGGTATCTACCATAGCCAATTATGCATGCAGTTTGATGATACTTCACATATTGTTATTCTCACAATTCTCTAGGACCTCACTGATCCTCAAATTAAAGCTCAAAGGCCATAAAGGTTCCTGATATTTTTAAATTGGAGGATTATTATTACTTTTAAATTTACAATTATGATCCAACAAATAGCCATGCCTGCAATGGCACACCATCTCACTGCTATTAAACATACAGACACTGTTTATTTTAAACTTTAACATTAATAACACTGAGAAAAACACATTCATGCCATTTACACATACTACATGTTGTTCAAGAAAATTTGGGTTGTGTTAGAAAATTCGATACATATGAGATAGTGAGGCAGTAAATTACACAAGGGGATAATTAGAAGGCCAGTTTGGAAATTAGGCCATCAGGGAACAACCCTTCTCTTTACACTAAGTGCCATGGGATCTTTAATGACCACATTGAGTCAAGACCTCTATTAAACGCATTGTCTGAGCGACAGCATCTCCTACAGCACAGGCTCCCCCTCACTGCACTCCCTGGGGTATTGGTTTTCTGTGTGGTCCAGAGAGAAGACTGCTCCCTACTGGCTTGACAACATGACTCCTGGCAGCAACCAGGCTTTCCCAAGGAGGTCTCCCATCCTAGCACCAACTGAGCCCAACCAGGATCACCTTTAATCAATTGCAGAAGATGGCTACAGGGTGATGTGGCTGCTGATAAAGTAATGTTAAGAGTTTTATCATTTTGCAGTTATTCTGGGATACTCTGACTTATGGTAAAGGAAGTGACAATTCTGTTCATATATGATTAACTAAATTGGGGGGAAAAAACTAGTGATAAACAGGGAATGCCACATTAATGAAAGGTTACCAGCAGGAGTCAGTCAAAGCTTTAGGAAAAGTAGTAGGACTTGAGGAGGTGTTAAAAAGTTTAATAATAGTAAATTTAGAGGTGAAGGAAAAAGGCATGAGTCATGAGTGGAAACTTAAATGCTGTTGAGGATTGAGAACAAGAAAAAACTTTGTTGTTACTGATGATATGAATACAGAGTTGTAAGAATGATATTTGTTGAAGTAGGCGTCAGGAAATGGGGGTGTTAAATGCCCTGGGAGTGATGGAGGAAAAAGTGGCTATCACAATCCAGAAGAGTGACAGAAGGTAAAAGGGGAGAAGTCAGAGAAGGGGCATTTTGTGAGAAAGCTGAACATACACAATATAAAGGTAAAGTATACGTACTACCAGTGGTTAGTTCTGACAGGCAAGAAACAAACAAACAAAAAAATCTAAGAAAATGCAGAAATGCAAGGCAGAAATGCTCTGCCATGGCAGTTGGATAATCTGTCAAGTGAATTTGGAAAACTACAGATTTAGTTATACATTGAGAATTATTGACCTTGTAATCAAGGAAATTTAACTTGGCTGAATCTTAACCAAAATCCAGTGTTGAATCCAGTGAAATGTTTTGCCTAATGTTTTTCTGCATGTCTAACAAACTGAACGTCATCAACAGTGTAGTTTTCCCACAGATGTTTTCACTACTGATAATTCAATGCCGTTAAAGCTGTTATCTTGAACGCTCGAGCTTCTGAGTTGGTGATCCGCCCTAGCCATGTTATATTTGAAATATAAATAGGATTGATGGCACAATAAAATGATTACATTTAAAAAAGTCTGGTGATGTAAACTTGACAGTCAGGCTAAGGCTGAAACACTGTTTAGGGCTTTGCCATCATACCCCTGGCCAAAGTACCCTGGCAAATTTCTTCTGTAAATGTAAGGGTAAGGTTAAGCTGTACTAATATGCAAGCTTTCTTATTGTACCATAGCCATTTATGTATTAGCATCATGAAACACATTGCATTACAGCATGTTGGTAGCAAATCACAAAAATAATCAAATTTGAATTCAGGAACTCTGCTCATGTCTGATAAGGTAACTCTTAAAAATCCACATTGTGGAGGACATGAAAGCTGTTGACAGCAAGGCTACAACAAGCCTTAAGAAGTTTCATTACGACCTTGGGTACCCCACTAGCTAGTTATTGTTCCATAGCTATCCACATCATGTCACTCTTAAGATTTACCAGGCAGAGTAGCATATGGGTGAGCTGTATCTGATGCCTGTGTTATATATATCCCAAGGTTAGCTTTGGTGGTGCCACATCCAACATACTGTACAGCCACTACTTATTGTTTAAAAGCTGGCCTGACAAAGTCACCCATAACCAATAAAGCAATATCAAGTATTTTCACAATGTTTCAGTCAGTGAAATAATTTCCTCCTGTCAGTTTCTGCTGAGTAGCTATTTGCCGATTGTTCTGTGATTATTTCAGTCCGATTCCACTTCAGCTGCCTGACCTGCTTGCTTAGAATCCTGCTCATCTTCAGTCTGCGATAGGCTTAAACAAATGACTTTGCATGTACATCGCAGGTGGAAGAGCACAATGGGGAGATTACAACTTACCATCTATAAACAATGGAAAAAGTACCATCTATAAACAATGGAAAACCTGCGTTGTATGTATGGAAAACGTGCATGGTATGTATTTTACCACCATAATTTATGAATATTTATGAATAATATATGAATATAGTATTCATATATTTCTGTATTCTGTATTTTTCCATTTCTGTTTTTCCTAATTTCCATACATTCACTTGAATGCATACAACATTCTTGTTGAATGTCTCAGTTATTCTTTCCCACCATCACTATGGTACCAAGGTGCACAATCATTCAACACAAATCACAGCCCGAATGTAATGTCCTTAACTGGCTTGTGAGCAGGTTTAGTTTTATTTTTCCTCTTCTTTCAGCCCAAATTGAATGTCTTATTCATTTTTAAATAAAAAAATAGAATGTGAATATTAATCATCCTTCATACACATAAGAGAGAATGACAAGAGTATAAAACGGGTAAGAAGATTAAAGTTTTAATAAAAAATCAAGGGCAACTCTCAAGCAACAACACAAGTGACTCACACAACATACACCTAGGTTCAGCCTTAGGTTTTTATTGCTGAATTAAATTTCAGGTTGCAAATTATTCTTTGTACATTACCATTAAAAACTTAAAAAGTAAAAAAAACCCACCAAGTTAAAAGAAAAAGAAACATTTTAAAAAGACGACAAACTTCCTGATGGACTCAATGTTTATATCTACAAAGAGAGTTCACCTTATTTAGTTATTTATTTATTTAAATCAGCAGATGGAGGGGAACAGTTTCTCAAGGGTGCAGCCAGGAGCGGATAAAGCTGTCACAACCTCTTGGTCACTTTCTTGAACAGCTGCGTTGTTTTCAGAAAGGTGGACTTGGGCTTTGGAACTCCAGTGAGGTTAAGGTTACCCTCAGAAACACTTCGCACTACTCTCCTCTCAGGCATGTTCTCCTCTGGCCCTGAAATCAGACCAGCCACATTACAATTTTTTCACACTGCAATAAGGAGACCGGGTTAAATAAAATAATTCTTCTTATGATGAAGAAATCAGATATTCTTTGAACTTTAAACTTTTTTATCCATTATGATTGACAGGATACAATGCAACTACAATGACTTTTTCTATTAGCACATTCCTGGTAATATTAACTAACTAGCTACAAACAAAGACGACAGAAACGATATAATGAGAGCTATAAAAAGAAGCGCAGGCAAACCCACCTCCAAAGCGTCTCACACGCAGAGGTTTGATGGTCTGTGCAGAGTCCTGTTTAACACGCTTGGGGGCGGATGGGCCTTGTGTGCTGAAGGTATAGCTAAAAAACAAAACAGTAAATTTGTTTCATGTGCACTTTAAAACAATACCGGAGCTGCAAAATCACATTTATTTTTTAAGAGAACACAGAAAGAGCACCAGTATTTAGAAGATGATGCATCGTATTAGCATTTCTCTAAGATGAGTAGCCAGAGACTAATATGACTAATATGAACATGACAAACATAGTTTCCTTTGCAGATAAACCTCAAGGCCATGTGGTAGCAGAAGTGGCTGGGTAGGTTATAGTTGAGGAAAATATACTCCATAGAGTATCAATTAGATACTCTAGTGTGTGTCTGTGTGTGAAAACTTTTCTTCACTACTAAATTTTCTAAATTCTTAACTCTTTTGTGGTTTTTACTGGATTCACCTACTTGGCTACACATGTACATTAGTATTTATGGCATCAGCTACCTGGCTTAACTAGCCAACATAAATAACTCCAGCTAGCTAGTGTAATAATGTATAGGTACTGAACATGTAGGCGTTTATTTATGGTTAGCTATCAGATTAGATGGATGAGTGACACTACGTGGAAGGAGAATCCGAGTGAAACACAATACAACGGTTCCTGTTTTATCTTCCCTGAGTGCCACAAAAATGTGGTGTAAGGGAGACATGTTTTAAATTAAAAAAGCGTAAAAGATATACCCAACCTGAAAAATAGCATAACTTACTAACCAAGTACGCTTGCGTTTGCTTTGAGCAGCAGATGTCATGGCCATGTATGATGGTTTAGCGTGCCTGTCCTCCAGCAAAGACGGAATCTCTGACCTGTGGAGACAACATGAGTAAACCTGAATAAACTACAGTGGTATACAGTATAGTCTTAATGCAAGTGTGGAAAAAAAGATCAGCAAAAAAACCCCAATAATCATTGAATGCATCCAAATGGATGGAAATCCACGTCATTTGAAAATTGGAAATGCAAATACAGAGTTTGTTCCAGCAGTAGGCAATACCATACACCAGGCACTTCAATACTAATTATGCAATCCTGGTCTAGTAAACTGTGAGAGCCTTGACATAAATAATCTATTTAGCAGTTTTTGTAATGCGCTGCTGTAGGCGGAATGGCAGACATTTTTTGTGCCTCTCGCCATAAACTCACATTTCCAAACAGCAGGGAAACACAAGACAGCCTTGATTACATAGTGCTCTTAAATTTGTCTCAATATTCTCCCATGTCTGTAACGGCTGATGTCAATAAGCATCTGAAGGCAAATACATAAATTATAGTTGAGGGCAGACTAATCAGGGATAATGGGTTGGCACACTTTCCAGTGAGCATTGATTTACAATTGTTGTAATTCACATGACATGAAGCAGCTCAATTAAATTTTTTGAAATATTTAGAAAACTACAATTATATAAAACTCATCTAAGTGAATTCACACTTCTTTTGGAGAGTTGTGTGCTGTTGTGCGTTACTATAAACAAAGTTATGAAATCAGTGACAAAGAACAGATACTGAATAAGTGAAACATATAGAGTACCTTTTGAAGGATCTATTGTCATTTCCTGTTGTATCAAGTCTGCTGGTGCCTGGTGATAGGATGATGGTGGCATTTCCTGTGTTTGGCTCAACACTGTCAGCTACTTCGAAGGTGGCATTGGGGTCATCAGAACTGGTCTGAGTGTGTGCAGCTGGCTGATGGGGGGGTTTGGTGGAAGGTACACGGCAGATCTCGGGGGTGTACTGAAGTGGAAACATTCCCTCTTGTCTGAAAGCTTCCTGCAGGCCTGATGGATACTGAGGCAGGGCCAGGTTGGCTGAATTTGAATGTGGTGGAGATATGGTTAACTTCCTCCTTGTGGGCTTCTTGGGTGGGGCTTCTTGCAATACAGGTGGGGGATTCTCCTTGTTTTCCTGGTCTGGTATGGCCAAAAAAGAACACAGCTCAACATCACTACAGGCTTAGCAATATAGCAGTGGATAGTTTCCAGAAAAGTGGCATAAATAGGCCAATTTTAAATCATCTGTTTTATATTTACATTAATGATGACAGTTCTGTAGCCTAGTTTCTACAGCATATGTTTTAGGAAGTTCTTTTGTGAAGTCAAAACAGGCCTAACAGAACTTAAGTGTCAGAGCGTTAGAATCATTACATAACTGGCTACAGTCAAAAATTGAAGACTGAACCCCCCCACACCATTATTCATTGTTCAAACAATTGATTAAAAGAGAACACAATGATATACATTTTTAAAAATGCACACATTGGATCTTTTTTTTCAGTTTACAAATGTTATACCTTAATCTTAATAGCACTGTAGAGAGAAACGTCATACTGTACAGAAATAATGCATTTCATTCCAAAAAACACAAGGGTCATGTAGTTTGTACTTAGTAAATCCTCCTCTGGCACAGAATACACTGACAAGATGCTTCCTGTAGTATTTTATAATGCTCTTGCGCTTCAGATGGAAAATGCTTGACCATTCCTCAAGACAGAGTTGCTGTAGATCTTTCCATTTTTTTGTGTATTTCCTCAAATTTGAACCACAACTGTTCAATTAGACTAAGGTCTGGAGTCTGATAACCAGTAGTATTTACTGTGACCTCAGTTACCCATTTCTTTGTAGATTTGGATGAATATTTCAGTATGTTGTAATTCTGGGTTGTGTCTTTCTGGCTTCAGCTCGTGGGTAGGGGGAATGAGGTTTTTGGCCAAAATATCCTGGTGTGTGGCAGAGTTCACGACTCCCTGAATCTTGACATGGGCTCCAGCACGCGCAGATATAAAACATCTACGACATTTTTCAGAGAGAGCATGGGTTTTTCCTCAGCATAAACTTTTAAATGCTTTTTTCCCCCCACTTTAGGAAATGCTGTTTGATATTGCCATTTTTACACGGGGTTCATTTCGCCACAACAACCTTCCACTTGCACAGGGGCACTGAAACAAGATGGACGAAATCCTGCAATGCACTCACATTCAGCCACTGGCCATTCTTCACACTGCATCACACAATGCACCACGGTGAAATGAGCACTACTCCAGTGACGTCATTGGAGCAATTCACAGGCAACTGACAAATTGCATGGTGCATGAAAATGGAGAGATGAGGAAACCTTGGCCAGCCTACCTACCTGTATGCTGTGGTTGCTGATTTGTTCTGCTATTGTGTGATGCAAGATGTTTTCGGTACATGACACAGTTGGTTTCAAACCCAGGGTGTGGGGGTCAGCTTGTGTTTATATCAACTGCTTTGTTGACTGACCACTTGCGGCTGAACATGACCTTTTTAATACCAATAACTCTGGTGAAAATGTGCAAAAAGTTCAAATACTAATCTCACATGAACATAAGCATAAAATATGCTTCAAATTGTCATTAAGATGCAGCTTGGCCAATTTGCAAGTTGCCTTTTTTCATGGTTTTCTTCAGAAGAGGATTATTCTTTGCAACCTGGCCATGAATGCCATGCACAGACCATCACACAGATGACACTAAATGATACTTTTTTGACCACTTGCATCCTAAAGATGTCAATTTGTCCTGAAGACCTCAAACTGTCACCTCTGTATTTGTAATGGCTTTCTGAACCATGTCTTACAGTCAGCTGTACTAAGACACACTTGCATCCTCTTCCTGGCATGGTTGCCATTGTCCCAGTAGGCTTAAATTTCTTAATAGTGGTCACTACAAGATTAAGAGAGGATTAAGCTTTTTGGGAATTCATTTATAATAATCTCCCAATTTGGAGGTCAATGACCATTTGCCTGCCATCTCCAGAGAGCTATCTGAACTTAACCATGATGAAGTATACTCTTCTGTATGCTTCTATATAGCTCCAGAAGCTTCCGTTAAACCTCCAAAAAGTTGGTGTAATGTTTTTTTTTGGACTTTTACTTAAGATTCTGAATGGTCTGAATAAATATTACCTTTGTGCAACATTTACCGCTATCAGAATCATTGTTGGAATAATTCCCGCACACTGTACAATGATAATTCTCAACGGCACCAAAAGCCATGTCTGATAGTTTAGTTTTTGCTGAAGTTTCAGTTGGTAAAAAAGACAAACACCACAAATGCAACTAACCTTTCCAAAATGTGTTTAATTGCACATACCATCAGATACTAAACATGAGCTGCAGTCATAGTGAAGTCAAATTTATTAAATTCACAAGCTATTACTCAGCTCTGTCATTCTGAATACAGCACTACACCCAACAAAGGTATACACAACCCTGGCACTGCAACAAACTCTTGATTCATTTATCTTAGACAGTTGTTTTGAGGGCCATCTATTTACACTAAACTATTGTACAAACAAGGTCCATAACCCTTTCCTCCACACAACAGCCACTTACAACCCCTGGCAAAAATTATGGAATCACCACACTTAGAGGATGTTCACCCAGCTTTTTTACTTTGTAGCAAATAAACAAATCACAGATATGATACAAAACAATTTTTGTTGAATAGCTGAACATTCTGGCTTCCTGAAACATATCTCAAACAAATTAAATTAAATTATTTTAATTAATGGCATATTTTTTCCAGATCAAGTAGAGGAAGAAATTATGGAATCACCTTGTAATTTGCATTTCTAAAACAAATACCGGCACAAGTCTAAAAATGCAAATTAGTCTGCAGTTACAAGAGAGTGCTTGCAGACCTTAACGAGCTGTTGGACTTGGCTAATTGAAAGGAAACATGGCCCCAACAAGAGAGTTGTCAATTGAAACAATGGAAAGGATTATAAAACTCCTTCAAGAAGGAAATCCAACACAGAGTGTGGCAAAAGATGTTGGTTGGATGTAAGTTGGATGTTGGTTTAGACACAGTCAGCTGTGTCTAAAATTTGGTGCAAGTATAAACAAAATTGGAAGGTTATAGAAGGAAAACATACAGGCAGACCACGGAAGACGTCAAATCGTCAGGATAGAAAACTCAAAGCACTATGCCTTGACAATAGAAAATGCACAACAAAACAAATGGGAAACGGGATTTTCATATAGAAAAGCCAAATGAAAACCAGC